>NC_064645.1:528871808-529503237 GCF_023864345.2 Schistocerca serialis cubense
AGTGTATGTGATGAAGGCAGACCTCATGTATCCTGTTTGTATGTATGAAGTGACAAGCAACTACCGTTACGTCCAGAGGAACAAGTTCCGCAAGGAAGCCCCATCCCTAAACTGACCATCACTGCTGGACACAATTAGAGGTACGCAATTTATTATCATAGTCTCCAGCAGTCATAGTCTTAATAAGTAGCATACTGTGTATGCATGAATATATAAGCGCCACGTGTATGGAGAAATGAAAATATTAATAACGTTAAAAATGTGCAGTAAATACAAAAAGGTTAAAAATTGGAGTAAAACCATCAAAAAAGATAAAAAGATTGTAAATTAAAAAATAGCTTTACCATATAGTCTCTCTTTTTCACTTCATGTGCATGTGTGATTGTGTGAGAGCACGTGTTGGAAAAGTTTTTAAGTTTCACCTACGGCTAGTTGTCCTAATCATACTCGTTTTAAGTGCGAATTCCACCCAATTTATTTTAGTTCAGCTGTTTGGGATGCACATTGTACGGCCATCGACTTTGTTATATTACTGCTTGAGGTGGAAAATGTTTTAGAGCCACTCAGTTCAATGTGTAAATTAAGTCTTCTGTTTTGATGGAATTTTCCTAATTACAGTAATAGTATTAGTGTAAGAGAAACTATACCTATGCAATAGCTGCACTGAGTATTGCAACGTAAAGTAAATAATTTTTTTAGCCAATAGTATTATTTGTTAAGCCAAGAACTGCAAATAAAAAATTTCAAACAGTAACAAGTAATGTGAATTTAAAAGGAATATTACTTCGTTTGTTGTAAATACTACAAGATTCGTGAATATAAAGCTGTATTACTGGTGTGAATATTCACGTCTGAACAAGAAAAAGATGTTATTCGTTACCGTAAGTCTTCATGTTATTTCACAAATCTCTACCCTTACAAATGTATATAAAGGCTACAGAAGATGTACAAGGTATTAGATTCAAACATGAGGAAGGTGACTTTTAAGATGGAGGAACTCTAACTATATGTAATGATTACATAGGACTTTACCTAACATGCTTCACGTAAAAGTTATGGGAAACAGATCGTGCATATAATTGTGTCCGCTTCCTAAGATATATAGGAAGCATGTCTGATATTATATCACCTGTGCTTGAACGAAGCCACAGACGTAGGATATGGGTAAAACTACATACTATCTAAGTGGGAGTTGTGTAGAAATAAATGGAAAAACAGAATGCGAGGTAAAAAATTAATTTATTTTAATTAATCCAATTTCAAAATAATTTTACATTTTCATAAGCAGACAAAACACTATTTTCACAGATCATCTTCTCCTTGAGCTCATGGACAGCAGGCCACCCGTAAAATTCCAGGTCTTCAATAGATGCAAACTTGAAGATTCGTAGCACCCATATGATTTTTGTCATAGACGATGTATCTGAATGATAGAATACCATGGTTTGTGACCAGTTTCATGATTCTAAGTCAAAGCCAAGCGCCCTATAGGTTTTTATGAGTGAGTTTTCGAGTATCAAAATATATGGCATATTTTGATCGAAGTAAATTACAAGCTTTCAATTTTTACACCGTCAAGGGCCTGTAGGTCTTCATGTTGTTGTTGTTGTTGTTGTGGTCTCCAATCCGAAGACTGGCTTGTTGAAGGTTTCCATGCTACTCAATCCTGTGCAAGCCGCTCCATCTCTTCAGTAACTACTGCAACCAAAATCCCACTGAGTCTTCTTATTATATTCATCTCTTGGTCTTCCTCTACGGTTTTTACCCCGCATGCTTCTCTCCAGTACTCAATTGGTGATCGCTTGATGTTTGATGTGTGCAACCTACCAATCCCTTCTTTTGGTCTGGTAGTATCACAAATTTCTCTTCTTCCCAATTCTCTTCAGTACCTCCTCATTGGTTATGTGATCTACCCATCTAATCTTCAGCATTCTTCTGTAGCACCACATATCAATAGTTTCTATTCTCTCCTTGTCTAAACTATTTATCGTCCATGTTTCACTAATATACACGGCTACACCCCATACAAATACTTTCAGAAAGGACTTCCTAACACTTAAACCTATATTCAACGTTAAAAAATTTGTCTTCTTCGGAGACGCTTTCGTGCCATTGCGTCTGTGTTTTATATCCTTCCTACTTCTGCCACCTTCAGTTACTTTGCTTCCAAAAGAGGTATACCCGTTTATTGCTTTAAGTGTCTCACTTCCTAATATGATTCCCTCAGCATCACCGAATTTAATTAATCTATCCGGCATTATCTTAATTTTGCATTTATTGATGTTCATCTTAGATCCTCCTTTCAAGATACTGTTCATTCAAAGCCAAAGTTGCTATGTCGTCTTCAAACCTCAAAGTTTTTATTCCTTCTTACTGGACTTTAATTCCTACTTCAATTTTCTCTTTTGTTTCCTTTACTCCTTGCTCAATACACTGATTAAATAATATAGGAGATAGGCTACAAGCCTGCCTTACTCCATTCTCAATCACTGCTTCCCTTTCGTGCCCCTCGACTCTTATAACTGCCCTGCGGTTGCTGTACAGATTGTAAGTAGCATTCTGATCCCTGTATTTTACGACTGTTACCTTTAAAATTTGAAAGGGAGTGTTCCAGTCAGCATTGTCAAAAGCTTTCTCTTAGTCTACAAATGATATAAACGTATGTTTGCCTTTCCTTAACCTATCTTCTATGAGAAGTCGTAGGGTCAGTATTGCCTCCCATGTTCCTACACTTCTCAGGAATCCAAAATGATCTCCTCCGAAGTCGGCTTTTACCAGTTATTCCGTTCGTCTCTAAGGGTCAGTATTGCCTCCCATGTTCCTACACTTCTCAGGAATCCAAAATGATCTCCTCCGAAGTCGGCTTTTACCAGTTATTCCGTTCGTCTCTAAATGATTCGTGTTAGTATTTTGAAGCTGTGAATTATTAAACTGATAGTTCTCTAATTTTCACAACTGCCAGTACCTGCTTTCTTTGGAACTGGGATTATTAAATTGTGCATGAAGTCTGAGGATATTTCGTCTGTCCCGTGCACCTTGATCACGATATGGAAGAGTTTTGTCATGGCTGGCTTTCCCAAGACTATCAGTAGCTCCAACGGACTGTTGTCTACTCCCGGGTCCTTGTTTACACTCAGGTCTTTCAGTGCTTTGTCAAATTCTTCCTCTTCCGTTTCCATAATATTGCCCTCAATTACATCTCCCTTGTATAGACTCTATATACTCCTTCCACCTTTCTACTTTCCCTCCTTTGCTTAGAACAGGCTCGTGAAGTTCAAATTTAGACATTCGTATGCGACATAAATTTGAACTTGGCACGCCTACCCGTTCCTGAGCAAGTGAGTTGCTAACAGTCGTTCTGTCCAACGGCTGGACAACAAAGCACTCCTACAAGTTCTCCGCTTTAATACTTTGAAGCACAAAATTTTAAAACTATATAATGCATTTCAAATGAAATGAAGTGGGTGTAACGATTCCACTGGTGTAAACGTTCAGAATTACCTGCGTACGTCAGTAAATTTTCCCAACTGTCCTGTATAACTTTTCAAATAAAAGGATGTCTATATATTTACTATTTCCGGATTTTTTTGTGCAGGGCCTGTCTCATCTGTGCACCATGTATACAACAGCATTCTCTAGTAGCAATATTGCACATCGTTAAAGGCAGGTTGGAGCTTCCGAAGTGCTCGTGTCCCGGATGGTACGCATGTGGCTGTAGGCGGCCAGCACGGCTCTCCACCGCGGGCAGTGGCCGCTGGGCGGTCGGCTCGACGCGGATCGGCCGCTCGCCAGGGCTGGCGGGGCGCTGCTGCTGAGCGATAAGGGCGGCGGGGCGCCGCCTGACGTGTGTCTCAGACACGCACTAATGGAGTCTGCCGGCTGCCGGCGACGGCGACGGATGGCGGCCGCCAGAACTGCCCTCTCAGAGGCGGTAATTTCACCCTCCACACTGGGGAGGTCGCTGCCTGGGACACAGTCCACTTAGTTGGCCCCCACTGGTTCTCCACCTACTTACTGGAACACTGAATTAACTATTAGGCTAGTGCATAAGTTCGTAGTGGCTTTGTTTTGCATCTTGCTATTTCGACTGCTATGGGTCAGAGACAGCAAAGGACCTGCAAGAGCAGCTGAACGGAACGGACGGTGTCTTGAAAGGAGGATATAAGATGAACATCAACAAAAGCAAAACTAGGATAATGGAATATTGTCGAATTAAGTCGGCTAATACTGCGGGAATTAGATTAGGAAATGAGACACTTAAAGTAGTAAAAGAGTTTTGCTATTTGGGGAGCAAAATAACTGATGATGGTCGAAGTAGAGAGGATACTAAATGTAGACTGGGAATGGCAAGGAAAGTGTTTCTGAAGAAGAGAAATTTGTTAACATGGAGTATAGATTTAAGTGTCAGGAAGTCGTTTCTGAAAGTATTTGTATGGATGATAAATAGGTTGGACAGGAAGAGAATAGAAGCCTTCGAAATGTGGTGCTACAGAATAATGCTGAAGATTAGATGGGTAGATCACGTAACTAATGAGGAGATATCGAATAAAATTGGGGATAAGAGGAGTTTGTGGCACAACGTGACTAGAGGAAGTGATCTGTTGGTAGGATACGTTCTGAGGTATCAAGGTATCACCAATGTAGTATTGGAGGGCAGCGTGGAGGGTAAAAATCGTAGAGGGAGACCAAGAGATGAATACACTAAGCAGATTCAGAAGGATGTAGGTTACAGTAGGTACTGGGATATCAAGAAGCTTGCACAGGGTAAGGTAGCATGGAGAGCTGCATCACACCTGTGTCATGACTGAAGACAACAACAACAACAACAACATGTGTTTATTTATCGACTGTTAATTTTATAGTGATTGGGGCTTGGACGCCATAAAATGGAGTGTCCAGTGGAGAAATAAGTCGATTTCGACATATGCGCCTGTCTGAGTTGAACAGGGGGATGACAGCATCACAGACAGCCAGGAATATTTGCACCATGTACACTAATAACGCCATTGGACAGAGCACGGCAAGATAGTGGTTTTCTCCTTTCAAAGCGGCTCCTTTTGACTTTGATAACTCTCCACGTTCAGAAAAATCTTCGGAGTTCAATGAAGACCTTTCAAACGACTTTATCCACAATGATACACGTCAGTGTGCTCGAGAACAGGTAAACGTGAGGAATTGCAGTCACTTTACAATAGTGCGGAATTTTAATGCAATACGTAAGGTTCAAAATTCGGGTGAATGGCTGCTGCATGCTATAAGCCGAAATCACAGAAACCGGAGGCTGGCCGCATGTGCTTCTCTGCTTGTTTGTCACTAATTGGCTCGTCAACAACACTGATTGTATCTATCCTGTATCATTACTGGTGACTAGAAATGTTGTCTTTGTGCTAACATGAGGAAAAGAAAGGAATTGTTGAGCCCAAAAAAGCAGCAACTGGCCATACAAAGACCTCCGCGCATCCACAGAAGATAATATTATTCATATGGTGAAAAATCGGTGGTGTGGTGTACTACAAATTACCTCCCAAAGAAATAGCTATCACTGCTGACATTTGTTGTGACCAGCTGTGACGTGTTGTACACGCAGTCCAAGAACAACGATCAGGAAGACCGAGTGGAGTGGTGCTACTCCACGACAACGCCGGCCCACATTAGGCTAGACTGACAAAAAACACTACACAGGAGTTGGGCTTGGAAGTCATTCTACACTCTCCCTATTCACCTAATCTGGCGCCTTTAGATTTTCACCTTTTCTGCCCTCTACTGAACATCCTTCAACGAACTTCCTTCCCGGATGAAAATGGCCTCTGAACACGGTACGACGAGGTTTTAGCCTCAAAACCACGAGTCCAAAAGGGTAAATAGGGAAGGGGAATACATTATCTATGTCTAAATTCTCTATTACCTGTATCTGCATTTTTTTACACATATGGAAAAAAATGCTATGAACTTGTGCTCCAACCCAATATACAGGGTGATTCAAAAAGAAAACCACAATTTCAAAAATGTGTATTTAATGAAAGAAACATAATATAACCTTCTGTTATACACCATTACAAAGACTTTTTAAAAAGGTTTTTTTTTTCACTCAAAAACAAGTTCAGAAATGTTCAATATGGCCCCCTCCAGACACTCGAGCAATATCAACCTGATACTCCAACTCGTTCCACACTCTCTGTAGCATATCAGGCGTAACAGTTTGGATAGCTGCTGTTATTTCTCGTTTCAAATCATCAATGATGGCTGGGAGAGGTGGCCGAGACACCATATCCTTAACATACCACCATAAGAAAAAATAGCTGGGGCTAAGATCAGGGTTTCTTGGAGGCCAGTGATGAAGTGCTCTGTCACGGGCTGCCTGGCGGCCGATCCATCGCCTCGGGTAGTTGACGGTCAGGTAGTTACGGACAGATAAGTGCCGATGTGGTGGCGCTCCATCCTGCTGAAATATGAATTGTTGTGCTTCTTGTTCGAGCTGAGGGAACAGCCAATTCTCTAACATCTCCAGATACTGTAGTCCAGTTACAGTAGAACCTTCGAAGAAAAAGGGACCAAAAACTTTATTGGCTGAAATGGCACAGGAAACGTTCACCTTAGGCGAGTCACTTTCATACTGAGTTGTTTCCCGCGGATTCTCAGTGCCCCATATACAGACATTGTGACGGTTGACTTTCCCGTTAGTGTGGAAAGTTGCTTCATCACTAAACACAACCTTTGAAACGAAAGATTCATCTGTTTTCATTTGAGCAAGGATAAAATCACAGAAATCGATTCTTTTAATCTTATCAGCTGCAGACAGTGCTTGAACCAATTTCAGACGTTAAGGTTTCATAACTAACCTTTTTCGTAGGACTCTCCATACAGGTGATTGTGGAATTTGCAGCTCTCTGCTAGCTCTGCGAGTCCATTTTCCTGGGATGCGAACAAATGCTTGCTGGATGCGTGCTACATTTTCATCACTCGTTGTCGGCCGTCCAGAACTTTTCCCTTTGCACAAACACCCATTTTCTGTAAACTGTTTATACCAACGTTTAATACACCACCTATCAGGAGGTTTAACACCGTACTTCGTTCGAAATGCACACTGAACAACTGTCGTCGATTCACTTCTGCCGTATTCAATAACACAAAAAGCTTTCTGTTGAGCGGTTGCCATCTTAGCATCAACTGACGCAGACGCCTAGTCAACAGCGCCTCAAGCGAACAAATGTACAACTAAATGAAACTTTATAGCTCCCTTAATTCGCCGACAGATAGTGCTTAGCTCTGCCTTTTGTCGTTGTAGAGTTTTAAATTCCTAAAGTTGTGGTATTCTTTTTGAATCACCCTGTATATGGAATATTGCGCAAAAATGAATGATATATCTTCATCATCTCTGAAAGAAATTACAGTGACACATTTGTCCAAGTTGAAGGAAGGTAGTATCTCAGACAAGATTGCATTTGTAACACTTATTTACGATGACCGGTTTGGGTAAAATAGAGTGGCCATCATCTGATCACGGTAAAGGTTAATGCAAGTACCGAACTCCAGTTAAAGATGTACTTCATATCTCAGTTAGTTGGCTAGTTGACGTAAGTTGATGTTTCACTAAATTACTGGTTTTAATTTTGATGTGCCAAAACATCTTGCATCAATTGTCCAGTTAATTAAGATGTAGAACATGTTTATAGCTCTAATTGGTTACTTCCACTACGCTTTACCGAGATCAGATGATGATAACTCTGTTTTATAGGAACCACACATCGTAAATAAAGATTTAACAAATGTGATCTTGGCTGAGAATGTCTTTTCCTTCAAGCTGAATATTTATCACTTACAGATCGCCCCTTTATACTCAATATAAGCAAGTTAACAGAGAAATTTTCTTGCGAGTAGTATTTGTTCTGTGATCTTGTATTATCTTCCAGTGGAATTATTCGTTAAGGATAGAAGAATATCATGGGCTGCTAAAAGTCGAGGTGACCCAGCCATAGCACACTTGATGTGAGCTGTCTTTCTTTTTCTTATTTTCTTTCATTCCGCAAGCTGCGACATATTCGCGGATTAAATCAGTGATCCAGGAAGTGTAGATTAAGTTTTTTTTTTCTCTCACTTATCACAAAACTTAATGTAAACTTTGATGTGCATTTACAGCCAAGTAACAAAATTGCTTTTGGGATACGTAATCTCCACAAAGCGCAAAAAGGCCGTGCTCTCAATTTATTGGAACAGTCACATTTCTAAGGAAACGACTACAACGTTCAATGGGTTGCGCTTTAGCTAATAATGTTTAACATTAGTAATTTCTTTATTTGTTGTTAGTTCATATACCGTTGTCCCATGAAGTTATATTAATGCGAGAATATAAGTAACATAATGCTGCCTGCAAGAATTGTTTAAAAACAGTTATAAAAATGTGGTTTGACAGCACAGTTAAAGCATTTCAGCAAAACTTGAACAATAAACATTTGAAAAATACGTGAAAACACTGTACACCACAGAAGATACACCGACCATTAAAAACCGAGCACTGTACACTTCCACGGGAAAAGGACCTCCACTGGGATGGCAGAATATAGATGAAAAGAAACTTTGGTATGGAGGGAGTTTGGAGAGTGGTGATGATGAGGTTTGAGGACTGGCGAGAGGTGCTGACGAGACGGGGGTGGCTGTGAGGGACAAGCAGATAGGGGTAGCTGATATTAGGACGTATATATTTGTGAGGGGAAGGGGTTCGGGTGGGGGGGCCAAGGAAAGTGGGAAAACAGTTTGGAATGGGGAGTAGAGGAGGAGAAAGACCTCGCTGGGGGGACGGGCGGTGGGGTGTGGATTGGATAGGGTGGATTCAGAGTTAGTAGGACCGTTATACATCTGGGAGGAGTATGTGGTCAAGAAGAGGTAAACGGTTGAAATTTGAGTGGGAGAGGACGTGGAGGGCATGTACGTGGGTCGGAAATGTAAGTAGAAGCGCGGCAGCACTGTAGGATTTGAATGGAGAAGAACACAATATGATTGTCGGAGTCGAGTTTAGGGATGTTGTTCAACGTGAGTGAGGAGAATTGGGAATTTAATGAGTTGGTAAACGATCATTGTGGTAGACGGTAAGCGTATGTGGAAAGCGAGGTGAAAATCATGGTCTTCTAGGATCCATTAATTATTGAACACCTCTCACATGTATATTTAGCTATGTCGTCACCCTTGGATAGAGTGAATCACATATTGATTTTATCTTCGTCTCTTGATCGCATTACTCTTGTATTTGATGGTCCCTTCTCGGATTACATAATGAATTTCATTGACAGTATGATCTAATTTATTCACTGATAAAATGTTTTACTATCCTCTCCTTGGTACGACACATCAGGAACTAAGAGGGTATCTTTGGCGGTTAAATTCCTCCGACTACTTCTCGTCTATGCTGCATTCTGACTGCTACGACAATAGAGGGCGCTGATCGCTTATTTCAGCACTTTGTTTCATACATTTGGTTTTTCTCTATAGTTATTTTGTTAATCTTATTATTTTTTTACATCCGTAAGCTTCATCTTGTCTACGTTATCATATATTTTATTTTACGTTATCATATATTTCAACGAAAATCGCCGCAAAAGTGTCCCGGAATCAGATATTGTCACTTTTCCTTTCCAACGGTTTTAAAGTTAGCTTTATCCGTATTGCATTTGTTACATTTTATCACTGGAATAACATATACACCACTTGAACCAAGTATAACTTTTAGATATTGTATTTTTCATTTTATTGCATTTTGTACATTTATAAACCTGACGAATATGAATAAGGTTACAGTAGTGTTCTCTAACATGCCTATGACACAGGTATATTTTGTGGCAATTGTATCTCAGTTTGTTTTGAACAGTAGTGCAGATAACAGAATTTCTCTGCCGGCACTCTGGCCTAGTTTATACCGCGTTTTAAATATCAGCAACGGAACAAAGCTGATTTTGCGTGTATTTCTTGACGACGTCACTATGGATTCATTATATTGGGATTTCTAAAACAGTTACACCTTGTCATATTTCACGCGAATGTTTCCACATCAATGTAAGAAATACATTTTATTATGCCATACCTTATTGTTTTAAGATGTAAACTGTTCACTAGTTGTATTTGATTTCCCATGGTGTACTGCAGGTCTGAAAATGTTCATCGCCAACCGAAGACCAAAGACAAAAAGTTTTGTGATCAATAAAGGAAATGAAAGGTTCTTTTACTACCATCAGCCTTCAGATTGGTTTGATGCGTAACGCAATGACTTCTGTGAGAACCCCTTTAATTAACGAATTGCACTTATTAGCAACGTCTTATAGTATTTATTGGGTACACTGCAATCTCTGTCTTCTCTTACAGCATGTGCGTGCTACGGCTCCCTCAAGTTCCATGAAGATTTTTTCAGATGTCCTGTCAACCGTCCCTTCTTCTTATTGGTGTTTTTGACGTATTCATTTCCTCGTTCATACTGTGAAGGGTCTCCCTGTTTCTTATCTAAACAGACCACTTCCTTTCAGCACTCTTCTGTAACACCTCATCTCAAACGGTTAGTTTCCTTGCACACGACGGATGCAAGGTTAAAACGAATAGCAATCTTCATCAAGATCAATAAACAAATAAAGCACTCAGATATTTTACTTAACGATTTAAGTATAGAGTATCAGCAGCCAGTTAAGTCCCATACTGCATTCTCAAAAACGGATTTAGCACCGCATATTGCGAATTCGGTGAGAATTGTTAAGTACTTAAAGTCTGATGCGGTAGGGAGTTTGCCAATCACTTACTCATTCCCATTACAACACACCATACACGATTTCCGTATACCAGGCAACTTATAAATACGAGAAACTTTCCTGTACAAGTGCCAGCTCCCCACTGACACATTACTACCAGAATTTAACAGCATGCAAACCAGTTCATGACTCTAGGTAGGGCACACGTACGGTAGCTCAGGCTGTGAGAGAGCCCTGACCTTACGGCAACGAGTTTTTGATCCCTCGCAGAACCTTACAATGGACTGCGCCCACACGGTGTCGATCCTGTCCCCCTTTTTCTCGCCGTACTGTGCCGTCCCCACCGAGTACCCCAACTGGTTGCACCGGAAACATGTCCTCGCATTATTACATTTGACAGTTGATCACACCGGGCAGCTGATCTGTGCTCCCATCTTCTAGAAACTGGTTATGCTAGAACGATCTTTCCATCGCTAAAAAGGACATTTTTCGATAGTCCTCACCAGCCTAACTCAGAGAAGATCCAGGACTTACTACAAAATAAAGTCTGCGACCTGCATCCAATCTAAAATGTTATTAACAGCTGCTGATTCAGAAACATCAATGCACGACACTATCAGCACAGTGCATACATCTTCGATATACTGCGTAAAAAATTCACCATGTCCTTGAACTCGATAAAAATATTGACTCGCTAAGTGAAGGCAGCACTGACTACACACATTTGGCTCCAACAACATCCTTTGAAACGCGCTCAATGTTTCCCACGCACAAGAGCTTCCAAAACAATTATAAAGAGCTCCCCACAAGTCAGAGGGTAAGTAGCCTGAAAAATTATCGCATCAGCAATGCGTAAGATAGCCACTTGGTCTTCCCAAGCTCACAGTTAATGATAAAACGTTGATCACTTGTTCATTAATGTCAATAGATACGTTGGCGATGCCGTGCACCAAAGACCAGAGGATTTTGAGTAACTTAATAAATATCTTCCACCCTTCTACCTGGCCCCACCCAGTTGACTCAGACATTTGTTGTTGATCGGCCTGCCCAGGAAAGAAACCCTCATCCCCATCAACGTTCTGCTGCCAATTGAGCAAGCTGCTCTCAAGACCCATTGCAACCATCTGCTTAGGCAGCTTTCACATTCTGCCGCCCTGGTAGTGACTCGATACTGTACTGGGATGTGTTGCGTGGAATTCCGTCGCCACCCAAACATATTAAGTATAATTCTTTGCCTACATTGATCTATCATACTACTTAAGTAACAATATTCCAATTATACAGTTACAGTTAGGAAAAAACATTACATAGCAGAAGCAGTTAGAATTTTCGTTAGAAGCTGGCAGCAGTAGATATGTAAGGGAGGGCGACTTCACATATCTGTACTTAATTGTAGGAAAGACGGTACATTCTACGGACAAGATGTTGAGACGAATTTATCAATACACCCACACAGGAGCAATACTGCGCGAGCAAGAAACGTATTGGAAGAAACTGGCGAGGGAGCATTGGACACCATTTCAAGGAAATAATGCTTGTAAACTACGATTTACAACTATTAAATGGATTGTTCATGTTTGGCACTGTGGAGGGTTGTCTGAATGTATTAAATTGTGTCGAATTGTGAGTGTTGTATTTAAAAAGGAGAAACATTTTATTTATCAGTCCGGAGTATTGTTCGCCATAGCACCTACAAATATATAGGTATTTTGGAAAGAGGATTGGTTCCTAAATACCTTGTTATTCCATAGGTCTTAAGAAAAAAGCATTGTGACAAAGAAACTTAAAGATTTCGAGTATAAACCATGTAGATAGCGGTAGTATTGTAACTTGATTGTTCTAAACCTGTATAGAAATGTACACGGCTCACACATTGCCACTAGGAATGAGCAAAACCATTCTATTCAAGGCTTGGAGTGAACAATTTTTATTTTATTACTCACCACTAACCATTCGCTCATTAAAATACATGAATGAAACATACCTTCTCTGTTCCATTCGAGACCACTGTCTCTGGATTTACACCTTATTTTAACCTTTTTCAGAAAGAAAATACGAAGAAGATTAATAATTTTCATTTACGTACCTCATAGTTTTATGGTTTCTGGAAAGTTATATATCTATTTTCAGTAAAAATTAAAAGTAGCACAATAGATTCTGAATAAGAGTGTGAGAGGCTATAAAAAGAGACATTCTTCGTTCTATTTCATAATGTTATGTAAAACAAAATGTAGTATGGAAACTCTAGCATAAGTAAACTCAAGTTTCTAATTCCTGAAAATTGCCTACAGTTGTTATATACAGTTAACGTAACAATATATGTTTAGTTTTACAACTGCTACAGATCCCACGTCAAGGCTTCCTTTGCGCTGACTGACAGTATACTCAAACATCTTCCAAACTGAAGTGTTCCCAACCCTTGTAATGGTAATTGCTTAGTGACTGATCTTCCTCTTAAATTTTTTGTGTTTCAGAAAGATTTCTTAAGGCAAATTGACTTTGCGCTTTTGACCACATCAACATTTTTCTCTGTTGTCTTTTGTATTGTGTGTTGCACAGTGGGATGTTACGAAGGTGTAAATCATGGGATGTATGAAAGGTTCAAAAGCATAGCAGCTGATTTCGTATTTGAAGCATTGCCCACTATATTGAATGTAATTTTAAACTCGAAATTATATTTGGTCCAAGCAGTGTTTAGCCGATCTTAAACAATCTCTGCAGTGTCTTTCTTCAGATTAGATGCACTCGAGATTGTATGACTTTAACTGAATCTTATAATCTGCAAAATATGCCTTGAATGCATGTAGACTAGCGTCATTCATTGTTGTTGTGCGCCTGTCGTTGGCCATAATTAACAAATCTACTAATGTCATTAACTGTAACTAATGACAATATTAACACCAAAACTGATACAGTCCTGTAAACACATTGTTTGTAACCTATTTCTGTGGCATAACATCATGTCTAGTAAGTAGATGAATGTTAACAAACTTAAAAAACTGGTTGTACTTAAGTTTGATCTCATATTTAGATTTTTTCATTACTTTGTATTGCTTTTAGTAGATGCTTGAATATGACATAAATGCAGAAACTGCAGTAGTGAAATGAAAACAGTCACATCTGAAAGTTAATATGATATCAACCGAAGAATTTAGAAGATATTTTGGCCCATAGTACATGAAATAATTAATTTTATTTAATTTTATCAGCTTTATGGCACTGACAGATATACTTGAGTGTTGTTGCATACGAAAATTGGTCGGGGCAGAGAGTGTCGTCAAAGAAATCAAATCACAATCTGGCAGGCCGGCAACAGATCGAGATTCATTTTCATTTGCTCAATTGAGACGACTGAGAGCTTCATATGAAGTGCAACAATGATTCATGAGAAACATTTTCTGTGCATTTTGCAGAAGAATCATCAGTTGATTGTGAACTCACACCAAAGGCAAAGTGACTCGTAGAAAAACGTAACTACTCTTTTGACCGCATCAACATTTTTCTCTGTTGTCCTTCGTATTGTGTGTTGCACAGTGAGATGTTACAAAGGTGTAAATCGTGGGATGTATGGAAGGTTCAAAAGCATAGCAGCTGATTTTGTATTTGAAGCATTGCCCATTATATTGAATGTAATTTTAAACTCGAAATTATATTTGGTCCCAGCAGCGTTTAGCCGATATTAAACGATCTCTGCCGTGTCTTTCTTCAGATTAGATGCACTAGAGAATGTATGACATGAACTGAATCTTATCATGTGCATAATTTGCCTTGAATGCATGTAGACTAACGTCATTCATTGTTGTCCACCTGTCGTTGGCCACCATTAACGAATCTACTAATGTCATTAACTGTAACTAATGATCTTATTATCACCAAAACTGATACAGTCCTGTAAACACATTGTTTCTAACCTATTTCTGTGGCATAGCAACATATCTAGTATGTAGATAAATGTTAACAAACTTCAAAAATTGATTCTACTTACTTTTTATCTCATATTTAGATTTTTTTCATTACTTTGTATTGTTCTTAGTAGATGCTTGAAAATGACATAAATGCAGAAACTGCAATAGTGAAATGAAAACAGTCACATCTGAAAGTGAATATGATATCAATCGAAGAATTTAGAAGATATTTTGGCCCATAGCACATGAAATAATTAATTTTATTTAATTTTATCAGCTTTATGGCACTGACAGATTTACTTGAGTGTTGTTGCACGCGAAAATTGGTTGGGACCGAGTGTGTCGTGAAAGAAATCAAATCACAATCAGGCAGTCCGCTAACAGATCGAGATTCATTTTCATTTCCACAATTGAGACGACTGAAAGCTTCATCTGAAGTGCAACAATGATTCATGGGTAACATTTTCTGGATATTTTGCAGAAGAATCATCAGTTGATTGTGCACTGACTCACACCATTCCTGAGGCAATGTTGGATGCTAGGAATTTAGCCGTGTCCTCAGGTTTAACGAAGAGCCAGATGAAAATATGTTGCTGATAGTAATGGAAAAGTCTTTTTTTGGTGCATTTTGATAAAATGATACCATATAACACTTGAAACTCTTCTACGCCAAAGGGTCATGGTTGTTTCATATCCTATAGCTTTGGAAAATATGTTGTACTAAAAAATTTTAATACGTACTGTGAAGATCCGCTTTTTAAATAGTAACTGCTTAAAAAAGAAGAAATGTATGAGCAGTGCATTCTGTAACCTCTAAATGCTTGAATGTACATGTAAAAATTTAATAATGTGATGTAAGTACCGCTACTGTACTAGTAAATGACATCCACAGCAAGTTAGACTTGCATGAAGGGTGGTGAGTAAAAGATTCAACAGAACTGTGAGCTGACTTTGTGAACGAGCCAAGAACGCTGTAATCCGAAACAGTGAGTGAGCCAAGAGTGCAGTGATTCAGCAACGACTTCATGCTGGATCCAAAGCAGCAGGGGAGCCAAGAACTTCTGCTGTGCAGAGCATCGTCTCTTACGGTAAAGTATGAAATGGGCTGATAGGACTGCTGCTTACAACCTGTCTTTTCAAATCAGAAGGGAGAATAAAAGGAGAGAAAGTGTTACGTGCTTAAGGGAGTCACGTTTCCTTGCTTTATATTCTTTGCATGGTTGACAGACACAAAGTAAGGTATATGACACATTATATATAGCATATTGTTTTGCTACAAAGTCACTGTCATAGTGACTAAATCAGGACGTTGAGTGTGCGAACTAACACTTTAAAGATGTTCGGTCTGAAATGGAGTTTCTCTTCGTCGAAATGTCTTGGCTCAGACTCTTCTAGGTGTTGAACCGCATGTGTCGCATTACATTCCCTATATTAGACACTTGTGGCCCTTTGGTTAAATTGTCTGGCTGATGGAAAGTTTGCGCAATTGTATGAAACATACAAAATTAATATAACATATAATAACAGTAATAATATCGGGAGCTAAATTAACGACGTATAAATAATGTAGGCCAAACGGTCGCCATTTGGTTAGAATAACGTTTATTCCGAAAGCAAACTAACACTGGAGCATATATCCTTTTTACACAGTTCGATCATTCACAATCTCATCGCGAAATACAAGTCCAATACTCCACCTCCTTATTAGCCGTGCACATCTCGTGTTCAATCCACTAATTGTTCGTCATCTTCTATTATAGTAGTGCCACTTCGTTTTCTTATTCCATTTCGGGCGTCACTAACTTCCTGCCTTACTTGCCCGTGAGTGACAGCTGCATCGCGTATCGATAAGCACACTGTCGTACCATCTTTGGAGCGACCGATGGTATTTCCCGGTCGTCGAGTGACGGGTAATGAGTGACTGGGAGACGCGCCAGCAGTGCAGTCGCGACGGAGCAACAGTCGCAAGACGGACCAGCAGTCCAGCCGGTCGGTTGGAGTGGAGCAGCAAGCAAGCCCCCGTCGTGCGAGGTCGGGCTGGAGCCGCTGGCAGTGTACACGCAGGGTTGGAGTGTGAAGTGCTGCTTGCGAGTGTTATGAAGTTCGTCGACCACCGATCTTGGACATGAAAGTTGAGTCCTCGCTTAACTTACTATCGACCCTCAACTGTTTACATTTCTTCGTTAGATCCTGTTTGTTGCTTTTGGGACGTTCCCGTGAGCAACAACGTGTGTGTATTTAAGTCGGCTAAGATTCCAGCCTTCTTCCTGTAATATTTAACTTAGTTTATTCCCTTTTATGGAAGTTCACCAGCGGTATCTTCTGCCTTGTGGCCGTTGACGTTCCAGTTACCTGCCCTGGTCGTTGACGTAATTTTAGGCAGTGTATTTTTCCTCGTTGTATTGTTGCTGTTCAGCGCGGCGTGTAGTTCAACAGCTAAGGTGTTGTTGGTCGCTGTGGGTGCCAGTATTCTGTGCGTCGTGTATTGAAATCTTGTGGTCGTTTTGCTGGTTGTGTGGAGCGGAAATCATTTGGTTCATTGGTCGGCCAGCTGTCTGTCGGATTGGTTGCCTCCAGATTAAAAAGTCGTTGGACAGGTTGCCTGTCTCACCTAAACGGGCGTTAGTGTTACAAATCCAGGCTAGCCCTTGGAAACATCTGAACGCTTTTCCTTGTGTGTTATGTAGTAATTTCCTTGTTTCAATTTTAGTTATTTGGTTAACATATGGCTTTCAGCTGAGTGTCAATATCTCTTACATTAATGTTCTTGTCTTGCCCTTCAGACATGAGATTGTTATATTTTTATGTGGGGCCTCCAGCCGAATTTTACTGCAGAGGTTTTAAGATATGTCTTCTGCATTTTAGATTGAATCTCTTTCTAGGCCTTAAGCCATTAAAAATATTTTGTTGATATGTGGCCTTCAACCGAGTATTAATATCTCTTACATTAATGTACTTCTCTTGCCCTTAAGCCAAAAAATTGTTATTCTTTATTTTTTGTGAAATGTGTTAAGATGTGGCTTTCTGCCCTTTAAAATTGAAACTCTTCTTCTAGGGCTTAAGCTGTTAAATTATTTGTTGGTGAGCGGCCTTCAGCCGAGTTTCAATGTCTCTTAAATTAATCTTTTTTTCTTGCCCTTAAGGCACAAGATTGTTATGCTTTTGAACCGGGTCTTTAGCCCAATTTGGATGAAATGTTTTAAGATAAGGCCTTCTGCCTTTTGATTGAAACTCCTCTTATTGCTTAATATACGACCTCCAGCCTAGTTGCATTAAAACTAATTGCTAAGGCCTTCAGCCGATTATATTGAAGATTTAGAAAATATTCTGGGGTGAAACATCCAAAAGAACCTTGTATTTCAATGTTGTTTAAGCATTGTCTCTTGGATTCTGAATGTGGCCTTCAGCCGATCTAAAGTTAATCAAACGAGGTTGATTAAAGTTTCGAGCATTTTGTATCATTTTTGTAATATTGTGTGTCGATATATAAAGTTTGTATGTTGAGTGTAACTGACAGGAACTCATTTTGGCCCTTTTACACAACCTAATCCGCTATGTTCTGCTAGCCCAGGCGTTTCACCTTATCTACGCGAAAAATTACAGTTCACACCAGGCGCGCTACTGCTCACTTCTCAATGACTAAGTCCTGCTATACCACACTAGCTACCTACAGACCACTTTCACGCTCTAAATAAAGTAACAATAACATCTATTACATAATAAACGTTAAATTCTTTTACATCAAACCAATACAGATTCTTTCTTAACTTTAAATGTCACGGCCAGCAGCATTGCACCAATGTGCTTTCTGATAAATAAATAAAGAACAAAAGTAACTGTTTGGCACTTAACTTTACAAAAAAAATTATTACCTAATGATTCAAAAAGGTCTCATGCTGTCATCGTTCAGTGTGTTTTGTGTGGAGGAAATGATGAGCTGATGCTTAAGTGAAAGTAATGATAATTTAGGTTTACTATATCGTTTAAACAAATAAAGTTACAGAGTTGATATTTATAAAATTTGTCGTTTTAATGTTGCACTTTTATATGAAATGACGATCTTTAAGATCAACCGAAGCGTTCAAGTTTAAGCATTTAGGTCTTTGTTACAAAACTTATTAATTTCACTTTAACAGTAAATCCAAAATTATTATAGATATAATAAATATTCTAGTTTGATTGGGATCACAATGAAAATTTAAGGAAGTTGGTAAATTAAACTTACTGTGGGTTCATTCCCTGAATTACTACAGAATTAAATACTTCTCGTAAATTTTCCATTTATCGCCAATCTTAAATCCGCTATATTTAACACTGCTACGCCTCCCTGGGCACAGACAGCTTCTATGGGGTTTCCCTGTGACGTAGCTTCTCGTCTGTCACACTCGCACACACTGCAGCGCTTAAACCTGATCAGCCGGGCCTCATTCAGCTTAATAGACACCTGTGAATTTCCCCATCTCGTGACGAATCTGCGCTCTTTGTGGCACACTGTCCTGGACGACAGTATTCGTTTCACAATTCCTATAAGTCTGTCACTATTGCCCATATACTTAAATGAGAGGAAATGCTCGTTAACTCACTAGTGGGACACTATTACAGCAGCCTCACCAAGCATCTTTATTCTCTCATCCAGCTAGGAAGGTGTAGCGTCACAAATACACATATTAGAATAAATCATGCTCTATATTTGTCACGAAAAAATCTGCTATGAGAAGACATTACCCAAGACGAACCATAACCTTTGATTACTTACAACAATCAAACACAGAAACAAAATGACAGAAATTTAAAGAAAGGATGCAACTGATTTTGCGCCCCTCGTTGTTGCTGCGGATAAGCGCGGGAACTCAACCTCACACCGACAGCGAAACATCAATAATTGCAGTGAGTGGCAACTAGTCGCTTTTTACACGAATGAAAGGTGAAATCGATTTCATCTGCTAGTAGTCTTATGATGGAACAGTTTCGTGAGAGGAAAATAATTCGTTATTAAACACAGAATACAAAAATAGCTGGTGAGTACTCTGGAAACTGTGTGGAACAAATGGGCGAAAATATACTCCAGAAGTGGAGTATACAGTAAAATACAGTATAACTACTATTCATGAAAGTTTCAACGTTCACGAAAGTTCTGTACTAATGCTAATCGATTTGAAGCACGAACTTGTGGAAAATCAACTTTACTTACCAACCATGACAATGGCTTCTACCTACTCCCACTAATAAAAAAAATTGCTGGAAAAAGTCCTATGATGAGGTATTTTGTGTGGTTATTTTAAAGAAATCAAAAGATATTTCAGGCTCGGAACAGAAAACGTTAGAAAAAGTATTCAGACTTGAAAAAATGGTATTGCACAGATATATTATTTTCCTGAAGGGAACGTCGGCTTTTATAGACAGGTAAATTTTCTTCTTCCCCTCTTACTTTGGCAAGGACAGCTGTCAATATACACCTATTGACTACCGAGATCGCCCATCTAGAAACCGGAAAAGGAACTAGGTTGCAGCCTGAGCAACATATAGGTCGGTCATGGGCAGTCAACCTGTTTCACCTTCCGCCCACCCGCTTCTGTGTCTGGGCTGGTAGTAACATTTTGTAATTGCTCACCGATTCCACAGTAATGGTCATTTATACACTTCATTAAATTTAGAATGCACTTAACTCAAAGCACATAATAATAATTACTTATCAGTTACTTTATGTGAAAATTTTGTGAAATCCTAATGAAAATGTCCATAAACCCCCCGCTGTGTACACTCCACCATGAAAGCTTGAATGCCCAGAACGACTACCGACGAGTCTTTAAGTTCTACCCGTTGAACGTCCTCTTTGTACTCTTTGAGAGGAGTGACTACGTGCCGCCTACAAGCCTCGTGTCGCCATTTCCATATTCATGTCAGTGTCCTCTCTCCCTCCCCATCTCCCGCTCTCCCTCCAGCTCTCTCTGATCATCCTTCACGCGCGGTAATGCATGCGGAGGGTATGAGGTAGGTGAAAAACTGGCTCCACCGAGACATTACCAAATCTCCAGCCCTCGACTCTCAAACCCATCTGTTAAATTGAAAGCGTGTTTTCTATCAATCTATTCTGAAACTGTATAATGTACTGCCACTTGTTTGTTTTGTCGCACAGTACTGAGATTATATGTTCAAAATGTTCAAATGTGTGTGAAATCTTATGGGACTGCTAAGGTCATCAGTCCCTAAGCTTACACACTACGTAACCTAAATTATCCTAAGGACAAACATACACACCCATGCTCGAGGGAGAACACGAACCTCCGCCGGGACCAGCCGCACAGTCCATGACTGCAGCTCCTCAGACCGCTCGGCTAATCCCGTGAGGTTACTAAGGTTATAGTTTTCCTGTGAAATTGTTTTACATTATGTATCTTGGCAGTTTTCACTAAAAACTGAAGTAGAAGACAAGATAAAGCATTAAATTAATTCATCACCAATACTTCGCTATTCGCTGGTGGACGAATAACCTACCGCTATCGGCGTGAATGTGTGGATGAAGAAATCAGCTGTAGAACCTGAACCAGCGACTTCCCAAAATCAGTACCATCCAGTATTATGTTAATTGTATGAGACCTATCTCTGCATTTACGTAATCACTGTGGAAATCACAATATGGTGTATAGTGAAGGGCACTTTGCACAACTGCTAGCCTTTCCCTTTCCTGTTCAACCGCAAATGGAGAAAAAACTATCTACTTACCTCCGCTCGTTATTTATTTATTTATTTATTTTGTGCTAACAATCTTCTACATGGTATGATGTGGCTCGCCACGAATTTTCATCACAGAGTAGCAATTCCAGCCCCCAATCTCATTCTTTTACTGGATGCATTCCAATTTCTGTATTCCTCTACAGCCCCATCTAGTATCACAAAAGTTATTTCCGATGTCTTAATTAATAGATGCCTATTATCCCGCTAATTCTTCATGTCAGTTTTTTCCACGTATTCCTTTCCTCGCCGATATTTCGGAGAAGCTCCTGATTTATACCGTATCACACCACCTAATATTCAACAATCGTATTCGTACAAATCTTAATTTCACTTATCTTGTCTTCGTGGTACTTTCGCGAGATGTAGGGTGATGGTGGAAGAACCGCTCTGTAGCCAGTCGCAAATGCCAGTTTTCCCTATTTTATCATTAAGGTTTAAAGAGAAGCGCATCGTTATCCTTACATGAATTCTCGTGTGAGTTAACTGACCGTTTTCGTAATAGGTCTACTTGCGTTGTTGATCAGACCTTCCACTAACAAATCTAGTGACACGCCACTAAATATCTTCCATGTCTTCCTTTAATCCTGCCAGGCCGGTGAAACCTAGTTGGTAGGTACTCAGAGAGCGCACTGGATAAGGTTATGAGTGTGTATGGGGCAGTAAACAGTAACTATGAGCTGCACAATCAAACACACAACTTTATTTTTCTAAGAATAACTTATTTACACATTTCATTGAAGATCACAACTAAGCAATACGGCTGAAATCCTGCGCTTAGTTTTTGTCTGCATTCTGCATGTTTCAGCCATACTTACAGGAAAAACGTAAAGTGATAGGGCCAAAGGAACTTCACAAGCTGCGACACAGTCGCGAATACAAAAAGTGATCCAGGTACTGTCAAATGTTTCTTATTCCAGTCTTTGATCACAATATAAAGTCCTTCGACGATAATAGGTTACCACACTAGGACATGGTATACAACAGATCTGAATATAGTCATTACTGACTGGAACCAGTCATTGTCGAAGAACTTTATCCTGTGATCAAGGACCGAAATAGAAAACATTTGTCCAAAGAAACTTGGTAACCAGAAAATGGCACCATTTACGTCAATCCATCTCTATGGGAATGTCTACTGTATCAGTGTGTCCAGCTGCCATTAACAATACCACGTACGTAACAGGGACTTCAATAAACAATAAAAACAAAATATTTTCTCATATCCATTTGTTCTGTCTGCTATATAAAATTACAATCCATTCGATTATATTTTGTAAAGCTAGTGAGAATCATCAGACTTGTTAATAAACCAGAATTCATATGAAGAATTACATTGCTTCACAACCTATAACATCGTCACGACCTCGCATTGACCCTCGTAATAACTAATCAGAAATGGAGGCTATCAGAGAGACTATTATTATTTAGTTACACAAGTGTAAAGTACTAAAAAGCACTCCGTCGTCAGGCCACGAGTGACCTACCGGGACCATCCGATCGTCGTGTTATCCTCAGTGGAGGATGCGGATAGGAGTGGCGTGGGGTCAGCGCACCGCTCTCCCGGTCGTTATGATGGTATTCTTGGCCGAAGCCGTTACTATTCGTTCGAGTAGCTCCTCAATTGGCATCACGAGGCTGAGTGCACACTGAAAACTAGCAACAGCGCCTGGATGGTCACCCATCCAAGCGCCGGCCACGCCCGACGCCGCTTAACTTCAGTGATCTCACGGGAACCGGTGTATCCACTGCGGCAAGACCGTTGCCTACACAAGTGTAGCCCCCTTTCAAATTAAATTAAGAGGTAAAATTAGCACTGCACTCGACGTACGTTTACACCGGTCACCTGCATGTCGTTCATACAATTTGCATCCGACACCCTATTCGTTGAGCTATTTGGATTTAATAGTTAATTTTAGGAAGAAGTTTAAGACTAAATGAGCGACATACGGGCATCATACACGGAGGTGGGAAAAGTCACGAGAACTCTCCTTATGTTGTGCCGGACTTCCTTTCGTCTGGCGTAGTGCAGCAGCTCGATGAGGCATGGAATCAATCAGTCGTCGAGAGCCCACTACAGATATACTGAGCCAAGCTGCCGCTATAGTCGTCCATAACTGCGAAAGTGTTGCCGATCTAGGGTTATCTGTGTAAACTGATCACTCGATTAGGTCACATAAATGTTCGACGGGATTGATGTCGGGCGATCTGGATGGCTAAACCATTCACCCGAATAGACCAGAATGTTGTTCAAACCAGTCTCGAAAATTGTCGCCTGGTGACGTGGCGCGTCATTGTTTGGAAAAATGAAATCCACGAATGGCTGAAAATGGTCTCCAAGTAGCCGAACATGGCCATTTCCAGTCAACAATCGGTTCAATTGGACCAGAGGACCCAGTCCATTCCATGTAAACACAGTCCACACGATTATGGAGCCACTACCAGTTTGCGCTGTGCCTTGTTTTCTACTTGTATACACGGTTTCGGAGGGTAACCATACCATCACCTTAAATGAACTGAAATCGGGACTCATCTGACCAGGCCACGGTTTTCTGGTTGTCCACCGTCCAACCGATATGGTCACGATGCCAGGAGGGGCGCTGCAGTTGATGTCTTGCTACTAGGACAGGCACTCGGGTCCGTCGTTTGCTGCCATAGCCCATTAACACCAAATTTACCCTCGTTATGCTAGATGATACGTTCGTCGTACGTCCCACACTTATTTCTGCCGTTACTTCACGCAGTGTTGCTATTTGGTAGGCACTGACAACTCTACGTCAAAGCCACTGCTCTCGGTCGTCAAGTGAAGCCAGTCGGCCACCGCGTTGCCCGTAGTGAGAGGTTATGCCTTGACAGTGAGAGGAAAAGCCTTGACATAGTGGATTTCCGAATACTGAAATCTTCAACGATTTCTGCAATGGAATGCCCTATTCTTCTAGCTCCAACTACCATTAAACTATCAAATTATGTTAATTACTGTCGTATGGTCATAATCATGATGCAAACCTTTTCGCATGAACCACCTGGGTGCTAATGACAGCTTCGCCAATGTAATGCCCCTTTCTACCCTGTGTACGCGACAGTACTGCCATCTGTATACGTATGTATCACTATCTCATAACTTTTGTCACTTCAGTTTAAGTACAAGGGCATCAGCCGGACAATTAAGGCATGGAACATCTGGTGGTTCAAGTAGTAAGTGATACGATTGGGGTAGTTGAGGACAAGTGTTAACCCGGAGATATATGCCCCTAGACTCTCCACGTCAGTACAACGCAACTGGTCTTGCAGCCCCTCACAGTTTCCATCGCTATTAATTTGCATTGTAGTATGTATTATGGAGGGAAAAGTTAGCAGATGACACAGTATCATCACCAATCACTTCAAGGCAAATGTATTTCCTGCAGTTTATACATACATATCTGGCTTTTCTACTTTTTTTTTGCAGTCTACACGACGTCCTCGTTAGCTCGCGGTTGATTCCAATTCAAAACTTTTTCCATCACAGAGCTCTTCAATTCTCTCAGTTACCTTTTTCGGCAAAATTTTTGACATTGTCTTTTTCTGAAAATGATCTTGCAGAAACGTAAAATCAACCTACCTCAAGAATTCTCTTCTTGCTAGTTTTTCCTTCTTATTTATACTGAAAATTATAGAGGCTTTATCGCAGTTGTATTTATAATGCTACAAAATAAACCATTGGCATCTTCTTGAATTTCTGACTACATTACATGTTGCACTCATTCCGTCGATCACGTCAGCTCTACTCTTAATAAGGTTATAGAATGTGATAATTTCGGTTTTTTTGTTTTTAACATTTCAAGTATTTTCATCGAAATTTCCGTCGTGACCATCGTAGACAGAGGCGACACGGCTCTATTTCGTTTCGGCACATAGGAGACTAATGTGCAAGAAAATCAAACATGTATGACTTCTCATGTAGTTTTTTTTTTTTTTTTACTTTTAGTTAATTCGAAGGGAACTAGTCACTTACTCTATCTCATACTACCAACGATAGCCGTGTTTGGCGTTAACAGCGCCTTCGGAAGCTCGTAACCTACAAAATTACTGTAGGAAGGTATGATGCGACCTCCGTTCAAGATAGATCGGCAAAGTCTCCGAACAAGTTCAAGTGGCGTAGAGTGCTGTTTCTATAGGCCTTCAAATTGTTGCCCAGCACACACCTCCATGTTAAATATGTGAAACATTCAGGCACCCACTGCTGTAACAATCCTTTTACCATACTTGTTTGGCTTATTATGCATTGGCGAAATCTGCCTCTTCCACGGAATGCTGCTGGTTTTTCACCAACTTTTACGCATTCATAAACTGTACAAGCCTTCTGAAAGTTTTCAACAACTAGGCCGAAAACCTGTCTTATGGTCGCCATGCGACCTTTCATCTCTCTCACAGATCTTGTTTTTTTACCGTCGGATCACAGGCATGAAAAGAACCCGCTAGGGTAGCCGAGAGCGCTAACGCGCTGCTTCCTGGACTCGGGTAGGCGGGCCAGCCCCGGATCGAATCGACCCAGCGGACTAACGACGAGGGCCGGTGTGACAGCCAGCCAGGATGTGGTTTTTAGGCGGTTTTCCACATCCCGCTAGGTGAATCCCGGGCTGGTCCCCACGTTCCGCCTGAGTTACAAGCGTCGCAGACATTTGAAACATGTCCACACTATTTCACGATTTACACTAGCCACAGACAGTTAGGGTACACTGATTCTGTCCTGGGGGGGTAAGAGGTGGCGACAGGAAGGGCATCCAGCCATCCCTAAAACTAACATTGATACATCCGTTGTAAAACGTCGACCCTGTGATCGCTGTGGGACTATGGCGTAAGCAAAAGAAAGAAAGAAAGAAAGAAAGATCACAGGCATCAAAGGAGAAAAAAATCTGTTTATGCTCATGTTGAGATGAAATACACTGGTAGAATAAAACCTAAACACCAAGAAGGCGTTTCGCATCTTAAACGAAAGTTGGTAGCGGTTTTTTTACATTTGAAAGATGCTGTCTATTAAAATTTCGCTCCAGTCGCATAAGAGTGGTGCTAGTAGCGCCACTATGAGGATGCAAATCATGCTTGCTTTAAATACACACACTATAACGTTAGTGAGCTTTACTAGCCTTAGAGATTCGACGTGGTGAGTTGATGTCAGTTGAGAATGCCTTTAAGGCGACGAAGACGCCATTATCAATACGTCACTGAGTTTGAACGACACTACGTAATGGGGCTATATGTTCCATCTGCGATATTTAGAAACGGTCGCAAGAAGACCGGACTGTGTATAGCCACGTGGCACTACCGAGAAGAAAGCCCATCGTATTCGTCGTATTGTGCTAATGTATCGTACTGTATCTGCAGCAGCAAACTGAGGAGTGTTTGGTGCCACAGTGACACCACGAACCGTTACAAACCGTAAGAATGCAGAGTTCAGTGTTACAAAACGGTTACTCCTAGAACAGCTCCGAGACAGACACCCTGTAGCGTGCATTCCACTGACCCCAAAGCATCGCCGTTTGATACTTCAGTGGAGCCTAGCGAGAGCTAAGTGGAGGGCAGGGTGGAGGTCTGTCCTGTTTTCTGATGAAAGCTAGTTCTGTAACGGCGCCAGTAATGGCCGTGTGCTGATGTGGAGGGGGCCGGTTGAGAGTCTGTGAACATCCTGTCTGCTTGCTACACACACTGGAACTTCACCTTGAATTATAGCCTGGGTGCGGTGTCGTATGACAGCAGGAGTACTTTCGTGATTGTCCCACGCAGCCTGACTGGGAAACCGTGCGTAAGTTCTGTTTCTTGTGGTGCCATTCATGGATAGCATGGCGGATGGTGTTTTCCAATAGGACAGTGGTCGCCTACATACCGCTGATGTGAGCCAACATTCTCTACACAGTGTCGACATGTTGCGTTGACCTGCTCGATTACCAGATCGTTCTCCAATTGGGCACATATGAGACATCATCTGACGACAAGTCCAGCGGCATCGACGGGCAGCATTAAATGTCCCTGTACTGACAGAAGAAGTGCAACAAGTATGGAAATCCTCGCATCAAACTGACATCAAGCACCTGTATAACACTACGCAAGCACGTTTGCATGCTTAAATTCAACATTCTAGTAGTTACATCAGTTATTAATGTACCAGAGTTCCACATCTGCAATAGCTCTTATCTTGAGCTTACATTAGCCTGTGAGCTTGCAATGTTAATCACTTAGATATGTTACCTAGACAAATACATTTCCAAATTTCATTGGTCCACATTAATTATTTTTTGGTGTTGGGTTAGTTTTTCTGTCATTGTATTTCAACTCCTGTATCATCTGTTCGCCACAAATCTTGTTGACTAGTCGATGGGCACCCATTAAACTACAATTTCAATAAAGCCTTCTCTTCACCATTATTATTCCGTTGGGCTTTTCTCAGGTCTCGATGATACTTTTAATACTATCAGTACAGTTAACGAATATGTGCATAATAGGTTCATATCACTCCCTGTACGACTTTTCACACCCGGTAACATGTACGTAAGTTCTTTGGGGGAACAAGTGATTTTCATTTTTCATCCTTACCGACTAACACTTTACTATCTGCACCGCAATAACTGTCTCGTGTCTAATACTTCTTGTTCTGTGTCAGGATAATTGTTATATTGTAGGCCCTGCATGTCTTCAGAATCTAATTTTTCATCTTCGGTATCATCAGCCTCAGTTTCATTCATGACTTCTTCAATCAGCTGCCTAATTCTCTTCTCTTTTGCCTTGTAAGAATACGCTGTGATGCTGTTACAATACTCCCAAGATACTAAGATATGGTACAAAGAGAGAAAAAGTCTGTTCCATCACTAAAAAAGTCAGTACTGGATACATGCTCCACCAGGATAACCTAAGCGGAGCTAACTATAAGCAGACACCATGCAGGCGGTTGGTCTGTCATACCCTACAACAGTTTGTCGCAAAATAATCGAAAGTGCTATTGTTAAAGTACCAGGTGCACCATACAAAACCACTCCTATACTGCTCACTTAAAGGTTCTGGGAAGATAACTTCTTGGAAGTAAGTGTCAGACGTTGTATAGTGCGAAAATGTTCTACTTTGTCTCAAGACCACTAGCGCGTACTTACGGGTTAAAGACTGGTAGATCTCATACGTAATAGCTCCCTCTAACAGGAATAGTTCTCTTCTAACATATTTTGATAACAGTAGTTTCGAGTAAAATTTTATTGTTCTGCAATGGAATAGATCCCTCTGGATCTGATTTACGGAACGATTAATAGGAGCGGGACTACTCACCAGTTTGTAATAACACAAGCTACATTCAGATCGTGCTATCACGTTCACACAATATACAGTTTCACCATATTGGTTATCAGGTACAATATATACAGCTTCTCTTTTGCAGAAAACTCGTAAAAATAACTTGTTCCGGACATGAGCTCAAGGAAAAGTTTTAGATATTCGTTGTTTGCTTATAATAGCTAGCACTTTGAGCCTCTATTGATCATCTTGGCACAAGTGAGCAGTAAAAGGCTCCTGTTCTGCATGACTGTTTGATTGGGGTGGGGGGAGTGGTGCGTGAGGGTTGAACACACCAATCGAAGCGGCTCTTCTCATTACGTCAGACGTGACAGCTTGGCGCTGCAAGTCGTTTGCTTCCGGTTTCACAGCCCGCCGCGTTATCTTTTTAAGGACATCGTTAAAGGGGTGTTGGAGCCCTTGTAATAAAGAGCCGCGTCCAATAACGGGCGATGGCCTTTTAGAAGACGTGGTATGCAAAGGACTCTCAGACGGGAAACCGTTACTAAACGACACATAATACCAAAAGGTCTTAATTTGGTTGGTATTAAAGATGTTAGTCCACCTCTAGGTTCACATTGTCCAAGTCAGCTTACAATATGGAGGATGGTACACGGTGCGTCACTATAATTTACCTCCCTTTTCCTCTATTTCGCGAGTGACGCACTGGTAGATATTCTTTCAACTTCTTTCATCGTCTGTTCAGACTCGTTGTAGTAGAACTTTGTACTTGTTAGCTTAATATGCATAGCCTACTGGCAATGGAGTAGAGAGATTCTCAGTTGGGAATAACTGGCTATGAATTTATTGTCTGTGCCGTTCGTCTTGTTTTAGACAACATTTATGTTCTAAATTTTACATTTTACTGGGTCTCTGCAGCTAGCAGAAGTAATTTGGTGCCATAAGCAGCGCTGCAGACTGTGATAGCACCGAGGTGAGAAGCTGGTTCTCACGTATACATTGGTGACGAATGGACCATATACCGTAGTAGTGAGTCATTGGAGTGGGGAGAGATACGCAAGCCGTGAGAGAAGAACCACGGGCGTTCCAAACGAGACACAAAATTTTCTTTATTAACTTCAGTTATCAAAGTCCATTTTTAGCACAGCAAGTATTATTAGGAGGGACGTAAGTGTTATCATAGCGTTTCTACAACAATACTACTATGCAATAAACCAGTTAAATCAGTAGACAAATGAATATTGTTAACCTGGTAAGGATTTACGAAAATCAACGAAGTCTTACGCAGTATGCAAGATACACTCCTGGAAATGGAAAAAAGAACACATTGACACCGGTGTGTCAGACCCACCATACTTGTTCCGGACACTGCGAGAGGGCTGTACAAGCAATGATCACACGCACGGCACAGCGGACACACCAGGAACCGCGGTGTTGGCCGTCGAATGGCGCTAGCTGCGAAGCATTTGTGCACCGCCGCCGTCAGTGTCAGCCAGTTTGCCGTGGCATACGGAGCTCCATCGCAGTCTTTAACACTGGTAGCATGCCGCGACAGCGTGGACGTGAACCGTAAATGCAGTTGATGGACTTTGAGCGAGGGCGTATAGTGGGCATGCGGGAGGCCGGGTGGACGTACCGCCGAATTGCTCAACACGAGGGGCGTGAGGTCTCCACAGTACATCGATGTTGTCGCCAGTGGTCGGCGGAAGGTGCACGTGCCCGTCGACCTGGGACCGGACCGCAGCGACGCACGGATGCACGCCAAGACCGTAGGATCCTACGCAGTGCCGTAGGGGACCGCACCGCCACTTCCCAGCAAATTAGGGACACTGTTGCTCCTGGGGTATCGGCGAGGACCATTCGCAACCGTCTCCATGAAGCTGGGCTACGGTCCCGCACACCGTTAGGCCGTCTTCCGCTCACGCCCCAACATCGTGCAGCCCGCCTCCAGTGGTGTCGCGACAGGCGTGAATGGAGGGACGAATGGAGAAGTGTCGTCTTCAGCGATGAGAGTAGCTTCTGCATTGGTGCCAATGATGGTCGTATGCGTGTTTGGCGCCGTGCAGGTGAGCGCCACAATCAGGACTGCATACGACCGAGGCACACAGGGCCAACACCCAGCATCGTGGTGTGGGGAGCGATCTCCTACACTGGCCGTACACCACTGGTGATCGTCGAGGGGACACTGAATAGTGCACGGTACAATCAAACCGTCATCGAACCCATCGTTCTACCATTCCTAGACCGGCAAGGGAACTTGCTGTTCCAACAGGACAATGCACGTCCGCATGTATTCCGTGCCACCCAACGTGCTCTAGAAGGTGTAAGTCAACTACCCTGGCCAGCAAGATCTCCGGATCTGTCCCCCATTGAGCATGTTTGGGACTGGATGAAGCGTCGTCTCACGCGGTCTGCACGTCCAGCACGAACGCTGGTCCAACTGAGGCGCCAGGTGGAAATGGCATGGCAAGCCGTTCCACAGGACTACATCCAGCATGTCTACGATCGACTCCATGGGAGAATAGCAGCCTGCATTGCTGCGAAAGGTGGATATACACTGTACTAGTGCCGACATTGTGCATGCTCTGTTGCCTGTGTCTATGTACCTGTGGTTCTGTCAGTGTGATCATGTGATGTATCTGACCCCAGGAATGTGTCAATAAAGTTTCCCCTTCCTGGGACAATGAATTCACGGTGTTCTTATTTCAATTTCCAGGAGTGTATTTCTGCTGCGTGCCAGACTAGCCAGTCAACGACAGGACATTCTTAGAGCTTCTTATTCTCTATAAGTCGGTTTTCCTATGCTCTCGAATTTCATAAATTTTTTGAGATGCATCGTTTAGCACTATTTCATTGCAACTGTTTTACGGTTTTCGCTAATAAATGCAACGTAGTAGCATCCCGTGACTTATTTCAAGTAAATTAGCTACCTGCTCATCCACTCACACTGATAAGCCAAAAAAATAATTACCACTACCCAGCGCGACTTTGGACGCAGCCTGCTGGCGTTCAGTGTACGTAACGCGGTAGCAAAAGTATGTCAGCAGAACAGTCACGGAAGGGAGATTACGGTAGCGAAGATAGGGGTTGTAAGTGGGAAAATCAGTTCATATATGTAACTTTGACAAAGGGCAGATGATTATTACGCAGAGTCTGTAAACGAGTATCTCGAAATGGGCATACTGGTCGAATGTTCATGTGCTACTGTCACGAGCATCTACAGAAAAAGGAAGAAGGACAGCTGAACTACCACTAGGCACTAAATGGTTGGACGTCCACGACTCTTCACACAACATGAAGTTCGGAGGCTTGTCTGTTCTGTAAAGCAGGATACATGGTGATACGTGGCATCTCTTCGGGGAAAGAGCTCAATCCTGGAGAACGCACAACACCGTTCATCGTACATTGGTGAACATCGAGCTCAATAGCAGACCGCCCCAACGTGTTCACATGTTGACCCAACGACATCGTCAATTACGATTGCAGTAGGCACGATACCATCGGGATTCGACCGTCGATCAATGGACACGTGTCGACTCTTCGGGTGAATCACATATTTCTCACAGTAGGTCGATGGGATTCTCCATAAACGCTGTCACCGAAGTGAATGGCGGGTGGAAACGTGCAGCGCGCCACGGATTCAGGCTGCTGGGAGTAGTAGAATGCTGTGGGAGACACTCTCCTTCACTTGGATAGTACCTGTGGTAGTAACGGAAGACATGCTGACAATTTCGAAGCACCTTCATCCCTTCATACTTCATGTCTTGCCCAACGGCGATATCATCTTTTAGCAATATTATTGTACATGTTCTGAGTGGTTTGAGGAGCATTATAGTGCACTCACGTTGATGGCTTGGCGACCAAACTCTCCTCATATAAATCCTATGGAACCCGTCTGGGTTGCTATCGGGCGCCATCGCCACGTAGGCATATCAGCGGCCTGTTATTCACATGAATCACACGACCTGTGCGTATACGTATAATGCCACATACCTGCACAAACGTATCTACAAACTGTCGGAACCCTGATAGAATGAGTGACGTATTTCGTTCCAAAGACGGACAAACAATCTATTAAACAGGTGGTCATAAGCTTTTGGCTCATCTGTGTATAATAAAAGGTAGCCCGCCATGCATCTTCTAAGGAATCCAACGTGCAACAAGAAAGACTTCGGAGGAGAACATCAATGAGAGATTCACAGAAAGCAGGCAACAGGAAATACTACGTTCTAATTCATTAAGATAATCCAGGTAAGGATTAACTAGCGCAGTCTCAGAGGAGAAGGCAGGACCAGTTAGAGTGTACGTCACTTACATCACTTTTTAGGAAGAATTCGTGGCTAAACTAAGAAAGAGTTATGAAGGTTTGGTACCGCGATGGGGTATTACATTGTAAATCGTTCTGAAAATCTGTGCTGAGAATACGGTATGCAAATCTTGCAGATGTCACCCTTATGCAGGAGATAAATTTGTGGGAAAAAGTGTGGAAAAGCTATGTTAAGGGTCGAAGATGCAACTCGAAATCAAGTTCATCAGAAAGAGAAGCAGGAAGTTAGCCGTAAATGAATGGTGACTGAAATCTGAAGCTTGCGTGTAGTAACGTCGCGCTAGGATTGTGCGCGTCACGGATTGCGAAAATTGTGTCGTGAAACGCAGTCATTCAGCATCACGGAAAGTTTAAACCGTGTCCAAGGACTCCAAACATTTCGCTAGTGAAATATAATGATAGATCGTCGAAAAGACCTTGAGGGGAAAAAGGAAGAAGACAGTAGCAGCAAAGGTGACGAGGATAGTCACGTGTCCAGAGAAGGCATCGCTGTCCGCTAGAACCTTGTGGGAAGCAGTCCATCACAGCAATAACGACTCATTGAGCTAAGTGCGCACACGCAGAAGTCCGGAGTTTGACCCACGGTTGCAGTAACAGCACAGTCTACAAATAGCTACGTCACCCAGAGAGAAATGAAACTTCCATAATGTAAGCAAAAGTTAACATCAGATACAGGAAGGAGTAAATAATAATTCCATAGTATATGTCGAATCATAAGCTGGTTAGGAATGGTAGGACAAGCAGAAAAATTATGAGTAACTAAGTGAAATCGCATCGCACAGCGTGGTTCAAGGAGCCACAGATTCAGCAGGAGATGTTAGTAATTTCTATCCAGAAACTTGAGAGAGGTCAGAGATGTACAGTAAGATGAGTGAATTAACGATAAATGAGGAGCAGGAAGTGGCTCAATGGACTATGAGTTAGACAGATAATGTAACTGAGACAAGTACTCAAGTAGTTAACTAGTGGAACTACCAAAAGTATATATGCAGAATTTAATCTGCTAGAGTTACTAAGAACAAGATAGAGATATCTGCTAAGGTAATCATCCAGAAAGCAAACATTAAAATAGACGCACTAATTGTAAACTGGAAGAAATTTCTAGAAAAACTAATCAAAAATTTGATGACATTACGAAAGTCATTCAGGAAACCAACAAGAGACTACGAAAATTCTTGATGAAGTTATAGAAAATGGAAAGTTGATAAATGGGTCGGCAAGCAGATTGAATACGAGTGAAAATCTCCAAGTGGAACCTAGTGAAAATGTCAGTGAAAATGAGAGTACTGTTAGTACTTCGCAAGTTGGTGTCATTTAAGAGACTGAAGAATTTAACAAGACAATTTCTGATATAAAAAATAAGTTAGTCCCAGATGAACTGATTCAATCATTATCGAATGTTACAATGGATTCTGGTGTAAAACTGGATGTAAAAACTTAGTAACAGATGAGCAGATCCAATTAACACCATCCATTAAAGTACATTCCATTAAGATATTTGATGTTAATAATGTTGAGAAAGAAATTGCGGAAGATCTGGTATTCAGATTAAGATAATTGTGATAACGTTCAAAATGAACTTTCGGCTGAAAACACAAAGGGAAAGTAATAATGTAAATTGAAAAGTGGGGCTAAAGTAACTAATAATAGTATAAATATTAATCGAACGTCTAGTATATAAAACTAGATATTTTCTTCAAATTTGTTACTAAAAGAAAAGCACATACTATCAGGACCAATAGGTAGAAAAATGTGTATAATTTGAATACTCTGGTTCAAATGTTTGGGAGGGTGTAAAGCGGGAGTTAAAGGAACATATGAATGTAATTCATAGCAAAGTAAACAACACTCCCACAAACAGGAATGAAAGATACGGCTCTGGTTTTCCCAGAAGAGGAATAGGTGGGAAACGATGGAGTTCCCTTTTTACAGCCATAGATAAAATAATGATAGTAACAAAAGAAAAGCACTGATGAGAATTTACATTTGCGTGATGAGAAACGTATAACGATTATGACACATGGAACCTTGACCGAGTTCGAGATTTCTTGATGTTATACAATGCAATGTTTTATGAAAAAATAATATGAAAGAAATAGGGAGAGAGAATTAAGAGAATTAACAGTGGAGTGTGAGGTTTGAAATTTTAGGTATGCAAACAGCAGTGATCAATGGAATCGGTAGTAAATTAAATGGTATTGTAAGGATGATCTTATGAACAATTAACAAATAAAGAGAGAATACCAGTTTTACCAGTACGTATATCTGAAGTCGTAGATGCCACTGAAATGAACAAGTTCTAGTAGGAGAGGGAATAAAGGATACGTACTGCAAATTATTGGTCAGTACATCAGTTCTCTTAGAGGAAAGGACTTTCTGGTACACTATGCTGACGTGAGTTTTGAAAGGCGCAGTATGACCGTAAAGGTAAAAGGTACAAAGAACAAACCAAAGTTTCCAAGTGTTAAGAGTTCTCGCAAAGAAGCGCAAAATCAACGCTACGGGGCGATGACTGAATATTTTCGAGGGGGATCCTGTGAAGATGAAATTACCTCACAAAGAAAAAAGAAACCGGGAACTTTATTGAAACAAAAGTCAAATTTTGAAATATGAGTTAAAGTAAAGGTTATTATAATTATTAACAAACTGTAAAAGAAAGACTGAAGAATTTTATTCTGAAGTACCTTGAAGTATTTTCGAACAGTAGAAACATAATAAAGAGTGACCAGAACGCATACAGTAATATTGACAAAATAAAAGTAATTTACAAAGCTGCAAAAGGAAAGTTGAAGCGTTTGATTTTGCAGTACGATGAAGTATTTTTAAACAGTACAAGAATAATAAAAAAAGAACGAGAAAGCATCTAATATTAAACATGGCATTAAAGTGTTTTGCGAGACTTGTGGAGCTCAATTACGTACTGAGTTGGAAGTCTGAATGAAACACATTACTAGTGTAAAATTCTGCATCCCAGTCAGTAAAAGGTGTTTTTAATGTAGTTAAAAGATATCGTAGTAATGAGTAGACACACAATTGGCTCTGATAGTCATGAATACTCAGGCAAACAGAAGCTACACGATGTCGAAGTTAGTGTAAGGAGGGCTATGCGTGAAGCGTTCAGTGAATTCGAAAGTAAAATTCTATGTACCGACTTGACAGAAAATGCTAGAAAGTTCTGGTCTTACGTTAAATCAGTAAGTGGCTCGAAACAGCATATCCAGACACTCTGGGATGATGATGGCATTGAAACAGAGGATGACACGCGTAATGCGGAAATACTAAATACCATTTTCCGAAGCTGTTTCAAAGAGGAAGGCCGCACTGCAGTTCCTTCTCTAAATCCTCGCACAAACAGAAAAAATGGCTGACATCGAAATAAGTGTCCAAGGAATAGAAAAGCAACTGAAATCACTCAACACAGGAAAGTCCACTGGACCTGACGGGATACAAATTCGATTCTACACAGAGTACGCGAAAGAACTGACCCCCCCCTTCTAACAGCCGTGTACCGCATGTCTCTAGAGGAACGGAAGGTTTCAAATGATTGGTAAAGAGCACAGGTAGTCCCAGTTTTCAAGAAGGGTCGTCGAGCAGACGCACAAAAGTATAGGCCTATATCGCTGACATCGATCTGTTGTAGAATTTTAGAAACGTTTTTTGCTAGCGTATCATGTCATTTCTGAAACCCAGAATCTACTCTGTAGGAATCAACATGGATTCCGGAAACAGCAACCGTGTGAGACCTAACTCGCTTCATTTGTTCATGAGACCCAGAAAATATTGGATACAGGCTTCCAGGTATATGCCATTTTCCTTTACTTCCGGAAGGCGTTCGATACAGTTCCGCACCACTGTCGCCTGATAAACAAAGTAAGAGCCTACGGAATATCAGGCCAGCTGTGTGGCTGGATTGAAGAGATTTTAGCAAACAGAACACAGCATGTTGTTCTCAATGGAGAGACGTCTACAGACGTTAAAGTAACCTCTGGCGGTCCACAGAGGAGTGTTATGGGAATATTGCTTTTCACAGTTTATATAAATGACCTAGTAGATAGTTTCGGAAGTTCCATGCAGCTTTTCGCTGATGATGCTGTCGTATACAGAGAAGTTGCAGCATTAGCAAATAGCAGCGAAATGCAGGAAGATCTGCAGCGGATAGGCACTTGGTGCAGGGAGTGGCAACTGACCCTTAACATAGACAAATGTAATGTATTGCGAATACATAGAAAGAAGGATCCTTTACTGTTATGATTATATGTTAGCGGAACAAACACTGGTAGTAGTTACTTCTGTAAAAATTAATATCTGGGAGTATGCGTACGGCACGATTTGAAGTAGAATGATCATATAAAATTAACTGTTGGTCAGGCAGGTGCCAGGTTGAGATTCATTGGGAGAGTCCTTAGAAAATGTAGTCCATCAACAAAAGAGGTGGCTTACAAAACACTCGTTCGGCCTATACTTGAGTATTGCGCATCAGTGTGGGATCCGTAACAGGTCGGGTTGACAGAGGAGATAGAGAAGATCCAAAGAAGAGCGGCGCGTTTCGTCACAGGGTTATTTGGTAAGCGTGATAGCGTTACGGAGATGTTTAGCATACTCAAGTGGCAGACTCTGCAAGAGAGGCGCTCTGCATCGCGGTGTAGCTTGCTGTCCAGGTTTCGAGAGGGTTCGTTTCTAGATGAGGTATCGAATATATTGCTTCGCCCTACTTATACCTCCCGAGGAGATCACGAAATTGGAGAGATTCGAGCGCGCACGGAGGCTTTCCGACAGTCGTTCTTCTCGCGAACCATACGCGAGTGGAACAGGAAAGGGAGGTAATTACAGTGGCACGTAAAGTGCCCTCCGCCACAAACCTTTGGGTGGCTTGTGGAGTATAAATGTAGATGTAGATGTAGGTACCGAAAGCGGTAGCTCTTTTGTGTATAAAATGAAAATGGTTAAAGGACCGAATATTACTTTTGAATGTATACAGCAGAGTAAGATGATGAGATTAGCCAGAGGCAGTTAATGTTGACGGATCATGTATGATGCGTTTTATTGGATGTTTGTGAACGTTGTATGCCAAGTAACCTTATTTGAATTAACTCTGTGCGGATAATTAATCAAGTGGAATGTGATGTCCAGCGACGCATTTTAAAGAGCCCTGTGCAGGGAATAATAGTTCTCTCCTACAAATTAGGTTAACTGAGGAATATTTTTTCGAAAACTGTATGAAGTAAATTCATTAAATAAGTATGTGGAAGTTGAAAAAGAAATAGTGTGCCACTTGGGTAGAGTGAAAATGAATAAAATGCAAAAGATATAGAAAATATAAAATATTATTAGTACAATGTGTCGAAAATGTGTTTCTCTGTTACACATGCCTATAATAAAATTGATAATGGCGGAAACGACAGGATATTTGGGGCTTTGATAACCAACTGACCAGAACTGAAAGCAAAAACCAGTGCTCCAGTCAGTGAAGAAAAAGATGCTGCTGGAAACGGCGCATTTGTGGGTGACAACGATGGAACACAATGGAATCACAGCACCCGGGATCAGCTGACTCGATTAATGAATGAAAATTGGTTTTAATAAAGACAATGCCTCAATGGCGTGTGCTTTAATAGAGTGACTATCGCGATGTGAGCATTACACAGCATTTTACTTTCTAAATTTTACGTTTTACTGGGACTCTGCAGCTAGCAGAGCTTATTCACTGCCTTAAGGGGTGCTACAGTATATGGTAGCATCGAGTGAGAAGCTGGTGCTCAGGTAGTCACTGGTGATTAAATTACCACATGGTACAGCAGTGAGACATTTGAGTAGGGAGGGGTATGCGAGCCGCGGGAAAAGATTTTGTTTGATGATCGATATGTAGGGAACTACAGGATTTCAGGCGCGAAGCTCAGAATTTTCTCCATTAAATATTAGTTACCAAAGTCTAGTTTTGGCTTAGCAAATACCAGGATAGGATAGGATATGTTGGTATGGGAGCACACAGCAATCTCCTCAGCTCCTGAGCGAAAACGGTTTGAGACGATTGTCGGTAAAATAAACTAAACAGGAGTATAAAACAGCGTGGAAAATAAAGATTACGAAACTTAGAAAACTATGTGTGTACCCACACTGAAGCACGGATCGAAGTACCGTGATAACATCAAAATATTAGTTAAACAGGGAGAAAGTGATATAAGGATTTAAAACAATATAGGAGATGGACGTAGATGGATGACCGCAAGAATAAAAAAGAACGAGCCAGCCCCCTGCGGCACACAAAAACCTCCAGCCTAAAAACTTAGGTCACAGTCCAGACGCATCACAAAACTGTATTTACACTCGTCTCATCATCAGGTAAAGTAAAATAGAGGGCAATTCCCCACAGATATTTGCTTCTGTCCTTGCGTCACGGTATAAAATGCACTGTTTTAAAATATGACGTACAGCGATTTGCACGCCGTAAGTATCATGAAACGGGAGATCCTCTCGCCATAGTCAAAATCCATACGTAAGAGGGCAGTCACTTTATCCCGCCTGCGCAACCGGCAGGGGAAACGCCACGGCCGGATAGTTGACATCACCAACCGCAGCGTATTGTCTGTTACCGCCAACCATTCCTCATCCCACAAATACATGAACTTCCTACGTACTGCAGAAGTGACAGTTTGTCAATGAATAGAATACTGTGCCACATGCTGTCCTCTGCAGACCTCCCTGGCAGCCCCATCGGCCTGTTCGTTTCCCCATAATCCCTACATGTCCTGGCACCCAGCAGAATGACACTTACTTTCCCTGTCGCTGGAACAAGTATAGTTGGTCACGTATCACACATTCTGTAATGATTGTAAGGCACTAAGGGAATAGAGGCAGATGAGAAAAAGTTTCCCCTAAATATGTCGCATCTGCTCCGGTGCCTTCAGGATGGCGTAGCGGCCGGGTGAGAAAATGGTATACTCATCACGAAGCGAATCCTAGTGACATGGGCGGGGAACACGACAGAATAGCCCAGAGAATTCCCTTGTTTGGAGCCATCAGTGTACACAACTGTGAAACGGCGATGCATTTCTAAAATGTGCAAAAACAGAGATTCAAATGCAAAATGTGGCGTAGTACCTTTCTTAAACCTCGTCAAGTCTAAAACAGGCAAAGTATTCCGGAGGAGCTAAGATGGAAATCTGCTCCAAGCGCGATGTAAATCATTAAGACGACTACACCCACCTCTAAAAGGGCAATCCCGCTCGCGAATCCCATAAGGCCTCGTTGCCTGCTGACAGTTACGAAAAAGTCTTTCCATTGGAGGCCGAGCAACGGTGTGGTTTGCAGGTGTGTATGGTGTGGACAGTGTTTTATATGACCTGAACGCCGTAAATAACCGTCGCCTGATGAGAAGTGGCGGTCAACCAGCCCTTTCGCAGTGGCTTGGTATAGGGATTGTTCTGATCGCCTCAATGGCTAAACGAATCCCTTCATGGTACACCACCGCCAGCATCTTTAAATAAGACAATCTCGCTGACCCATATGCCCACCACCCATAATCTAGTCGATATCGCACAAAAGCCCTGTAAAACTGTAGCAGTCAAGCCCTTTCTGCTCCCCATGAGGCATGGCTGAGACAATTTAAAATACCTATAGCCTTAAGGTTCGAATGGTTCAAATGGCTCTGAGCACTATGGGACTCAACATCTGCGGTCATCAGTCCCATAGGGCTTAGAACTACTTTAACCAAAGTAACCTAAGGACACCACACACATCCATTCCCGAGACAGCATTCGAACCTGCGACTATAGCGGTCGCACGGTTCCAGACTGAAGGGCCTAGAACCGCCACACCGGCTGGCAGATCCTTAAGGGAGCATTTTTTCAGGTTCTTAAGTTGTGGTAACCATGGAAGTTCATAGGCAAATATGAGGCTGAGAAGCATCACTTCCCCCGTCGGATGTTCGAGTCCTCCCTTGGGCATGGGTGTGTGTGTGTGTTGTCCTTAGCGAAACTTAGTATAAGTTAGATTAAGTAGTGTGTTAACCTAGGGACGGATGACCTCGGCAGCTTGGTCCCACAGTCCTTACCACAAATTTCCTTTTCCAAATCTCACCGTGACTTTAAAATTAAGAAAAGTGTCCCTCACCCTCAACTCAGAAAAGTTTAAAACGGAACGAGAACTGCTAAAAAGAAGGAGCAAAGGTTTCTCGCTTGAAAATTTACAACCACTTTTCTGCTCCCATTCATCCAGACGTCGAAGAGTTAGTTGCAGCTGACGTGGTGTCATTACTTGAAGAAGAGCAATCTCAGAGAAGTCATCCACCAACGAAGAACACTGGATAACACTTTCCACTAATGCTATTAATAGCTTTGCCAAAGAGCGTCACACTTAAAACACTACCTTGAGGGACACCGTTCTCCTGCACAAAGCGATCTGACAGGACGTCAACGAGTCGGTATCGGAAATACCGTGGCGTGAGGAAGGAGTGAGTAAAAATTTGAAGACATCCACGAAAACCGAATTCGTGAAGCTGCTCGACGATAAGATACCTCGAAGTAGTAATGTAGGTCTTCGCGATTTCAAAAAAAATATACCTAGAAGTTGATGCTGACGTAGGGAATCCTGTTGTATAGCCGCCTCGAGGAGGGCTATGTTATCAGAGGTTGAGCGATACCTCCTGGACCTACACAGAATGTGACTAAGGAGATGCCTGGATTCTAAGATCCATACAAGGCGACGGTTGACACCCGGTCCAAGGTCTTTCGCACGCAGCTAGTGAAGGTAAAACTACGGTAACGTCTCGGACATGTACGGTCTTTCCCAGGGTTAAAAAGAGGAATTAAAATTGTGTCACGCCACTAGTTGGGAAAGTGGCCTGATGCCCAAACGGCATCAAAAAGTGTGAGGAGGATATCTTTGTTTCGCCTAGTGAGGTGGCAGCGTACTGCAATGGATTCCGTCACGACTGGGGCATGTGTGACTAGCCGCAGACAATGCTGAATCCAGCTGGCACATGGAAAATGGGCAGTTTTAATCTTCATCGGTCGAGGACCAGAAGCTGAAACTGCTCCTCTCTGCTACTGCTCAATGCCGCTGAAAACCTGGGTCCTAACAGTCGCTTGCAGTAACTGTGGAAAAGTAGGCCGCCATAGCCTGGGCAATGTCTCGCAGATTGGTTTGGAGAGTGCCACTCCGCATTACAGCAGCATTGGCGCACCTCCCTCATCTCCCAGAAATTCTCCTGGTGGTCTCCCATACAACGCAACTCTCCTTGGAATGATTAAAAGTATTCAAGAACTGTTGCTACGACCTCTCCTTGCTCTCTCGAATAATCTGGCGACGTTTCGCCTTCGTCACCTGAAAGGCTGCAAGATTCTTTGCAATTTGCCGGCCCTAGAATCAATGCAGAGGCGCACGCCTAGTCCTGATTGCAAAACAGCATTCATCACTTCAACAAGAGGCAGGCTGCTTCTTCAATTGTCCCATGGACTGTGGAATGGATGCTTGAGCGGCGCGGTGGATCATGTTGGAAACTTTGACATGATGTTCAAACTGGACTAGCTGGCTGTAAAGTGTCCAGTGTGCTGTTTTGATCATCCATGGCAATGGTTTCATTTTAGGTACCACTCCATCTGGTATGTGAATCAAAATCAGGAAGTGACCCCTACCATGCAAGTCATCGACCACCTCCCATTGGGTAGTGTGATACAAGACTGGAGAGCATAATGAGAGACTCGTGGATGAGAAGGACATTACTGCAGTGCAGAAGCACATGCTCTGTCCCGTTCTTAGCAAATATGCACATGATGGCACTAGAAGGCTCTCAGGTGCTCTACTCCTTGGACAGGTAGTTGCAGAGCCCCAAAGTACAATAGGTGCATTAAAATCGCCACAGGGGATAAAGCGATGGGCGAGCTGTGTAAGAAGATCATTTAGAGCCTCTTCGTCGAGCGCATCATGTGGCGGAAGGTAAAGGGAACGTATTGTCAACGGGTGATGCACGTGCACGATATTGCAGCTGGCTGTAAATTCATTGTAAGTGAGACAGGCTGGGATTGGTAGTCGGTACTGAAGAAAATAAATGATATATGCCCTTCTCTAGCTCTCTCTCCACTCAAGTCACCCTTTTTGTGAAGTACATAGCCTTGTAGCTCAGGGATGTACGATTTATTCAAGTTAGTCTCCTAGAAACACAAACACAACGTCTACCTGGGACAGTAGACGAAGTTCCTCCACATGCGTCCTGAAACTCTGCTAGTTACACTGAAGTATGGAAACAATCAATAACAGGGTAGCCCTTTGTCGTGTCTCTCTGCCAGGATGGGAAGACTACAGCGGGTCAAATTTCAGTCATGGGGTGAAATGATTACCCAACACATACCTCTTATTCCAGTAGCTTTGGATAAAAGTCAGATGAATCATCAGGTAGAATCAAATCTACATGGCCCGACGGTTTACTACTTGATTTTACCTGCTGTTGCTGCTTTACAATAACTTTCCTCTGTTTTAAGGGTTTTGCTGGAGCTGGATTAGGATTGGTAATGGTCATGCTTGGCTTCTGAAAAGTCTCAGGCGCTGGTGGTGACTGGGACTCTTCCATGTTGGCCACTGTACCTCTGCCTACTCTTCTCGATTAGAAACACTTGTTGTCTTCCAAGTACACTGATATATACAGGTTTTTTATTGCTGGTAAAGCAGTGAAACAGTTACAATGGCAGTGACAGTGGCAACCCAATATATAATGTTTGACAGTGATAAAGATGATTAAAAGGAAAATTTAAGTGAAACATCATGTAAATAGACACACACACACACCATTAAATAATTTCAGGCATAGAAATAACAGGTTCCAATTTTGGCTTAAACAATTTATCTACTTTAAGGTATAAGTGGTTGCAGATGACAAACTGTGGAACAAAACGGTCACTCTAGAAACACAACACATCAGAAAAACCACACCATGTGGTAAAAAGGTATGAATTCGTAATTTACGTGTTTTTTCAAATATCTGTAATTACGATTTAAAAACTAATAGCTAAATGTATACCAACAGCAAAGAACACTCTTTATCCTTAACAGATGAAAAATAAAAGGCCACTGAAGATACTGCAACTGCAGTGAAACATTTTTGGGTTAAAAAACAAAATTGTGTTTTGCTAAAGGCGGGCTCTATCGAAAAACATACGTCAGTTCTTGAAATTAATTGCAAGAGCCCAATTAGTGATCGAAAAAACCAAACCCTAGATCATGCAGATAATTTTTATATGCGAAATTTAGATAAAACTGAGCACATTGTACAAGCGGTTATTTGGGTCAACTATTTTGCAGTGCATTCATTGTCACAGATCTTGCTCATTCCATAACATTCCACAGACTGGCTTAATTGGCTTGCACCCAACCCTGTTTTATAAGTTCCCAATAATTAAAACTGAAGTTAGCTGCTGTTGTTTGCTGTACATTCATAAGACGTATATTCCAGATTAATTGAATAGGGAAGATATATTCATTTTAACTAGGACTTTTAGTTGAAACAACAGCTTCTACTAAATTACACTAGTTGCTTTGTAAAGACGAGAATGAGTATCAGTAACAATGTCTTAACTACAGAAGCTAATTCCAATGAAACAAGATAACTTCAAAAGTTGCTAATTTATTTCCAACATTAATTGTATATGTGCTGTAGGCTTTTACATGGCATTTTCATCTCCCCCATCACGAAGTTAACAGTTGGCTCTATGTTCAAATTTGAGCAATAAAAATTAAGTGTTATATTACTGGTATGTTATAAATAGCACAGTCTTTAGATAAATAGTCACACCAGTGGATTCTAACTAGCCAAATGAATGTAATGGATAACAAAGTGACATTGGAAAATCTCTGAATTAATATTTGAGATTTTCAGATACTGTGCATACATCACAAAAATAACACTGTTGAAGGTACTTGAAAAAAATTTTGGGGGTCAGTGCAACATAACCACACGAAGAAATCCATCTCCTTTGTTATAATGTACCACGTTCACTTTCATCTCAGCTGACACGACAGTTTCAAAGATAAAATAGTAAACAAAAGAATGGATTTCATGGATAGATCAGTAAATAAATTTTCAACATATTATCGTCACTAATGGATTCAGCTTATTTCTAGTTAGAAGCTCACCTACACCAATTCAAGAAGAATTACTTTGTTTTTAGGAATGAAGTTTTCATATCGTTTGACATTAATGTAGCGTTTTTGTATCTGTACAGTCATGCACATAAGAATCCTAATTAGAGTCGTTATAGGTAAGTCGACAAAGGAGAAAATACACTGAGCTACTTAGATGTCTTCTTGCTACTTGAATCAACAAGTGACGCACCAAGGTATCATTGTGTCAAGCATACATGTACATATACCAACCACTGAATGCTGGCCCCTATTTTGACAGGACTAGAAGTGGGACTCTTCCTACACATCAGTCGAGAGGCATGAATATGGAATAATATATAGCCAAACAGGTCGCTTAGTAAAATAACAATTTTGAATTAGATGTTTGAAAGGTGTTTTGATTCGACATTCTGTATTCAGCAGGAAACGTCCCAGAATCATCTATTAAAGATTAACATACAGAGACTTACAGAAAATGCACTGGTATTGCCAATATAGTGCTGAAAGACATTTTCAAGTTTTTTACACTATTTACACATCATTACCATCTTAAAAAGTATGTTGTTAATACAAATTAAACGCATCTAACAACATTTGTTTTGTGGTGGGCACAACTTCCCAACCTCCTTAGTGTTACATGTTGTGGAAAATGCGTTACTGTTGCTATGGTTAATTCATATATTCCTTATATCACCAGATTATTGCTTATTAAATCGCCAGTGCATTTAGAATATGTTTGGTTGTCATATAACTGTGCCCTGCTCTGTGCAGGGAACCACACTGAAACTTTATATAGCAAAAGTCCTTCCCTATTGAAAAGTATCAAGACAAATGTAATCCACTTCTAATTATTTCACCTCAGAACATTAATTAATAGAATCAAAATACAGTTCACATTATTGCATCAGTAAACATATAATGCCAGCTTCTACATCACCTATAAACAATAATTAATGCTATGTGCATACAGTGCGGAGAGACAATCATCACATTACATCATTCACATTCTTGTCACGAGATTTTGTGGATACAGTTTTTCCTTCTAAAAACAACTCAAATCAGACCATATTTATGTTCTCCTTTCCTTATTTAATTATATTTAATACATTTTTATAGCAGACAACGTTTTATTGAAGCATGACAGGTCTTAAATTCTACACTAGATGTAAGCCTGATACCACGAGACCTCTACTGGCACAATAGAAAAAGAGGAGGTGGCAGATCGGAAAAAAATACAACAGAAAAAATTATGCTTAAGTCTATGGATATACTGTTCACCACACACTCTCACTCTCTCTCTCTCTCTCTCTCTCTCTCTCTCTCTCTCTCTCTCTCTCTCTCTCACACACACACACACACACACACACACACACACACACACACACACACACACAAAATAGCTGTCCCCCCCCTGGATTCTCTGCACACACTGAAAAATGATGTCTCAGTACACTAAACAGATTTGTTACCCCAGTTTGCAAACCACCTCAACACAGTTACACAAACTCCATATTTCTTACAAAGTCCAGCCATGTCATTGGCAATGAAGATAATAGGATTGCACTAACCCTAGCTACACTCACAAGATGCTTCAACTGAAAAGATAACTCAGCTCTGGCACAAAATTGAAGAGAATGCCTTGAACTCCTCCCTAACAGCACACTTATCAAAACTCACCTTTAACATAGCATGATTATACTTAAAACTCACTGCACCCCAACCCAAGCCCGTCAATGCTTAGCGTGTCAAGAAAAAAATCAGTCCCTGAAATTGCATCAATGGCCAAATCCTACACAGTCACAAAATTCAGAAGAGACCTATAACCTTGACAAAGAAATTCAATACTCAGGTGTCTATTCACCTCTGCACTTCTTCTGGCAATCACCCCTTTCCCATTAGCCCACTGTAAAAGAAAAATAATCCAAAAACTTACATCTCACATCTGTGAAATGCTGACTCACTCCATAGTCATTTGGTTTCCTATATCCAGAACACAACGTAGAATAATTTCATAAATATTTATTTGAAACTCTTGAGTTAGCAAAAAACAACATTTTTCTACCCATCACTTAACAAAATGTCCCTGAAGCCTTCAAAAGTCAACATATTCAGTTTTGCAGCACACATATCAGACGCAGACAGCAAATGACTATCATGTGGCTGTGGTCTCTCCACCTGTACATTCTCCATGGATCACATGATTGTATGTCCATAAAAGATGAACCTTAGTCTCTATCTTCTCAATGTACAAGACTACCATTTCCTCTACACCCTGATTGTTACCGAACAGTCTTCTGTTCCAATCATTTCCACCACTCCTAAAATTGTTACTTTCAATCAGATAATTCTTCTCGATTCCTACACCTATAATTCCTGTTTGTATCACGTCATGGATAATGGTGCCAATGTTCATAATTCCTATTCTTCTGTGGTCTTAGATCAGGAAAAGAAAAGTTAGTCTCACTCCTATTACAACTACTCTCCTCAACCCTGTCATACTCTAATTCTCGGAGCGGACTCCCAAAATCCTTTACATCACGTTTGCACCGACCAGAAAGAATTATCTGATCCAACTTTGATGTACGTTTCAGGAGACAAATGTGAATCAATTCAGCATGACTGTAGAAATTGTTTCAGAAGTAGAGTTTTCAATATCATGTCCTCCAATACCGAAGCAGGATTTATAAAATCTGAATGTTTATAAAAGTTTGTAACCAGTAAGCCATATTTGACTCTGTCTCGTGCTGAATTAGACCAATATGGTGACAAGAACAGATGATGAAGCTCCTCATACGGCACACAATTTCTAGCCAATGTCAATATGTGCATACTTCCTATTATTTGATGTATTTATGAACACGAAATCTTAGAATAGACAAAACATAATTATGTTCAGACTATGCCTCACTTCTAAGCTGACCACATCATGATTAAAATTACCATGACTGTGAAGAATTCTCTTCCTTCATAGCCGGCCGCTGTGGTCTCGCGGTCCTAGGCGCTCAGTTCGGAGCCGCGCGACTGCTACGGTCGCAGGTTCGAATCCTGCCTCGGGCATGGATGTGTGTGATGTCCTTAGGTTAGTTAGGTTTAATTAGTTCTAAGTTCTAGGGGACTGATGACCACCGATGTTAAGTCCCATAGTGCTCAGAGCCATTCTTCCTTCATAGTGAGCTACAGCAGTGATTCTCAAACCTTCTGATAAAGTGGATACCCAGTTTATTCAGAAAGTGATTTGTGGAGCTTCATGCAATGCTATCTGAAACTGCACACGGTACTGAAAAAAGTACCAGAGACAAGACAAAGATTAAGAAAAATATTTCAGTGAGTAATTTATCCTGAAAATACGTGACTGTTGCCTAGTGAACGACATTTCAGTTGAAAATACAGTAACTAACATGAGAGTAATTTACATAATACAGTAATACTGTACAGTACAGTCAATACAGTAACAGAAAATTAATGTCTTTTATCTAAGAAAATCCATTTTACAGACAATGTTCTCAAACGGGGGTCACTGATGTGTGGATGAAATTCTTTCTGTTTTTCCATAATTTCAATGAAACCTGGGATAAGTTTTGTCACCATGAATCTGAGGTCATATTCTACAGTAAGACGATTTCGCTTTAAGATTTTAATATTGCAAAGAGCAGGAAAGATTTGGGCACATAAATAAGTGGTAGGGGAAGGCTTCAAATGTTGCAATGCCTATTTAGCCAAGTCTTCATACTCACGGACAACCAAAAGCTACAAAATTCATTTTCTATGAAAACGTTTTTCCATTAACTGTGACAAGATAATTCCAATAGCTGTTCGTGTTCTGTGTCAGAGAAACTCATGCTTTGAATGGCGTAGTTTCTTGATTGACAAAAAATGTGCTTGTCTAAAAAACCAAGCGCACTTCATCACGCAGCTCAAAGAAATCACATAGAACTTCCCTCTTGACAAACCAACACACTTCAGTACATAATAAAAGTAGGGTTTGTTTACTGCCAATTTCTTCATATATAAAACTGTGAAAAGACGAGAATTTAGAGAAAGTGATTTAATGAAATTAAAAAGGTTTGTAACTTCATGCAGACCTATTTTCAAGTCTTCAGACATTTTTCTCGCTGCTGAAGCTTCTCTGTCTATGAAGCTTCTGGTGCCTAAGGTTTTATTCGAGAGATTAGGCCTATTTTCAAACCTCCAAAGCACGTGCTATGTCTCTTATGATACGCACTCATTTATTCCACCTAATATCGTTGTTTATAATGAACCCATTAACTCCACAAAACACATCTTCCGTCGTTATTCAAAGAATCTCTGAACAGAAAAAAACTCCTAAAATTTTTCTGCCTACACTCAAGACAGATGAAGAGCAACATATTTGCTTTTCCGTCTATGTCCGTACTTTCATCAAGTTGTAAGAAATTGTTCTTTTAAGCTGAAGGTCCTATAGTCAGTTCTGCTTTGAACTGTATGATAGGAAAGGGTAATCGAATTTATCTCCTTAGCAGCTGCACCATTTACCATAATTTCTAACACAACTTTCGCAGACGGTAGGATTAAATTTTTCGCAGTTGTGTGAGGTTTCTCAGATTTGGAAATTAGCAATGACAATTGATGTGACAGTAAAGTAGCGTTCACGTTAGTATTACCAAGTACTGCAGTTTTCAACGGTACACTTTTACTGCGTTTCATCTGCCTGAAACAGTTTATAAAGAAAAATCTGTGTACTTACCAACGGATCCCTCATGTTTCTTCTCCAACCGTCTTCGAAGAAGCCGGCCGGAGTGGCCGAGCGGTTCTAGGCGCTACAGTCTGGAACCGCGCGACCGCTGCGGTCGCAGGTAAGAATCCTGCTTCGGGCATAGATGTGTGTGATGTCCTTAGGTTAGTTAGGTTTAAGTAGTTCTCAGTTCTAGGGGACTGATGACCTGAGAGGTTAAGTCTCATAGTTCTCAGAGCCATTTGAACCTTTTTTTTTGTCTTCGAAGATTATTGTATTTTATGCTTTAGTTGCTGAGTATTTCATAACATAAAACAGCACGAGGCTGCTGGCTGTCGTCACTACCTATGTTTGTAAATCCATAACGACGGTAGTTATCAGAATACCTGCGGAGTTTCTTCTCTTTCCTTCACTTGTAGTAGCTTGCGAACGTGAGGGCTTACTTTCTGAAGCCCTGACCGAGCTAACTCATCAATAGGCTTTCGCTTCACTACAGACGATTGCAACCATAGATCCATTGCGAAATTGACTAACATTGCCACACAAAAGAACGCTGAACATCTCAGGAACGAATGGCTAGTGACAAATCAGTCCGTGTACATTTGCTGTTTATCCCTATCCGCTCACGTAACATGTATCATGCCATGAACACATGGCATCTATGAGTTTCCCAAACAATTACTTTCTCCAGTAAAACTTTTTTCCTTGTATATTTTTTATGGAATATTGAAGAATAAAAAGCATGAGTTAACGTCATTCTCTGAGGCTGGAGGTATGTGTGTGTAGTGATGTCACACTTAAATCCCACTCGAGTTATACCGACAATGAAAAGACGCGTGATAACGCCCACTAATATGCCTAAATTTTAAAACACAAGGGGTTGAAACGGTAAATTGGCGATAAAGAGCTTGAAAAGGTGAGACATAGTTAAACCGTGTTTTTTTAACTAATCTCATGATCTTGCTGCTGAAGATAAAAGAACAACGTCAAGTGTAATTTCCCATTTATGCTTAACAATATATTGAGTCCCAAGTTTTATTCTTTTTTATTTTTAATTGATCACTCATGGAGAATTAAAGAAGAAGACAATTTTTGATTCATCAATAACAAGACTGCAGTGCAATATAGCAGTTTCAGGATCGTTCTTACCTTTGTTGGAATGGAAGCAGTTAAAAATCAACGTTGTGTGTGTATGACATTTTGATATTTTTAGTCTCTTCACGAATTGATTGAATCAAAGAAACATACTTATTTCTCTGTTGCGATCTATCTTTCAAAATATACTTAAACTGCAGATAATTTGAGTTACTTGCAGTGGGGGATTTAGGTACATATTTTGGGAGGGATTTCTCAGTGTTTTATAAGAAAACCCTGAATTTTGGGGTGAGTTGTTGTTCATAAGCATACAAATGACTAACATTCACTTCTTTAAGAAAAAAACGGGAATTAGTGGTAATGGTGGAAGCTTTCCGAAACTTGAAGATGAAATCCATGAAATTCTGAGGAGTTGTGCAGTTAATAACCGACTGCTTTTGAAAAAGTGCCCTGACACAGAAGAATTTTGAAATAATGGCTGTCAGGCTTCAGAGCAGAAATTTAGTGAAGTAGGAAAACATTTGCATTCACAAATATAGTATAATTTCTAATTTATTTCATTTTACTAACTGAAAAATTCTTCTAGCGTAACAGTTACAAGTTCTGTTGTATCGCAGTACATTTCAGTTTTTAGGCGCCATGGCCCTCTGGCTGGGTTCCGTGCATTCCTAGGGGTATATGGACCACACTTTGAAAAGCCAATGAACTACAGGAACTCACTCATTTTCATGACCAGAATCGACATCATTATTATCTGGCACACAACATATGGTATAACAAAGGCACTCAACAGTACGTTCCCCCACTTTTTTTTCAATTTCAGCAACCCTATCATTAAACTTCTGATGTAATTCTCTCCTCTCCTATTAATATTACCATTTCATCTTCTTTGAAGGCCCATTAATCTGTAAAACTGCTTGGAACACATGGTGATGCCAAACTAAACTGGCAACCTTCTATTAATCACGTCTGCAGAAGGGTATTAAGCATATTCTACCTCATACAGAAATTATCTGAGGTAATGTGAAATAAAAGTCTTAAGGCAGCTTGCTGTGGACATTATTAATCACACATATCTTACAGGCTGTTGTTATGGGATCATCTGCGCCATGTCAGTGATGGTCTACTGATCCATAATAAGTTTCAGCAATTAACATGTAAGATTGGTCCAAGGGAACACTGCCAGTCTTTATTCAGTAAGATCAAAATAATGACTGTGATATATCTTTATACCTATGTATCATTGATATATACTAAAACCAACATGGCAGAGTTTCACGTTAGAGTGAACATACACTGTCATAACACAGAAACAAAATGAGTATTGACGTTCCTAAGCATAGGCTGACAAAAAAAGGCAACTCTCACTGAATGAACTGTTTGAAGTTCTTAAATAAAATGAAACATTCTACTATCAATACGTCTTTCAATAATTTTAAATGTAAATTGTATAACTGGTTAATAATCAACATATCGTACAATATAAGAGAATTCTTGTTTACAAGTAGTGTAGAAATTGAGATTTAGGACTATGATTACAATTCTGTGGAACTGGTTGATATATGATAAATTGTTTGGATAGGTAATGTGGACAGTAATTAATACAATGATCATGCCATTAATACAAAGCTCAATCCACGACGTGTGGTCAATGGAAAACAAAGGTTCTGAATCTGAAGTTTAATAAAGACCCAACTTCTTCAGAATCGGTTACATCAAGAGGTACACTACCACTTGGACTTTTCTTTCTTTCTATCTTGAGGCCTTAGCCCCATGGCAATTAGGGGTGGGCCTCGTTACTATTGATTTGGCAGTATTAGTTACAGAGGATGGCCGGTTGCCCTTCCTGCCTCCACCCTGAACCCCCCAGGATGAAATTAGTGTACCCCAGCTGTCTGCATCTAGTGTAAGCCATGGAAGGGTGTCAAAGTGTTGCAGACGTCTGTGAGTCGTGTACCTGAGGCGGAACCTGGTGACCAGCCAGGAATTCAACTAGCAGGATGTGGAAAACCCCATATAAACCACATCCAGGCTAGCCAACATACTGGCTCTCGTCGACAATCCGCCAGGTGGATTCGATCCAGGGCCAGCGCGCCTACCCAAATACAGGAGGCAGCGCATTAGCGCTCTCAGCTACCCTGGCGGGTCACTTGAACTCTGTTCAGTATTAACAAAATTCTACAACAGCAATAGCTAAGTAGCCACGTTTTTATTTGTTTTCTGTACCTTTCCCTTATTGTCTAATACACTCCCTGCGGTAATATCTATTTCCGTAAAATTCTTTTCTAACCTTGCATCAATTAGTATGAAGTGAAATTTGTTCTTAAAACTGAGCAGACTTCTTGACTGGGTACAGCAACCAACCTCTGCGTCAAGTCTCTCTTATTTTTTCACACCCATCCCTTAAAACCTGCTAATTTTACTCGAACTGCTTCTTCTGTTCGCTGAGCAAGATAAATGGTCTCACTTCGCCAGTAACGAACCTGTTATCTACTATAGAGATAGTTTCTCTTCTCCTCTCAACTGAGTAGTAAGTGCACTGAACTACCTCGAAATGTCTTCCCCATTGGATTCAAACTTCTACTATAAATTCTGGATTTGCTTTTGTAGTATAATAACACCACCTCGTTGTTTGCTGGAAACAGCCTCCACATTTTCTTTAAAACTCTAACAGCGTTCCAAGTTCCTTTGCACCAGTCCTAGTATTCTTTACACTAGTCTCTAACTTTTCATTAAGCCCCTTCTTACTAGACTCCAGCTTCTAACATATAGCTTTTGAACATCTACAAATCACTTATTTCGAAACTACATTTTGAATCTGAATTGTTACTCTGCTACTCGTCATGAAGACGATAGATAACAGGAGCTATTGGATCATTTGAAATTATGTCACAACTACTGGCAGATTCAAGTGGACAGACTGTTCCTAACTCATCTACAACTTCGTTCACGTCACTAACTTACAGAGTTACAAAAGCAACACTGGAAACCTCAATATTCGCTAGTTGACTAACTGCCATACCAACTGAGTCACTACAGGCCACAAATTTATCACTTGGGTAGCAGTAGACAGAACATCATCAGCATCAGACTGAATTTCTAGTCTCGATTTTTCATTTCGATCCTGGCTCCTCCCAAACTATCTGTTTCTCATCCCTCTTTGGCTAGTGTGGATTTGTTCATCATAAAATGAATATCAAATGCTCTAGTGAATGAACAATTGCCTCATGGCAGCACACCAGACTACTTAAAAATTTTTTCCTAAGTCCGATAACTAGTTTAAGACCAAAGTATTCCTCCAACAAATCTACAGAAATTACCTACAAAGAATCCTATTAGTAAGATATAGGACAACAAGAGTCAAAATCTCTCGTCAACAGTTGGCAGAATCTTAAAAATCAGGATTTATATGAGATAATAATAATAATAATAATAATAATAATAATAATAATAATAATGGCGTGTGACGAGGGTCTCCCGTCGGGTAGACCGCTCGCCTGGTGCTAGTCTTTCGATTTGACGCCACTTCGGCGACTTGCGCGTCGATGGGGATGAAATGATGATGATTGGGACAACACAACACCCAGTCCCTGAGCGGGGAAATTCTCCGACCCAGCCGGGAATCGAACCCGGGCTCTTAGGATTGACAGTCTGTCGCGCCGATCACTTAGCTACCGGGTGCGGACTTTATATGAGATGCAACATGATATGACAAACATTCAATTTTTGTGGCATATATGTATTAAAAGTTAAATAATCACTCAACAAATATGAAATATTCATTAGGCAAACTACGACAATGACACAGAAGCACAAACAATTTCACCTCGCAGTTGATAAGGTTCAGTCCACATCATGTCAGCTGCAGGTACGTAATCTCTCGAAGTCTACTTACATATTAATTACGATGAAATGAATAATGAAAATTGATAAACCTTTATTGGCCCCATGCACTCGTCATGCTCTAATCATACAAAAGCGATTCAACCCTCAGTCTCTTCACCATCTCAACCTGTTCAAACACAGGGTGGGAGTTATGGTGGTGATTTGAAGAGACCTCCAATTTTGAAACTCTGTCTTATTAAGTAAAATTATGCCACTTTTCCCACTATAGTGAAATCCTTAGTTGTAGAATACCATATGTACTCCAGATACGGCTCTCTCTAATTGGATCCAAACTGTTGGCTTCTATCAAGCAGGTAGAAAACCGGCAACTTTAATAACACAGCACATACAGCTCCAAAGAATCAGCAATAACACCATGAAATTTAAGTCCCAGACACGATACACGAATTAAAAATAAGAAGTGTTATACCGCAAAAAAATGAAAACCTTGAAAAGAAAAGACATTAGCCTGAATAAGGCAATATACTTCAAAAATGTAATTTTTTTTTATTTTACATTGCTCCACAACAGCACAACAAATTCAACGAAAACAATGTTTTCTGCACTGTAATCACCAGGCCAGCTCTGCGTCGCCATGAATCGGAATGGCTGAGAGAAATGGTGAGGGAGCGGGCAGATTCACGCCCTGCGACACGAATAAATAGTGGTAGCATTGACAGAGGTTTGTTGAAGCAGCCTTACGCAGCACTCTGGCCAGCCCCACGGTGACACTCTGTTCGTGCAGACGCAGCCGATCGCTGAATGCGCTGACGCACGAATCACGCCCGGTCACGCCTGTTATCCTGGGTGGCGGTGGCAGCTGGCACAGCACCTGTGAGCCGCCTGTGGCGAAGACGAGCGCGGACCGCTCAGGCTCTATGGCGTCTAGTCAGCTAAGCATCTCGAACCTACTCTTTGACGCCTGTAGTGGGATTGGGTGCCTTAGCCGACGCTAGATGCTTTGGTGTCGAGCAGCAGTGTTCCAGTCGCCACCCAGGGGTAGACCAGGACGCTGGCCAAAGAGCTGTAGGATTCTAGAAGGCCGAGAGGGCGCGATTCCCCTAGCCGGATCTTAGACAGGTTAAAGTCAATCGGCAAAAGTTGGTCGGAGAGTAGACTGGATCCCAGCTTCACACATCATCGAAACTACTCCTAAATCCCGCAGCCACCACGCCAGAGATATAGTGCGCCTCGTGCTGGAACTAAGAGTTGATCAATGGCAGTCTGCCAACCGATTTCAGCACAAAGGTGGGTAGCGGTTTCTCTAAAACTCAAAAGCCCATCGTTTTCTCCACTTCTCCTTATAGTTACGCATCCGAGATAGTGCTATTGCAAGGTGACGAGTATGTTTGCTTCATCTTACTTGTCCTGTCAGCTATTCCTAGCTCGCTGTGCCCTGAACGGGTTTCTAGGCCCAGTTAATTGGCGACGTGTGAGTTTCTCGGTAGCACACAAGTACCTGAGTTAGTCAGTCAGTCAGGCAGCAGTAGCCGACCGCGACAGACGCAGCAACAGATAAGTTAACCGCTTTTGTGACATTTATGAGTTCCTAACCAGGAGCGAATTTTATTATATCTGTGTGCCTTAACGGTTTAGTTTCTTGAGTTTATGTGTGTGAATTTAAAATCTAATAGTCATAGTTCTCGCGTTTTCGTTTGCGTCAGAAAGTAAACCGATTTTGTGACATATTACAAGTTCCTTATCAGAGCAAATTATTTAGTTTCACTTGAGTGCTTCGGTAGTTAAGTTTTTGAATATCTGCGCATTACTAGACACAGTTCGTGAGTTTTAGTCAGGGTCTACAGTAGTTCCTTTTTAATCCTCATTTGCAGTACATGATAATTATACAATATAACACACCACCCTAATGATTAGTGTGTCCTAAGTGATACAATGGTGTACGTTATTTGCAGCTGTTACAGTTAATTTGTAAATTTGTAAACTACTGACAGTGTACACAGTATGGGCTAATGGGCAGACTTAGGATTTTTGTTTAACTATACACTACTACCTACTTATAAGTAATACTAACTGCCAGCAGCGTTACAAGAGTGTCAGATATAAACCTACTGCCATGCCTTGTTCATCGAGCTAATCCCGATGAGCATGATCCTGACACTAGGCAGGCCAAAATTACTAGTCGCTGCAGGTTGCTATTTTGGTATCTGCTTCTAATCCTACTAACTACTAACTGAGCTACGTCAAGTCCGGTGCAGTCATAATCGTGAAGTTAATGTATCACAGTCCTCCTATCCCTGCCCGTGGCGGATTATAACTAGCGAATCGACCTGTCCACGCACAGACGGCACAGGATTTGGGTACTAGGACACGTTATGTAATTGGTTTTAATCGCGAATGTCCCTGTGGTATGCAGTCAGAACTTTACATGATACCTCGTTTGCCAGGTTATTCAAAGTTTCGAAAGTCTCTTCGTGTCTCAGTAGGTCGTATGTATCATTGTTTGGTAGTTGTTGTCGTAATGTAACTGCTACATCATCGAAAAGGGGTCAGTCGTGAACCACATGGTCAGGAGTACCATCCGATGCGCCACACTCAGGTGTAGCCCTCTTCCCAAACCAGCATAGATATGTCTGGTAGGGCTCAGGACCAGTGCGAATATGAATTAAACACCGGTTTGGCTCTAAATACCTCATGCCTAACCTTTCCGTAACATTTGGCAGGAGTCTCAAGGTTATTTTGTCAGTTTCATCCATTTCCCGCAATTCCTGCCATAGGTCCTTGCCCCTTTTCCTATCTCCCCCTTGTCCCTAGCCCGAACTCCCAGAATATTTTCTATTTCCGTATCATTCGCTTTCTTAGCCCAGTACTATGCTGCTTCCTCTGTACTGAGGACATAGTCCTATTATCACTAATAGCGCAACCCCTGTAGATGTCTTATAAGCCCCCACAGATCTTAACACCATGTTCCTATGTATTCTTCTCACTGTCATGGCGCGCACCACGCTTGTGAGCCGGTGTGCCCAGACTCTTGAGCTGTAACCCACTATTGAAGTTAGTATACTGTTATGGAACAATTTTATCAGGTGGTGAGGGAGGGGGGAAGGTGAAATCCTTTGTGCCCAATGGAGATGAGATTATTGAGTACTTGTAATGTTCTCTGGGTTACGGATTCAATGTGCTTCCCGAAGTTCCACCTTTCATCGATGATAACTCCCAAGTAGCGTGTCTCATGTCACCTGACAACTAGTGAGCCCCCCAGTTCTCACTGTAGGATTTCTTACTAGCTGTCCTTTCAGCAAAAGGTATGTTGATTTAGTTGGTGAAGTAGTCATTTTGGCATTATGGCACCATAGTTGCAATTTTTCCATGGCCCTTTCTCTTTTAGGTTCAATGTCTTCACGGCTCCGGCCGCCAACCAATAGAAGGAGGTCATTCTCTCGTATAGCTCATCATTTGCCATTACTGTCGGTACATCTTACAAAATGACTAATGGGTTCCTTTTCCAAGGTGGTTCGCATTTGACCACCGATTTCAACTTTTAATTCTTTAGTAGTTTTTCTTTATTCTCTTCGGTGGCAACTTCTACAATCACCGAAATCCTACTCGGTTTAACTTTTTTAACTTTGATTTTATCTTTGATAGGATCGATTGTGATTGTTAATATTTCTCGAATTTTCTTAACACTAGTGTCTTGGCCAGGCAGGGTCCTGAGGAAGACAGCCGTGTCTGGCCGTTTGGTTACTCTTTCGATACTGTCTTCAGTTGTTTGTGGCTTGGTTGGCACTTGCGCAGCCACAGCTGCCCAGGTCTTAGTGGGCTGCTTCCTCAATCTGTCATTTTCTTTTTCTAACTGTGTGAAGCGGCACTGGCATGCAGGTAACTCGTTTTAAATACAGACAGAGCCGCTTGACTTATTTTGGCGTTTTTCATGTTTTGCTCCAAGAGCAGTGTGATCCTTGGATGTCTCTGTGTTACTGTTTCGTCCTCTGCCTGTCTTATCTCGTTTTGTGGAGACAGATCAGACACCATAGATGCCCGTTTAGGTGCACTCGAATCACTCGTTTCGATTTCAGCCATAATAGGTAACGAGTGATCAAAAGGTGGGAGCCCGTCTCTTGCGCTGGACTGGCTCCTCTGCATGGGGGGGGGGGGGGGGGGGGGGGAGAACGCAGCTCGCCCACCGACCTCGCCCCAAGGGCAAGGGCACTCTGAAGCTGCTGGGTTCAACGGGTCGCCACCAGTGCACTGGTCCCCATCGGTGGCTCCTCCATCGACGATTTCACGCGACGCTCCTCGGCAAGTGCACCCCGCAATCCGGAGAGGCAGATGCGCCTCTCGTCCTTCGCCGCTTACTAGCCCGAGCTTCCACCTCGCGGCCAGAGACCCACTCCTACTCAGGTGGTGGGCTGGTCACCCGGGTTTGGCAGAACACGCCCCGGTTACCTAGGGGCGCCGCAAAGTGTTCTTGCTGACTCGCGCCGTGATTCCACGCCGACAAACAAGGTCGCCGGCATGCAGAGCACCCGGTGGTCTGTGCCCTGTGAAAAGAGAGAGGGACAGATCGTCGGTCTCTCAGACACAGCTTTCCCTGTGCCACGCACGCTTCACGTTCGCCGCTAATTGGGTTCCAGCTCTCCCTTCTGTCGCAAGACAGCGTTCGGGCGAACCCGAGAAATGCTGAGCTTAACGTCTGGCACCACGGGAAGGCGAAAAGAGCCACTTGGGAAGGAGAGGCTATAGGATACGTACCACTTCCCATTGGGAGGACTGCCGTGGAGCGCCCGACTAGAAGCGATATGCCCCAGTGCGAAGCTCCGTGCCTTACGGCGTGCCGGCAATAGACAGGACTGCACCAAAAGCAACGTCAAGCGACCAACCTCATGCCAGACTCTACAGTATAGTTGTGCAGCACGTGCCGATAGTCCGATTATCTGCGTAGCTTACTTTTCCACGGTCATTAGTATGGACCTGATCTGCAATTGTTGTGTATGGATGCGAGCCGAGTTGGTGAAACCACTCTCACCTTCAGGCTGTGGTGGGATTGGTTACACATCTTGCGGCTGCAGTGGATGGACTCCACTGTTGTGGGCCGGCAATGGGGAGCTAATGCACGTCCAGCGCGTCAGAGTCCGCCGATCGGTCCTCACTGGTAGCCAGCCCAGTTACTTCTTACACTGAGGTTGACCCCTCGCCTGTGGTCGAATGGGAGGCAGGCAGCGAAAAACTTCCCACGCGGCCGCATGTAAGGCTTCCCCGGTTTGTCTGACAAACAGGTTCCAGGTTCTGTCTGTGGCTAACACTCTCGCTGAGCCAGATGTTGTCACCTGTCTTGTTCCAGAGAAAACCAATCAGCTTGCAAGATCTCGGCAGTCACAGAGGGTGGGATTATTGGTAGTTGGGAGCTCCAACGCTAGGCGCGTTATGGGGCTCCTTAGGGACTTGGCTGACGAGAAATAAGAAAACCAATGTGCTCTCCGTGTGCATACTGGGTGGAATGATTCCAGATGTGGAAAGGCTCCTCCCAGACGCAATGAAGAGCACAGAGTGCAGCCAACTGCAGGTGGTTGCTCACGTCGGTAACAATGATGTTAGTCCTTTGGATCAGAAGAGATTCTCTCTGGTTTCGATCGGCTAACAGAAGTCGTAAAGGCTGCCAGTCTTGCTTGCAAGATGAAAGCAGAGCTGACCACTTGTAACATAGTCGACAGGACCGTTTGCGGACCTCTGGTACAGAGCCGAGTGGAGGGTCTGAATCAGAAAAATGTGTGTGTGAAATCTTATGGGACTTAACTGCTAAGGTCATTAGTCCCTACACTTACACACTTACAACCTAAATTATCCTAAGGGCAAACACACACCCATGCCCAAGGCAGGATTCGAACCTGCGACCGTAGCGGTCACGCGGCTGCAGACTGAAGTGCCTAGAACCGCACTTCCACACCTGCCGGCTTAGGTTAGAGGGTCTTGGAAAAACACAAGAAGGGCTTCAGTCACAAAAGGAGCAGGCTGAACACAAGAAGAACGTAGGTAAAGGAACCATAGGTATAACAGTTGTAAATTGTCGTAGCTTTGTTGGGAAAGTACCAGAGCTCCAAGCGCTAATAGAAAGCACTGATGCTCAAATCGTTATAGGCAGTGAAAGCTATCTAGAGCCGGACATAAACTGAGCCGAAATTTTTTCGAAGAACCTAATGGTGTTCCGGAAGGATAGGCTAAACACGGTTGGCGGTGGCGTGTTTGTTGGTGTCAGAAGTAGTTTAAACCGTAGCGAAATTGAGGTAGATACTTCCTGTGAGTTAGTATGGGCAGAGGTCATTGATGGCAATCGGAGTAAAATTATAATTGGATCCTTTTACCGACCTCCCAGTTCAGATGATGCAGTTGCTGAAAGGTTCAAACAAAACTTGAGTTTGATATCAAACACGTACCCGACTCATACGATAATAGTTGGTGGTAACTTTAATTTACCCTCGATATGTTGGGGGAAATACATGTTTAATTACGGAGGTACGCATAAAATATCATCTGAAATTGTGCTAAATTCATTCTCTGACATTTATTTCGAGCATTTAGTTCATGAGCCCTTGCGAATAGTAAACGGTTGTGAAAACACACTTTATCTCTTAGCAGCAAATAATCATGAGTTAATAACGAGGATCAAAACCGATTCAGAGATTAATGAACTCAGGGTTGTCGTAGTGATATTGGATATCGTAATCCCCAAATCCCCGAAAAATAAACGAAAAATATACCTATTCAAAAAAACAGATAAAAATTCACTTGACGTCTTCGTGAGAGACAATCTCCACTATTTCCAAATTAATAATATAAATGTAGCCCAGATGAGGTTTAAATTCAAAGAAATAGTATCGGCAGCAATTGAGAAATTTAGATTAAATAATTTAACAAATGGCGGAGCTGATCCTTCTTGGCACACCAAACTGGTTAGAACACTGTTGCAGAAACAACGCATAAAATATCAGCTGAAAATGTGTTAAATTCATTCTCTGAAAATTATTTCGAGCAGTTAGTTCATGTGCCCTTGCGAATAGTAAACGGTTGTGAAAACACACTTTATCTCTTAGCAGCAAATAATCCTGAGTTAATAACGAGGATCAAAACCGAATCAGGGATTAATGAACTCAGGGTTGTCGTAGTGAGATTGGATATCGTAATCCCCAAATCCCCGAAAAATAAGCGAAAAATATACCTATTCAAAAAAGCAGATAAAAATTCACTTGACGTCTTCGTGAGAGACAATCTCCACTGTTTCCAAATTAATAATATAAATGTAGACCAGATGAGGCTTAAATTCAAAGAAATAGCATCGTCAGCAATTGAGAAATTTAGATTAAATAAATTAACAAATGACGGAGCTGATCCTTCTTGGCACACCAAACGGGTTAGAACACTGTTGCAGAAACAACGAAACAAACATGCCAAATTTAAACACACGCAAAATCCCCAAGATTGGCGATCATTTACAGAAGCTCGAAATTTAGCGCAGATTTCAATGCGAGATGCCTATAACAGTTTCAACAACGAAACGTTGTCTCGAAACCTGGCAGAAAATCCAAAGAGATTCGGGTCGTATGTGAAGTATGTTAGCGGCAAGAAACAATCAATGCCTTCTCTGCATGATAGCATTGGAGATACTATCGCAGACAGTGCTGCCAAAGTTCAGTTACTAAACACAGTCTTCCTAAACGCCTTTACAAGAGCAGACGAAGTAAATGTTCCAGAATTCGAATTAAGAACAGCTGCATACATGAGTAACGTAGAGGTAAATATCCTCGGAGTAGTGATGCAACTTAAATTACTTAATAAAAGCAAGTCTTCAGGTCCAGACTGTATACCAGTTAGGTTCCTTTTAGATTATGCTGATGTGTTAGCTCCATACTTAACAATCATATACAACCGTTCGCTCGACGAAAGATCCTTACCCAAAGACTGGCAAGTTGGACAGGTCACACCAATATTCGAAAATTATAGTGGGAGTAATCCACTAAATTACAGGCTCATATCGTTAACGTCGATATGTAGCAGGATTTTAGAACATATATTGTGTTCGAACATTATGAATTACCTCAAAGAAAACTATCTATTGACACACAGTCAACATGGGTTTGGAAAACATCGTTCCTGTGAAACACAACTAGTTCTTTATTGACATGAAGTGATGAGTTCTATTAACAAGGGATTTCCGGAAGCCTTTTGACACTGTACCACACGAGCGGCTTGTAGTTAAATAGGGTGGTTATGGAATATCGTCTCAGTTATGTGACTGGATTTGTGAGTTCCTGTCGCCGGCTGCTGGTGGCCGAGCGGTTCTGGTGCTACAGTCTGGAACCGCGCGACCGCTACGGTCGCAGGTTCGAATCCTGCCTCGGGCATGGATGTGTGTGTTGTCCTTAGGTTAGTTAGGTTTAAGTAGTTCTAAGTTCTAGGGGACTTATGACCTCAGCAGTTGAGTCCCATAGTGCTCAGAGCCATTTGAACCATTTTTTTGAGTTCCTGTCAGAGAGGTCACAGTTCGTAGTAAATGACGGAAAGTCATCGAGTAAAACAGAAGTGATTTCTGGAGTTCCCCAAGGTAGTGATATAGGCTCTTTGCTGTTCCTTATCTATATGAACAATTTGGGAGACAGTCTGAGCACCCGTCTTCGATTGTTTGCATCTGACGCTGTCGTTTATCAACTAATAAAGTCATCATAAGATCAAAACAAACTACAAAAAAATTTAGGAAAGATATCTGAATGGTGCGAAAAGTGGCAGTTGACCCTGAATAACGAAAAGTGTGAGGCCATTCAGATGATTGCTAGAAGGAACTAGTTAAACTTCGGGTTCACGATAAATCAGTCCAATCTAAAAGCCGTAGATTCAACTAAATACCTAGGCATTACAATTACGAACAACTGAAATTGGACGAAACACATAGAAACTTTTGTCGGGAAGCCTAACCAAAGACTGCATTTTATTGGCAGGACACATAGAAATTGTAACAGATCTACTAAGGAGACTACCTACACTACTGCTTGTCCATCCTCTTTTAGAATACTGCTTCTCGGTGTGGGAATCTTACCAGATAGGACTGATGGAGTACATCGAGAAAGTTCAAAGAAAGGGAGGACGTTTTGTATTATCGCGAAACATGGGAGAGAGTGTCACAGAAAAGATACAGGATTTGGACTGGAAATCGTTAAAAGAATAGCGTTTTTTGTTGCGACGGAATCTTCTCACGAAATTCCAATCACCAACTTTCTCCCCCGAATGCGAAAATATTTTGTTGACACCGACCTACATAGGGAGGAATGATCACCACGATAATATAAGGAAAATCAGAGCTCGTACGGAAAGATATAGGTGTTCATACTTTCCACGCGCTATACGAAATTGTAATTGTGAAGGTGGTTCGATGAACCTTCTGCCAGGCACTTAAATGTGATTTGCAGAGTATCCATGTAGATGTAGATGTAGATATAATATATCGTTTCACTTTTGGTCACAACATGTTGCGGATTTCACGGTTCTATGTGCCTCCCCTGAGTCTAGTGTATCAAGCCTTTTGTGGCCAGAAAGTTTTAACGTAATGTCAAAAATGCAATCCAAAAGCTTACTCGATTAACACATCGGCTGGGCTGGCCTCTACAGACTTGCCACTTGTTAAAATAAAACGTTTAAAATATTCACAATTGGGGCACCGAAATTTTTCCGGCTGCTGCCCACCTCCCTTCTTTCGAAAGACCTCCCGAATCTCCCAAGACGAATCTTTAGTTAAAATTACTGTTAACCAAAAGAATGCTGTGCTGTGCTGATGGAAACACCCAGCTGCAGCCCTGAGATGTCCCATATCAGTTTCTCCTTTATACACTTACTCTCAAAGTGCGGCTTCGATGACCTAACTACAGTCCTAAATCTAATGTTTATGCTAACTAGTATAGTGATACTACTTCCGTCAGTTGTTCCATAGCCTATGCCGGTTAACTAGTAGGCTGGAAACTGGTGTGCCGGTTGTTCTGCAAACTCTGTCCCCTTCTGCTTTTATTACGGAAATAAAATACGCAAATACCTAGTAGAATCAGGCACAACTGGTAGATGAAATAATTATCGATATAACCTTGTGATAACGATTTTGTACATCGGACAGGTCCGAAATAACAGATACCAGCTTAGTATATATATATATATATATATATATATATATATATATATATATATATATATATATGTGTGTGTGTGTGTGTGTGTGTGTGTGTGTGTGTGTGTGTGTGTGTGGCCGTGTGGTTCTAGGCGCTTCAGTCATTAACCGCGTGACCGCTACAATCGCAGGTTCGAATCCTGCCTCGGGCATGGACGTGTGTGATGTCCTTAGGTTGGTTAGGTTTAAGTAGTTCTATATTCTAGGGGACTGGTGACCAGAGATGTTAAGTCCCATAGTTCTCATAGCCATTTGAACCAATCACCGGCCACTTGTCCATCTTCTTCTTCTGTGCGAATGCACAAATAGTGCCCGAACTCTTACGGGAGTCGGCAACGCGCCGCGAGTAATGAGTATAATGGGCGGGGGGCACTACGAATGTAGTGCGGGACGATACGTTCAGAATGTGGGTTTCGCGGGAGGAGTGCCAGAGATAAATTCCTGCAGTCGCACTATCCACTTTTTCCTCGGTGGCTCAGATGGATAGAGTGTCTGCCATGTACGCAGAAGATCCCGGGTTCGAATACCGGTCGGGGCACACATTTTCATCTGTCCCAGTTGACGTATGTCAACGCCTGTAAGCAGTTAAGGGTGTTCATCTCATTGTAATAAGCGTTCTGCTACACTCCCGATAACCAGGACCATTCCATCATCCAGGATGACATCACAAAATCGTTACCTGAGGAAAGGAACCGTCCAACATCGCACTCCTTCCAAAGAGTGTAACAAACGACAATCAGAAAGAAGAAACAATAGTAACAAGAACCTGACTATAACACTATAGTAATAAAAGAAAAATATACGTTGCAATTATACGAAAACATTAAATCCACCCGAACGCAACACAATGCAAAAAATACTCACAACACAAATAACAAGAATAAATTTAACACTAACATAACACAGGAAACAATCTAAAAACGTAATTAATTACGTGACCTCAAAGTATAAGACATGCTTGTGCCTCGAACAGTCTAACGGATGAGGTTCCCTCATTCTGCCTACTGCACCCTATCGTACCGAGTACATAGGTAACTGTGACACAGCATCCAGAATACTCTTAAATGGTTTCACCAGATTGATGTGCACGCAGACATTTTGGTAGGAAACTGTACCTTCCCGCTAACCGGCGAGTTCATCTCCACGACCAGATATGGTCTGTGATATTTGATCAAGATCTTCTCCGTCTTTTCTTCTGGTGTACTGGGATTAGTGACCAATACCCAGTGCCGTTCACGGTATTGTGGTAGTTTGCATATTAGCCTATTCGACGGTTCCTGGCACAATACAACATTCGTGTTCGCCATTTGTACGTTTCTCCACATCTCCCGATTTCTTCTCACAAACATATTCACTGGTTCGCAGTTGGCGCCTGATATAGGACTTAAAACGTCAAAGTGGGACGGCATTTTCGGCCCGTATACTACCTCAAGTAGTGACATAACTGTTCCCGTGTGGACCTTCGAGTTGCACGTGCAAATTATATATAGAAAATAGATATCCCAGTCGTCATTAAAGCTTAACATTTTGCAAATGGTCGTAGGGTGGCGCTCCATTCAACTTTTGGTTTGCGGGTGGAACGGGCTCTTTCATAAATTCCGAATAAGCAACACATGGCACATCTGCTCCGTAGGTTCCAAAACTATGCTCGTACCCTGGTCCGCAATTAAGTTATCGTGGACTAAAATCTCCAATATCCAATATAATTCTATTGCCACTGTACTGGCCTGTTGATCTGGAATTGATAACATTACTAGATACCGCGAAAAAGGTCGATAGCCGTAAGCACATGTGTACAGGTGGACTGTGGATAGCAAATGTCGAGTTCAAGCATTTAAAATGGCTTCGACGCCTCTGTTGACCTCTACGGAGGGATTCTCTAATGCAAAACATCCTCTCCCTCAGCGCATGGTAGACATTCTTTGAAACGCTTCCTATTCCTCCACCAAAACCATTCCGCAATAAGCCTGTCTGTTGCTCGTCGATAATCAACAACTGATGACAGCTGGTCATGAGCCTGTTGTCGCACTTCCTCTTCAAGAACTGTCGGGACCACGACACGTGGTCCCTATTTCGGGAGTCTGTGCCAGAAATCTTCAAGTATTATACCGTGCGATTGTGACATAAAGGCCTGATAATCGTTATCGTCTGCCTGTGCTCCCTGCTGTTGCAATAAACTCTTGTCCAATACACTAAACACGGCTGTTTTGCGACTTAGTGTAACATCATTTGTGTGTCTTTTGCCCGACAGCCTCGTAATTAAACGCATTAGCTGGAGAGCCCAACGTGGCAAACGAGAAGAGGGATCATTTAGACTAAACAATCAGTTGAATGACGCATGATCAGTCCCAAATTTAAATTTTCTACGGTTCAAAAAATATCAGAAATGTGTAATATCACATATGACCTTTAACATTTCCTTTTCGTTTGTTGAGCCGTTTCTTTACGCCTTATTAAATCGCCACGGTACATAAACTACTAGATGCCCCTGTCCATAAAGCATCTGACCCAAAATGCAGTTGTACTAAATAAGTCAACCAGTATAGTCCAAGGACATGATTCCCCAAGGTTCAGTATTAGGTCTATTACTGTTCCCTATATATGTAACCGATTCTTCCTTATTTGAGGCATCATAAGAGCGGATGAACTCTTTGTCAAAATCTGGAATAGCAATACTGGATCAGAAATTATTATTTCATCCAATTTCTCCAATGGTACCTGATACTCCTGCGTCCACTGAAACACTACACTCTTTGTGAATTATCTAGTTAAGAAAATTATACATTCCTTAAAACATCAATCTTCTCTGATTTTGACGGTGTTCTCGACAGAGTAATAAAGATTTTTTTTCCCTACAATAAGTGCGGTCTTATCTGAAATATGCAATGCGGCACTAACTCAAGACATTTTTCCAGAGAGACTGAAATAGCGCGTTCTTAAGCTCCTCTTTAAGAAATATGATAAGAGAGATGTCAGTAGGTACCGACCTGTTTCGCTGCTGACATCAGGTGATTTGTTGTGAAATAGTATCTCACCTTAGCAGCAATAACATCCTCAGCAAATCACAGTATGGCATTCAGAGAAGTTACTCTACTGAGAACGCCATTTACATGTTAACTCCACAAATTTTAAATGCATTAAATGAGAAATAGCACCATTTGGCATTTTCTGCGACCTGTCTGAGGCGTTTGACAGTGTGAATTACAGTACAGTCCTAGATAAATTGCAGATATAGGTGACTGGAGACGCAGAAAATCAATCGATAATGTCATATGTAACCAAATTAATACAAAAAGTTGTACTAAATAAGTCAACCAGTATAGTCCAAGGACATGATTCCCCAAGGTTCAGTATTCGGTCTATTATTGTTCCCTTTATATGTAACCGGTCTTTGGTCTGATACGCAACAAGCAGAAATATTTCTTTTTGCTCATAACACTAATATTGTAATCACTCCAAGCATACGCAAGAAAAAGAAGAAATGATAAACGATGTTTTTAAAAGTAGCATTGGTTTTCTGCGAATGGTCTCACACTCAATTTTAAAAATGCACAATATATCCAGTTCTGCATATCTATGGGTACTACATCAGTGGTTAAGGTAACAAGTAGTCAGGGAATAGTGAATAGTGTGAAACTTCAAAATTGTCATGTGTCAATATCGACGAGCATTTAAACTGGAATAAGTGCATTTTGGAACTCCTAAAACAACATAGTTCACACATTTTTGCTATTAGAAGCATTGCAAATCTCGGGGAGAGGCAAATCAGTAACATGCTATATACCCCATATTTTCATTCAGTGACGTCATATGGGATAATGTTCTGGGGCAATTCGTCTTTAAAAAAGAAACACTTCATTGTTCAAAAACCTACTGTATATATGATATTTGGTGGTCACCCATGATCATCTTGCAGTCATCTGTTTAAGGAGTTGAGCATTCTGAGCATTCCGACAGACAGTAAAGTAAAATTCGAAAACAATCTGAAAAAGTTTCTTGTTGACACTTCTGTTCAGTAAAAGGACTTCTATTTTAATGGGTAAATGTTGGTATACAGGAGCTACAAGCTTAAATCTGTAAATTTTATAGTTATAACTGATTAGCATGTAGCCATGTTTACATATTAATTTGCGATGTGTATGTGAAATGACAGATTACACGTCATTACTATTTGTTGTACAGAATGATCCATGGAACATAAATCTAACTTACTAACTAATTTGTTCCAAGGTTCAGTTATATTCACGAAATCCCTTATGAATTTACGATAGTGGTTGTTCAAAGCGATGAACGACTGCATCTGGTTGTCAAATGTGCTGACTTAACCTACTAAAAGCATCCTCCAATCGTCTCACACGTTCTGGTTTAACAGAATAATACACTATTAAGTCATTCAAATAAATCATGTATGGGCCTTAGGATTCAACCCTCTTAAAACTCTGTCCAATAACCCCTGAAAAGTAGCAGGAGCGATTTCCAAACCGAATGACATCCGCTTCTATTGAAAATCTCCGCATGATGCGGTAAACGCTGTCTTTGGGCTATGCGCAAGTGCTACGTCCCACTGATGACAGCTTTTGAGTTCCACTGCAGTAATGTAACGACACTCAACACTTATCCAAAATTTGGATAAGCATCTACTATCTCAGAAAAAACATGTATTCCTTGGTTCCATACAATGATTTCTTAGGGATGATTATGACATATGTGCTTCAGAAACTGTTAGTTCATCTTGATCCCATCTCGTAGTTTCTGTCCCATGAACTTCTCTATTAATGTCTGTAAATGTCTCGCTGTACGAACTGTTTGCTGTAAACTGGTGTAAAATCCCAATTGTATACAGTGCTGAGTTACTAGAGTAGCTTGTAACACCCAATCTCTACAAAACAAGCTGATAAATTTCAATAATACGGTTTCCATATTTGTGCGATCACTGTCCTTCTTGCGTAATGCTTGCTTATGACTCCTGTCCAAACCCAACCTATCGATGTATTCTTCTTTAGTATTGTCATTATACCTTTTGACAGATTAACTCCTCCTCTCCCAAAATTATTTACGCTAACTGAAACCCTTATATTGTCCATTAACATTACTCAGTGAGCCACGCTTCTGCATACAAAACAATGTGAAACATCCAACTCTTCATTACACGAGTGAGATTTAACTAGGTTCTGGACTTTGGGATTTAGTGGAAGCGCCGATGTGACCATCAGAATAAAATTCTTTGAGTCGCCTGTTCTATTTGGAAAGGGACTGATAAGTGCGCTTACTGCCGGAACAAAAGGAGAAAAATCTACCTCCAACTCTGCCTATTTTCCACCGACAGGCTGTGAACCTGAAAGGTTTGCAAAGCCACAAATCTACGAAGAAGGTCCTCATGCTCGTACTTTTGGTGAAACGTTACTTCTTTTAACATCCGCAATTGCTCTGTTATAGCGGCAACAGGTTCTGTTGTAATAGCAGCACTTGATCTCACCACTACCAATACCAGAAACACAAATAACTCACTAATACACTACTAAAGAAAAACCTTATACGTTACCTTTTCTCATGTGTCGTCACCCATCTATAGTCTGCACTATCGAGAGCCAAATGATCAACACGTGTACATGTAAAAAATGTGCCTGCTACAGCCTTAGTGCGTGGCAATTCGTGCCCTGCAAAATTGCAAAACAAACAATGATAAGTTCACGGATTCACATGAATTCGCAAACGTAACCTTATCATATTTCATCCAGTACTCGACGTTGTGAGTCTCTTAACTGAGAAAAAATACTGAATTAAAGTGTGGTTCAACGCACCCCATTGTAATGAGCCAATGCTAGTGAACTGGAGATATGACGAGTACCACTTCTCGGATGTAATTTACTAAATTACCCAGTCTTACTGCCCGACTCCAAGAAACATTGTTTGGGCTAAAGTGTTACCGAACAATCACTGCTCTCGGCAAACTCTACGGCTTGTATGCTGCAAGAACACTTCCCCAAACAACCCGCGTCGTGAAGCGTAACGACTACTTCATGACACCAACTGTAACAACTGGGCCTATTCCAGACGTCTGGGCCACATGGTTGGTGAGATGGTGAGGGAGAGGGCAGATTACCGCGGGGCCTTACACTCAAACGATTGTAGTATTTACAGATCTTTATTAAAGCAGCGTTATACTGCATTCCAGCTGTTCTCACGGACGCCCCTTCCCGTTGGTGACGTCTGTTGACCTGGGTCATGAGTGGTAGCTACCGTGATGCTGAGCTGCCCACCAGAGGTGAAGAACGTGGGTATGAGTCAGTCATTGGGCAGGTAGTCAACCGATGTTCATCAAGAAGGCTGGATTGTGGTTACTCTGAAATTCAAAAGCACATCCTTCTGTTTGGTTCAGACTCAGACAGAACGGCGGCACTACTCAGTGCTTTGAGCAACGAAGTTCGATTATTTATACGCTTACAACTATGCTTCTGATGTAGACCTATCGGAGCGTGATGAGTGGGTTTTCCTTATATTACTTGTTCCGTTAGATTTTTCTAGCTCGCTCTCTACTGAGCACGGGTTGCTATAGCCAGTTAAATTTGCGAAGTATTAGTTTCTTGGTAGCACGTACGTTGCCGAGTAATAAAATATTACTTCACTCTTGGTCAGACTGTTCCATGCGTTCGGCCGTTGACGAGTGTCGAGAACGCCCCTCTGCCTGGACTGTTTTATCATAGTCGTAACAATACCGTCGAGTGGCTTACTTAGTTATCACATAGGCCAGGCAGGCCACTACTGCCTGCAGGCGGTAGGAGTAAAATTCTAACAGTTCACAAATCTCAAGCCGAACATTTAAGGAGCGCAACAGCACGAAGTGTACTACACATTTTGAAAAAAAATGGGGCAGAAGAGAGAATGTAAATGTCGGACGCAAGAAAAGTGATGTAGCATCATTTATGAAGAAGAAAATTCATCACATAGATCGTACACTGGAATGTAAAGCTTCTTGACGAAACTCCACGAGTACAGGGATACGATACTATCATGGGTCCCTCACATAAAGAGTAAACATTTATGGGTAAAAACCACTCTTTTCAGCACTAAAATGGCCAGTTGTAAAAGCTAGCTTCTAAATCCCTACGAACATGTTCTGGATATTCACTACCGTAATAAGATCTATGACAACTGATGGAGCTAAAGTATGTAGGAATAAAGTAGAGGGTGGTTGTTAGGGAGCTTAGAAAGGTACAGACATTGGACTGGTTAGCTGTAAAAGGAGGAATTAGCAGCACACCCACTGCTGGTATGGAGACCATGCTGGACATGCCACCATTGCATCTTTTGGTTACTATGGAGACAGCGGCAGTGACATACAGTTAAAATACTAGAAATAGCTTGATTCCTTTGGCATAACGATAACGTCACATCAGTATAACGAGTGTGATAAGTATAGGAATTGTCTATGAAATGCCGACTGACCATACAATAACATTTTGAAATTTCATTAACCATTCGCTCTAACAACTGCAAGATGGGAGCAGTCGAAGAATGAACCACAATACCTTCCAGGAGACATAATCTGGTCTGCTGGAAGATCGAAAACAGATAAACCTTCTGGGGCCCGAATTTACGGGGCACAGCGTAGAACAGAGATAGCAGTCTCTCGAGGGAAGATGGCCACAGGCGAAATTACCCGCTATCGTGGTTTACAAGGAGGAGCATTTCCGTAGATGCTACGAAGATCGTAGCACCTATTTTTGTAAGGTGGTCATGTCGTTTTGATTTTTGTACACGCACGTTAGAGAGAGAGAAATTGACGTTAAACAATGTTTGGTCTTGTCGTGGCAAAATATTTGCCTCTGCGCGCTCTGCTACTTAATTTGGAGTAGGGTAGGCGAGGGACGTATTTCGTAGTGCTGTGTGAATCGTGTCGTTTGGCACGGTTCCTGTTTTTCCCTTAGTTTACACCTGTTTGGACTTTCTCCTAGAGGACGTTGTGAAGCCTCCGCTAGCGCGCGCACTGGGAGGAGCCGCGGTGTGCTGTGCCGAGGGAGGAGGACGCAGTTCAGAAAAGTGTTTAGCCGTGGACGACCGTTCTGCAGCGGGACGCTCGGTCCCTCTATGCTAAGTCTGGATGAGCCCAAAACCCCAGGCTGTGAGGATACAAGGGGCCATATATCTGTGGACAACGTTTGGTTTCCGTTCATGGGCTGGGGAAGCTATTAAGTCCGTCTGCGGCTGCTAATAACCTCCAGAAGGTGGTATCGTTACTGATAGTAAGATTTTTCATCTAGTTAGTGCAACGGTCGTCGTCTGGAGGGGCCAAACTCCTGGTGTTGTGGTAGCTATTAATAACTGTGTGGCAACGTTTCTCTCCTTTGAGTTTGTGATCGGATATTGCCTTGCGTGTGTGTTACTGCCCCTTGCATGATCGTGTATTTGAACGCCATGCTGACTTAAGGCGCGCGTAGAAAAGAAACAAAAAAAATTTTTTTTGCTGTGGTCTTTCTGAAAGCCGTTGTTTTACCATGGACGGCGTAGGTCACTGTTTGTATAAGCACGTTGTAAGATGTTAAATAACCGTGTACAGTCTGGCGGAGAGATAGAGTGGACTGCTGCTAATTAATTTTGTGGATGTCTGAAATGCGAGATTATGTTAATGTTCGCCAATATCTGTTGTGTTTTAGTGTGTAGGCATATTTAACCTTAGTCGTCGTTATTGTGTGTATATTCTTGTGTTAATGAGTTTAGTCCCCATAGCATTTAAGTGCTCTATTTAATTATATGTAAGGTAGTGCTAGAGTTTCTATTTGGTAATCCGCCTAGCCACTACTGATGTCGGTTGCTCGATCTGTCTGAAATGTTGGGCCTATTGGGTAGAGACCGTTGCTGACTTGCTCTCCTTAGCTCCGAAGTCCCGTATTGATACTACGGCGGTAGTACTGCTGGAATCTCATTTGCAGAAGTTATCAGTTCTTGTGAGCACAAATAAAGCTACCTTTGACTCTGTAATTTTTATCCACTAGCCAGCAAGCTTTGATTAATGATTAAAAATCGCCAACTGGTCTTCGTCCAACCTAGTGGCTCGTGTTAGCGGAGTTCCCTTTCCAGCTCGGGTTACTGTTTCCTCCTCCAGGTGGAGCCATCTTCATTCCCGAGCCACGCTGGGGTAAGAGTTGCCCGAGCGTCTATTGCTGCTAATTGTTCTAGGAAAATGAAATAAGATGTTATTTATCTACTCTACTGTTTTGGCCAACAAAGGCGAATTAGAGTAGTTCTGGATAATCCAAGTTTTTTACACTATTAAGATAGTTCTAGTTTTGGAGAAATTGTTGTTTGGTAAAATTTAGCCTTCTGTGTCGGTAATCCGGCGTATTCCACGATCCAACATTGTTATAGGACTGAAAGATTTGGTTTTGATACATTTGCTTGGACGTGACTTAATTATCTGCTATTGATGTTAATTGCTTTAAATGAATCTTCTTTAATTTGTGTTTATAATTCTTAATGAGTGATCGTCCTTAACGGTGCAACATTTAATGTACGTCAGATCATCCCCTATGTCACCTACTGACTTCATTCAGAGACTGAAAAGGTGATCCTTGCTCATGTTTATTGGACTTTATAAACCGTTGATCTTTATTGTTTATGGTCTTAAAAACATGTTTGTTTAAAAGGAATAATCTTATATTTCTATTGTTTATTAAGTAATTCTTAAGTTATATAACAAATATTACGAGTTCAAATATTCTCTCATTGTTACAGTTCCTTGTTCTGTAGTTTGCACTGAAGGGTGTGACAATAAATGCAAAACCTAAAGTGAAGCGTTGGGGCGAATTAATCCTTCCCCTTATCATTACCTTTAAATATAACTGTTTGTCACTTGTTTTTGAAATTGGTTTGGAGAATAGTTTATTGATTGACCCCGTAGAAGTAGTACATCACTGTGTTGACTTGTGATTGTATATTTTAGATGAAGAATGATGCAATGAAGAGGACAACAATGATCAGTACAATGTATATGTTGAAAGTTGAAAGGAGTACAAATTTTGGGTCACGATTTTTTTTTTTTTTTTTTTTTTTTTTGAAAGTGAACGAGTCTGATATACGACTACAGCACTGCGCACCTAATTTGTGGAAATGATTATTGACAGATAGTTAACTTCGTTCACGTGCTCAGAGCTGAAAGATAGACAGCCACACTTCCCCGATCATGCATTAACATTTCAACTGATTACTTTCATTTTTATAGAAATTCTCTGCAGATTTTGTACCCTTTTGAATCGTTGTTTACATTACACCATGCGGAGGTAACAGTTTGATTGAAGTTAGAAAATTTTATATAGAATCGGAAATCTAGCTTAGCCGCTGTCTGTTTGCCGTTTGATGTTGTGCTTACGAGTAATCTACGACAGTGTCCTCATAGGATGCAAGGTAAGTGTATTTTTTTTTTTAGAGTGGCGGGTAAACTAGGGCTAAATTTCACGCAGAAACAGAACTACAGTTGGATTGTTACTCATGTATTCAGATTGATAACCAGCAGTGAAATATCTATCAGCCCCTGGAACTAGATGAAAGATTATCGCAGAATGCAACGAAGCCCTTCGGAGACTAGGGGAAAGCATCAGGGTAAAATTGCGAGGGGTCTCTGGTCACTCAGGAGTTAATGGCAATGAACAAGCTAATAGAATGACCAGGACAAGCGCGATGTGTCGATTTATTGGACCGAAACCTGTCATAACCTAAGGCAATGGAACAATCAAAACTACATAGCTGAATCAGGAGGTAGCACGTAGAATATTGAACTAAGACCCAAAATCAAAAACATGGCAAGCCAATGTTGGCGATCTATATTTCAACAGATGTTCTATAATAAGGAACTCGAACAGGAAACAGATCACACTCGTTATAGAACTCATGACTGGCCCGAGAACTTCATAAAACATCAGCACGCTATGGATAAGGAAGAAATAGCTCACTAAGTGTGGACTACGTGGTGAGGAGGATGAAACTGCACCACATATAATCTTCTACTGCGAAGCTTTAGCGGCTAAAAGACACAGAATATTCGACTCGACAGAGCCTGAGGAAATTGTGTGTAATAAGGACCGAGTAAAGAGTCTTCTACCACTTCTTGATGACACGTGTTTGCTTTACTACAACCACAGGGGGCGAAACAGCAGAATGTATTCGGTTTCTGTCGGTTCAGCAATGGGCAAAGACCATTATTGTTTTTATCTCCCTGCATTAAACATATCAGATTGAAGGGTCTCAACATGAGCCTCTTCGTCATTTTGCTTAACATTTAACTTAATGTACGTACCTCTGGCACCTAAATCTTGGCGCAAACTGTAAACTACATAAAAAAGACTGAGCAGCTGAGTGCGTCTATAGTGGCGAGAAGGTATATTATCCTTCTTTCTCTTCAAATTTTACAAACATTTTGGTAATTCTCCGAGCATGACCACACATATTCAATACATCTATGTGCAAAAAATGGTTCAAATGGCTCTGAGCACTATGGGACTTAACATCGGAGGTCATCAGTCCCCTAGAACTTAGAACTACCTAAACCTAACTAACCTGAGGACATCACACACATCCATGCCCGAGGCAGAATTCGAAATGGCGACCGTAGCGGTCGCGAGGTTTCAGACGGCCAACCCGGCCGGCCCATCTATGTGCCATATGTCAGTGTATACGTCCTTTCCCCATCTAACCTGATGAAGGACAGCATGAACGAGAGTGTACAAGACAAATTTCAATAGCTAGCTATGTGAGAGTAAAAGTAATCTGCCAGTGTAGCAGAATAGCCATACCCATACAGCAGATATCAAATAGAAAGAGGTTGTGCGCAACTCGTGGTCTAGTGGTGGATCAGTTAAAGCCGCGCTAGCGAGCGGACGTTGTTTACTGCTGCTTTGCAATTCCGTGTTTACATCGCTGTACTTGAGCTTCGCTCAGCATTATCCATCCGTTAATCTCCGCGTTCGTTCATATTCCTTGTGATCTGATTGCTCCTTCTGGTCGTGCTGATGCTAATTGAAATTTTGGGTGTTTAACCGAAATTTCGTCGCTGGATTAATAATAGCTACAAACCTCAGGAAGAATACTCTGGTAATTGCTTTTGACAAGGTGTCCCGTCCTGTTCACTCAACATCCCTGGATATAGATGACCGGATGACACAGGTGATTGCCGGCCGGGATGGCTGAGCGGTTCTAGGCGCTTCAGTCTGGAACCGCGCGACCGCTACGGTCGCAGGTTCGAATCCTGCCTCGGGCAGGATGTGTGTGATGCCCATAGGTTAGTTAGGCTTAAGTAGTTGTACGTTCGGGTACTGATGACCTCAGATGTTAAGTCCCATAGTGCTCAGAGCCACTTGAATCATTTTTGAACACAGGTCTTTGGTCTCAACTCTGAAATCGCCCATACCTGGCATCTGGTTCAGAAAAATACTGTGTTTATGTCAAATTACTCAGGACTGCGACTGTTGATGAACTGTGACGAAAGTGGAGCTATGAAGTAGAAATGGTAATAAATGTAAGGTTTCCACCCATACAGCTGACATTGATTGCAAAACCGTTCGTGTCTTGAATCGTCCCATTGAAATTGAAAATGATAAGATTAATGAAGCTCTTTGAAACTATGGGGACGTCAAATCAATTGCAAATGAAAGACGGTCGCTTCGTTTTAAACTGCAATATTTCACCGTGGTCCGCTGTGTAGAGATGGACGTCAAGACAACTATTCCGTCTCACATAACGGTTTGTGTGTATCAGGCGCAAATTGCTTGTACAGGAAGCTACATGTAATATATGTAACGAAACCGGCAACTTCAGATAGGAATGTCGCCGGCGAACAGTTGTTCATCATCATCATCATCATCATTATCATTTAAGACTGATTATGCCTTTCAGCGTTCAGTCTGGAGCTGTTGTTCTTAAAAGTCATTTGATACAGCGTCAGAACCATACCTTTAATGATCTGTTAACAAAGAATAGCTCGGATCAACTGGTTGAGAATGTTATAGCAGCAGGCGTAGTTGATGTCCACCTTCGCAATAACATAAAACCCTTGGGATCACCCTGACAGCATGCCCCATGAAAATGACCACTTTAAATTGAAAAGTTGGAGCAGATAAAGAGCAAGGAGGCATTATAGAGAATTTAACTCCATGTATATTCCAAATTCCAAGAACAATGCATATCAACCCACTCATCCTTGATAAAGCTTGTTATATTGTCCAGCTATTTCCTATACCGAGAATGCTAGCGAGGAGAATAATGTCCAAAATCACAAAATTTTTGTGGAAATGTGAAGTGTTCAGAGTATCTGCTAAAGTAGCCACTTTAAATTCTAAAAATGGTGGACTAGGTTTAACTGATATCACGGATAAAGCCTCTACAGCTTTTACGAAAATGCAAGTTAATGTAATAAGAGACTGGCGAGAAAGCTTAACCCGCCAACTTTTCGAGATCTTTAAACCTCGAAGCCTGCTTCCCTCGATTGACGTGCAGAATGTCAACAGTCGTTTACAGCTTACGAGGGTTTTCTATGTTGAGTTCATTGATCTAAGTGCCGAAGTCAGACAGTCATGACATTGAACATCAAGAGCCACAATGCGGGAACGAAAGAAAGCGAAGGAAGGAACAAAATAGATCGACAGTTTCCAAACATTGATTGGACTGAGATTTGGAAAAACATTAGTTCTAATGTGCTCACGTCTAATATGTAAACGTCATGGTGAAAAACAGTTAACAACGTAGTCAGCACCAACGAAAGACTATATGCATTCGGACTCTGTGAAAGAAATTTAGGTCAACAATTACATCAAGTTGACACACTAATTCATAGATACTTTTCAGTGAACACATGGTGCGTAGTGGAGCAATCACTCTGTTGTAAAAACAATTCAAAAGCCAAGAACGCTTAAATACTGTTTACTGGATAACCGGTTTCAACACACTGAATGTGCCTTCATCGGATCTGTGAAGATATAACATGACAGATTTGGGGGAAGGCGTATATGAGTTACACTATATACATTACTATTAGTACAGTACTACATACCTGAATGTAACATAACATTTATAAACCATCTGAAGCAAAGGCATTATGTATATTAGCGCTTTACAATACTCCATATGGCGCTAATGTGTATAATTCCATTACTTCAGATGTTTTCACTCTGTAATTGACGTACTTTATAGTATGTGTAGTATATATCGTACGCATAGCATGTATAGTACGTACAGTTAGTGCATGCGAAAGTGTCCTTTGCGTGGGTATTTGATTAGCAGTAGTAGTAAAGTTGTATTGTAGTAGTAATGAGTCGTTATACCATAGGACTGTGTGTGCACTGCTTCCACGGCGTTATCCAGAGGCCGGTTGTGAATCACTAGAATCGCAGCAGGTAAACCGGCGCAGAATAAGGCGGTGTGATGCCGACCGTTGTTAATCGAGCAGCGGTCATGTACCAAACAGTTTTATCTTGTGACTTCGGTTTTACATAAGTGATGGAAAAGAATGACAATGAGAGCAGTTTTTTATATTCTTGTGACAATGATCTTACATCAGCTACTTTGCCTCAGGTATCGTTACAACCAAATGGTTTATAAACGTTAAGCTACATTCAGATATGTGGTACTGTACTAATAGCAATGTATATAGTGTAACTCATGTAAGCCCTCCCTCAAACCTGTCATGTTATATCATCACAGATCTGATGATGGCACCTTCAGTGTGTTGAAACCGGTTATCCAGTAAACAGTATTTAAGCGATCTTGGCTTTTGAATTATTTTTAAATTCTTACATACACTTGCAATGGTCACATGAATAGTTGTAAGTGGATCCAAGAGCAAATATCTCTGATTACAAGGACATCCCCTGAGAGAGTATCGCACTCATTGATAAACAGGCCTGAAGCACGCTTTTTCCCAGAGGCAGAAAAGAACACTGTGTACTGGTTTCTGGAAAATATTGTTAATTACGTCATTAAAAAACTAAGACCCGACAGCACCATAAAGTTCAAGGTACACATGCTGTGTGAATACCACGAAATTAGACGGTATTCGAATCACAAGAAAACGTTTGGTAATATGTTGAATATTATATTTGATAGAATGGGCATTGCTTAATATAAAAAAGAAGACTGTGCTGACAATGTGTATTATACTTACTTTGAGGATATTATTTAAATTTTTTGGTTAAACTTTTGGTTTGTATTTTTTCTACTTCAGAAAGTTGTATTTGAAATTTTACAAGATTATGTACATAACTTACGTGACAGTCAGATTGTGTGTCTAATAGTGTAAAAACACAGAACAATATAGCTGCATCAATGGTTTATAGTATTAATGTGAAAATTGACAGTTTTTAAGGAAATATCTTTATCGATTGGTTAAAAGCATAATATTGTATCTAATATAATGCAGTATTGAATGGCTGCCAATTTACCCTGTTTATTTTTGCACTGTGATGTGTAAGTCAGTTTTCCAGTGAAAGATCTATTATATAGGTCTGATCACTTCAGATAATTACCGTTCCATTCATGTCCAGAAAGTGTAGTTGGAATGCTAGTCAATTTTATAACGTCTCTTCTCCGCCATTCTCAGGTATTTAAGAGATTGTATATTACGATTCTTAAATTGTTTCTATGTGCGATGGGCATAAATGTTCCATATTCTGTGTAATTTTTAGTGACTTCTATACAATCGTTTGAAATGCTCATAGCTAGTCTGACTGAGTTAGGAAGATTGAAGATCAGTTTCTTCCCTTGACCTGTCTCTCACGAAGAAGATTTCCTTTTGAACATTAATATATTAAAACGATCCCAAAACTTGCTGATATCCTTCATAAAGTGCTATTTATGCTTGTGTAAAGATTGGAACACGTGTAATTCAAATTGCAGTTTTGTATTTATTAACGTTTGAAGGAGTCTGAATGTCTTTAAAAAAATTTTCTTGGTATTCAGACTAATTCGTTCTGGTAAATTAGTCAGTAACACGACCTTCTGTTGTATTGATTTAACATCAGCATAACTATAGCGATCAAACTGTTTTTAATATAATCATTTCCTGTATAAACGTTAGCATGGTTAGTGCATATAATTAGTATGTATTTGGAATGTGTAACATTGTTCGTTAAATAAATGTTTAAAAAAAATAGGTAGCTAGCGGTGGTGCCTCTGTATCACGGGGTCCCGAGTTCGATTCCCGGACTGGTTGGGGATTTCCTCTTCCCAGGGACTTGACGTTTGTGTTGTACCTATCATTTCATCATCTTTTTTGAACGTGTCTGAAATTGGACTGTATAAAGATTGCGACATTGTACGGGGGCTGATGTCTGATTAACTCTTTATCTTATTTTTGTAGATTTCTGCTCCAGGCAAAATTAACGTTTTGCTCTCACCGTTCATTGCTCGTTGAGCGGTATATGGATTTTTTTCTTGCTAATTTCGGATCATTATGAACAGTTCCACTTATCCACCCTGTTCGAACACACGGCGCGTGATATATCTTCTCAGTTCAGTCTGATTTAGTAAGTTGTTGAGCTCACAAGTATACCGTAATTGAACAGGTTTCTGAAACTTCTCTAATTTCGATTTCAGTTCATTTTCTAGTTCCCACGTGTCTTCGTTGTCTGAGCATGTGTTAAGTACGGATCTCAAAGCTTTACCTTCGCAGATCATGTCTCACGGTAATATATCCCGTCCAATATGATTAGCTATTCTGAATTTTACCACTCATATTATGCAGCATTTTTGTTTGTGACGACCAGGTGTTCGTGGATTGTGAGAAACGTTACATGTCACCGTTACTGATTCTTGTGGTTAAGGTTTCAAATTAGTCTCAGAACTTCTTCCACGGTGCAACTATTACGAGTTTATTCTTACTGATGAATTCTTATTAACTTGCTTCGTGCTCTCAAGCCATGGGACGACCGTTTGCCAGCCTCGTGCATACTGATGGAGTTTTTCTTTATTCTTATAATTCTGCAGAATCTCTATTATATGTGTGTGCATGTGCCTGAATGTCGTGAATTAAAGATTCCTCTGACCTTTCCATAATTAATAATTAACGATAATTCGTGGTGGGGTCTGCAAAACGCAGTTGTAAATGTAATTTTATAACTCATCCGAGAGCGTTATGAACAACAGACACAATCACACATTTGTAAATCTTTCAGTTTATTAGTTTGCTCCGTTGTGTCTCCAACAACTGTGATATTTTTACCAGAGCACGTGCTTACGTATTCTCTCGCAAAACATCCATTTTTATGTCCTACTGCTATTCGTTGTGCAACAGGTAAATATGGCGAAGTTATTCGTTTAATATTTATTCAACTATCATAAATGTGCAGATCCACCAACCCTGTTCCTTTAAATATCAAAGGTTTTTCTTTCCTGTACACTGAAGAGCCAAAGAAACTGGCACACCTGCTTAATATCCTGTACGGCGTCCGTGAGCACACAGAACTGCCGCTACATGACATGACATGGTCTAGAATAATGTCTGAAGTAGCGCTGGAGGGGACTGACACTATGAATCCTGCAAGGCTTCACATAAATCGGTAAAAGTAAGAGGGGATAGTGATCTCTTCTGAACAGCACGTTGCAAGGCATCCCAGAATTACTCAAAAATATTCATGGCTTGGGACTTTAGTGTCAGCGGAAGTGTTCAAACTCAGAAGAGTATTCCTGTAGCTACTCTGTAGCAATTCTGGACCTGTGGGGTGTCACATTGTCCTGCTAGAATTTCCCAAGTTTGTCGGGATTCACAATGGATATGGAGGAACGCAGGCCATTAGACAGGATGCTTACGTACGTGTCATCTGTCAGACATGTATGTAGACTTACCAGAGGTCCCATATCACTCCAACTGCATACGCCCTATACCATTACAGAACTTAGAGCTTCCACAAGTCTGAACAAGCCCCTGCTGGCATGCAGGTTCCTCGGATTCATGATGTCATCTCCATAGCCGTACACGTCCAATCGCTCGATACAATTTGAAACGAGACTCGTTCGATCAGGCAACATGTTTCTAGACATCAACAGTTCAATGTTTGTATTGACGTCCAAGGCGAGGCGTAAAGCTTTGTATTAACATTTTACAGGATTCCTAATGTTCACGGTACACTCGTGAAATGGTCGTACGGGAAATTCTCCATTTTATCGTTACCTCAGAGATGCTGTGTCCCGTCGCTTGTGCTCTGACTGTAACACCAAGTCCAAACTCACTAAGGATGGCCTACCTCCGATCGGCCCTGAAATGTTAAACTTTATCCAGAAGGGTAGAGACCAGATCAGTGCGAGGGTGGGTATTTTGGTCGAAACAACGTCGTTGTATAGATCAGGTCTGCATCCTTTGCTACTAAGTGCAGTTCGATTATTCGTACACTTATAGCTATACTTCCGATGTAGACCTATAGGAGGATGACGAGTAGTTTTTTCGTAGTACCTGTCCCGTGACCTTTTTCTAGCTCGTTGTCTACTGAGCAATGGTTGCTGGACCCGGTTAAATTAAGTAGAATGTGACTTGGCACCATCTGGAGCGCCACATTAAGACGTTAGTAGAGGGTTGTCATCGGTGTCGGACCGCGAAACCTAGTAATGCCCTAGAGCAAGGTCTGTGGTCTTTGGAACGTGAAAATTACACAATTATCGTTATATCGATTATGTGGGCCCGTTGCCACGTTCCAGTAGAGGAAATATGTGTATTTTGGTGGTAATTGATGCCTTTTCTCACTTTACTTGGCTTATACCCAGTATAAGTACTACTACCAACGCAACTATTTCTCACCTTACTGGCATCTTTTCGATCGTTGGGCCTCCTAAGAGCCTGGTTAGCGATAATGTCCCTGCTTTTGTGTCAGATAAGGTTAAAACCTTTTCTTTCGGGAATGGCATCAGGCACATAAACAAAACACCTTATTACCCTCTGGAGTCCTTTGCTGAACGTGTGAATTGTAACCTAAAATCAGCTTTAATAATTTACTATCAAGTTAAAAGGAGTAAGCGGGATACTAACTTGTCCTGGATTAATTTTGCGTTTAACACTGTGGTTCATGAGGCATTGAAGACTACTCCAGCCTCCCTATTATTGGCCTATCCTATCAATTTGCCTTTGTCAAGCTTGTGGTGCATCCAAGACTTACTTCCTGAGCGGGTACTCCGGGGTCAATTAGAAGGAACTTGAATCGGGCACGTCGTAATATAGAGGCAGCCCATGGTCGTCAAGCCGTGGGGTACAGCGCAATAGTAGTCCTTATCACGGGAAACCGGGGAATCACGTCTATATTAGGAATTTTCAGGGTCGAGGAAGGATGGGGGGCCGAGTAGGGAAGTTCACACCCCGCTTTATAGCTCCATGCACGGTGCTCCGTGTGTTGGGGCTGGTTAACGTGTTAGTCAGACATGATAAGACCGGTAGGGAATATCGAGTCCATTTGGGTTACGTGAAGTCTCTGAGTTCGGGCGCCTGTTCTAATTTGAGGGAGGAGGTTGAGCCGTGGTCTAAGTTGCTGTTTTGAAGAGCGCGCAGCAACGCGTAGTGTGAAGCAGTCGCCCTCCGTTTCTGGCGGTGACACCGCTGTGGCAATCGCAGCTTCGGTGTCTCCCTCTGGTGGGAAATGAAATGGGAAAGGTTGCATTTTCACGTGCAATTATGGGGCGCTATGAGCTCGCCAGTCGGTCAGTTGCGGTCAGTCTCTCGTCCCCAGCTAGTTAGTCTGTCTCTTGTCCGCATTTGCTAGGCAGTAAGAGAACTCAGCGAGTGGTAGCCCTGTCGGTGCTCAGTTCCTGCATCTGAGTCTGCCCGTTAGGCCGCCAGACTGCTCGACTTTACTCAGACAGTGTTCATTGGCGGTTGGAGCGATCGGTTGGTCGGTCGCGCACTGAGACACAAGACGACTTGTTCGACTTGAGCGTCGGCGCATGTGAGGTCGCCACGTGAGCCCAGTGGCCGCGGCGTATAGCGAGGGGTAGTGACCTCGCGGTCGACGCGAGAACAACAGGAGTGAACCCACGACATCAGTCTGGCCGGTGCGAGCTGCCTTCCTGCGCCTTCCTGCGCCTTCCTGCGTCCGTTGAAGTGGCTGGCAGCGTACGGTTCGGGAGAGCAATTTGGGGGTGCTGCGCCAGGTCTTCTCGAGAAATCGCGGTTTATTAGTAGTTAAGTGATTGGTGATATGTTGTTTGATTTACTCTTGTTAAATTCTACTTGTTTTCTTGGTGAGGTCACCAGCCGTTTTGCTTTAGGGTCGTCCCACCATTCTTCGCCGTTTGCCCACCCGCGGGAAGGTGGTGGTTTATAAATTGGGTGGTCAGTTTTTCCCTTGTGGAGTAGGGGTGGGTTATAGCAACCTGCGGTACGGGTTGTTCGGTAATCTCCCTACCAATCTACCGTAAGATACTAAATGCGTCTGTATTGTTTGTCGGATTTGATGTGTTAACCACTTTCTTGCTTGGAGTGTAACGGCATAATACCTGAAATATGTTTTGATTTTTGGAAAGTTTGATATTATTGCCTATGATCTCGAGAGGCGGTATCTGTGTACTGTAGAGCATCTTTACTATTGTTTGGGTAACGTTGTAGAATTTTATATAAGACTGCATTTCATGGGATTTTATTTAAATGATAAAGTTGCCACCCTTTCACTGTAAGACTTTTCTCAGAAGCTAAAATCAAGTTCCACATTCGGTGGCAATGTTAATGTATTAATTGTTAGTGTTTTGTACCATTTCAATCTCTCCAACAGGGGGTGCATACTTTGTCTGCGTGTGTAAATTGTTAAAACACTTAGTATAAAGTTATGTGGTGTGTTGCAGATTTGCACCAGTGTAGTCTTTCAGAGGCTGTTGTGAGCGGTCGTAACTACGACCGTGTCAAAAGGGAGCCACAGTGTTCTCTGCCCGAAAGCTCATACAGTCAGAACTTGTTTCTCTCTCTGCCTCTGAATAAACTGTAACTTTGATATTTAGACGGTGTTTTCTGATCATAATTTTAAATCTGTTTCTTTTTAAAAAAAATGCTTTTAGGCATTATTAAGTTGAATAAAATCCCCATTTGTTAAAAGGAATTTGGTTATGATTTCATCAGTTACTCCCTGGAAACTACATCCATGCTCACATAGTATGATTAAATGTGTTAATGTTCTTGATGAATCGCTAGTAAATAAAATAAATTCTTAAGAATATTCTTTGAAAATAAATCACGATTCACGCTCTTAGTCTGACAACATATACTCCTTTTCTCAGTTCATCACCTGACACCTTTCCCAATATCAGGCTTTTGTCTCAACCCCTGAAAATATGGTTCCTGTCTCTGTTTGTCCAGCAAGTTCCCAAAGAGCTCATGTACATCAGAAAACACGATTGAAACCCATTTGGAGTCCAGTAAATCATGTTACAGCTGTTATTCCGTTGCGTGCTCCTGGAACATACGACTAAGGGCTTCTGTTACCTGATTATTTGCTCCCTGGATGTGCCTGACAAGGTAGCGAAAGGTGGAAACATTCATAGCCCATCTCGAGCCCACCTCGCGATTTGTCCTGTCTTCCTGGATCTCGTGAGCACCCAAATCAAAGCCTGATGGTCTGTTTCGAGGACAAATAGGAAAGATCCAAGTAGAAATTAAATTTTTGGAAGGCCAAAAGCAAGAAGACCTCCCTCTCATACGGAGTACTTCAGTTCCGCCTGAGACATGGCTCTGGAACCGTAAGCTAAACGATCATTCGCCATCGTTTTCTTGTGGAAGGACAGAAACGACGCTAGAATTAGAAGCACACGTTTGGACAATGAAGGTTAGTTCATTATCCGGAACATCCAAACCGGCAAAATACCCAGAGATACTTAAATTGCGTCAAAGATCGCCTGCTGCGTTTCCCCCATCTGGAAACTCAACCCTTTCTTCCTCAAGCTATTTACTGTGGCTGCTAATTGGACAAAATTCGAAACAAATTTTATAAAAAAATGTGAGATACTGATAAAGCGAGCTACTTCCTTCTTCTCTGAAGATCTTGTCTGCTTTCCTGATCTATTTTAACAACACTGTCTGAGAGCAAGGTCCTAAAAACGGAACCTCCTTTAGATCCAGATTTACCATAGATGGTTTAACGGTCAAACCCACTTCCTGCATGACAATGAGGACTTTGCTGTACACTGATTTGAATTACACGTCACCCAAAACAGAGTCTACGGGAAATGATAGTACTGCCGCTTCGGTGTATAAACTGAAAGGAACACTACCGAACTGGTACAGCTTCCAAACGGTGTCAAATCCTGTAGCATGTTTACAGTCCTCAGTGAGAGAAATCCTCTGGCAGGGCTGGTTAAAATTCAGGATGGTAACATAATGCGCCTCCTGCATAGGATATAGAACAAGTATGGATGTCCGGGAGTGGTACAGATTTTAAGACGGATTTTTGGTTAAGAATTCTGTAATCAATTACCGATCGATAGCTACCGGATTGTCCCTTCGGTGCCTGAAACATGAGCGACGCGTACGGAGAGGTGGAAACCCGTATCACGCCGACTCGAAGCCTCTCATTGATCAGCTGTCACAAAATTTTCATTTAGGGTGGCGCAACCGTTATGGAGGTTGGCAAACCAGAATATCGTCCATCAAACCGATGTTATACTGAATTCTGGTGGTAATTCCGAGTTTATTTGTCATCACGTCAGAAAACCGTACAGCTACTCCTAACAGAGCTTTGGCTTAGCACTTCCGCAAATGACTGACTTGAAACCATTATGTAATACGAGACAATTCACCTTTTGGACAGGAAGACAAGCACACAGCTTAAAATCCCTACCAAGACTCAAATGGAATGGAAGCTTCTTCTGGGCATAATTATGAATTAATCCTCTTCACTGCTTGAAATTATACTCTAATCACAAATTAACTGACAATTCTTCGGCTAACATCATTTCCACCGGCCACTGAAAATCCCATAAAGCCACGCTTCCCTGTAACCCACCTTCTAGATTCAGTTGAGGTAATTCATCTACCACCTTTCTGCCCTGACTTATTAACTCTATATCGGCGGCTACGAAGCTGGTCTGTACGAGGACGTCGTTTTGACCCATTTTGGGGTGATAGTAAACTCCATAAATTTGCCTAATCCAAGTTTGTTGATACCTTGTGTACCCTTCGCTATTAATTCATGTACTATTTCGGTGAGCTTATTAAAGTAAACTAAGTGTTTGTCACCTTAGCATCGTGGCAGTCCAGCCAGGTTCCCCTCAACTGTATCGCTGTACGTGTTGCCTGTCGCGGTTCATTCCAAAATAACTGATGCTTATTACATTGGTGAAGATTTTTTTTAATAGGTGCAGCTCTTTTCATTTAAATTATTATCACCAACTACTGATGAAAAAATTCTGGAGATTGAAATTCTGTCGTGTCTCCTATTCAAAAGCAGTGCAGTTTATCTTAAGGGGAGCTACCGTTTTCATTGCAGTTATTCCGGACCAGATCTGGTACATCTTTTTTGAGCATTTAAAGTTTGTCCGGTCTCCCAATAAAAATATGGAGGTTCATTTAAACAAAAGCTACTATTTTCATGGTCGTCATTAAGGTCATTCATATAGTAAAATAATTTCGGAGCATTGAAGCCTTGTCTTCTAGCCTTTTAATGTAATTCTGGTGTTACTGTAACTATGGTGTTACTGTAATTAAGGTGATACTGTAATTCTGGTGTTACTGTAATTCTGGTGTTACAGAGGACTGTATAGCACATTGCAATTCTGAGTTGCGCCTACAGATAGTTTGCTTACCATCATGTGTAGCCATTGGGCAAATGTTTTTACCAGTGTATGTCGGCTTACAAGTTGTTATGTACCAGAATTGGTCCTTACTTTGCTGTAAAAGGAGTGGACTGTTATGAGTTCTTAAGATTAGTTTTGAGTCTGTTGTAGTTGACCTTGTATGGGATCCGCCCACATACCAGTATGGTCGTGGATGGCAGTTCTGCGCCATCGATCTTGTCTGTTGTATTATCACCGCCTAAGCGAGGTCTGAATCGTATTCATATAGCTTGGTCTTATTCTAAACTTACGTCACCAACGGGCGTAACGCATTTGTTGTGTGTTTACTTCTAGTTTGCTGTGAATTTTAATAGCATTTTTTAAATTCTATATGCAAAGTCACCTTAAAGAATTTTGAAGTCTATAAAGAAGATAATTTTTGATAATTGCCAAAGAATTATAATCAAAAGACAGGTTTAGGTAATATGGGAAACCTTTTCTTCTTAAGAATTCGGTAAAATTTTAGTTTTTTAGAAAAATTAGGGGCAAAAGAATTTGTGTTAATGTTCTACTGAATAAAATGGCGTTGGTGTTGTCAACGGCGAATGCTCTTCATTCTTGTCTGGCCCAGTCGTAACATTCAACAGCGAAATAGGCTGGTTGAAGGGTCCGCAAGATATCCTAATATCCATTCTGTGCAGACAGTAAACTTGAGCAGTTGAGCATACTGATAAGGCCTGCGGCCACGGGATACTCATAATATATTAACATTTTTGTCTGTACATAATTTGCTTGTACTTTTTGTGTATTTATTAATTCATCTACTTACACTAATTAAATTTCGCCACGTAGTGCTGTGCTGTTACTTATGAGTCTGTAGGATCGTTTCTGTGTACGTCAACTCTTCTAGTTTTCAGAATATGGTGTGTGAATATTATCCATATTAAATGTTCAGTAGTCCCACTGCTGAGTGCACCTCTTGCTACATTCCTGGTTACAACATGTAACGGATTCATTTCTGCCTTTACGATAAATGAATGTAAATGGACAGAATTCATTGTGAGCGTAACTAGTCTTGAGTAACACTGGAAGTTTCGCTCGACACTTCCAAACCAGAAACTACAATTACTAATGATTGATTAAAAAATGTGACTTTTGTAACCATTAGGCACCATGTAATATCAGAAACTATCATTAGTTGCTTGTATGAAATATTAATTTTCTTGAGGTGTAGAATCAAATCACTGAAGTTGAGAGGACAGCAAAGGAGATTTAAGCGAATCGTTGCCCGCTTTAATTCCTCGCACGTTTCAGTCGATGTTCAGTTTGATCGTCCTCTGTTTTCACTGTTTTCACTTCTTTTCTGTCGTAGGCATTCAAGCGAATGACGCGCTTTCACTCACAGCTGTGTTATATTGTTATATGGCTGTTTCATTTCCGTTAGGTGAGGAACAAAGGCATTTATGTAAAAAAAAAAAAAAACTGCAATAAGCATCAATGCAGACAAGTAAAAATGGACTACGTGTGTAATTTGTTTGACAGTTGGTCGTGAACCAAATGAACTCACTACTATTTGTCATTTGTCATGATGGAGAAGGATATCTTATGTACTGATATTTGTGGCACTCTGTGTATAATATTGCTGTGGGAGATGGACATTTAAAAAGAGAACATTCTCAAATATTTGTCTAAATGCAGTCACACATGTAAAGAGAGAGAAATAATCGTACATCTTTGATAGAAATTATAAATTTTATTTTAATATTTGTTTAAATGGAGTTCAGTGATATTAAAGCTTAATTAACATTCTTTTACACGGGTACTTTCAGAGGTCGAAGATATTTTATTAATTCGTTGAATAATTCATTCACTTTAAATATCTGTGAGCCGGTGTCCCCATTCACTTTTCAGAGAAACAAGAGATTTAGTCCCGATTTTCTCTGCCAGCACCTCCAGCACTGTCTCTGATGACGATGCTTCAGTGAGATGTCGTTCTGAGCCACTGTACTTGGTTACACATGAATATGTACACTGGCTAGTAAGCCGGTATCCCAATCCACTTTGCAGACATGCAAGAGTCCCAGTCATGACATTCTCCATCCAACAGCAAGAACACCCTGTCCAGTAATGAGGCATCGGTAATATGCCCTCCTCATACACTGCTCTAAGTTCCTCATCAATATGTTCACTGGCTTGTAGAAAACCTGTTGTCACAATCCAATTTGCAGTCACCCAAGAGTCTTAACCGTGACATACTCTGGCCAGCATCTCTAACATGTCCCCAATGTTGAGGCATTTTTGAGATATCCACTGTAATCAGTTCCTCACGAACATGTCTATTGGTTAGTGAGTCATTATCACTGTCCATTTTGTACACGCACAACAGTTTTTGCACTGACTTTTTGTCACCCAGCACCTCCAACACCCTCTCTGACGACGATGGACTGGTGGGATGTCCTCGTCATGAATACGTTTAGTGGGTAGTGAGGCGGTGTGCCCGGCCACCAGGTGGGCTCACGACGGTCTTCGCCCCGACTCTCTCCGCCCAGCACCTCCGACACCCGCTCCGGCGGCGAGGGATCGGCGGGACGTCCTCGTCACACTCCACCACATGCGGCTCATGGATCTCGGCAGTCGTCACAATCATCCAGCCATCGTTCACCTGCACACAAAAGCAATTCTTCCCTTTAAAATTTATAAGACTTTCTTTACGCAACAACAGTACCAATAATTCTATACTGTGACTCGTATGGAGAAAGCGTACACTAAGAAAGAACATCTTTCTATTTTTGTGTGTGATCGAAAGAAAGGGAAGAGTCTTCAAACGAAATCATTAACGGTGACAAGGATCATATTTATTATCTTCCTGTATTAACTAAACTTGTGCCACTTTATATTGGTCTGAGAAAAGGGTATGTTGTATGTAATCTAACTTATCCCTTAGTAGCGAGTTATCAATGAAGTTGTGTCTTAAGTGCCGCCTTACCTTCCCGATGACTTTGCCGCAGGCTACATCAATGGCAGCAGGCGGTGGCCGGGACTTCTCCGCCTGCGCTGCCAGCAGAACCAACTCGTCCACGTCTGAGCGCAGCCGCCAACGCGCGGCGCTCATCCTCTGTGGGAGATTTGTTTCCATCGTCACAATTCATTCATTTGTTGATTTTCAGTATTATTTTCTAACTTTTACGTAACATCTAATATTTTGTGATCGTTTACTCGCAACATAAATTAAATTAATCTCATATTAGTGTATTAAATTCAGCAGCCTTGCAACATTTATGAATTAGACGGAAAGGTCTTAGTTTTGGCAGCACATATCTGGATTCATTTCCAGACGGTCATAAGGTAACAATACGACAGTATTTTACCTTGGGTCGGGATCGTTAATGTGTTGTACTTAGAATAGGGATTGAAGTAAACTGCATTTAAATTATCTTCGCTTAAATCTTCCGGGCTGATAGTCCGTGGTCGGTGTATTAAACTCTCTATTGACGTTTCTTCTCCGACTGCGACAGATATCCTCCGAGAATGTCTCTAGCAGTCGGAGATGAAACGTCAGGGGAGAGTTTTATAAATCGACCACGGCCTACCAGACCAGTGGTTTTAAGTGAAGACAATACCGGCCCTGAAAGCTTACATTTTATGCATATTAATAAGTTTAACAAGCTGAAACGATGTGGTCCCACCTCTCTATTACGTAGCTAAAACGTGGGTCGCCACGTTTAAGTCGTTGAACATGGCCCCTACTGAAACCCTCCTGTGACGGCGACACATAGTGAAAAAGTCCCTCATAAATGGTCTCTAGAAAATCCAATTAGTTTCGGAACTTCTATCGTCTGACCACAAGTACGAGCAGTACAAATAGTTACATGAACTACCTCCAACTGGTACCTAACATCTCACACTCATAACATCCGCCATAACCAAAACAGAATAAGCTAATGGATCCACTCACTGCTTTGGGGCCTCTAAATACCGAGCACGTGTACGCACATTCAGTTTCAACGGCCGACTTGAAAACCTGCAAGTGGCTAAGCCGGACCTAAAATCATCGCCTAGTCAGTTTGTTCAAGTATCAGCTAACGAATCATCATCATGCATAAGTGAGATCTGTTACACTTCTTGCATTAAATTTATCAGAAGTTAGAGAGAATCTTCAGTAGTGATAAATGCTGTACTAGCAGGAGTTGCACGTAGTATAAACTACGTTGTTACCGATTTTGGAACCAACAACAACCAGTCTATGAATACATTTCTCCACATTCTGTAAATTCTTGTGCAGCTCTTGTGATTTCGAATAGTTCCATCTAATATTAAAACTCAGAAACTTAAGTGATTTCTGACTATTAATGTCCTGAGTAACCTCCTTTTTTATTTAAAGTACATTCTTCCGGTACAAAGTACAATTTTGAGCGGGCCAGTGGCTACAGAGTTCCTACGAAACGGATGTACTCGTATAGAAAGCCGAAGGATATTTCGTTTCATTAGCGCTACAAGCACGTTTAACGAAGGCTCAACTGAATAGTTGTTATTCTATGATGGCCTATTTATAACTACGAGTAGCTAAGATAGATTTACTAAATCCAGAAGGCCTTGCAGTAATCAGAGATGTAAAGAAATTATCTTAGTAAACGTGGGTGCACCTAAGAGTCATTACTGTTTTTCCAATAAATCTCAGTGGTCCTCACCTCTGGCTTTCCAATTAAATCGACGTCTATCAGGTCTCCGTAAAAGTCTTCCTCTGCCTCCCGCCGAGACCGGAGGCAGAACACGCCCAAAAGCCTTCGGAACATCTGCGAAGAAAAAATAGATATCACGTCACGTACTGATCATACGGAATTGCAGCGTGTCCATTATGGACTGTTAGACAGTCAGAAAGACTGGAATGAGAACAGGGAGAGGTTCCTACGAAGATTTTTTACTAATCAGTATTCAAGTAGATGAAACTTACAGAAACGTCGAAATGTCTGATAATGGAGTGTCTTTAGGAAATTAGAATATTAACTCATGAATGATTTACAAATTCTGACCAAAGTAACGGTTTTAAATAGTACAATAATACATGTAGACCCAACATGTTCCAAGAACCAAATCGATGATTCAAGCCTAGTCGGGTTGTGGGGCTTACAGTGCCAATTAAAACAGGTACACAGTTTACGAACAAGTGTTATGATACGTGATGTAATCAGTGAGGGGCTTCGCTTTGCATTTGAGAACAATGTACGAACAGTACACATGATATCATGGGACAGAACACAGCTTTACAGTTTACCAACGTGGTACGTTTTTCTTTTTCTTTTCCGTTTCTTTCTCTGTTCTTCACGTCAACTGATAACACAAGGACAAACAACGGTTCCCACTAGTTACTGTTGCCCCACTTATTTGCGCTATCTGTACAAATTTCCACAAATTCTTTGCCCTGCCATTTTAAAGCCACTTCCACATGTAAAGAGGCTACCACCAATTTGCCCATAAATTGCGCCAAAAGAGTACAAGGTACTTGTGGCAAACGGCCGAATGTCCAGCATGTATCGGATACCTTGATCTATCGACTAGAAGGAATAGTTGCGTGAGGTACCATTGAGTTATTTGCGCTTTATATGGCTTTAAATAAGTTCAAATTACCGTTCAGCCAAGTCCGGAGTTTTTCATAAGTTGTTCTAAAGCCACTTGCTGAGGAGAAAGATGAAATAACTCTTCTGAAATGAAAATGTCGACTTTCTGCCACGTCGTTGCCCAGTTCGCCCCTGACGAAATTGTATACTCAGTTTCCCTTTCTGTTATCCAGTACGTAAACAAGTAGACTAGAGTTACTACAAACTCTAAAAATTCTCATAACCAGATGGTAATTGTTTAAAACTGTAAGCGTCGTTTGCTCACTAGTAACTGAGCTGCTTAACTTTGTTTGTTTCTGAAGCTAGAAAAACCACCTCCATTTGGAGGAGGAGTAGCAGAGAGTGCAATAATATTAACGTCTCATGTAGTCATTGTTTCACTTGGAGCGGAATGAGAAGTGCAGACGTTTAGCAGCTAGTGTCTTTCGATTACTCCATCCACACTGAAAGGAGTGGTTAAATTAGTTTCACGTGGAGTGCATTAGACAGCATGCATTGCACACATTAGCAGCTAGGTGAAACTTAACATGCTCCCCTTTAAATTGCTTCAAAACGTATCACGTTGTTAATGGTTTGTGTACTTAGCAGCTTCCATTGAATGACACTCAGGCGCATTGGAACGCACGCGCAGATGCAACCAAATATGCGATGCTGATGTACACCTAACTCGTAATGGTGCATAAGTGACGAGCAGAATAAGAAAAGAAAGAAAAAGAGAGAGAGAGAGAGTGAACGATCCACCTTTATTTCCTACAAACCTAGAAGTAGCTACCTCTATTTGGAAAGGACACTCCCATAGTAGAATTTCTAGTCGGTCACTAGACCCTTTGATCTGACTAATAAAACGCAGCAAGATATACTGTTTTTAGAATATTCTACATAAAATACTTTAGCACACAATATCAGAATGGAGTGTAATAGGACGTCTAATAATATCCGTGTACACACATGATTTATCACGAGATATCTAGGGGAATGCAATAAATTAGTTGACACCGAAAATAACCTGGAATATACCACATGTTGTGCCCTTACCAATTTTACAAGTCGATTGAAAAATTTAACACATTCACAAGAGAAATAAGCAAAAAATTATTATTTAAATAAAAGTGAATTTTGAATTTACCACAGCATTAAATAGGACTAACAAGTGTAAAATAATTTCTCACAATCCCATACATATTCTTAGCCTTATAAAAATGCTGCTGAAAATTTGTTATTGTTAACTTTTAGTATCCGTGGTATTTCGTGTAAGATTAAAAACGAAAAACGTGGACCACTTGTAATATAGCTTCATGTCAGTCACAAGATGAATTATTCATGCATCAGTTATGTTTTGCGTGTTCCCCACGATTTTCGTTTTAAATATTTCAAGTATTTTCATAGACATTAAAAATTCGTAATCACAACTTTCCAAGACTCTCTACATGCTGTTCGCAGTCTGTATCGATTTCATACATTTTGGTGGGATTAGAACGGAGTCTGAGATATATTTCAGGATTATTGTAGTTTATGTTCACCTTACTTGCAACACCTGTTGCTTTCTCCTACGTTTACCTTAGGATATGATCGTGTGGGAAAAAAAGTGGATACATCTGACCTCCCACGGAGGATTACCACCTACCGTTCCCACGGGCCATTCGCGACTGGATCAGAAAAAGGGGCAGATGGCAGTGGTATATAAAGTACCTTCCGCCACACACCAGACAAGATAGTGAGCTAATATTGCTTTGCCAGACATGTCTGAGCACTGCTGGAAGTTTCAAGACTCTAGGTCACCTTTAAGTTAATTTAGATTCAATTGCGAAATCTGTACCGAAGAGATTGACAGACAAGGAAGCGATCTAACAGGAACGTGCTTGAAGGTGGTGCTTTTATGGTGATGTGATGTTAAAGGTAAATCCTAAGAAACCATGAATCCAGATCAACTCAACATTCAGTATAGGAGTCTAAAAACTAAACTCCATCCGAACAGGCCAAGAAGCACCAAGTTACCGACGGGCTGCCGTGTCATCCTCAGCCGACAGGCGTCGCTAGAAGCAGATATGGAGGGGCATGTGGTCAGCACACCGCTCTCCCGGACGTATATCAGTTTATGAGACCGGAGCCGCTGCTTTGTTCAGATGGCTCTGAGCACTATGGGACTTAAATTCGGAGACGCGCAGTTCCAGACTGTAGCGCCTATAACAGCTCAGCCACCCCGGCCGGCCAGCCGCTGCATCTCAGTCAAGTATCTCCTTAGTTTGCCTCACAAGGGCTGAGTGCACCCCGCTTGCCAACAGCGCTCAGCAGACCGGGTGGTGACCCATCCAAGTGCTATACCAGCTCGACAGCAGTAAACTTATGGGATCCGACGGGAACCGGAGTTACCACTGCGACAAAGCCGTTAGCAAGTATAGGAGTCAGAAACTGCTTAATATATGACAACTATGTATTGGAGACAAGTTGGAGTCCAGACGTGTGCCTGCGGGCAACGTGGATATTATTAGCTAAAGAAACGTCTTGCTGTATTGAGGTCCCGGGGAAGAAAATGTATCACCGAGGATGAAGTTTACTTTCTGCAACGAAAAGTTTGTAAATGTATGGGGTAGAGAGACAGAGAGAGTGTGCGTGTGTATGACAGAGATAGAGACAGAAAGAGAGGAGGAGAGAGTGAGCGAGAGAGAGGGAGGAAGGGAGAGAAATAGACATACTGAAGTGTGCTGAGAGACGTGGTCGGTGGTTCAAATGATTGCTAGTTTGCCGCCGAAAGCCCAAGCTGAGATTACTAGTCAGTTCTTAACAGACGACTTCACCATCACTGGAATCTGGATTGCTGTCAACTTACTACAGCAGGCTAAGATAAACAGTACTGAAACATACCCCCGCCATCTATTGCTGTTCAAGTCTGCTTTCTTACACATTAAATCAACCTCTAATTTATTCTTAATCTCTACATTTATGAGGCGGTATTTTCTGATGCACGCTATAACACTACGGAGAAATCTCACTTAGCCTGCTCATATCATTTTGTGTGGGAAATTAAGTTTAAGATCCATGGAGCATGGAAACTACTGCCAAGACTTTGTCATCTTCATCTTTCTCTTCTCTGTCGTTTGTTTTTGTAGCACATTTCTAATTGTTCAACAGATTGCGTTTAATTTTGGGATGTAGTTTTTAATTTCATTACTGAAATCTCGTCATTTGAGCATCTGCTTATAGCAGAGTACTAAAACATTTCTCCCTGTTGATCTTTATGCCGTAGCTGATACTGCATTTCCAAGCACTGACTAGGTCAACCACGTAGAAGTTAAAAAGAGCTTTTCTAATTCTCTGTTTTATTTTTACTTATTTACACAAGATCTTTAGTCTCGTTCATAATTTTTGTCCCTTTGTAACAGCTTCAAAAGAGTTGACTAGACGCCCCGGGTAGCCTTTTTTTTGCAGGATCTGACACATCACTCGTCTATTGCCTTTCTCAAACGTATTTCCACAATCTACAAACATTATAGCATCTCTAATTAAATTCTTTCATCTTCTTTAACCGTTGCCTTACCCTAAAATATACTGTCAATACAGGATAGTTCCCTTCTAAAGCAAAAAGCGCATGCAACAGTACTCGCTGTTAAGTAAAATAGTAATAGCTACTGGCGCACCTCCCGTGTCCATCTGATTACCTTGTCGACCTTCATTATGAATAACTTCTTGTGGAAGCGCCCGACCGACGCTATGTTCTTTGATTTGGAGAAGGCTTACGACACCTGTTGGAGGGCGGGCATTCTCCGCACCATGCATACATGGGGCCTTCGCGGTCGCCTCCCTCTTTTTATTCGTTCCTTTTTAATGGATTGACAGTTCAGGGTACGTGTGGGTTCTGTCCTGTCGGACACCTTTCGCCAGGAGAATGGGGTGCCAGAGGGCTCAGTTTTGTGCGTCGCTCTCTTCGCCATAGCGATCAATCCAATAATGGATTGCCTCCCAGCTGATGTATCCGACTCCCTTTTCGTGGACGATTTTACCATCTATTGCAGCGCGCAGCGTACATGTTTCCTGGAGCCCTGTCTTCAGCGTTCTCTTGACCATCTTTACTCCTGGATTGTCGCCAATGCCTTCCGTTTTTATGCCGAGAAGACGGTCTGTATTAACTTCTGGCGCTACAAAGGGTTTCTCCCACCGTCCTTACGACTCGGTCCCGTTGTTGTTCCATTCGTGGAGACAACAAAATTTTTAGGTCTTACATTTGACAGGAAACTTAGCTGGTCTCCACATGTGTCTTATTTGGCTGCCCGTTGTACCCGTTCTCTAAATGTCCTCCGTGTTCTCAGTGGTATGTCGTGGGGAGCGGATCGAACCGTCCTACTTCGCCTATATCGGTCGATCGTCCGCTCAAAGCTGGATTATGGGAGCTTCGTATACTCCTCTGCACGGCCGTCCATCTTACGCCGCCTCAACTCCATACAACATCGGGGTTTACGTCTTGCGATCGGAGCATTTTATACTTGTCCCGTCGAGAGTCTTCATGCTGAAGCCGGTGAATTGCCACTGCCCTACCAGCGCGATATACTGCTTTTTCGGTATGCCTGTCGGCTACTGTCAATGCCCGACCACCCGTCTTATCGTTCCTTTTTTGACGACTCTCTCGATCGTCAATACGAGTTGTATGTATCTGCCCTGCTACCCCCTGGAGTTCGCTTTCGTTGCCTCCTTCAACACCTTGATTTTTCGCTCCCTGCCACCTTTAGAGTGGGCGAGAGCCACACGCCACCTTGGCTCCAGGCTCAGGTTCGCGTTGACCTTGACCTCAGCTCGCTCCCAAAAGAGGTTACCCCCGGTTCGGTATACCGCTCCCGTTTTGTCGAACTTCGTTCGAAGTTCATTAATATGACCTTCATTTATACAGATGGCTCCAAGACCAACGACGGGGTCGGTTGTTCTTTTATTGTTGCGGCACAAAGTTTCAAATACCGGCTCCATGGCCATTGTTCGGTCTTCGCAGCTGAGCTCTTTGCCCTCTACCAGGCTGTTCTTTACATCTGCCGCCACCGACATTCTGCTTATGTCATCTGCTCCGATTCCCTGAGCGCCATCCAGAGCCTCAGTGATCCGTATCCGGTTCACTCTTTCGTGCACCGGATCCAACGCTCTCTTCAGCAGCTGGTGGACGACGGTTCTCCGGTTAGCTTGAGTTCCTGGCCATGTCGGTATCCCTGGGAACGAAGCTGCAGATGCCGCGGCCAAGGTTGCGGTCCTCCAGCCTCGGACAGCTTCTTGTTGTGTCCCTTCATCAGATTGTAGCAGGGTCATTTGTCGGCGCATTTTATCGCTGTGGCATGCCGATTGGGCTGCACTTACGGACAACAAGCTTCGGGCCTTGAAACCTCTTCCCGCGGCTTGGACGTCCTCCTCACGCCCCTCTCGGCGGGAGGAGGTAGTTTTGGTCCGGTTACGAATTGGACACTGCCGGTTCAGCCATCGCCATCTGCTGACGGCTACGCCCTAAAACCACAAAAAAAAGTCCCATGTTGTAGGTCGAGGCACGTGAAACTCTTTTGTTCCTGACGTTTCTTCCAAATTGTGTTGGACAACTATTGAGGGGTTCGTGATTCCGCGACTTTTCGTGACTGACCACTTGTGTCTGCAAGCCTCAGCGGAATCGGGAGCATCAATGATGTTCAACGCTGCCTGTGGACGAAGAGCCAGGACAAATAAGTCTCATGGACCGCGATCATACAACCTCTAAGATTTAGCAACAGCTAAACCGACTGGACGTGGAAGTAACCATTATATGAACAAAATTTTTGTTTCTTCGTTTGCTGCTTATACACAACAATCAAATATCATTTACTTACACTACAGTGCAGATGTGTATGTAGAACGTCTGCAAAAATAGGGTCATGGGGACGGGATGTAGGCAACTCATATTAGTTTGTAGAATGACAGACTTCACGACTCATACCAGTACACAGCACCCAATAACTGTTGTGCATTTCTTCAAATTTATTCTGAATTTTTTTTCTGTCTCGCTGCAATACAGCTGCCCCATCTTCTTCTCACAGGATACACCCATGTTCCAGACCAGCAAAAATTAATTGTGTACATATATTTGCTGCTGGTGAATCACGCAGAACAAACTAAAGAACCTTTATGATCTACACTATATGCAGAACGTAATATGATATAGTATTCTAATATGTCCTAGAACAACGTCGCCAGCTAGCCACTAAATTCACTTAATAATGGGAAAAAACTATCGGCATTCACCGAATGCAAAAAATTCAGCGGGGTACATGAGTTACCGAAACCATGATCGACAATAATGTAAAACTACTCTCGAAGAATGAACATCAAATCAGATCACCGGAAAGGATCGTTTCCTTCGGTAAAACGCATCTGGTCGAATAAACATCTGAATAAAGGTGGTAGGGCAGACTGTGTGTTACTGTGAACAGTTCAGTGACCGGGTTGTTATAATCAGAATCGAAAGCAGACCAACACCGACAACGATAGTTCAGGTATACATGCCGACGTCGCAAGATGAAGATGAACAGAGAGAGAAAGTGTTTGAGGATATTGAAAGGGTAATGCAGTATGTAAAGGGAGACGAAAATCTAATAGTTATGGGCGACTGGAATGCAGTTGTAGGGGACGGAGCAGAAGAAAAGGTTACAGGAGAATATGGGTTTGGGACAAGGAATGAAAGAGGAGAAAGAGTAATTGAGTTCTGTAACAAGTTTTAGCTAGTAATAGCGAATACCCTGTTCAATAATCACAAGAGGAGGAGGTATACTTGGAAAAGGCCGGGAGATACGGGAAGATTTCAATTAAATTACATCATGGTCAGACAGAGATTCCCAAATCAGATACTAGATTGTAAGGCGTACCCAGGAGCAGATATAGACCCAGATCACAATATAGTAGTGATGAAGAGTAGGCTGAACTTCAAGACATTAGTCAGGAAGAATCAATACGCAAAGAAGTGGGATACGGATGTACTAAGGAATGACGAGATACGTTTGAAGTTCTCTAACGCTATAGATACAGCAATAAGGAGTAGCGCAGTAGGTAGTACAGTTGAAGAGGAATGGACATCTCTAAAAATGACCATCACAGAAGTTGGGAAGGAAAACGTAGGTACAAAGAAGGTAGCTGCGAAGAAACCATGGGTAAGAGGAGAAATACTTCAACTGATTGATGAAAGGAGGAAGTACAGACATGTACCGGGAAAATCAGGAATACAGAAGTACAAGTCGCTAAGGAATGAAATAAATAGGGAGTGCAGGGAAGCTAAGAAGAAATGGCTGCAGGAAAAATGTGAAGACATCGAAATAGATATGATTGTCGGAAGGACAGACTCAGCATACAGGAAAGTCAAAACAACGTTTGCTGACATTAAAAGCAACTGTGGTATCATCAACAGTGCAACGGGAATTCCACTGTTAAATGCAGAGGAGAGAGCAGATAGGTGAAAAGAATACATTGAAAGCCTCTATGATGGTGAAGATTTGTCTGATGTGATAAAAGAAGAAACAGGAGTCGATTTAGAAGAGATAGGGTATCCAGTATTAGAATCGGAATTTAAAAGAGCTTTGGAGGACTTACGGTCAAATAAGACAGAAGGGATAGATAAAATTCCATCAGAATTTCTAAAGTCATTGGGAGAAGTGGCAACAAAACGACTATTCACGTTGGTGTGTAGAATATATGAGTCTGACGACGTACCATCTGACTTTCGGAAAAGCATCATCCACACAATTCCGAAGACGGCAAGAGCTGACAAGAGCGAGAATTATCGCACAATCAGCTTAACAGCTCATGCATCGAAGCTGCTTACAAGTACAATATACAGAAGAATGGAAAAGAAATTTGAGAATGCGCTAGGTGACGATCAGTTTGGCTTTAGGAAATGTAAAGGGACGAGAGAGGCAATTCTGACGTTACGGCTAATAATGGAAGCAAGGCTAAAGAAAAATCAAGACACTTTCATAGGATTTGTCGACCTGGAAAAAGCGTTCGACAATATAAAATGGTGCAAGCTGTTCGAGATTCTGAATAATGTAGGGGTAAGCTATAGGGAGAGACGGGTCATATACAATATGTACAACGACCAAGAGGGAATAATAAGAGTGGACGATCAAGAACGAAGTGCTCGTATTAAGAAGGGTGTAAGACAAGGCTGTAGCCTTTCGCCCCTCCTCTTCAATCTGTACGTCGAGGAAGTAATGATGGAAATAAAAGAAAGGTTCAGGAGTGGGATTACAATACAAGGTGAAAGGATATCAATGATACGATTCGCTGATGACATTGCTATCCTGAGTGAAAGTGGAGAAGAATTAAATGATCTGCTGAACGGAATGAACAGTCTAATGAGTACACAGTATGGTTTGAGAGTAAATCGGAGAAAGACGAAGGTAATGAGAAGTAGTAGAAATTAGAACAGCGAGAAACTTAACATCAGGATTGATGGTCACGAAGTGAATGAAGTTAAGGAATTCTGCTACCTAGGCAGTAAAATAACCAATGACGGACGGAGCAAGGAGGACATCAAAAGCAGACTCGCTATGGCAAAAAAGGCATTTCTGACCAAGAGAAGTCTACTAATATCAAATACCGGCCTTAATTTGAGGAAGAAATTTCTGAGGATGTACGTCTGGAGTACAGCATTGTATGGTAGTGAAACATGGACTGTGGGAAAACCGGAACAGAAGAGAATCGGAGCATTTGAGATGTGGTGCTATAGACGAATGTTGAAAATTAGGTGGACTGATAAGCTAAGGAATGAGGAGGTTCTACGCAGAATCGGAGAGGAAAGGAATATGTGGAAAACACTGATAAGGAGAAGGACAGGATGATAGGACATCTGCTAAGACATGAGGGAATGACTTCCATGGTACTAGAGGGAGCTGTGGAGGGCAAAAACTGTAGAGGAAGACAAAGATTGGAATACGTCAAGCAAATATTTGAGGACGTAGTTTGCAAGTGCTACTCTGAGATGTAGAGGTTAGCACGGGAAAGGAATTCGTGGCGGGCCGCATCAAATCAGTCAGTAGACGGATGACAAAAAAAAAAAGAGGTGGATACGAACGATTTAAAATGTGAGGCCACAGCGATCAGGAGCATTAGATTACACTAGACGTCAACAGCAAATTATGTTAGTGTGGATAAGAGATGACGGAGGCAAGATGTTGGCTTGTCACTTACTGTTTCGTATAGTGTCCCACCAAACACTATCTTACTACGTTTTCCTATCTAAAGACGGTCCTCAAAATACAGTTCAAATATTCAGTCAAAGACCTTTCCTCACCAAGAAGAAGCACTACAGCACGAAAAATAGCACTACGAAAATCACACAAGCACAGAAAATATGGTTACGCCACACGATTCGCCATCGCAATGTTGCCTCTCACCTGCCCCTGGTGTTGTGCGATATTTCATTGTTGAGAAAATCGTCTGGGATCCAAACAAATGAACAAAGATAGCTCCTGACTGTACCGCAGCGCTTTAGTAGCCATATGTAATACGTGGCTGATCTGCTTTTGTAACCTTCATCAATGATAATGTTAGTATCGAATTAAACATTTCAAAATCAGATTCATTATTTCCCTACTAAGCTAGATAAAAGAATACTGTGTATTTGAAAATGTCCCAAATCGAAGCTAATGTGTTGATAGAGGTCTCTATAATTGAGTGCAGCCGCACACAGTACCCGCAGATGCCTACAGAACTGTGTAATAAGTTTGCTTTCAAAGCAAGACTTCGACCTACACGACTACAACATATCTTTTTGACACACCGATACCTTAGATAATTATTTTTTTTAATATGCGGTGAAGTGAGAGTGGTAACTACTTTGCATATGAACAGATACGAAAAAGTCACGTCTTGTGATGTTTCAGTAACACTGAACTTTTAGTTGTAGGAAATACGTTTGCATCAGACATTTTCCAAGAACTTCTGAGATTTATGAACCGACGCACTGAGTGGGTCTGTGGGTCGTCAGGATATGCAGATACGTCCTTTTAGACCTTGAATAAAATTAGGACGGAATGGAGTAAGCGTCGAAAGAAATTAAAAGACCAAAGCGATGGTGTCAAAGATCCACCGTAGTTTGCAAGGAAGACACATTCAATACGACGGTGAATTAACTGCGGAGGAATGCATGCAGAAGGTGAAGCTGTGTTTCGAAACAGAATCAAAATGCGCATACTGTAGTAAATACTGGTTCCCTAAGAGAATTAAGACCCTTCATAAAGAACATGTACACACATGTTTGAACACATAGAACGTGATGGTACGAAAGTCTTACAGACATGAGACAGTGCAGCCAGTTCCTAGGTCAATTACGTTCATGATATTTGCTGAAACTGGGTGCAGAGTTATTAATAACACGAGGGAGATGTTCGATTCAAATTAACGGAAATGTCGAATACTATTCATGCACCCAAAAGTAAGACTTAACCGATAAATGGTGCATACTTTTCAACATAATGCTATAAAACCCATAAATTTGTGGACGTGAAATAACAAGATATTATCCATATAACAGTACCCGTATGTAATGTAATTATCAGCATCCAGAATCCAAAAATACGTATTTAGTGGTAAGAAGGAGTAGACCACAGCTCCTTTCCGCTACAGCACAACATGTAAATAGTGGACACCTTAAGTAATTCCCTTACATATCTGCACCATATTCTTGCAGCAAAACCATAAGGAAGACACACCGAGTTCATCGAAGCACGTCTAAAAACATTCTGAAACAAATTATCCATATAACATTTTCCACAGTTGCCTGCATCCCTAAAAGATCTCAGGTAAATCCTGATTTCTTGAAAATGGGCAAAACTTCTATAATAGGAACACGTTTCTTAAGCACGATTTCTACTGGAACAGAACGTGATGCGCGCCAGCAGACAATGAACATTATTTTCCTTGCATGTGATTTGGTAGCAGTTGGGACTTTTTGAACCTCTCCTGCTCTTACGTTGATTTGTGAAGGTGGCAGTGTTTTTCCTTTCTGTTTCCGTTGCTCATTACCACTTGACTACTGACGTCCGACCGATGTTTTGCCGTCTTCGCTTTGCTTCATTGACCACTCAGTTACCAACTTCAGAACGCCACCTATGAGCTCGGTACAATGTAACTGTAACTGTAATTGTAACTGTATTTGCACACAAAAGAAGCAAAAGAGGCTAGATAATCTAGATACACTGCCAGACCCTTTGAAGGAGATCACATCCTCGTCCTCTTTATCGGAAGTTGAGTGACATGATACACTTGCAAGGAGTATTAAATGTAAAATGAAGCAAAAAGTCTTAAACAGTGTACTGCTGACATATTGATACCCAGATATATGCATTTTGGCGACAAGGCCCCTATTAGTTCAATAAATGCTTAACTGCATTAGCGTCAGTGGGAAAGAGTGTAAGACCGAGGTTGAAGTTTTCATCCTGCAACGAAATGTGTTTGAGACAGAGAGAGAGAGATATGAAGATAGAAAGCCAGAAAGCGAACTAATAAAACCATCGTCAAAAGTTTGACCACATGCCAGCGGCCCCCGTTCCCACACGTGTGTACCATCCGCCCACACTCCTCCATCCTGTTACAGTACCAGAACATAATTTATCCCTTAACAACGTGATATTGCAGTTTGACGAGCGACATCCATTTAATAAGTTCCTTTATCCACTATGTTTAACAATAAACATTAATTTCACAACGCAAAATACTATTTTCAATTATCTACGATTTTTCCAACTGCTGCAACGCTAAGAATATTTGTTCTCCAGAGAATTGAACAGGACAATTTTCTTTGGAAATTTAATGCAACTGAACTGAACACTGGATTGCATATTTTCTCAAAGCAGTCCACCTGTCTGGACCATTAGTATAATATTCATGTCGGTCCCTGATACTAATAAGCAAAAATTATCAACTGTAATAATTTCTTTTCTTGATTCGACCTATCTGTTCTTCGCTGGCTGGCTATGAACAATATACACAGTCTTGATAATAAATAGAAGATGTAGGACATACCATGATTCACTATACTAATACGAGGCAGAATAAAGTCGGCTCAAGGTCAATAAATCATCTCAAAAATGAAAATAAAAATTTCCCGAATTTGAAGAATGTAAAGAACTCAGCAGGCTACATGAGTTACCGAAATCATGCCCACGATTTAGTGAAAGTACTCTCGTAAATTGAGTCTGAATTCGCATTGGAAAGGATTTCTTTTGTCTTTCTCGTTAAAATGTAGCTGGTGTGATTAAACATCCAAAGTGAAACCAAATATAAGCGATCTTATGCGTGAGCTACAGCGTTCAGCAGCAGTAGATTACAGTAACATCAACAGCAAAGAATTTTAGCGTGGATAAGTCATGACCGAGAGAAGATGTTCACTGATCTCTTACGGTTCCGTATTGCGTCAATCCAACGCTGGCTTTGTAAGTTCTTTTGTCGGAAGATCCTTCTCGACAAGCTCTTCAGATATTCAATTAATGAACTTGTGTCACCAAAAAGAATCTCTAGAGCACAAAGAACAGCACTACGAAAATCACGTAAGCACAGTCAATATCTTTACGCAACACGAATCGCAATCGCAATGTTGCTACGCAACTGTCCACCAAATGTTGTGCGACATTTTATTGTTGACAAATTCCTCTGGGACCTACGTCAAATAGCGACGATTACTTCCGACTGTATCCAGACAGTTTACTGACCATACGTATAATACGTGACTGATCTGCCAAGCCCACAAATTCCCAAATCAACTGCAATTCAGACGTGCATGTATTATAAGCTATGAAATTTCTCACTTTCCTTGCTGACCACGTTAGTTTCAGCTTTAAACTTACACCCTCAAATTTTTCGTTGCCTATTAAGCGAGGTAAAGGAATAGCATTTACAGAAAATATTAATTTTAAATTAACAACAGCCTCCGTTGCAATGTTTACCTGGATTTACCTAGACTTCAGTTGAGATAACCCAACCTTCTTCAGAATAAAAGGAACTACGATTTGTCCATAATGGACAACGTCAAAAACTAAAAACTATAAATAGTAATACATCGTCATATTGCAATAACTTATCTGGGTAACAGCCTTGGCCCCACTTCGCGACCGCAGTACGACAACAACTGATAAGTTATTGCAATATGACGATGTATCGCTATATTTTAGTTTTTAGTTTTTGACGTTGTCCATTACGGACGAATCGTAGTTCCTTTTATTCTGAAGAAGATTGGGTTATCCCAACCTAGGTAAATCTAGGTAAACATTGCATCTGAGGCTGTTGTTAATTTAAAATAAATATTTATACAGTTGCTGACAGGAACGAGAAATGTCGAGAATATTGAAAATATCCAAAATTGAGCCTAATATGCTAGCAGAAGCCGATAATTTTTCGATCAGCTACGCGTTGGTGCCTGGAGAACTGTGTAATAAATTTGGTTTAAAAACAAGCAGTTCACTTACACATATCGTATAATTATTTTTTCGATGATTACAAAGTGTCCCTTTGGCCACAGGAGTACCTGAAATCATTTTTAATGCACTGTGAAATGATAGTGGCAACTACTTATGAATGCGAACATATCCGAAAATTCACTTCCTTTCAAGTTTGAATAACATTGGGAAAGCAGCTGAGAGAAATACTGTATGTTTGCATCAGACACTTAACACGAAATTTTGACATTTATAAGCCGACGCCCTGAGTGCGCCTAAGGTTCGCTGCGATGTGCAGATGACCCTTTCATAAAGCCTGAATAAAATTAAGATGGAGTCCGAATAGGGCGAGCGTCGAAAGAAACTGTGAAATAAGATGCAATGATTTCAAGAGGCAACTACAATTCTCAAAGACGACACATCTAATACAATGACAGACGTGCAGAAGGTTCAGCTGCGTTTCGAAACAAGATCGAAATGCGTGTGAGGCAGTAAATATAGCGTCGCCTGAGAGCACTTAGGTCCTTACTAAAGAACGTGTACACATATGTTTGTATGTTTAGAACGTGAAATATTGAATGATGATACAAAATTCTCAGAGACGTGAGGATTTCCACACTATTCGTAGGTCAGTTACATATGCCAAATACTCGGAAACCAGGGACAAAGAGAGGTAAATTTTAAATACTAACGCCAGCCAAATATTTGATCCATATTAATGGAAATTTGTTCACTACTGTATAGCTAATATCTGTGATTACGTGTTCACAGATTTTTAGGGTTTTTGACCTTATGTTCAACGCAATGAAGGAGCTACCTACACTGTGAATGTATTTTTGTACCAAACAGGGCAGATAATGTAGATACACAGACAGACCCTTTAAAGGAGAACACATGCTCGTCCACTTTATCAGAACCTGTGCGACCAATTACAGTAGCACGCAATGTGCAAATGTAAAATGAAGTCAAATTTTTAATGCTGTTCACTGCTGACAGATTCGAAACAAGATATATGCCTTTTGGCGCTACCAGGCAAACCGCCACATTTGACCACGGTTTTATTACGTCGCTTTCTGGCTCTCTATCTGTCTCTCTCTCTCCCTATCTCCCTCTCTCATACACTTACACGCATTTCGTTGCAGAATGAGAGCGAGACATTTAGCTGACTTCATTTTACATTTACACAGTACATACAACTCCAGCGTGTCGCGGCTAGGCCTCTTTTAGCTAAATAAATTTCTCACTCTCGTTCTGCAACGAAATTCGAGTAAGTGTATGAGACAGAGAGAGAGAGAGAGACAAACAGACATATAGAGAGCCAGAGAGCGACGTAACAAAACCGTAGGCAAATGTGGCTATTTACCTGGTAGCGCTTCACTTTGCAGACTAACGAAGAGGGAAGAGTTTGATCAAATACCAGACAACCGAATTCCCTCATGTGTCTGCCAACCACACACACACCACCACCCTGCTACAGAGAACTGAATAGAACAATTTTCCTAGCAAATTTAATGTAGCTTACTGATTACAGAAATACATTTTTGCTTGAAGCAACCCATTTCGATTTATTTAAGATAAATAAAGAATTCATCTTTAACCCAAGCCCCCCCCCCCCCCGCTCTTCCTCACCACATTGCATCCCATCTCCCTCCCATACGCTCTAGCTCACATCTCGCCGGTCTGGACTTTTAGGTATAAGATTCATATCAGTCCCTGCTACCCCCAAGCACAAATTTTCAACAATGTCAATTTTCACCCCACTTTTTTGGTCTTCGTCGACTATGAACTATATAAAGAACCTTGGCAATCTCCAGAACATGTAGGACATGAAAAGCCAAACATTATCCTAATATGACGCATAATATAGCCGTCACGTAGCCCCTAAAAACTCTTGATGATGGACATATACCCCTTTCGGAATTTGAAGGATATAAAGAGTTCAGCTGTTTACATCGGTTACTGAAATCATGCCCACGATTTTGTAAAACTGCTCTCATAGGCTAAAGCTCAAGTCGGATCACTGGAAACATTTTCTTTTCCATTTTTCGTTAAAATGTAGCTGGTGTCATTAAACATCCACATACAATCAAACACAAGCGATTTCATGTGTGTATTAAAGCTCTCAGCAGCAGTAATTTAGAGTGACATTAACGGCAAAGGATGTTAGTGTGAATAAGAGATGAAGGAGAGAAGATGTCGATGTTCACTTACGGTTCCGTACTGCGTCACACCCAACGCTGGCTTTGGAAGTTCTTCTGTTGGAAGACCGTTCACGAAAAGCACTTCAGATATTCAGTTAATGAGCTTTTCTCACCAAGAAGACGCTCTAGAACACAACGAATAGCACAACGAAAATCACGCAAGCAGAGACAATGTGTTTACGCAACACGATTCGGAATCGCAATGTTGCTACGCAACTGCCCGCCTGATGACGTAGGAAATTCCATTGTTGACAAATTCCCCTGGTACCCAAGCTAAAGAGCGACGACCTCTTCTGACAGTACAATAGTATCGTATTAACTATACAAAATAAGTTACTGCAATGTACATTCTCAGTATTATTGTTTTCCTCTTAAGTAAACTTTATTAATCATCTCTCTTTGAAAGGCCTCGAAGTGAAGATGATGATGTGATATAAGCTACTATACACGAGGACAACTGCAACCATATGTGCGAAGAATTGGGGTAATAAGTTTTTCTTAATGCCACGTAGGCCGCCCGCGTTGGCCGAGTGCTTCTAGGCGCTTCAGTCCGGAACCGTGCGACTGCTACGGTCGCTGGTTCGAATCCTGTCTCGGGCATGGATGTGTGTGATGTCCTTAGGTTTGTTCGGTTTATCTAGTTCTAACTTCTAGGGGACTTATGACCTTAGATGTTAAGTCCCATAGTGCTCAGAGCCATTTGAACGAATGGCAAGTAATCCACTATCGCTATAGTTTTATTTTTCGCTGACTACTAGACGTCGTTTTGGCTTACCTTACTGTTACGGTAGATCATTTTGTAATGAGCTGGGTAGTGATGGTGGGGGCTACTTATGAAAATGCACAAATCTGAAACATCCGCTTCTTTTGAAGTTTTGATAACACTTAATTTCTAGTTCAATGAAGTATATTTGCATCAGACATTTTCCACGACATTTTTAGATTTGTTGGCCGACGCACTTAGTGCATCTGTGGTTCGTGCGATGTGTAGATGCTTCTTATAGATCTTGAAAAAATTCAGTATAATGTCCGAATCATTCGGGCGTCAAAAGAGACTAAGAAAAGGATGCAATGGTTTGAAGTGCCACTGTAGTTCTCAATGACGAAAGTTTCAGGTCAAATGAGGAGATTCTAAGAACAAATTCAAGTAGGAGCTGAAGTTCGGGTTCAAAACAGTTTCAAAATTCGTATGTGGTAGTAAATACTGGGTCCCGAATGCGAATTACCCTCTATAGTAAAGACCATGTACACACACATACGATTGAAGGTTTAGGAAGTGAAACATAAAGCAGTGGTATGAAGTGAGAGCATATGGCGCTGTGGTCACCACCGTATGGCGGTTGTGTACATTAACCACTGCTGCCAAAAATGGCTCTGAGCACTATGGGACTTAACAGCTGTGGTCATCAGTCCCCTAGAACTTAGAACTACTTAAACCTAACTAACCTAAGGACATCACACACATCCATGCCCGAGGCAGGATTCGAACCTGCGACCGTAGCGGTCACGCGGTTCCAGACTGTAGCGCCTTTAACCGCTTGGCCACACCGGCCGGCACACTGCTGCCATGTTGGTGGTATTAGGAAGGAGTAGGCTCTGCACCAGCACTGAGTACCACTTGCTCATCTCCATACAGTACAAAAATTACACTTATTTATTTGTTTTTACTGATTTATCTCGTATTTTCCTTTAGTCTTTTATCTAACTACAACAGTGAACCAGATGTTGCACATGAATCGACATGAACATAGCGTGTAAAATTTTAACTTAATTTCAGATGTGTTAGTGTAACTAACCAGTGTAGTATGTAGGTAGGAATCATTGTAGTATGTAGGTTGGAAAATTCTACATAAAATATTAATTGAATGTCTGTATGAAATATGGAAGTCAGTAAATAATAAGTTTCAAAACCAAATCTGTTTTCTAACGTTTCGCTTCAAACGTGGTTCACATGGTTCTAAGCACTATGGGATCATCAGTCCACCAGACATAGAACTACTGAAAGCTAACTAAACTATGGACATCACACAGACCCATGCCTGAGGCAGGACTCAAAACTACGACCGTAGCAGCAGCGTGGTTCTGGACTCAAGAGCCTAGAACCGATCGGCCACAGCTGCCGTCTACCCTTTGGCCATTAACCGTATATTAGTTTGGAATCCAGAGCCACATGCTACTTGCCTATTGTACTATGCTGCTTTGAGACATCAAAAATTTTGTAATTTGTGATTCTTGACTACATTACTATACAACACTACACTTCGCAGCACTATACTACATTAACACCATACTACATTAGACTACTCTAACCGGTCACACAACCAAGCTAGACTTTTCATTTGTCTTGATAGTTGACCCCTGCCAGACTGAGGCAGAGCTCAGGTTTCATAGGGACCCTGCTACTGCCACCTAGGTTGTATAGATTGGGAGGTGACTGCCAGGGAATCCTCCCCGAGGCTCATCTCCTCTCTACTTGTGGAAGGTTGCTGTAGGCGGATGTTCTGCTATGGTGCAACTCGTCGTCTTCATATGTGGCCTTTTCCTTGTTGTCCCTAGCCAATGTATGCTTGCAGTTCATATGCTAATACATACATCAAAAAAAGTTTTGCGTCACCCCGGTTCCCAGAAATCCTGAAGATAGACGTTGACTGTGGATTCCGTATCACACACATAGTCCCTTTGACTGTTCATATATGTCACTAAACGTGCCTAAAGGTGTAAACAGCCATGTATGAACTGCTCCCATTAAACGAAGCATGTCCGATAGCCGATTAGATCCAGTCATTCCACCAGGAAGGAGGTACACGGCTCATGTAGTCTGTAGTTCCATCGTGCCTAGACGGTCAATCCCGCGGTTTGATCGCGTTAGCATTCTTTTTTTGTGCCAGGAATTGCTGTCAACAAGAGAAGTGTCCATGCGTGTCGTAGTGAAACAAAACGATGTTGTTCAGACATGCTGTCGATGATATGCGTCGCTCAGGTCGAGCAAGGGCTAGTACTGCAGTGGACGACCGCGACCTACGGATTATGGCTCGGGGGAACCCTGACGGCAACGTCACCATGTTAAATAATGCTTTTTGTGCTGCCACAGGAAGTCGTGTTACAAATCAAACTGTGCGCAATAGGCTACATGACGCACAACTTCACTCACTACCCCCAACGCGAGGTTCATGTTTGCAACTACGACACCATTTAGCGCGGTACACATGGGCCCAACAACATGCCGAATAGACCGCTCAAGACTGGCATCATGTTCTCTTCACCGATGTGTGTCGCACATGCCTCCAACCTGAGAATCGTCAAAGTCATGTTTGGAGGCAACCCGGTCAGGCTGAACTCCTTACACACATTGTCCAGCGACTACAGCCACGTTGAGGTTCCCTGCTGTTTTGATGTGGATTATGTGGGGCTGACGTACGCCGTTGATGGTCATGGAAGGCGATGTAACGGCTGTACGATACGTGAATGCCTTCCTCCGTCTGGTAGTGCAACCATAATTATGTGCAGCATATTTACAAGGCATTCGTCTTCATGGACGACAAGTAGCGCATCCTTCGTGCACATCTTGTGAATGACATTCTTCAGGATAACTACATCGCTTGACTAGAGTGGCCAGCATGTTCTCCAGACATGAACCCTACCGAACATGCCTGAGATATGCTAAAAAGGGCTGTTTGTATATGACGTGATCCATCACCGCTCTGAGGGATCTACGGCAAATTGCCGTTGAGGAGTGCGACAACGTGAATCAACAGTGCGTTGATGAACTTGTGGACTATATGCCACGACGAAAACAGGCATGAATCAATGCAAGAGGATGTGCTACTGAATATTAGAGGTACCGGTATGTACAGCAGTCTGGACCACAAGCTCTGAACGTATCGCTATACAGTGGTACAACATGGTAAGCTTGGGTTTCATGAGAAATTAAAAGGAGGGAAATAAGGTTTATGTTGATTTCTATTCCAATTTTCTGTACAGGTTCGGAACTCTGGGAACCGAAGTGACGCAATTTTTTTTCTTTATGTGTGTGTATTTTCGCTATCAGCAAATTCCACTTGTGAACCACCTCTTCATTCCTTATTATGTCATCGACTGTTCCATAAACAAAGATGCTACTATCTTAGTCTGCAACGTTTTGTCTAGTGGCACATTCTCAGACGATGTGTTCAAGTGTGACAACTGCTCCATATTCACAAGGGTCTGTGATGTGAGGTTGTATATTCTGCATTAAAGAATGATACGGGCCATGTCCCGTCAGGTTGTGAGTAGTTTCCTTGGTCGGGAAGAATTCTGACATGCGGAACTTTCTTACACTCCTGGAAATTGAAATAAGAACACCGTGAATTCATTGTCCCAGGAAGGGGAAACTTTATTGACACATTCCTGGGGTCAGATACATCACATGATCACACTGACAGAACCACAGGCACATAGACACAGGCAACAGAGCATGCACAATGTCGGCACTAGTACAGTGTATATCCACCTTTCGCAGCAATGCAGGCTGCTATTCTCCCATGGAGACGATCGTAGAGATGCTGGATGTAGTCCTGTGGAACGGCTTGCCATGCCATTTCCACCTGGCGCCTCAGTTGGACCAGCGTTCGTGCTGGACGTGCAGACCGCGTGAGACGACGCTTCATCCAGTCCCAAACATGCTCAATGCGGGACAGATCCGGAGATCTTGCTGGCCAGGGTAGTTGACTTACACCTTCTAGAGCACGTTGGGTGGCACGGGATACATGCGGACCTGCATTGTCCTGTTGGAACAGCAAGTTCCCTTGCCGGTCTAGGAATGGTAGAACGATGGGTTCGATGACGGTTTGGATGTACCGTGCACTATTCAGTGTCCCCTCGACGATCACCAGTGGTGTACGGCCAGTGTAGGAGATCGCTCCCCACACCACGATGCCGGGTGTTGGCCCTGTGTGCCTCGGTCGTATGCAGTCCTGATTGTGGCGCTCACCTGCACGGCGCCAAACACGCATACGACCATCATTGGCACCAAGGCAGAAGCGACTCTCATCGCTGAAGACGACACGTCTCCATTCGTCCCTCCATTCACGCCTGTCGCGACACCACTGGAGGCGGGCTGCACGATGTTGGGGCGTGAGCGGAAGACGGCCTAACGGTGTGCGGGACCGTAGCCCAGCTTCATGGAGACGGTTGCGAATGGTCCTCGCCGATACCCCAGGAGCAACAGTGTCCCTAATTTGCTGGGAAGTGGCGGTGCGGTCCCCTACGGCACTGCGTAGGATCCTACGGTCTTGGCGTGCATCCGTGCGTCGCTGCGGTCCGGTCCCAGGTCGACGGTCACGTGCACCTTCCGTCGACCACTGGCGACAACATCGATGTACTGTGGAGACCTCACGCCCCACGTGTTGAGCAATTCGGCGGTACGTCCACCCGGCCTTCCGCATGCCCACTATATGCCCTCGCTCAAAGTCCGTCAACTGCACATACGGTTCACGTCCACGCTGTCGCGGCATGCTACCAGTGTTAAAGACTGCGATGGAGCTTTGTATGCCACGGCAAACTGGCTGACACTGACGGCGGCTTTGCACAAATGCTGCGCAGCTAGCGCCATTCGACGGCCAACACCGCGGTTCCTGGTGTGTCCGCTGTGCCGTGCGTGTGATCATTGCTTGTACAGACCTCTCGCAGTGTCCGGAGCAAGTATGGTGGGTCTGACACACCGGTGTCAATGTGTTCTTTTTTCCAATTCCAGGAGTGTATATGTTAGGTTGAAAATGTTTAGTTCTCCTTCCTGTTTTGGCCTCGTCCCAGAATTATTGCCATATTCTATCTGTGTATGTCTTCATTTCCTAATTCGATGTGGCTCTTGTGCCCAGTATCTCCTATACTGTTCCATATTGTCCCTCTCTGAACCAATACAGTATACCTTACTTTCATGAGGCTGTGTCCAGATTATCAAGCCTAATATCACCAGGAGTGCATCATTCGGTATTGATCTATACAAAACTCTAAGGCATTGAAGAACGCAGAAAGGTGGGCTGTCCTTACCTTTCTAGCTGTACGAGCCCAGACACTCCACCTATACCTCACAACAGAGTTAGTATTGTTTTTTGGTACATTGTTACTGCACTTAGATTCATAGGAAAATTTCTTTGGCCAGTTGTACTTATTTTGTGCAGCATTTTAATGTCTCTCTGGCAGACGATATCTGCATCTGCATGAAAATCAAGCTTTCTTTCCACGTTTAAACCAAGGTACCTGTATATTACTTTTCTCTACATGGGTTGGTCAATTATTCTCATTGCGGGGTCCCTCGACTTTAACGATCTTCCTAGTCCAAAGATGCCCCTTCTCCAAAGACTTTGCTGATATCATCTTCCGTCAGTGCTATTGAAGAAGCTGTCAGACCGCTATCAGAGGATTCAGAAGATGAAATCAGACGTGAAAGCTGCCGAACAATTAGGAAACACAGTCCACAAAGAAGTAATGTTTCCAAGGAAGAGAGATTTGCGTTATAAAAGCTGCGTGCGGATGCTGACACAGTCGTGCTGCGTGCTGATAAAGGTAATGCCACCATCCCTTTACTTCAGCAAGTCCAAAAGGAAAATATATGAGGTCAACTTAGTTCTGGTGCATACCCAAATCTTAACAAAGATCCTACCAACGAGTTGACAATATGAGGAATATAACTAGCACTATTGGTTCACCAACTCGTTTTTCTGCCAAATATTTAGCATCCTTATTAAAACCAATGTTAGGAAAAAGTAGACATCACATATGAATTTAATTCCATGGATTTTATGCTATGAGTTAAATTCAGAGACTTAGCAATGTCATGCTATATAGTACGAATGTGCTCAATTGTTTTGACGTGGTATCATTATATATTAAAGTACATTTAAAAAGACTCTTTATCTCTTAGTGGGCAACATTTTGATAAGAACACCACGATCTTGCTTGATCATGTGCTTTTGTCATCTTATTTTAAGTTTAATGGTGAATTTTATTAGCAGATTAATGGAGTTGCTATTGGAAATTCCTTCTCCCCTCTGGTGGCTAATTTATTCATGGAAGGCTTCGAGGATAAGGCAGTGGACTTAGCAAGTTTTAAACCACCGGTATTCAGAGGTACGTGTGCGACATATTTGTAGTGTGGCCGCATGAGATGGATTAATTTCATCGATTTCTTGAGCATCTGAATTCTATCTATGCTAGTATTATATTTACTATGGAAATAGAAAAAGATGGCTGCCTCCCCAGTTTGGATGTTGTCGTTCGCCTTAAAGTCGATGGCACATTAGGTCATGCTGTATATCGTAACCAAAACACACAAATCAATATCTACACGCCAGTAGATGCCATCGCCCTTCACAGACCACAGGTGTTTTTAAGACCTTAGGGCGTACGGCGAAGATAAATTGCAAGAAGAGCTCATATACCACGAGAGCTTTTATAAAACGAATGGATTTTCTCCGCAACAAATTCGTAGAGCATTCAATGTGAAACCTACAATGCAAGTGTGTGATAGGAATTGTTGTTGTTGTTGTAGTGGTCTTCAGTCCAGAGACTGGTTTGATGCAGCTCTTCATGCTAATCTATCCTGTGCAAGCTTCTTCATCTCCCAGTACTTACTGCAACCTACATCCTTATGAATCTGCTTAGTGTATTCATTTCTTGCTCTTTCTCTACAATTTTTACCCTCCACGCTAACCTCCAATGCTAAATTTGTGATCCCTTGATGCCTCAGAACATATCCTACAAACCGTTCCCTTCTTCTTGTCAAGTTGTGCCACAAACTCCTCTTCTCCCCAATTCTGTTCTATACCTCATCATTAGTTATGTGATCTTCCCATCTAATCTTCAGCAATCTTCTGTAGCACCACATTTCGAAAGCTTCTATTCTCTTCTTGTCTAAACTATTTATCGTCCATGTTTCACTTCCATACATGGATACACTCCATACACATACTTTCAGAAACGACTTCCTGACACTTAAATCTATATTCGATGTTAACAAATTTCTCTTCTTCAGAAACGATTTCCTTGCGACTGCCAGTCTACATTTTATATCCTCTCTACTTCGAACATCATCATTTATTTTGCCCCCAAATAGCAAATTTCCTTTACTACTTTAAGTGTCTCATTTCCTAATGTAATTCCCTCAGCATCACCCGACTTAATTCGAATACATTGCATTATCCTCGTTTTGCTTTTGTTGGTGTTCATCTTATATCCTCCATTTAAGTCATTGTACATTCCGTTCAACTGCTCTTCCAAGTCCTTTGATGTCTCTGACAGAGTTACTATGTCATCGGTGAACCTCAAAGTTTTTATTTATTCTCCACAGATTTTAATCACTTTTGTTTCCTTTACTGCTTGCTCGGCATACAGATTGAATAACATCGGGGAGAGGCTACAATCCTGTCTGACTCCCTTCTCAACCACTGTTTCCCTTTAATGCCCCTCGACTCTTATAACTGCCATCTGGTTTCTGTACAAACTGTAAATAGCCTTTTGCTCCCTGTATTATACCCCTGTCCCTTTAGAATTTGAAAGACAGTATTCCAGTCAACATTGTTAAAAGCTTTCTTTAAGTTTTCAAATGCTAGAAACCTAGGTTTGCCGTTCCTTACTCTTTTTCCTAAGATAAGTCGTAAGGTCAGCATTGCCACGCGTTTTCCAACATTTCTACGGAATCCAAACTGAACTTCCCCGAGGTCGGCTTCTACCAGATTTCCATTCCGCCGTAAATAATTCGCGTTAGTATTTTGCAGCTGTGACTTATTAAACTGATTTTCACATCTGTCAACACCTGCTTCCTTTGGGATTGGAATTAGAATATTCTTCTTGACGTCTGAGGGTATTTCGCCTGTCTTATGCATCTTGCTCACCAGATGGTACAGTTTAGTCAGGTCTGGCTCTCCCAAGGTCGTCAGTAGTTCTAATGGAATGTTGTCTACTCCCAGGGCCTTGTTTCGACTTAGGTCTTTCAGTGCTTTGTCAAACTGTTCACGCAGTATCGTATCTCACGTTTCATCTTCATCTACAGCCTTTTCCATTTCCATAATATTGTCCTCAAGTACATCGCCCTTGTATAGACCCTCTATATAATCCTTCCAGCTTTCTGATTTCCCTTCTTTGCTCAGAACTGGGTTTCCATCTGAGCTCTTGATATTCATACAAGTGGCTCTCTTTTCTCCAAAGGTCTCCCTAATTTTCCAGTAGGCAGTATCTATCTTACCCTAGTGAGATAAGCCTCTACATCATTACAATTTATCCCTTAGCCATCCCTGCTTAGCCATTTTGCACTTCCTGTCGATCTCATTTTTGAGACATTTGTATTCCTTTTTGCCTGCTTCATTTACTGCATTTTTATATTTTTTCGTATCATCAGTTAAATTCAGTATTTCTACTGTTACCCAAGGATCTCTACTAGCCCTCGTCTTTTTACCTACTTTATCCTGTGCTGCCTTCACTACTTCATCCCTCGAAGCTGCCCATTCTTCTTCTACTGTATTTCTTTCCTCCATTCCTGTCAATAGTTCACTTATGCTCCCCCTGAAACTCTGTACAACCTCTGGTTTATTCAGTTTATCCAGGTCCCATCCCCTTAAATTCCCACCTCTTTGTAGTTTCTTCAGTTTTAATCTACAGTTCATAACCAATAGATTGTGGTCAGAGTCCACATGTGCTCCTGGAAATGTCTTACAATTTAAAACTTGGTTCCTAAATCTCTGTCTTACCATTATATAATCTATCTGATACCTTCTAGTACCTCCAGGATTCTTCCATGTATACAACCTTCTTATATGATTCTTGAACCAAGTGTTAGCTATGTTTAAGCTATGCTCTGTGCAGGACTCTACCAGACAGCTTCCTCTTTCATTTCTTACCCCCAATCCATATTCCCTACTATGTGATGGGAAAGAAGATAGTAATTCCTTTAGATCAGTTACTGTTTTGCCCTATGTGAGTGCTCTCTCCTCGAAGATCCGTCATATTTTTGAGAGAAACAGAGTCAACGTTATCTTCCGGCCTCTCATGAAAACTGCAGCTTTACTCAATGTAGGTTAGCTAATAATTTAATAAACAGAGATGGTGCTGGTCTGTTTGGACAAGCATTGAACCCTGCTCTTGGGGCAATTAAACTGCAGAGAAGTCATCATGGTTTCATCTCCACCGAACATACATCAATAAGCGAATCGAATGTATGCACGTCTTCGTCACAGGCGGCGCTTATATAAGCCCCCTCCGAAGATTCCTTAACTTCTGTGACCCGTACCTCTACCTTGGGAATCTCTCCTCGCACTCTTGCCTCGTTCTTCTTGCTGTCCATAATTAAACTTTTCCTGCGGGAGAACGTTATCGCGCCACTGAGGATCTGGCCGTTCACAACCTGTTTTTGTGATTTCGTTAGTTCAGGCCCCTGTTCTCCTCATTAATATCGAGACCCTCATGTTGTACTCTCTTTCCAACATCATCATCATCTTCTTCCTCTCCTTCTTAGCGTAGCCCCATTGGAGTGTGGTCTGCTTTTTTGCTCAATGTACACCTTTTCTTACGTTCTAACACTATCTGTGGGTTTAGGTTCCATGATTGTAGATATACGTTTATAGTACCTATCCAATGCGGTTAAGGTCTTCTGCGTTGGCAGTGGTCTTCAAGAGTGAGACGATAGGCTAAGCTGATGACTAAAGTAAGTGGTATATGATGTGTCCATACCACCGAACGCTCCATTTTTGGATCTTTTCGTTGATTGCAGCCACTCCAGTTAGTTGTCAGACAGTTCTGTTGTAACTGTGGTCCGGCGGGGAAAGGCTAATGGTCTTCTCAGCATCAGAGTTTTCATAATGTAGTGAAACTTCAAAACTCCTGGGTGTGCGCCAACGCTCAGTACCACATAATGCAACTGTCTTCACCGTTGTGCCTTATATCTTTTATATTATGTGGATGTGCATCTTGTTCTCACAAATAATATCAGTGATGTGTCTGAATCGATCCAGATCACTGCGGTTGCTTCTTGCTCATCCTCTTACCTGTAGTCGAGAACCTAGATATAGAAATGTGTCCATCTTGATAAGTGTTTCAATAGCCTTCCTTGTATCCACCACGTGCATCACATCTTCACCATATTGGATTGTCAGCTATACTATTTTCTATAAGGGGCTTGTTATGGTAAACATTACAGTAAAAAAGAGCAAGTATGTAGCTGAATTATTTTATTAACTGTATCGCAGGTGATCACTAAATTCACAAAGGGGATATTCGCAGTAGGTATACCGCAGATAGCGTCAGATAACACATACTCTAAAATCACTCACGAAAATGAAATAAATGACTGAAGGAGCGTATATGAGTAGCCATAAATTTTAACTGATACACTGAGTTAACCCTTTCGCGGGCACATTTTTTGTAGCAACTCAGCGAACATAATATTTTGGTAGCCTATTAGAAATGTGATCAACTTACTGTATATATTTTTGAGTAACTCCATTTTTGAGATATAGGACCGAAAACTATGTTGGTACATATATCACCACGCCATCTTTGTGACGAATTTAAATTGGTTGGAAATGGATTTCCCATTTCCCTTTTGAGTGCTGTTATGTGTTGCCACTACATGTAAGTAAAATAATGAACAGTGTTTTCTGTTTTTAGTTTATATTTTCTTTTATTTCATTTTGAAAATATTTTTTACCGGTGTTAATGTATACTTATCACAATTTGAAAACAGTCCTTGAAAATTTTGTGACTGAATAAAGCTACGAGTTGATACAGGATGCAATAAAGTATATGCAGGAGGGAAGCAATGTGTTCTGACAACAGTATTAATCCCACGACATACAGAAACTAATTGTTGTAGCAGTTTTAGTACGTCTTGTGCTGTGTACTGCCACAACATGTCTGGCACAGACAGAGGTGATAAGAACTGTACCCAAAAGTTTTTGGAGACCACTTAGATGGTGCTAAGTATGCTTCCTAAGGACCACTAATGACAGATTAATTTTGCAGGAAGTTATACTTCCCAATCCGCTTGCAGAAACTATATTAGTGGTTATCATAGTTCCCAATAACCATTAATACACCGCTATTTGTTGGGATACATACTTCTCGCAGTACTGAATGCTGTATTCCACAACAAACTAAAAATACAGCTGGTGCAGCGGACTGCCTCTAGATGCCAGGAGATTACAGAAGTGGTAACACATATTTACTTACGTACTGTAAATACATGCTACAGTGGGAAGTACACCCTGCAACGGTTAAAATAATCAAACAATAGATATACATCACACAGGCTCTACACTAAGTGAGAACCTCTACCAATTTTTAAAAATCACAAAAAGATGAGGTTCCTATACACATATTCCAGCAGTGCAAGGGAGAATGATGAATTGGAGGGCATAAAACATTAGACAAAACAATTAATATACTTTGCTATAGTAATGTAGCGACACATAAAAAATAATCGATCTCTGAGGCTCTGCAATACCATTTCACTGAACGCTAGACCGTGTTACCAATTAATCATCACTGCAAGACAAAAACGATAGTAATTTAAATATGTAAATACCAAAGTATGTAAATATCTAATGCACTGCGTATTACTATGCACTGCAAACACCTGTAACGGTCTCAGCAAATCCCTAACTGCAGTATCATCCTCTGATCAGCTTTAGATCTTATGTCCAACACGTTCAGGACACAAGTACAAATTAAACTGAATTGGCTAATTTATACAAGTGACCTGTCTAACACGTGACTGGCTGTAGCAGTAGGTGAATCGCTGTACAACACCAGTGTTTCGCAAATATATTGCTCAAAGAGCTTCTTGACCTGTCGATACTAACTATAAATTATCTTTTCGAAATGCATGCAATATTTATTTCACTTCACGATAAAGGATGACAGCCAAAACCGTTGCAGGATAAAAATTTTATTAAAATTCTTTACCAAGATTTCAGTACTATCTAAAGAAGAAAACACGAGGAGGAAAAAAGGCACTGTTTAAAGTACAACTTTCATAGACTTCTCCTTATAAATAGCAGCATTTCTGTAATGTGTTCTGAAAAGATTCATTTCTGGATGTTATAAACTCATGCAAAACAAGAAAAAATATCCTTTATATTCACATAAAGAAAGGAAGCCACTTAGCATTGAATATTAAGTGTGTGTGATAATACTGAAGCTAAGTTTGATTAATGGTAACATCATGGTGAAGACTGCATGCTTGACATTATTTAAATCTAGTTCATGAGTACCAAATTTTTGGTTCCACTCTAACAATAAAGTCACTTTTACAACATTGCAAAACAAACAATTATTCGAAGATAAAGATCTAAAAAGATTTTATTTAACTGTTAGATATAGAACTGTTAAAAGGTACAGTATCAGAATGTAGACACTAATGTTTAAGTTAAAAGACCGATTAACCCCCGTAATGCCGGAGCATTTTACATAATGTGCATTACCAAGAGGAGGGGGTGGGGCGACATTGTATCCACTCTGAAATTTTTTTAAGAAAATTCGTCAATTCTTGTTATTAACAACATGCTTCTTCAGGTCATTAGTTCCTAGAACTCGAAACTAGTTAAACCTAACTAACGTAAGGACATCACAAACATCCATGCCCGAGGCAGGATTCGAACCTGCGACCGTAGCGGTCTCGCGGTTCCAGACTGCAGCGCCTAGAACCGCACGGCCACTTCGGCCGGCGTCTGTCACATTCTTTCGAATGTTTCCAGAGTCCCAAAACGACGTCCTTGTAAGAAATTTTTGGTTTCGCTAACAGAAAATGCATGACAAGGACTCAGATCAGGTGAATAGGGTGCCTGTGGGACAACAGGAATGCCATTATGGTGAAAAAATCCGTGATCGAAATGGCTGTGTTAAATGGAACGCTATCACGTCTCCGCGTCCATTTGTCTGCATGTCCCGTCGGTCTCACTCGATTTAATCTTCTCCTGAGTGTCTGAAGGGCATTCTTGTGTAACACAAGGTAGACAATTTGTCCTGAAGGAACAATTTCATTGTGCATGATATTACTACAGTCAAAAAAGTAAATACGAGCTGTTTTGGTCGTTGATTTACTCATTCGAGCCTCTTTTGGTAGAGGAGATCTCTCAGTATGCCACTCCTCACTTTGCCCCTCCGTCTCAGGATCGTACTCAATAATCCTGGATTCATCACCGATGATCACACTACTCAAACATTCTCAGTTAATGGCAGTCTTCTCAAGAAGACCAGCACACGTGTTTCTTCGAGTGTTGTTCGGCGCAGTTGTGAGGTTTCTTAGCACGATTTTGGCTGAGACCTTCTATATGTGCAAATCTACAGTGAGATCTTTGATTTAAGGTGAAAGTGGTGAAGTTTGACAGGTCACCCATTATCTTTATTGTTAAATGTCCGTCTGGTCTTGAAAGACCATTCATACTTTCGACGCTCTCGTCGGTTTTTGATTTTGAAGGCCTCCCTGAGTGAGATTCATCTGCACCGTGCTAACAGCCTTCCAAAAATGATTCGTGCCAGCGAAAAATTTGTGCTCTTGACAAGGAATGAATCCTATAGACCTGTTTCAACTTTTGAAAGGTCACACTCATTTATTACCCACGTTTAACAATTAATGTGACTGAATGACGTCGTTCTCATTTTCACTGTTCCATTACTGTAGACACACAAAGAAAATCACGTGATTGATGTAAAGAGCGGAAAACGCAGACTGTCAGAAAGGGACGATCTCGCCAGTGTACATAGCACTGCTAGATCGTTCACAGTGCTGTCTGCGACATTACTTTTCTCACACCACACATATTGGAACCTGGTAGAATAATCCCTTAAAACCAAAAATATCTTTTTCGAAGTGTCAGCTTGCGAACCTTTCGAAGAAACATCATCGATGACTGCACGACACAATACTTTACACTTTGGCTAAACCAATCAACACCTCATTGGACTGTTGATCACTGGAAAAGTTATGCCTGGTCGTCAGCAGAGGACTGTTCAAGCTGTTGGAAGCTCTGTAATGGTGTGGGATGTGTGCAGTTGCTGTGATATGGAACCCCTGGTACGACTAGATATGACTCCGACAGATTACAAACGCGTAAGCATCCTGTCTGATCACCTGAATCCATTCATGCCCGTCATGCCCAGTGTGCAATCCGATGTACTTGGGTAATTCCAGCAGAACAGTGTGATACCCCACACGTCCAGAATTGCTACATAGTGCCTCCAGGAGCACTCTTCTTAGCTTAAACACTTCCTTTGGCCGACAAACTCCCCAGGCATGAACATTACTGAACATATATGGGATGCTTAGCAGCGAGCTGTTCTGAAGAGACCTCCAACTTCTCATACTCTTACGGATTTATGGACAGCCCTGCAGAACTACTTCCAAGCCGAACTACTTCAGAAATTAGTCGAATCCATACTACATCGTGTTGCAATACTTCTACGTGCTCGCTGGTCCCTACACTATATTCGACAGTTGTACTAGTTTCTTTGGCTCTTCAGCGCATAATCCACTTGTAGTCCATTCACTTCAAACTATTTATGAATGGAATCACAGTACACATCACCTCAGTTGATCAATAAACATATAATACAACATGTACATCACCTTCTAAACAATAATTAGTGCTATATGCAGTGTGCATGAAGAGATAATCGTCACACTATTTACATACATGTCATGAGGTTTTTCAGATATCACATTCACTTCTCAGCACGTCCCACAATCGGACCACCTGTATGGCCTTCATTTCCAGCTTTAATATATTAATTGCATTTCTTATGCCTAACAATTTTACATTGATACACAAAACGTCTTCGAAAATTCTGTGCTAGATTTGTGGTTCGTAGTAAAATCCCTTTATCGACACTAAGTAGAAAAAGAGAGCTAGCAGTACAGTAAAAATTAATCGAAAACATGCCAACAGCCAGGGAAATCACGTTCATCATGCAACAACATACACACACACACACAAATGAACTTTGTGTCCCTGGATGCACTGAAAACATTGAAGAATTATGTAGCAGTACACTAAACAAATTGCCTCTCATAAATTCGCCTACCTCTTCGGCACAGATACTCCAACTCCATATATCTTGCGGATTCCAAAGACCTCATTGGCAAATGATGTAATAGGACTTCTTGAATCCCATCATTATACTTAAAACACACTACACCACAGCCCAAGGCCATCACTTCTTGGTATGTCAACAAAAAATCAGCCCCTACAATCGTATCACTAGCTAAATTCCACACAATTACTAAATTCGGATGCAGCTATAACCCTGACAAAGAAAATCAATACCTACTTGTCTCATTTCTTCTCTGCTCCTTTTCTGGTAATCATCTCTTTCACTTGAGTCCACAGTAAAGTTGGAATACTTCATAAAGCTACACCTTCAGATCTGTGATATGCTGATTCACTCAACCCAGACGACTGGATCTAACACCTGGAACACAGGGTAAAATATATTTGAAACGCTGGACTCTTCCGAGAACTGAGATTTCCATGACTATCACTTATCAACAGGTAACTCAAGCATACAAAATGAAATACATTCAAATACTCATAGGCATTTTTCATCTTGTTTTCAGCACTCAAATCAGCTCCACACATCAGTTGTCAATTATGTGGCTATTGGGCAATGGGCTATCCACTTGAACATTTTTCTGTGGACAATCTGAGTGTATCTCTACAAAATAGGAACTTTAGTCTCTATCTTGTCAATGTCAATGACTACGATTACCTTTACCAACTAGATATGACGAAAAAGTCTTCCAATCCAATCACTGTTAAAAATTGTTGCTTTCATTACAATCACATAATTCCTCTGATGCCTCCACTTTCCGTTCCCATATCTATGACAATATGTATCACATTGCCGGTGACCACTACTCCAATTCCTCCGTGGCCTCAGACTAGGATAACAAAACTTACTCTTGCTTCTACCACAACCAATCTGTTCAATATTGTCATATTGTAATTCTTGGAGCAAAATCTCAAAACCCATTAACTACCCTTTCACCTGACCAGGAAGAATAATCTGGCTCAACTTGGGAGTACATTTTATAAGTCAATTATAATTCAATTCAGTAGGACTGTAAGTATTGTTAAAAAATTATTTTTCCATACCATGCATTCAAAAAATGCAGCTGGATTTATAAAATCAGTATTATTAGAATTTTTCATACACAAGTATGCCAATGATTATGTCTTGCGCTGCCTCAGACAAATCTTCTAGCTGGAATATCTGATGAAACTCGTCACATGGCTTCTAGTCAATCTCAGTATTCACGTACTAAGGTCACCTACCAAACAGCCACATACAAACTCAGTTCTGTGATTGGCTGGCCGTGTGGAAGCAAATACAAAATCAAACTCGTCTAGCCAAGCATGAGGATAAGTACCATTTCATATAATTATAAAAACTTGAAATTTTAGAGCACGCAATAAATGGTTATATTGCCTCATTTCACAGTTTTCAGCATCATGATTAAAAACAAACAGCCACATACAAACTCAGTTCTGTGATTGGCTGGCCATGTGGAAGGAAATACAAAATCAAACTCATCTAGCCAAGCATGAGGATAAGTACCATTTCATATAATTATAAAAACCTGAAATTTTAGAACAGGCAATAAATGGTTATATTGCCTCATTTCACAGTTTTCAGCATCATGATTAAAAACAAACAGCCACATACAAACTCAGTTCTGTGATTGGCTGGCCATGTGGATGGAAATACAAAATCAAACTCGTCTAGCCAAGCATGAGGATAAGTACCATTTCATATAATTATAAAAACTTGAAATTTTAGAACAGGCAATAAATGGTTATATTGCCTCATTTCACGGTTTTCAGCATCATGATTAAAATGACCATGGTTGTGAAGAATCCTCCTCCTTTCATAAAGGGCTATAGGATCTCATTCATCTTCATGAGCATATCTAAATCATCATGATCTAGAACATGACCTCTGCTGTAACAATGCCCCCAAACTTATTTCAATTTTACGAACTCTCTCATTCAAATACTGACCTAATTCTTTATTCTCCTGTTACTCTTCATTTGAAATTCTCTGATACTCCAAACGTCTGGACAGTTGCTTGGAAAATATATTGATTCCAAAGTAAACTAGCAACCTCACATTAATCATGCCTTAGAAATATATCAAGGCTACACTACCCCATATGGAAATTATCTGATAGAGTTACAAATAAATATCTTGGCTCAGCTTAATTAGGCCTTTTCAGCTTCACACATATATGAGCAGTTGTTATGTGGTCACTCATTTCATGTCAGTGACGTAGTACTGATTCAGAAATAGGTGCTACAAATAATTACAAGGTTACTCCAAGCGAACAATGCAGTCCTTTGTTCACTAAGACAAAAATAACGACAATGATAAAACTTTATCTCTTCTCGTCATTGATATTCGCTGAAAACAACATAGCGGAGTTTGACACCAGAGAGAACATACTCTATCATGATACCAGAAACAAAAAGAGTATTGACATTCCTAGATTAGACTCACAAAAATAGGTAACTTTAGCAAAGTTAACTGTTTGAACATTTTGAATAAGCTGACATACTCTCCAATCAATACATGTTTCAACAATTTTAGAAGTAAGTTGTATAACTGGTTAATAAACAATCCATTCTACAGTTCAAGGGACTTCTTTGAGAGTAGTAGTGCAGAAATTGGGTTTTAGGTTGTGAGTACAGTTCTGTACAACTGGTTAATATAGGATAAATCATTTGTATGTTCAAAGTGAACAATAATTTTGCAGTGATTACTACTGGATCAAGCCATGAATACAAAATACATTTCACTAAATGTTGTATGGCTAATAAACACTCTGAATGCGAATAAATTCCCTACTGTTTCAGAATCATTTACACAAGAAGATACAGTACCACTTGAACTCTGATCAGCATTAAGAGCTAATTGTGCAACATCATGAGTGTAAGGAGCCATCTTTTCATTTGTCTTACGTAACCTCCCTCTAATACTTGCACATTGATTCTGCAATAATAATTCGTACTTTAAAATTTGTTTTTAAACCTTATATTAATGTAGCATGAGGGAAAATAGTTTTTTAAATCTGATTACTTCTTAACTGGGTAGAGCAATGAAACATTCTGTCAATCCAGTCTTTCTTTCATGCCGATTCTTTGAAACCTGTAAATTTTCCTGTAGCAACTTCTTCTACTCACTTACAGATCACTGCAGGATTACTAGACTCTCTTCTACAGAAACAACTCAGTAATTTTTTTCACAGCAGGGAGCCTCTCTGCAGCTCTTACCTTAACCAAGTGCACTAAATCTCCTCGAAATGTCTTCCACAGTGAATTCAAACTTCTGCACTAAATTGCAGAATAGCACTACCTTGTTGTTGACTGGGAACAGCCAGCAAGTTATCACTAAACCAGTTGGTACTAGTTTGTAATTTCACTCTATGTTCCTTTCCACTAGTTCTGTTGCTAATTAAGCCCCTTAACATTATACTCCAAATTGTCCCATAATTGTTGGAACATTAGCATAATATTAATTTTATAATTGTGATTTGAAACTGAATCACTTCTCTATTGCTCATCAACAGGAGCTATAAATCATTTACAGAATACCACAAGTAGTACTGGATTCAGAAATTGTATCAAACTAAAGAGGTCAGTGTAAACATTAAATCTCTGTTGGAACGATGTCCTAAAAGTTACATTATCGCTCCACAAACATTAATTATCCATTGTAAAACCTGCGTTGATGATCACAGAAGCTCAAGCAGCCCTAGCTGACAGCCTCTGTGCACAGTCCACCTCATGTCCACTCCAGATATATAATTTTTTAAAGTCCAGATACATACTAATAGTAATTAAACAAATAAATTAAATAGAAATTGTTGTATATCCCATTATAACTGACAAGCTCTAACAATACAAAAAAACTCAAGGCTCAAACTTCTTCACAACTTCACCCTGTTCAAACACAGGTGAGTGTAGAGGTGATAGTTTGAAGAAAACTTTAATATGCAAACACAAATTTATTAAGGAAACTCGTGTTACTTTTCCCACTATAATAAATCATTTGCTCTAGAATACCATACATACTCCAGATAACACTCCCTCTAATTGCATAGGAACTATTGGCTTTTACGAAGATGGTTCTAATAAATAAGCAAAAACATTGTGAAACCCAAATGCCAAACAATTGTGTACACGAATTAACAATAAAAATTGTTACATGTCACAAGAATAAAGACCTTAAAAACTAAGAACATTATCCTGTGTGCTGCAATATACGTCAAAAATGTAAAAGAACAATGCCCTCCTCACCACAACAAATACAACGAAAACTATGGCCGCTCTACTGTAATGACCCGGCCTATTCCGCGTCGCAATGTATCAGGATGGGTGAGAGATATGGTGAGGAATGGACTGATTCACACCCGAACTTGCAGTGAAACAGTCATACCACTGACAGAGGTCTGTTGAAGCAGTTTTACACTGCACTCCGTTTAGCCTCGGGGCAGCAATTTGTGCTTGAAAAATGGTTCTAATGGCTCTGATCACTATGGGGCTTAACATCTGTGGTCATCAGTCCCCTAGAACTTAGAAATACTTAAATCTAACTAACCTAAGGACATTACACACATCCATGCCCGAGGAAGGATTCGAACCTGCGACCGTAGCGGTCACGCGGTTCCAGATTGAAGCGCCTAGAACCGCACGGCCACACCGGCCGCCATGCTTGAAAACTCAGCCGACTGCGGAATGCGCTGACGCTCCTATCACGCCCCGTGACGCCTGTTATCCTGGGCCGCCGTGGCAGCAGCCGCCTGCGACAAAGATGAGCGCTGGCTGCCCAGGCCTTCCGGAGTGTGCCGGCTAAGCAGCCCACCCGTACTCGTCGTCCCCACTCGAGGGCTTGGGAGTGGCAGCTGACGGTAGATGTCCCGATGACGACCAGCGATGCCCTAGTCACCCGCCATAGATAGACGAAAACGGTGGCCAAATGTTCAAATGTTTGTGAAATCTTATGGGACATAACTGCTGAGGTCATCAGTCCCTAAGCTTACACACTACATAACTTAAATTAGCCTACGGACAAACACACACACCCATGCCCGAGGGAGGACTCGAACCTCCGCCGGGACCAGCCGCACAGCCCACGACTGCAGCGCCTGAGACCGCTCGGCTAGTACCGCGTGGCTGGTGGTCAAAGACATCTAGGTTTCTAGGAGACCGCGAGTGCGCATCTCTTCCAGCCAGACTTTAGACATCTTCTATTCCATTGACCGAAGTAGCTCAGGGAGTGGAGACTGGCTGGGCCCAAGCTCCTCACATCATCCAAACTTCCCGGAAATCCCGCAGCCATCGCGCCACAGACATGGTGTGCCTCGTTGCCAGGCTGCCAGCAGATTTACATCACCAAGGGTGGGTCGTGGTTTATCTGAAACACAAAAGGCCATCATTCTCTCCAGTTTCATAAGCAGACAGAATGGAGGCATTACTTCATGCTTTTTACTGCTACGCTCAGTTACTTATACCCATACAACTACGCGTTCAACATAGTCCTATTACAGGAAGACGAGTATGTTTGGTTCATAGAATGCAACATAAAATTCGAAAACAAACTGAAATACATTCTTGTTGGAAATTTCTTCTTTTCGAATAAAGAATTTCTATTGTAACGTGTAAAAGTTGGCGGGTAGGAATTACTAACTCACATCTTTATTTTTTTTTTATTCCGATTTTGGCCGTCTAGGGAACGCGTTAAACAACTATTTTTCAATGTACATTTCTCCTATTGCGCTCCTCCTCTTTTCTCTTCTTCCAATATGTCTTCAACCTCTCTCTGTGCTGCTCCCTTCGGTCTTCTGTCCACACTGTTCCTCCAGTTCTTCTCTTCTTCACTTCAAATCCTTCAAAATGTTGAATTTTGTCTCCCATTAAGTCTCTGTTGGTTATATCATCTTCTCCTATACCCATCTCCTCTAAGTCTGCTTTGACTTCTTTGAACCAGGTAATTTGGGTTCTGGGGTTCTTGTCAAAAAACATGAATATTTTCTTTGTCAGCCTTTCATCATTCATTCTTTTCAAATGGGCATAAAAGCTTACTCTTCTCTTCCTCATAGTATCTCCCACTTTCTCAATTTTGTCATACACTTCTCTATTACTTCTAAGCTTCCAAGTCCCATTCTCAAACCTTGGCCCAAGTACTCTTCTAATGATTTTTCGCTCCTTTTTTGCTATAGCTTCCATTTCCTTGTTAGTGTTCATTGCTAAACATTCAGATGCATACAGACACTCTGGCTTAATCACAGTGTTGTAGTGCCTTATTTTTGCGTTAATTGATACTGACTTCTTGTTGTACACATTCTTTGTTAGCTGGAATGCCATTTCCATTTTTCTTGTTCTTGTTTTATTTCCTTCTTTATCTGAAGGATTGGGCTGGGTGATTTCCCCTAAATATTTGAAATTAGAAACCTTCTTTATCTGGCCATACTTTGTAATCATATTGTTCGGTGCCTCTTTTACATTGGTTAGGTACTCTGTCTTTTCAAAGGAGATTTTCAGTCCTGCTTTTTCTGCTGTTTCATTCAGAATATTGATCTGTTTGACTGCTTCTTCCAAACTTCCTGCCAGAATTGCTAAGTCATCAGCAAAAGCGAGGCAATCTACTTCTAATCCATCCTTTATTCTTCCTAATCTGATTTTTTGTATTCCTTCTTCAGTCGTTTTCTTCCTCCACTCTCTAATAACTTTTTCTAACACACAGTTGAATAGGGTAGGTGACAACCCATCTCCTTGTCTTAATCCTGTTCTGATTTTGAATGGTCTGGATACCTCACCACGGAACTTTACTTTTGCATAGGTATCCGTAAGTGTTTCTTGGACGATTGCGACTGTTTTCTTGTCTGCTCCAAACTCCCTAAGGATGTTAACAAAGGTTGTTTTGTCAACGGAGTCGTACGCCTTCTTGAAGTCAACAAACGTGATAAAGATGTCTTTTCCTCTTAATCGTCTATATTTAATAATTAACTTCAAGTTTAAAATTAGCTCCACACAAGATCTTCCCTTCCTAAAGCCTGCTTGGTATTCACCAATTTCTTGATCAAGTTGTTTCTCCAATCTGTTTTGTAGGCCTTAGATAGAGTTTTATACGTCACCGGAAGTAAAGATATCCCTCTGTAGTTATTTGCATCGGTTTTATCCCCTTTCTTGAAGATGGGGTGGATTAATGCAGTTTTCCATTCTTCCGGTATACGTTCCGTTCTCCAAATCTCATTGATTATTCCCAGTAGTTTTTCTTGAGTTGTATTATCCACACTTTTCCACATTTCTGCAATTTTCATGTCTTCCCCTGGTGCTTTATTGTTCTTAAGGTTTTTAATGATTTCTCTGATTTCTATGAGGCATGTGGGTTCAGAATTATTGTTTACTGTGTTTGGGGTGTTGGCTGGTAATTTTTCAATAGGTTCCTGACAGTTGAGGAGTTGTTCAAAATATTTTGCTAATATTTCACAATTTTCTTCATTATTCATTGCTAGTTTTCCACTGGTATCTTTAAAACACAGATTTGGTGCTACATGTTTTTGTAGTTTCTGTCTGAATGTGCTGTAAAAGGATCTGTTATTGTTTCTCTTAAGATCTTTATCCATTTGTATAAGTTGGTTCTTTTCAAATAGTCTTTTTACTGATCTAATGAGTTTTGTTGTAGAAGATCTTTGCTGTTTGAACTCCAGGTAGTCCTTATCACTTTTGGTTGAGTGCCATTTCTTCCATGCCTTCATCCTTTGTTCTATTGCTTCCTCACATATCTCATCCCACCATTCGTGTTTCTTTCTCTTTTTCATTTTTGCGACTTCTTGAGCAGATCTTATCATTCCTTCTTTTATATCTTCCCATTTATCCGAACATATAACTATGTTTTGACAGAATTCTTCTCTTTTCTCTTTCAAGATGTTTGCGTCTATCTTTTGAGTTTTCCTGTTTTGTATTTGTTTCTTTCTTTGTGCTATGACATTTAATTTGATTGTCGATAAGTAGTGGTCAGTTACAATGTTTGCCCCTTTCTGAACTCTCACATTCATTATTTCTTTATGATTATAGTGTGTGATGGCTATGTGATCTATGTGGAACTCTCCAATACTTGTGTTTGGTGATTTCCATGTTCTCTGTTTCTTAGGAGGTTTTTTGAAATTTGTAGACATTAATTTTAAGTTATTACCCTTGCATAGTTCTATTAATCTTTCTCCATTTCTGTTTGTCCTTTTGTGAGCTGGGTAGTTTCCTACTGTTTTTTTGTATTTTTTTTCTTGGCCTATTTGTGCATTGAAGTCCCCAAACAGTATTTTCACATTTGATGTTGGGATTTTAGAAAGTTCGTGGTCTACAGATTCCGAATATGTATCTACTTTCTGAGGGTTTTTCTTATTGTCATTGTTGATGGGTGCGTGGCAATTAATAAGTGTATAGTTTATATTTAGGGCGCGGAATGTGAGAAAAGACAAGTGTTCATTAGGTGACTGGAAGTCGGTTATTGAGTTTACCCAGTTAGATTTCATGATGAAGCCTGTTCCAAGGTGGGGAAGGCCTCTTCCACATGGGTTCCAGCCTTTCTTTCCTTAAAATATCCTGTATCCTTCATAATCCATTAAATCTTCATCTGTAAATCTGGTTTCCTGCAGCGCACATTTTTGGATTTTATATACCTTCAAGACTTTGGTGAGCTGCTTCAGTTTTCCCGGCTTCAAGAGCGAGTTAGTATTTAGGGTTCCATAGAAATGAACGTTGTTTTTCTTCAGTTTAGAGGATTTTGAATTTCTTGAACGACATGGGGCTTCAGGCTCTCCAGAATCCTTAGGCCTGATTGCGCTGCTGTTAGCGGCGGAGGATTGGTTACCTCCTGGAGTAGTTATATCTAAAGAAATTGACATCATGCATAGTTGTTTGAAATTCAGGGGGGAGATGGCTTTTTGGGCCATTCCGAGGTTAAAACTGGGATTGTAAGTTCCAGAGTGTCACATCTTTATATTTTAGTGTAAAACATAAAGTTATAAATGTTCAGCCTGTGGCCATGTTTACAATGTGTATGTAAAATAACTCATTCCTCATTACGATTTATTGTACTAAATGACCCGTGAACATGAAACTAACTAACTAACAAATTCACGAAATCCATTATGAAACTAAAGTAGTAGTTGAGCAAACCGAGGAACGACTGCATCTGTTCGGTCATCCATGGTGCTGGAAAACTTTGAAATGCCTCTGTAAAAGTAAGATCAGTCTGCACACTACTCTCCCTAATTATGAGACCCACATTCTTAACTCGAGTTTGAGCAAACCGGTACTTGTTGACCGTAGCTTATCAAAAACATCCTCTGGTATAACAGTTGAGTAGACAATTAAGTCATCTAAATGGATGACATAGGCTTTAGGCTTTAACCCTCTTAAAATTCAGTCTAATATCCATGTAAAGTAGCAGGTGCATTTTTTAAAATCTAATAGTATCCCCATAAGTTGATAATGTCCACAAAATGCGGTAAGTGATGTCTATGGCCTATGTTCTGGTGCTATTTTTAATTGATAGTAACCAGTTCTGACGTCAACTGCGATAAAGTAACGGCACTCACCCAAATTATCCTAGATTTCCGTTATATTAAGGATTTGATAAGCATCTATAAACACAGAAATACATATATTTCTCAATCCTATCAGATGATTTCTTAGGAATGATTACAATATTTGTGCTTCAGTAACTGTCACTAGGTTCTTGATCCCATCTCGTATTAGCTGTTCAATTATCTCTTCTGTTGATGGTTGTATGTGTCCCGCCACACGATACTGTTCGCTATAAACTGGAGTACCATCCCTTAACTGTATACAGTGCTGAGTTACTAGTGTTACTGTAAACACCGCATCTATATAAAACAAGTCGCTAAAATTCAACATTCCATGCTTGTACGATTACTGTCCTACAAGTGACAGAGTCCATCACTTAATGCTTGCTTACTGCTTCTACAGAAACTCCACCTATCGATGTCTTTTTCTACCACTATACCTTTTGACAGATTAGCTTCAGATCTGTCAAAGTTAGCTGTACTAACGGGAACCAAATATTTAAATTAACACTACACAGTGCGCAATGCTTCTGCACACAAAACAATGTGAAACATCAAACTGTCCATTACTTGAGCTCAACCACGTACAACGTCCCACAAGGTAAATCAGTACCCACTGCTACCCACGCTGTCTTTCCCATACCTGCGGATATTTTATCCTGCTGATCAATCTTTAACGAACCTGACTGCAGTTTAGCTGGCATCACCTTCATGACACGTAAGTCGGGGGATGTCGCTTCGTTTGCAACTGCATTACCAAAGTGAAACAAAGCTTCAAAGAGCTCAAGAGCTTTTCCAAGGTTCAGTCCTTGCAAAATGTTTGTCAAGAAAATCTGGTCGGAGAATCACTGAATATCCTTCACACATAGGTGGTAAGACATTCTTATACACTTTAAACTTAGTTTCCGTAATAGTAAACTCATGTATCATCGTACCCAACAACTCAACATTTCTCTCGCCAACCCCATCTAACTTACATCGTTGTGGTCCCGCCGCCCTTTTTTATAAAGTGCAGACTGATAACGGACACGTGTGCCTTCGTGTCTACAAGAAACCTCAGTTCCACACCACCCACTACACCTACTAATCATCTTTCCGTCTGTGCTCTATCTTGTGCAGTGTTATGATCTATCAGGAGTGCTTTCCGATGGTCAAAGTTTTACCGTTTCAGTTTAGTGGCTATTTACCCCAATGATACTTCTTGTTCTTCCTCTTCCGTCATTCAGATACTAGGTAGCCCAGTTCCCCACATGAGTAACACTCTAGTTGCTCCCACTGTTCCTGTGTATGGCCCTCTCGTCCACACCTGTAGCATTTGACCTCAGAAGGGAATAAAATGTGAACTACCCGTTGCTTAATGACAAAATGTATTTCCTCAACTTGCGCCACATCTATAGGAGCTGCAGCCTCCTGTGATAAAACATTGTTGGCCTCTGCATTGTGGTTACTCGCGTACGTTGAGCGTTAACTTTGCGAATTCTGTCTGAAAATATGTCCATTGACTTATCACAGTTCAAATTACAAGTATTTTGCCCACCGCGAATAATTACTATGGTATTTCGTTTTTGGTACCGCTGGCGTAGTCCAGCAGCCAACTGCTGAACCGACTGTGCTTTACTTTGGATGTCATGGTATACCACATACGAATTGGCCTCTCCTGTTAAACGCAAATTTAGTCACACGAAGTATTTCTTCGTCTGATTGACCCCTCAGTGTTGCAGTAGCTGTAACATCATTAACCCTTGCAATACCAATGGGGTGGGTGGAAGGGCGGGGCGTACTTTATGCCTACCTTTTGAAAATATTGAAATCTACTCAGGTACTTTATATTTTAAAATTCTGTAAAAAATTATATATTCTCTTTAATGAAGTCTTCTACCAGATTCCATGATTGTCTTACATTTCTTCGTTTAAGCTTAATCGGAAAATTGAAGTTAAAGAGAGGTCGTCAAAGTCTTCCCCACTTGGTAGTAGATGCGACTTTCCAAAACGATTGTCTTACTCCACAAATGATAGCATTACATGACCTTAGAAGACATGGTCATTATATTTCTCTCGGTTGGCAGCTACAATGATCTCAACAATGATTCATTTCCCTTTGGTTCTTTATTGTTTCCTGTCCAGTGGCGCTTAGTCCAGTGTGATTGAAAATGTATTGACAGTTACATACTCACGGAGAAATATGACAGCTGTTGGAACAATCTACAGATACTCAAATTGAATTTGCCACCCAGTCTGAGGCGCCTTGACATAGTCGGTGCGATTCCCTCGTTCCCTCCCACCCCACCACCCCACCCCCCTGTCAGAGGTTAGGGTAAGTTAGATTAAGTAGTGTGTAGGCTTAGGGACCGATGACCTCAGTTGTTTGGTCCCTTAAGACCTTACAAAAAATTTCCAAAATTTTAAAATTGAATTTTATGATGCAGTGAGTGAAACTGAAGAGTAATGTGTTTTGCACAAGGATTTGTACAGTCATAGTGTATCTACAGAAGCTGAAGATAAACTCTGGGCACCTGAAACTGATGACGAGGCAGCTTGAGAGGTTTGTGATAAGTATATTACAAGCACTGGAAAAATTTATTGCTCCAAACCTCCTCATATTAGAAAGAGAATAGTGCAAAATACATAGTGACACACGGAGAAAGCATAAGAGACACAGGTAAAGCAGGAACAATAAGAGAATCAATTAAAATTTTTGCCTCCAGAAATTGTCAGCATCATGAAAATCATAACAATGAAGACGCATTGAGGCAGAAAATACCCCAGAGAGTCAGACTAGAATTCATGGCTTATATAGGGCTACTTATTATTATGGAGAAGTCGTGTGTTACAGATTTGTGGTCCGACACTTCAGGAAGTATTGTATATACTGCTACCATCAGCTTTGAGCGATACTAGTACTGGAAATATTCCAGTCACAATGGCTTCTTATTTCCTCCATGAAAAACCCCAAGGAATTTGTTGTTTCTATAATCTCAGCAGTTTGACGCAGCAATTGGTTCACCTACTGACACTAAGAAGAAAACAGTTATAACTTTATATTATAATGAGGCTACAGGTGGAGTTGACTCGATAGATCAAATGGTGAGGAAACATTGAAACATGATGGCTAGAAGAAGGTGGCCGCTGTCGGTTTTCTAAACTCTTGCGGACATGGTAGCAGTAGAGAGTGTACAATATTTCTGTTGAACTTCCTGGACTGTAATAAAAAAAAAATCTAATAAGCGAGGACTTTTTCTTCAAGAACTGAGACTACAGCTCACGAAATCATACATTGAAGAGAGGGCTATAAATATTGCAGCTCTGCCAAACCCTGTAGTTTCATGTATGGAGTGTATTCTCGGACAGAAAAATCAAGCAGAACTACGGTGCAAAAGAAGCTCATGGATGTGAAGATAGATGTCATTTGTGTGTTTGTGAAAGCCATTCAAAAGCAAAAGTACAGCAAAGTGGACAAAACAACAGCAATCTGCAACAGTTGTAAGAGATACACATGTGGTAAACACAGCAAAAAAGACTGTTGTATGTTCAAAGAGTGAATTAGATTCCGAAGAAAGTGCTGAATAATACACTCCTGGAAATTGAAATAAGAACACCGTGAATTCATTGTCCCAGGAAGGGGAAACTTTATTGACACATTCCTGGGGTCAGATACATTACATAATCACACTGACAGAACCACAGGCACATAGACACAGGCAACAGAGCATGCACAATGTCGGCACTAGTACAGTGTATATCCACCTTTCGCAGCAATGCAGGCTGCTATTCTCCCATGGAGACGATCGTAGAGATGCTAGATGTAGTCCTGTGGAACGGCTTGCCATGCCATTTCCACCTGGCGCCTCAGTTGGACCAGCGTTCGTGCTGGACGTACAGACCGCGATAGACGACGCTTCATCCAGTCCCAAACATGCTCAATGGGGGACAGATCCGGAGATCTTGCTGGCCAGGGTAGTTGACTTACACCTTCTAGAGCACGTTGGGTGGCACGGGATACATGCGGACCTGCATTGTCCTGTTGGAACAGCAAGTTCCCTTGCCGGTCTAGGAATGGTAGAACGATGGGTTCGATGACGGTTTGGATGTACCGTGCACTATTCAGTGTCCCCTCGACGATCACGAGTGGTGTACGGCCAGTGTAGGAGATCGCTCCCCACACCATGATGCCGGGTGTTGGCCCTGTGTGCCTCGGTCGTATGCAGTCCTGATTGTGGCGCTCACCTGCACGGCGCCAAAGACGCATACGACCATCATTGGCACCAAGGCAGAAGCGACTCTCATCGCTGAAGACGACACGTCTCCATTCGTCCCTCCATTCACGCCTGTCGCGACACCACTGGAGGCGGGCTGCACGATGTTGGGGCGTGAGCGGAAGACGGCCTAACGGTGTGCGGGACCGTAGCCCAGCTTCATGGAGACGGTTGCGAATGGTCCTCGCCGATACCCCAGGAGAAACAGTGTCCCTAATTTGCTGGGAAGTGGCGGTGCGGTCCCCTACGGCACTGCGTAGGATCCTACGGTCTTGGCGTGCATCCGTGCGTCGCTGCGGTCCGGTCCCAGGTCGACGGGCACGTGCACCTTCCGCCGACCACTGGCGACAACATCGATGTACTGTGGAGACCTCACGCCCCACGTGTTGAGCAATTCGGCGGTACGTCCGCCCGGCCTCCCGCATGGCCACTATACGCCCTCGCTCAAAGTTCGTCAACTGCACATACGGTTCACGTCCACGCTGTCGCGGCATGCTACCAGTGTTAAAGACTGCGATGTAGCTCCGTATGCCACGGCAAACTGGCTGACACTGACGGCGGCGGTGCACAAATGCTGCGCAGCTAGCGCCATTCGACGGCCAACACCGCGGTTCCTGGTGTGTCCGCTGTGCCGTGCGTGTGATCATTGCTTGTACAGCCCTCTCGCAGTGTCCGGAGCAAGTATGGTGGGTCTGACACACCGGTGTCAATGTGTTCTTTTTTCCATTTCCAGGAGTGTACTTCTCACAAAACGATGTTATTTACCTAAGCTATTCGTATATTACCTCAAGTTTTTGTATTTTATAAAATTATAGTTAAGCGTACTTCAGTAGTACTATAACGACTTTTAGTATTAATTTCTCTCAAGATAGTTAGACTAAGTAAACTTTAATGACAAAGTAAGTGAAAGATGGAAATGCATGTTTGAAAACAGTTTTAAAAGAAATATTATGGTTCTGGATCCTGATTATGCATCAATAGATCATTTAAAAGTATGTTCGCAAAGTAATTCAAGAACAAATAATGAATTTTATTAATTACTTAAATTTTGTTATGGTGCTCACAAAGTACCTCCCTCCACCTCAGCCCTTTGTAATTCATGTTACTGGAAATGGATTGATATTCTGAGGGTTAATGAAAATCGATACACCACCCGATGTACTAGCTAAAAAGAGACTGATATGTGAGGCTACCGTTGGATCAAAAAATGGAGAACCTACGCCCAACTCCGTCTTATTTTCTCCTGACACACGCGGTGACCGAACATGAATTGCTTCCACAGACACAAATCTACGAAGGGGGTCCTCGTGCTCCTGCTTCTGATAAAAATGTTTCTCTGTTAACACCCGCACTTGCTCTGTTACAGAAGCAAAAAGCTCTGTATTACTATCAGCAGATGTTTCTGCTATTTTTCGTACTTTCCATCTACTGTAATTAGTACCAGAAACACAAATAAAGAAACCTTATAAGTTACTTTTTCCCTATATCGTCACCCATCTACTCTCTGAACAATAGCGTGACAGATGTTCAACATGTGTACATGTAAAACATGCAGCTGCACAGCCTTTTAATTTGCAATGATACATTCACGGGTTCACGTGATTTCGCAAACTTAAACTTAATCATACTGTATCCAGCACTCCACAAATTAGGTCACGTAACTGAGAAAACTACTGAATTAAATGCAAACAAATAATGACTTACACAACTCCATTGGGCTGAGCTAATCCTTGTGAACTGGAGACATGCCATGTATGTAATTTACTAAATGACCGAGTCTTTCTGCAAGACTACAGACCACAGTGTTTGAGTTCAAGAGTTACCCAAAAATCAGTTCTCTCACCAAACTGTGACGTATTTATGCTGGAATAACACTTCCCCACACAACCTGTACCATGAAGTGCAACGACTGCTTTCGGACACCAACTGTAATTAGAGGGCCAGTTCCTGGAATCTGTGCCTCACAGTCGGTGAGAAGAATGTTGAGGGAGAGGACAGATTTACGCTGGCGCTTATAGTCGGACTGTGGTGGTACTGAGAGATGTTTATTTAAGCAGCCTTATAAGCACTCCAGCTGTTTTCATGACCGCACTCTGTGCTTCCAAACACAGCCGATCACGGAATACGCCGACGCCCCTATCCGCCGGTGACACCTGCTGGCCTGGGTCGTGTGTGGCAGCTACAGTGATGCTGAGCTGCTCACCAGCAGGCGACGCCGTGCCTGCCACCAGCGGGGAGAACGAGGGTGAGCCCCCCACGTCCCCCAGAGCCCTGCTGGGTATCAGCCCCTGCTCTTACTTGTAGTCTTCACATCACACGATTGGGGGCAGTAGTGACAACTGATGTCGATTACTGAGCAGAAATGCCCTGATCACCATCTCCAGGGATCGACCAGGATGATTTCGGATAAAGTCCATGTCCCTAGGAGGCCGCGAGGGTGCACCTCCCCATCTGGACTGTAGACAACTTGCACTTCGTTGAACGAAAGCTCAATTCTTTGAGCAACAAATTTCAATTATTTATACGTTTATAGCTACGCTTATAATGCAGAAACGTCGGCGGCTGACGAGCGGGTTTACTTCATATTACTTGTCTAGTTACCTTTTTCTAGCTAGCACTCAACTGAGCATGAGTTGCTAGGCCCAGTGAAAGTGGCAAGGTGTGAGATTCTCGGTAGCATGTACGTTTCCGAGTAACAAAATATTACTTCACTCTTGGTCACACCGTTCCATGCGCTCGGCCGTTGGCCAGTGTCATAAACGTCCACCTGTCTGGACTGTTTCTTCATAACATCAACAATACCGTCGAGTGCCTTACTTAACTAGAACACCTGCCGTTCTGGTGTCTACTACGGTAGGAATGAAATTGGAAAAAATTGCAAATCCAGCGCTGCACTTTTCCGGGGAGCAGCAGCACATACTGTACTACACATTGCGGAAAACTGGTGCAGAAAACAGGATCTAAATGTCAGGTCCAAGACAATTGATGTAGCACCATGCTCGAGAATGTAAATCCATCACATACATCGTAATTTGGAATATCAGGCTTCTAGATGAATGTCTACAAGTAGAGGGATGCGAAATTGTCATGGATCCCTCATATAATGAATATACGTTCCGAGCTATACTATCTTTATTTCACTTCACATTTTACTAAGTTTCGGGTAATTACCGGAGCCCCATACGCATTTTTAATACATATATGTGCAGTATGTCAGTATATATATATCATTCAATGCTCTCACCTGAATCAATCAAGGGAATGAATGAGAGTGTACTAGATAAGTTTATGCTAACAGTTACCAGTTCAGACGCTTTCCGTTTCGGCTAAATATATCGTCAGCTGCTTGTATTAGATGCCTGAACACCTGAATTCCTAAAGACTTACGAACAGGCATAGGAATCTACGTGGATCACACTCTCGTGGCGGTGAAGTCATGGGCTGTCCACAATGAAGTTGTGCATCGATTATTGGAAGCATTTGAACATGTGGGAGTGACAAGTAACAATTCGGCAGATTCCTGGAACTCATCGTATCTGCAGATGAGATACATCCTGACCCCGACAAGAGTTGTCCGATTGCGGAATGCGCAACTCCAACCTATAAAAAACAATTACACGGTTTTCTCTAACTATATAATCTGTACAAGCACTTTGTGAATCTGAACTTGGTAGCCGTGCAGTCTAGGGCGCAGTGCCACAGTTCTCGTGGCACGCCCCATCGGAGGTTCGTGTCCTCCCTCGGTCATGGGTGTGTGTGATGTCCTTAGCGTAAGTTACTTCCAGTTAGATTAAGTAGTGTGCAAGCATAGGGACCTATGACCTCACTATTTTGGTCCCATACGAACTTACCACAATCTTAAAAAAAAAATCTGATCTTTATTTCCAAGCCACGTCTTCGTGCCCTGACTAGAAAAATGCTCCATGGCATTAGTCATGGCACCGATTCTTGCACACCCCGACCTGTCGCTAGATTTTGTGTCATGACTGACAGTTCATTCTTTGGTTTGGATGTCATTCTGTTCAAACCATAGACATCACCGATCCATCCTCTTGGAAAATGATTTCTTTCCCAGACAGGGTGCTCACGCTCTGTGAAAGAAATTACACTCTCACGGAATTTTTGGCGCTCGCAATTGTGTGTGGGTTTACCAAACTCTAGTATTACCCTGTTGGTCGAGAGCAACCCGTCTTCAGGCAACGAGTGGCCTACTGGGACCATCCGACCGCCGTGTCATCCTCAATGGAGGATGCGGATAGGAGGGGCGTGAGGTCAGCAAACCGCTCTCCCCGTTGTTACGATGGTATTCTTGACCGAAGCCGCAACTAATCAGTCGAGCAGCTCCTCAATTGGCATCACGAGGCTGAGTGCACCACGAAAAATTGCAACAGCGCATGGCGGCGCGGATGGTCACCCATCCATGTGCCGACCACGCCCGTCAGCGCTTAACTTCGGTGATCTCACGGGAACCGGTGTATCCACTGCGGCAAGGCCGTTGCCCTATTGGTCGAACGACAAGATTGTTTACCGACCACCGAGCTTTCCAATACTTAAAGACCGTTAAGCTATCTCACAAGAGACTGACACGGTGGACATTCTACCTCTAAGAATTCCGATTTACAGTGGAGTACATTCCCAGCGACAAAAACATCATTGCAGATGCCCTCTCAGGTGTACCCGTAGGATTAGTACGTGCAGAAGATGGTGATGATGAAAAAACTTCAACTTCTTATATCTAAAAGAGGCAGCTGGAGAAAATGCTGTGAGAGCCTGCCTCAGGAACATTGCACACAAGCAGGACAGAGATTAGGTGTTGATAGACGTTAAACAAAAGTGGGACGATCGAGACAATTCGGCGATTCATCATTTCTACTTAGTGAGACGGCATTCTCTTTAAAATACATCGTCCAGACGATACACGGTGACAACTCGCAATTCCAGATGTACTCATGCACAAATTGGTACGATACATACAGTTGAGTTACGGGATCTTCAGCACATAGTAAGAGCTTCAAAAAACACCATGAGACATGCTACTTTAACAACATGCTCAGACGACCACGCCGTATCGTTAGAGTACACGGACCATGCCAGCGAACCAAACCAGCCCCAGTGACGTACGCTGCACCTTTCCACTCAGTACAGCCCACAGAACTGTGTGGCATCGCCACTGTCAACTTGTACGGGCCAGTAATCCGTTCTAGGTCAGGCTTTCTTTATGTACTGATGGCTATGGAACTAACGTCCAAGTTTGTCTCCTTTACACTACTGAGGATGGCAAATGGAAAATCTGTGGCGAAGGCTTTAGCTAACAACTTTTTGCGAGAAGAAGGTCCGGGGAAGCGGATAGTTTCAGACGATAGCTCGCATTTTCTCTCGAAAGTAAAGCCGACATTCATTTCAGTGTGCCAACCGAGCTGTATCCCAGCGGAATGCTTGATAAGGGAACTTGTAAGATATACTGTCGCAGCAGTCACAAAACGTGGAACACACATCTCAAGTCGTTTCAGGACATACTCAACAAACTTCCGCACACATCGATCATGCTACCCCAGATATCGGTACTGAAATACAAGGAAACGCCTAGTAAAATCAAAGAGGCAGTTTCCTGTCTGGAAGAGTGGACGCTACGGCTCCAAGTTATCATGGACTTAGCGGTGAAGAACATTAGACAGGCTGCTGAGGCTAGAAAAAAGAAAAAAACAAGGCTTTCAGAACGCAAGGTGGCGGTGCTCGAGCAGCACCCCATGTAAAAGAAAGCCTGTCCACGTAGTGCGTGACGTCACAAGATGGCTACACACCTAGTACCTTCTTCAACAGTTTCATGGAACAGTGCTTGTGAACAGTCAGTGCGGCGAGTTTCGCGTCAGTTTACTGTTATAGTGAATGGTTTCCCTGCGGTAGTGTACGTGATTTCGATGTTTACTTTCTGTACACTAAACAGGTGATCTGTTTTTCTTGCCTGTGAAAATTTCGTTGCCTGCAAAATGCCGTTTTGATGCCCTGTAACAAATTGTAGAGGAACTTACGACGGTGGCCCAAAAGCAACTGTGTTTAAATTTCCGGAGGATGAAGCAACGAGGAAGAAATGGTTGTCAAGTATCCACAGAGATAACTTTACTCCTTCTTCAAGTTAAAGAGTGAGTATTTGTTTTGTTTATTTCTTAAAAGAAGTTAAGTGTGCTAACAACGAATTGGAACTTACGCAGTGTGGAAGGTCAGCGACATTTTGACTAATATATCAGATTTTAAGTGCCGAAGAAGACAGTGCTTCGTTTCCTTGTCCTGGCGATTCAACAGTTTAGTTGGTTTAGGTTATATGAATTCTGTATTCTGCAGGTTCAAGCAGTATAGCCCACACACAGTCATACTTAAGTACTTAAATATCTCAGTACAGCTTTATACTTACTGTTTGTACTGTTTGTTGCTAGGAATAAAAGTCGGTTTGTGATTAAGTACATGCATATAAGATAAAGACGACTTTCGATGTATTCTGGTTCTAGTGTTTAGTTCTGTTTCGTTCCACTGTAAAAGTCTTCAGGAAGTAGCCTATTCAAAAACAAGGGATGTGGTGTACCCAGAAATTGAAAATTAAGTAAAAGCAGTGTCTCAGTAACTTGTATTTAATAAATTATTGATGGGAATTGGAAGTTCACTTCAACGAATGTTGGTATTAGTGAATATAGTAAGCTTTCGACTTTACAATGCACAAATAAATATATTGCTTTAAGACCATAGAAAGGAGAAATATATGAGAATATGAATGGATTAATAAGCCATCACAAAATGCAAAGGGAAAAACTGTGAAAACATGCAAAAAAAAATTTAAAATACTTGTGTATTTTACAGATTCTTGCTTTCTGGGTCTGGAATTTCAGATACATGCCAGTGCCCTACACAGCTGTCTTATAGATACACAACTAAAGTACTTGAAATCAATTGTGTCCTCATGTTTAGCCTAATGGGTAGTACATAACGGGCAATGCATTAGCTGATTATATTGTCAGTTTTTATACTGTATAACTTATGAACTGATATATCCAAGAGACAATAGCATTTTTGGACATCATGGTTGTGGATATGAAGCAGCGATTAGTATAATTAATCAATAATTCAAAAACAGTGTTAATCGCATTTATTATTATTATACCGCCAACGGGTTTCAATCCGACGTAGGGGACATCTTCTGGGCGTTTACACTCTGAAATTATAGATATCCGTCAGAAAGATTCCATTATACAACAGCTAAAATTACGTAAAGTCAGGTAATATTTTAAATTTACGTAATTTTAGCTGTTGTATAATGGAGTCTTTCTGACGGATATCTATAATTTCACACTATAAACGCTCAGAAGATGACCCCTACGTCGGGTTGAAACTGGTTGGTGGTATAATAATAATAAACGCGATTAAGGATAATATATAATAGCAGCTGAAATACAAAAGCAAAACAGTGATTACCTCATAAAAAGCACTACCGTTAAGTATTTCATACTTCTACAGGATACACAGTCTGAGAATTACTTTGAATTATTCTGTTGTTTTCGTGTATCCTAGGGGTGTGTTTTCGTATGTGTGTATGTGGGGGATAGGGGGGGGGGGGGCAGGGGCAATAGAGCAAGAGATTAAGCAAAAATCCCACCCCTCTAGTGAATATATGAGCTTAAAGGCTAAATTATTTTTAAAAAAATATCACTTATATTAAATTATGCCACAAACATTAGTCAACGTTTGTAATTATTGATGGGGCAAATACTTTCTTCATTTCACCATCTGTTGAAGAGCTTGTTGCCATGATGTGTGACTGCATGTGTTGTGATATTGTAGTGTTACTACTTTATGGAGGTACTGTGTCATGGCCACATTTATCATTTTAGTATTCCTCTGCATTTCAGTTGGGAGTCTATTTGTATTTTAGAACTAGAAACTAACTTTATATATATAAATTGTTTTCACACTATTATTATTTTCATCACATTCATTTGTAAGGACCTTTTTCATTTTTTATTCATTTTTAATTACAGGTATGTCATGTTCACTTCCACAAGGATGATGTTATTTGGGAAACATAAATTTCTGGGTGAAAGGACTGGTCAGTTATTAAGTGCCCCCTTCGAAAACAACGTTTGAGACCAGATGCAGTTCCATCACTGCTCCCAAAGTGTTCTTCCCACCTTTCAAAGGAAGAAAGAAGACATGGAGTGCCAGAGGAGAAAATCAGAGGCTTGAAAATGAGCAGTTAGCTGCAGTGTTACTACATAGTTTAGCGTCACAACAGGGCTATGAAAATACTTTCAGCTTCAGTTCTTCAGAAGAGTTGATGTTACGTACTAAGGAAGTGGAATTGCCCGATGAGTGGAGTGTGATTGGAAAAAACAGTAATTTTTGTGTTTTTTTGAAAATAACAAGAAAACTTGTAAATGGAAATTTAAATGATTCATTTTTTAAGAAAGATGTACAAATTAAGACATTAGGAAAAAGATTTTTTCCTGTAGTTGTAACCAATATCCACGAACCTGTCAGTGTACTGCAGGAGTTTTCAGAGACAGATTGTGGGCACTCAGAAATTTATATAGATAGTATTGTAGAGACAGTGTAGGACAGTCTGTGGTGCTGAAAGACAGTGAACAGGAGAGTGAAAAGGTGATGGTAGACTTTATATATATCAGCAAGTTAGTCTCATAAATGTCAAGAAATTTAATCATAGGTTTAGTTCTACATTTATGATGCTGTGTTGTTTGCTATTTTCGATTTCGTCTCATGTTTATAAATTTTTACGTAGCAGTTCATTAACGAAAATGCCACATCCGAGCACTCTGCGTAGGATCTGCAGCAAATTTATTGTGAATCCATCTCACGAAATGCTAGGGGGAAGTAGTTTCCTGTCGTATGCAAGACAGAAATTCCAATACTTGAACAGCGGTTATGTCGATGTTGTTTTGAGTGTAGATGAAATTCATCTAAATTCTTATTTGGAATATAAAGGACATAGCGTTTTGGGCATCTCATGTAATTTGAAACATACTGCCAATTCAGCGTTTGTATTTATGATGCGGAGTGTCAAGTGTGTGCACAGGCATGCTGTTCACATTTTACTGGTGAAAATCATTTCATCTAATGTATTATTTGATGTGCTACTGGCCATAATAAATTGCCTTGAACTATTAGGCTATATGGTTTTTGTGTGGTAACTGAGAACAACAAAATCAATAGCAAAACTATGTCCATGTTTTCTGTGGATAAAGCTGTTTATATAGTTTTTAAACATACATCTGATCCTAATCGCCCACTTTTCTTTTTAACTGATGTCATACACATTGTTAAATGCATAAGAAATGTATGGTTGAAGCAAGAAAGTGATGGTAAAGGTATGTTTTATCCTCATTCCAGTTAGAAAAGAAGTGGAAGAATATAAGCTTTCTGTAGCTCCTTTTAAAACGCTGAAATTAATTTGTGATATAGATATAGATTCCAGTTCTTTAGTAAAATATTGTCACTCATTGTCTCTCAAATCGCTTTGCCCTACATCGTTAGAAAAACAGACCATGAAACTAGTGTTGCAGATATTCAATCGACATGTGTCGGAGGGCCATGTGGTAGCTAGTGACAAATTCGATTAGAGACATGCACCAACCATAGCGGAATACATTCAAATAATAACGAAATAATTTGATGTCATGAATGTGAAATTAATGTTTAAAGGGAAACACAAGGTGAGTATGCTGTTCAGCATACAACATATGCCATTGTAGAAATTGCTCGATGTTGTACCGAAGAGTTAGGTAGGAGCTATTTACTCACAGCCAAGCTTCAAACAGATGTGCTTCAGCGGCGTTTTGGAAAGTATAGACAGCTTGCAGGTTCCTAATCAAATGTTTCAGTGACACAACTCTATGAAGCAGAAAAGAAGCTTAGAACTCAAAGTGTAATGTACTTAATTTTCTGTTCTCCTTCCTATAGCTGTATCACAGTAGGGGCCATAAAATATTTTGTTTTCTGAAGTTGAAGAAACAGACACATTAAACATAGAAGTCAATAGAAATGTAGGCGATGTTCTTTAAGTGAAAGATGTTGCAACGTCTTTAACTTTCATTGTAGGCTACTGTGCTCATGCAGTAATTAAGAAGCTGAAGTGTGAGAGTTGTCTTAATGAAATTGTATTTGAAAAGGAGTTGCCAATAAACGAACATTTTAGTTTCATACAAAGACTTGACCATGGGGTAATAAAATACCCATCAGACGCTATTTTAAATATGCTTGTCTATGCAAACTTCTCAAAGAACATGAAAGAGATTTTGTTACCTGTAAGAATCAACGTGCTATTGCCTGTGCAGTAGCACTTACTACTCCGCAAGAAAATGACTTTTTATTGTTTTATGGGCTATGCTGCAATGGACATTCATCCCAGGCAATAATGAAGTGTTGTTTGGGATGGTGTGAACATATTTTTAATTAACCACTGTAAAAATGTTAATGGAAAGAAAATTCAAAAAACACTCAGTGAAAACTGCAAAATCTTATGACATATTTTTGAAACCTTTGTCTTATATTCCTTTAAATCATTAATACAAAACCTTTAATCAGTAATATTGCCACATCAACAAATGCCTCTTAAGCTGAACTACCTAGGTTAATCTGAAACTAGTCAAGCAATAAAACTTAGCAAACTGCAACTTATGGCTGAGAGTTTATATAAATATTTTAACATACAGTTTCTAACAGCTATCAACAGTGATAGCCTACCTTGAAATTTTTGTCGAAAATATTAATCTTGAATATAAAGAATCATACACTAATTCTTTCTCAGTTGAAGTTTGGGTCGTGAATAATACATATAGGGAGGGGGAGGGAACGGAAGGGAGGTACTGTGGCAGGCAGAGAGGACCCATAGTAATCTTTGTAGTATGTGAAACCTAAAAACAACTTCTTTCCTGCACGTCTTATTGATAGTATTTCTAATTTGTGTAATAAATTTATATGGCCCAATATGCCTTTGACAAAGCCAAGACAATGCCATATTGATCACCTTCCTGTATTATTTTGACAACAACTTACACAAACTGTGCTATAGCAGAATCCACTTTTTTTTTTGGAAACCAGGGGTATCCGTTTTGGTGATAGATCCCATTCTTCTAGAAATGGAAGACAAGAGCAAAATTGGTCTATAGTTTTCTACATGCACTGCTACACTTTTCTTTGTATACTGAAATTATTACTTTAGCTTGTGGTGTGTCTGATAAATCTGCCAATTTGTAATGATACATTAATTGTTACTGTTGAAGAAGCTACTATAGCATATATGCATTCCTTAAGTAGAGAAATTCTGATTTCATGTAGTGTTCCTTTGTCTTCTACTAATGTGATTGTTGTGAGTGCAGATGTGCACGCTGTGACAACTGCCTCTTTTTCCATCTGAGTTTACTACTTTTTTCTGCAGCTGTTATAACTGTTGTTCTCTCATCATTTTTTCTGTCGATCATGTTTGTGAATATTTTACTACCATTAGACATCGAGAAGCTCGTAGGGAAGGGCTTTGCAGTATTTTAATAGCTTTCTTTGTGTATGAAGATTGGCAGATCTCATCATTTAATAGTAATGTAACTGTGGAACCCCTCTCACTTCTATTACAAGCACTATTGTGTGCCACTAATCCACTAATCCTCAGGATGACTAACGACTGAGCTCTTTAAATTGCTGCTTGCTCTGTGCCATCAAGTGCCTTCTTGCTGGCTCATCTTTACTTAGAAGGAAAAATTTGAGGTGGACTGTCAGATATGTCCTTTTGTTAGCATTTTGAGTATTTTTGTTTATAAAAGAATATTCAAAAAACTTAAGCCAATCACAGTTGCATTTCACTCACCTAATCTAATTAATGTGTCCAACTCCAACTTAAGCATTACTAATCATATTCCAACATCACTTGACACATTTTTGCCACAAAACATACACTTACACATGGTAATTACTTGTAATTTACAGGGTGACCTAATATAATGTCTACATGCATTGCCATTTTTCTACTACACAGCTTTCATATGAATTCTTCCTACAGAAAACTTTATGGTGCAATGTTTTATTTGCATTTTCTTAGTGTCCCAGTTACTTAAAGACCTTCCAATACTACGCTGGAGATTATAAAATAGCAATTTATTAATTAATTTTGTTCAAAAATGATCATTATTACTCCTAAAATTATGAAACTTCCGTCTCAAGATTGTGCTTATTGTTAATGTTTTGATTTGGTGTCCATAGGTCTTAATTATTTTGTACCTACATAGTATTCATGTTGTAGATCTATAATTTTCTATTGTGAACCACTATAATCCAAAATTTTTCTCATTCCATGTTTTAGTGATTATTGACAACAATAGTACAATGAAGATGAATAAAAGAAATAAATAAATTCATTCATACACAGAATTTCTCTACTTACATTTGCATTCATTCATATCAGCATGGTCAGTGAATGCGACTTGTGTTCCACTTATTAACAATTAAACTGTTTCTAATAGTTTACCAGTATATATATTTTGGAATGATTATCTGTTAATGTATTGCAACTAAATAGAGCTGAACCACTCCCCCCTCCCCTTTCCCCCAACTTACAGAAGGATGAAGTATCTAAGCACTGGTGAGTGCAGCCCAAATCTGACGCCAAATATAGGTAAGTGTTTATTTTTCACAATTATTTCATCACAGGTCACATCACTTCATAAAACTTCTCAACAGATGGGTTGAAAGCTTACTTCTACGTTGACATTTATTTACATGTAATTAATGCAAACAGTTTGTTCCAAAAGTATGTATTTCTTAGTAAAGAAACATTTTTTCTTCAAAGGTGTTCAGTTTAGAGCAGGGAAATTCTAATCTGGTGGTCTGTATTTTGAGACCTGATATAATTTCAATACATAGTTTGAAGTTTAGTTAACTTACGGATAAAAGAGAATTCAATGAAATCTGTATTGGCCTACCAAACTTTCTGGCAATACCATTACATATTCATCTTGAGCCAGTGAGATTTTCTTAAGGGAAAGAAAGATTCTTAGGGAAAGGTGCACAAACTCAGAAGAGATATCATATCATTCATTAGAACGGCATTTCATTTAAAATCTATTAGTAAGAGAAATTTCTTTAAATTTAAATACGCGTGAATACAAGGTTTCTTAATGGTGGACTAAAACATATGCAGAATATTTCTCTCATGGAATTGTTGGTTTTTGAAACGTCTCATACAACTGCTTATTACCAGTGCCCCTCTATTTGGGGTGCTGTTATAATTCGACCACTGTTTGCCCGATTTTCGTGTTTCTTTTTTTTAATTCACAAGTATCTCATTCGACCAGGTTTTTAAATAGATTTTGCAACATACCGAATAAGTAGCGGCAATAACAGTGAACAATGTCCGTAGAATGTTAGCCACCAGTGTGCTACGTTGCAAAATGCCGTCCACACCATTAGACCTGCGTCAAAATGATGCAATAATTAACAAAAAAACTGATAGAAAGTCCGAGAGAGCGTACCAGAATCTTTCGCTGTTGGCTTTCAATCAAATGTTTTGTCATTAAAAGTCGTCTTCCACAGAAACTACAAAACGGATGAATGGTGAAAGGTGGTCAGCCCTAAATGATAAATATACACTGTTGCAGACGTTTTGGTAGGTCTTTTCCAGATTTACAATTTGTACTGCAGCACTTACAGTTTAGGAATGGTACTGGAAAAGAGCACACTGGTGGCAAACACTTTCACTTTGTATAGTCGACGATCTTTGAACGGCTAACCAGACTGTCATCAAACAAGTCGTGACAATCCCCATTAAAGCAACTTTAAAATAAAATGAGCTACAATGAAATGGTTCCATTCATTTGGGAGTTTTGCTGCCTCAGATAGTGAAAATTATTACAGCCACTTGTTACGTTGGGGCTAAAAGTTATGCAGAAATAAGTTACAGACAAAATATCTGGGTCATTTAAGAAAGGAAATCTTGTAATTCACGAGAGAGGTATATCACATTTCTTTACGAAGTTTCGTCGTCCGGATCGCTTTGCAGTCTATTGATGTGGCCAAACGGCCTGCCGGCACGGGCACCAGTCTCTGTGCGTGACGTCACTCAGCGCGCGCGCAGGCTTTCCTCTATAGGGGGTGCCGGCTCGAGTCGGCGATTGGCTGGTGGGCAGAAGCGAAGACGGCGTGCCTGAGGCCGGGCGGCGGTTATCGCGTGGTTATACTGGAGGCGGCGGGAGTTGGCCGGCACTGTGCATTCTCCGTCAGCCTCGGGAACTGTGGATGTGCCCGCTTCCTTGGAGGGACAAGCTGTTAAGGTCTTGCGAAGTGATGGAGTGACACCTTTGCAAAATTCTCGCAGTATCAAGACACCCAGTTAAGTACTCTAATTACTAACAGCACTTAGTTAACTGTGATTGTGATCGCTCTTGGTATAGTAAGACGTTTCCGGACGCTTGATGTTATGTGTGTTAGATTTCATTTGATGCCTCTTACTAAGCGTGTGCTCTACTTTCGCATGATATTGATGTATTTGCAGAAAGTTAGTTCATTAGCTATTATTAGCTAGTGTTTAATTTGATTACGATATCGGTTAATCCGTGTCAATATATCCTCTGCGGGTAATCTGAGTTTTTATTTCTAAAGGTTACCGTGTTGAGCTTTGCAGGCCCACTTAAGGTGGATAGTATGTGTCATTAAATTCTAGTGAGCGTCGGTTTTCGTGAGCGAATCAGTTCCCACTGTTAGCGTTTGTTTATCAGGTACTGTTTCACTTAAAGAAAGGTCTTTCAAGTGAAACTAGGTGTTGTTTTTGCCTTGATTTTATGGTGTCAATTTACTGGTCAATATTGACTGTTAAAGTTAAGAAAAGTTTCTTTGGCCTCCTATTGTCGGGTGTGGTCTGTGTTTCAGTGAGCTGAGGCTGCGGGCAACCAAGGCGCAGAGCTTCCCTTTAGATTACAAGTTTGTCATACGGGCGATGGACTTCACCTGAGCTCTTGTGTTCCTCTTCGGTAGTGTTTGCTGGGTTTACATTTCGGTGGCCTACTCGATGTGGGGTTGCAAACGGAGCCACTTCTTGGTTTGAATTCAAGCATTAATTCCCTCAGGTGTATCCACCGTTCGTGGTTAGACTTATGCCGTACAAGCTTGGACCTTACTTCTGTTTTACACATTTAGCATTGTACAGAGTTGTAACTTTCTATGCCCTAAAAGCCCATCTTACAAGCTAATGGCCATTTGAATAATTTCGTGGTTCGCTCTGCAAGGTTCTCTAGTCTAGTAACTTGCAAGTTTGTCCAAGTTACGTTTTAATAAATATGTTCTAAGTATTTGACTTAAAATTGACGATGTGTGTGCTCTGCTATTTCACACGTATTATTAAAGTATTGGAATTGAAAGGGTCTTAAATAACGTGTCTTAACTAGAGTTGTTTTGTTAAAGTTATGGTCAAATACAGCCTTACTGACATCTGTCAATTTTTATGTCAGATTGTTTTTGGTAGTTAATAAAAACATTGGATATCCCTGTTCCCTACTCCATAATTACCAGGACATGTTCCTTTATAGAAATAGGAGACGTTCTGACTCACTCAATTGCTGTATAAATATATAATCAATTAAATATACAATTCTGAGTTGACTTTGAAACTTTTTTTTTCTCATTGTAAATTGAGTGTAGTAATTCCTTATTTCACACCGCATCACGGTACATAGACTGAACGTAATTTTTCTCAGTTGTAAAGTTAATGAAGTTTAGTACAGGTTTAGGTATAGACAGTCTTACACCGTTTCGCAGTAATTAGATACAGCTATTTTACTGCCCAAGTTGTAGAGTTTCTAGAACAATGTACTGTAATCCTTTTCTCGTCAATCACTAGGTTACTTTAGTTTTTGCTTAATCTTTTCTATCTGTCTTTTCCCATCGAAGGTATCTGCATAAATCTATCTCGTGTCTCATTTGTGAGTCCAGCTCTGATATCGCAAGGCGAGGCTGCAGACGGAAGTCCAGCATAGGCGACGCTCAGCGCTTCTTACGTACGGGGAGCCGGGGGCCGATTACTCCTGCGACAGCTCAGAGCGATGGTGGCGGATGGCGCGGGGCGTCGCGGAGGCTGGGCAAGGTTCGCTACTGCCAAGGGTAGTACGCAGAAGAGCTCATGAAGTGCCACCCTGGCACGGGAACCTGCCGCGGAACATTTATTATTACTATTAAGGGCATAACTTGGCATGCCTAGCAACAAGAAAAGAGTGCCCACACAAGCCGTCTTCGAGAGGACTACGGATCTCGATGAGAGGTGGGTCACGTCTTGTACACAGACGGTCTGGTGTACTAGCAGCTGCGAGGCTGAACACCTCCTGCGGCTTTCTTTCTCCCGACAAAGGATTCACAACAAAGTGCTACCTCTATGTCTGCTGTATACGTGCTGCAATAAATGTCAGTCTCGTGTGCCGTGAAATCAGTATTCAAAGCTTGCTTTTAGTATAACATTGCGTCACTGAGCCACCATACACTTTACTTCAATAATGTGTGTTTCATTTTACCTTGAAGTAACTGAGATAAATAAGACAAATGTCAATTTTGCTGTGCATTGCTCTCCAGCGGACATTCACAATACAGTAAAGTGCGTTTTACGTTTTTGCTATGAAGCCACGGACATAAATTTGTTGTTTACTCGTATCATGTATATTCTCCCATTTTAAATAAACAGTTTTCGTCTGTTATCCGACACTTTGTGTTAGCTGCAGTTTTTTGCTTAATGGTGATTTTACTCATTTTTTCAGCTGTGACACATTTACACTTCGTTCCCTTTGTAATATCTTATTGTCTTGCCAATCAAATTCAGTTTTCCGTTTTAAAACATGATTCATATAAATATTGAGACCTGTGTCACAGAAACTAATGCTTAACTTGTAAACAATTACCCTTAAGCTAAAAATGTTGGTTCATTGTTTGCCCGTTTGCCTAATCACTTATTTGCTTAACATTTTCTTGTTTATTCTCCTTTCTCTTTCAATGTCTTTCGTATATACCTCTGTCGATGTTCTTTTCCTGCAAACATTTTTCAAACTATATGATGGTGGCAAGGCTTGGGTGTGTCGTTGCATCACAAATCCACTCCCTGCACAATCTTTCCTACGAGATGTTTGAGTGATAAATTGTTCAAATGGTTGAAATGGCTCTGAGCACTATGGGACTTAACTTCTGAGGTCATCAGTCCCCTAGAACTTAGAACTACTTAAACCTAACTAACCTAAGGACATCACACGCATCCATGCCCGAGGCAGGATTCGAACCTGCAACCGTAGTGGTCACGCGGTTCCAGACTGTAGCGCCTAGAACCGCTCGGCCACAACGGCCGGCCTCATAAATGGTCTCTACATGAGACTCTTCATACTTTTACTTAAAATTTTACTTAATGTACTCTTCACGAACATCAATTCTAGGTACAAACCGTAAACTACATGAAAAAATGAGCAGCGGGGTGTGTCTATAGTGCCCACAAGGTATATTATATTTATTTCACTACACATTTCACTAAGTTTTGTATAATTATCGGAGCCACACACGCATATCCAATAAGTCTATGTGCAACATGTTAGTATATTCGTTCTTTCCTGATCTCACCTGATCAATCAAAAGCATGAGTGAGAGTGTACAAGATAAAATTCAGTACCTCGAGATGTGGTAGTAAAAGTAGTCTGCTAATGTTGGAGAATAGCCAAACCTATAAATCACGTACCAGGTAGCAGACAGACTTTAGTTCTCCTTGAACGGAGCTCTTGTACAGATTGACACCACACAATAGCGAGTTCTCTGGGCACTTCCAGAGGCAAGGGACACGTGGGTTCCAAAAGAGTTCGCTCAGCAATATTCCGGGAGACGCGACACGGGCGTCTAAGTGTGAGTCAGTGTTTTCATAGTTATCTCTTATCTTAGATTTGTAGATTTCATCTCCAGTCAAACTTGACGTCTTGCTCTCATAGCTCATTGCTCGTTGAATGTCAGATCCCTTAATCGGGCATGTAGGTTAGAAAATTTTAAAAGGGAAATGGATAGGTTAAAGTTAGATATAGTGGGAATTAGTGAAATTCGGTGGCAGGAGGAACAAGACTTTTGGTCAGGTGAATACGGGGTTATAAATACAAAATCAAATAGGGGTAATGCAGGAGTAGGTTTAATAATGAATAAGAAAATAGGAGTGCGGGTAAGCTACTACAAACAGCATAGTGAACGCATTATTGTGCCCAAGACAGACACGAAGCCCACGCCTACTAAAGTACTACGAGTTTATATGCCAACTAGCTCTGCAAATGATGAAGAAATTGATGAAATGTATGATGACATAAAGAAATTATTCAGGTAGTGAAGGGAGATGAAAATTTAAAAGTCATGGGTGACTGGAATTCGACAGTAGGAAAAGGGAGAGAACGGAACATAGTAGGTGAATATGGATTGGGGGCAAGAAATGAAAGAGGAAGCCGTCTGGTTGAATTTTGCACAGAGCATAACTTAATCATAGCTAACACTAGGTTCAAGAATAATAAACTAAGGTTCTATACATGGAAGAATCCTGGAGATACTAGAAGGAATCAGATAGATTATATAATGATAAAACAGAGATTTAGGAACCAGATTTTAAATTGTAAGACATTCTTCGGGGCAGATGTGGACTCTGACCACAATCTATTGGTTGTGAACTGAAGATTAAAACTGAAGAAACTGCAAAAAGGTGGGAATTTAAGGAGATGGGACCTGCATAAACTGACTAAACCAGAGGTTGTACAGAGTTTCAGAGAGAGCATAAGGGAACAGAAGAATATGGGCTCCGGACAAGAATGAGAAATTAGAAAGGCTAATTGAGTTCTGTAACAAATTTCAGCTAGTAATAGCGAATACTCTGTTCAAGAATCACAAGAAAAAGACGTATACTTGGAAAAGGCACCATGATACGGGAAGATTTCAGTTAGATTACATTATGGTTTGACAGAGATTCCGAAATCATATATTGGATTGTAAGTTGTACCCAGGAGCATATGTAGACTCTGATCACAATGGAGTAGAAATGAGGAGTAGGCTGAAGTTCAAGAGATTAGTCAGGAAGAAGCAACACGCAAAGAAGTGGGATAAAGAAGTACTGAGGAATGACGGGATTCGCTTGAAGTTCTCTAAGGCTATAGATGCAGTAATAAATAACAGCTCAGAAGGCAGTACAGTTGAAGAGGAGTGGACATCTGTAAAAAGTGCAATCACGGAAACTGGGAAGAAAAACAGGTACAAAGACGGTAACTGCAAAGAAACGATGGATGAGAAAGAATTACTTCAGCTGATCGATGAAAGAAGAAACTATAAAATTGTTCAGGAAAAAGCAGGCATACAAAGATACAAGTGGCTGATAAATGAAATAAATAGAAAGTGCAGATAAGCTAAGACAAAACGGCTGCATTAAAAACGTGAAAAATCGAAAAAGAAACGATTGTCAGAAGGACCAACTCAGCATACGGGATAGTCAGAACAACCTTCCCTGACATTAAAAGCAAGGGTCGTAACATTAAGAGTACAACGGAAATTCCATTGTTAAATGCAGAGGAGAGAGCAGTTAGGGGGAAAGAGTACATTGAAGGCCTCAATGATGGGGAAAATTTGTCTGATTTTATAAAAGAAGCAACGGGAGTCGAGTTTGAAGATATGGGGGATCCAGTACTATAATCAGAATTTAAAAGTGCTTTGGAAGACTTAAGATCAAATATGGCCGAAGGGATGGATTACATTCGATTATAATTTCTAAACTCATTGGGGTAAGTGGTAACAAAACGACTATTCACGTTGTGTGTAGTAGAGTCTGGTGAGATATCATCTGACTTTCGGAGAAATATCATCCACACAATTCCGAAGACTGCACGAGCTGAAAAGTGCGAGAATTATCGCACAATCAGCTTAACAGCTCATTCATCCAAGTTGGTGACAATTATAATATACAGAAGACGGAAGAGAAAATTCGGGATGTACAAGATGACGATCAGTTTGATATTAGAAACGGTCAAAACACAAATTAGACCATTCTGAGACTGCGGTTGCTAATGGAAGCAAGACTTAAGACAAACCATGACATGTTCATAGGATTTGTCGAGATGGAAAAAGTCTGCGACAATGTAAAATGGTGCAGATTGTTCGAAATTCTGAGAGCAATAGGGGTAAGCTACAGAGCGAGACAAGTAATATATTATACGTGCAAAATCCGAGAGGGAATAATAAGAGTGGGTGACTAAGAACGAAGCTCTCGGATTAAAAGGGGTGTAAGAGGGTGATGTAGCCTTTCCGCCACACTGTTCAATTTGTATATCGAAGAAGCAATTATGGCAGTAAAGGAAAGGTTCAATAGTGGAATTAAAATTCAAAGTGAAAGGATACCAGTGATACGATTCGCTGATGACATTGCTATCCTAAGTGAAAATGAAGAAGAATTACATGATATGCTGAACGGTGTGAACTATCTTATGAGTACAGGATATGAGTTGAGGGTAAATCGAAGAAAGACGAGAGTGATGTCAAGTAGCAGATATGAGAACAGTGAGAAACTTATCAGCGTTGATTCTCACGAAGTATATGAAGTTAAGGATTTCTGCTATCTAGGCAGAAAAATAACCAATGACGAACGGAGCAAGGACTATCAAAAGCAGACTAGCAGTGGCAAAAAGGGCATTGCTGGGGAAGAAAGTCTACTAGTATGAAACATAAGCTTTAATTTGAGGAAGAAATTTCTGCGAATGTACTTCAGCAGCACAGCATCGTATCTAGTAAAACATGGACTGCGGAAAACCGGAACAGAAGAGAATCGAAGCATTTGGGATGTGGTGTTATAGACGAATGTTGAAAATTAGATGGACTGGTGAAGTAAGGAATGAGGAGGTTCTGCGCAGAATCGATGAGGAACGAAATATGTGGAAAACATTGACTAGGGGAAGGGACAGGATGATAGGAAATCTGTTAAGATATCAAGGAATTGCTCCCAAAGTACTAGAGGGTGCTCTAGGTGGTGAAAACATTAGAGGAAGACAGAGATACATCCAGCAAATAACTGGAGACATAGGTTGCAAACGGTACTCTGAGATGAAGAGGTTGGCACAGGAGAGGAATTCGTTGCGGCCGCATCAAACCAGTCCAAAACCTGATGACCCAATAATTAAAAATGTAATCCACCATCACAAAACCATAAAGGTTCGCATCCCTCTCCCGTAAGACAAGTCCGACATAACCAATGAAAATTTTGTCCATGGGATCATTTTCTCGCTTGAACTCAAGTAAGCCTTTCGTAAAACTGGGTTCGGGCTTGACGAATTTGCAGTGTTCACACTTGCCCACTAATTTACGCACATACTTACGTATTGTGGGCCAGACAGATACTGGTTAACTTTCATAATAGTTTTATTCACTTCCAGATGCCCGCCAGTAACATGGTTGTCAAATGACTAAAAAGAGGCCAGTACTAGTTCCTCGGGTAAACAGATCTTAAAGGATTAGTCACTCTTAGTCTTACAGCATATACACTCTTTTCTCAGTTCATAACCTGGCACCTTTCTCCAGTATCAAGCTTTTGTGTCATCCCCTGAAACTATGGTTCCTGTCTCTGTTTGTTCAGAAAATTCTCAAAGAACTAATGTACCTCGGAAAACACGATTGAAACCCATTTAGAGTCTAGTAAATCCTGTCATAGCTCCTACTCCGTTACTTACTCCTGGAACATATGGCTAAGGGCTTATGTTACCTGATTATTTGCTCTCTGTCTGTGCCTGACAGGTAAGCGAAAGGTGGAAACATATACAGCCCACCTTGCGATTTGTCCTGTCTTTCTGGATCTCACGTCCACCCAAATCAAAACTTGACTGAAAGTTTTGAGGACAAAATGACAAAGCTGCAAGTAGAACTTAAATTTTTGGAAGGCCAAAAACCAAAAAGGCGTCCCACTCACTCGGAGTACGTGCGACGTGGCTCTGCAAGCGTAAGCTAAACGATGACGCTCACCATCGTTTTCTCGTGAAAGAACAGCAACGACCCCGGAATTAGAAGTACACATTTCGACACTGAAGGTTCGCTCAAAATCAGGAACATCCAAAACCGGCAAAATACTCAGAGATACTTTCATTGCCTCAAAGACCGCCTGCTACGTTTCCCCATCTGGAAACTCAACCCTTTCTTCCTTAAGCATTTTTAGCTCGTAGTTGGACAAAATTCGGAAGACGTTTTATAAAAAATTGTGAGATATTGATACAGCGCGCTACTTTTTTCTTCCCTGAAGATCTCGTCTCCTTTCCTGATCCATTTTAACACCATTGGCTGAGACCAAGATCCTAAAGAGGGAATCTCCCTTACATTCAGATTTTAACGGTCAAAACCACTTCCTGCAAGGCTAATGAGTACTTTGCTGTACACTCATTTGAATTTCATGTCACACAAAACAGAGTGTAAGAGACGTGATAATACAGCCGCATCGTTAGATATGTTGAAAGAAACGCTATTGAACTGGTACAGCTTCCAAACGGTGTCAAATCCTGCGGCATGTTTACAGTCCTCAGTGAGAAGCATCTGCAGGTCGGCCACGTTCAAATTCAGGATGGTAAAATACTGTGCCCCCGCAAAGGAAGTAGAACAGTTACGGATGTCCGGTACTGGTACAGGTTTTAAAACGACTTTTTTCTTATAAATTCTATAGTCAACTACCGATCGATAACTACCGGCTTGTCCCTTCGGTACATGTAACATGGGTGACGCATACGGAGAGGTGGAAACCCGTATCACGCCGTCACGAAACCTCTCATCAATCAGCTGTCACAAAATTTTCATTTTGGGTGGCGCAACCGTGAAGGAGGTTAGCAAACCAGAATGTCGTCCATCGCACCGATCTTTTACTGAATCCTTGTGGTGACTCCGAGTTTATCAGTCATCGCGACAGAAAACCACACAAGGACTCCTAACCGTGCTTCAGCTTAGTAATCCCGCAAATGACTCACCTGAAACTGTTATGCACCACGTGGTAATTGACATTTTGGACAGGCTGGCAAACAAGCAGCTTAAAATCCCTACCAAGACTGAAATTGAATGAAAGATTCTTCTCGGCATAACTAAGAATTAATCGTCTTCGCTGCATGAAATTACACCCCAATCACAAATTAACTCACAATTCTTCGGCTAATATGCATTCCGTAGGCCACTGAAAGTCCCGTAAAGCAACGCTTCCCTGTAAGCAACCGCCGGCCGAAGTGGCCGTGCGGTTAAAGGCGCTGCAGTCTGGAACAGCAGGACCGCTACGGTTGCAGGTTCGAATCCTGCCTCGGGCATTGATGTTTGTGATGTCCTTATGTTAGCTAGGTTTAACTAGTTCTAAGTTCTAGGGGACTAATGACCTCAGCAGTTGAGTCCCATAGTGCTCAGAGCCATTTGAACCATTTGAACCTGTAAGCAACCTCCTAAATTCAAGACTTGTCTGTTGGCAGTTTGACATTTCTGTAACTTTTCTCGCAAGGGGGCGAACTTAAAAATACCACGCCCTTTCCAGTACCAGTTACACTGGTAAGACAAACTTTACTCGCAGAGATTGTTAGAAAACTGACGGGTTCATGATTGACATATGCGCAGACAAAAAGTGGGTACGGTCTAGTTATCACCCTGATTCGGTTAGACCGCTTGGATCTTGAACGACTCCCAGAATTTCCAAATCTTTGGCGTCAGCTGTTCGGACGCCCACTACGCCGTATGGGACTCAAAAAATGGCTGGTATCGCCACACCGAAAAGAATTTGTAACATTCGATTGAATCGTCTACCTCACCCTCTCAATCTGAACATTTCCAGTATATTCCCCTGTTGCTGATGTTTCAAAAATGCTTCTCGTATTGGAAAATGTATGCTCTCGATTTTAAAGAACAATTCACTAAGCCGGAAAAAGTGATAAACCTCTGAAAAACACAAAATCATTCGTGACTTCCCTCGTCGACAGTTTCCCCACTCTGTCACAGGCAATATCAATGCAGAGACCGCAATTCTAATCCCCTCAGAATATAGTTGGAGAGTTCCACCACGGGCATCGACGAGTAGAAAGTATTTATACAGCAGTCTACCCCTAACTCGTGAACATTAACTTTTCACACATTCTATCTCTCTAAGTCATCCAACATTCACCTAACCTCTAGTATCTCAGCCACACTCTTACGTAACAAACCTCTCGTCACCAGATACGTCAACTGAAGGATCACCTGATGTAGAACGATAATGCAATCGCAGGTTCCTCAAAACGTTCCAACAGTCACAAAACGTATCACACTTATGATAATTCATCTACCGCCTTTCAGCACTGACTTATTGAACTCTATAACGGCGGCTGGGGACTGGATCCGTAAGAGGACGTCGTTTTGACCAACTTTGGGGTGATAGTAAACTCCATAAATTTGCCTAATCCAAGCTTGATGATACCTTGTGTGCCCTTCGCTATTAATTCATGAAGTATATCGGTGAGCTTGTTGATATAAACTACGCGCTTGTCGCCTTAGCATTGTGGTACTCCAGCCAGGTCCCCCTCAGCTCCATTGCTGTACTTGTTGCCTGTCGCGGTTCATTCCAAAATAACTGATGCTCATTTCATTGGTGAAGATTTATTTAATAATTGCTGCCCGTTTCATTTAAATTATTATCACCAGCTACTGATGAAAAAATTCTGCAGATTGAAATTTTGTCGAGTCTGCTATTTAAAAGCAGTGCAGTTTATCTTAAGGTCAACTACCCTATTCGTTGCAATTATTCCGGGCAAGCTTTAGTACATCTCTTCTGGGCATTTAAACTTTGTCTGGTCTGACAATAAAAATGGGGAGATTCACTTTACTAAAATCTGTTATTTTCAGGGCGATTATTAAGGGTATTCATATAGTAAAATAATTTTGGAGTATTGAAGCCTTTTCTTCTCGCCTTTTACCGTAAATCTGGTGTAACCGTAATTCTGGTGTTACAGAGGACTGTATAGCCCAATGCAATTCTGAGTTGCGCGAACAGATAGTTTACTTACCATCATATGTAGTCAGTGGGCAGATGTTTTTACCAATTTATGTTGGCTTACAAGTTGTATGTACCAGAATGTGTCCTTACGTTGCTGTAAAAGGAGTGGACAAATGGTTCAAAAGGCTCTGAGCACTATGGGACTCAACTGCTGAGGTTATTAGTCCCCTAGAACTTAGAACTAGTTAAACCTAACTAACCTAAGGACATTACAAACATCCATGCCCGAGGCAGGATTCGAACCTGCGACCGTAGCGGTCTTGCGGTTACAGGCTGCAGCGCTTTTAACCGCACGGCCACTTCGGCCGGCAAAGGAGTGGACAGTTGTGAGTTCTTAAGATCAGTTTTTAGTCTGTTGTAGTTGACCTTGTATGTGATCCGACCACATACCAGTACGGTTGTGGTTGGCATTTCTGCACCACCGATGCTGTCTGTTACATTATCACCGCCTAAGCGTGGTCTGAATTGTATTCATATAGCTTCGTCTTATTCTAAACTTACGTCCCCAACGGGCGTAATGCATTTGTAGTGTGTTTACTGCTAGTTTCCATTTTAATAGCATTATTTAAATTTTATATCGAAAGTCAATTTAACGAATTTTGGAGTCTATAAAAAATTTAATTCTCGGTCATTCCTAAAGTTTTATAAACAAAAGACAGGTAAACTTTTTCATGTTAAAAATTTTGAATATTTCTTTTTTTTAAAAAATGTAGGGGCAAGTGAATTTTTGATAATGTTCTATTGAAATAAACACTGTTGATGTTGACAACGGCGAATGCTCTTCATTGTTGTCTGGCCCAGTTGTAACATTCAACAGCGACTGGTTGAAGGGTCTGCAAGACATGTAATATACATGCTGTGCAGACAGTAAAGTTGTGCAGTTGAGCATAATAATAGGGCCGGGTGCCTCGGGATACTCATAATATATTAATGTTTTTTCTGTACACATATTCCTGATGCTTTTTGTGTACGTATTAATTCACATATTTACACTAATTAAATTTCGCCACTTAGTGCATTGCTGTTACTTATGTGTCTATATGACCATTTCTGTGTTGAACTCTTCTAGTCTTCAGTATATGGTGTTTGTGAATGTTATCCTTCCTAAATGTTCAGTATCCCCACTACTGAGTACACCACCTGCTGCATTCCTAATTACTACGTGTAACGGATTCATCTCTGTCTTTACGATAAATGAATGTTAATGACAAAAAAATTCAGTGTGTGTGTCACTAGTCTTGAGTAACACTGGCTGTTCCGCTCGACACTTCTAAACCAGGAACTACATTTACTAATGATTCATTAAAAAATGTGACTCTTGTAACCCTTAGGCATCCTGTAATATCAGAAACTATCATTAGATGCTTGTATGGAATGTTAATTTTATTGACGTGTAGAATCAAATAACTGGAGTTGAGAGGAGAGCAATGGAGTTTTAAGCGAATCGTTTCCGGGCTTTAGTTCTTCGCATGTTTCAATCGATGTTCAGTTTGATCGTCCTCTGTTTTCACTTCTCTTCTGTCGTAGGCGTTCGAGCGAGTGACACACATTCACTCACAGCTGTGTTATAATGTTATATGGCTGTTTCATTTCCGTTAAGTCAGGAAGAAAGTCATTTATGTAAAAATAAAACTGCACTGAACATCAATTCTGATAGGCAAAAGGGACAATGTGTGTAATTTGTTTGATAGTTAGTGGTTAACCAAATGAACTCATTATTATTTGTATGATGTCATGATGAAGAAGGAAATCCTATGTACTGATCGTAGTGGCGGTCTGCGTAAAATATTTCTGTGGGAGATGGACATCTAAAAAGATAACATTCTCAAATATTTGCCTAAATGCAGTCACACACGGAAAGAGAGAGAAATAATCGTACACCTTTGGTAGAAATTATAAATTTTATTTTAATATTTGTTTAAATGGAGTTCAGTGATATTAAAGCTTCATTAACATTCTTTAACACAGGTACTTTTAATGTTTGAGTTCGAAGATATTTTATTAATCCATTTAATAATTTATTCACCTTAAATATCTGTGAGTCGGTGTCCCCCATCACTTTTCTGGCAAACAAGAAATTTAGTCCTGATTTTCTCTGCCAGCACCTCCAGCACTGTCCCTACTGACGAAGCATCAGTAATATGTCCTTCTGAGCCACTGTACTTGGTTCCATATGAATATATTTATTGGCTAGTGAGCCGGTATCCCAATCCACTTTGCAGACAGCCAAGAGTCCCAGCCCTGACATTCTCCATCCAGCACCACGAACCCCCTCTCCAATAATGAGGCATTGGTGATGTGTCCTCCTCATACACAGTTCTAAATTCTTCACGAATATGCTCAATGGCTAGTGAAAAAGCCCTTGTCACCATCCAATTTGCTGTCACACAAAAGTCTTAGACATGACACTCTCTGGCCAGTATCTCTAACACACTCCCCATCTTTGATGAATTGGTGGGATGTCCTTCCTATCCACTGTACTCAGTTCTTCACGGACATGTCTATTGGTTAGTGAGTCATTATCCCTGTCCACTTTGTACATGCACAACAGTTTTTGCACTGACATTTTTCACCCAGCACCTCCAACACGCTCTGTGACGGCGAGGAAATGGTGGGATGTTCTCGTCAGGAATACGTTTAGTGGGTAGTGAGGCGGTGTGCCCGGCCACCCTGAGGGCGTACAACGATCTTCTCCCGGACTCTCTCCGCCCAGCACCTCCGACACCCTCGCCGGCGGCGAGTGATCGGCGGGATGTCCTCGTCACACTCCACCACAGGCGGCTCATGGATCTCGGCAGTCGTCACAATCATCCAGCCATCGTTCACCTGGACACAAAAGCAATTCTTCACTTTAAAATACATAAGAATTTCCTAACGTAACAACAGTAGCAATACTTCTATACGGTGACTCGTATGGAGAAATCGTACATTGAGAGACGACAACTTTCTATTTTTGTGTGTGATCGAAAGAAAGGGAAGAATTTTCAAACATAATCATTAACGGTGACAATAATCATATTTATTATCTTCCAGCATTAACTAAACTTGTGCCTCTTTATAATGGTCTGAGAAAAGGGTATGTTGTATGTAATCTAGCTTATCCCTTAGTAGCGAGTTATTAATGAAGTTGTGTCTTTAGTGCCGCCTTACCTTCCCGATGACTTTGCCGCAGGCTACATCAATAGCAGCAGGCGGTCGCCGGGACTTCTCCGCCTCCGCTGCCAGCAGAACCAACTCGTCCACGTCTGAGCGCAGCCGCCAACGCGCGGCGCTCATCCTCTGTGGGAGATTTGTTTCCATCGTCACAATTCATCCATTTGTTGTTTTTCAGTTTTATTTTTCTAACTTTTAGCTAACATCTAATATTTTGTGGGTATTTACCAATAGAATTAGTTAAATTAATCTCATATTAGAATATCAAATTCAGCAGCCTTGCAACTTTCAGAATTAGCCAAAAGGCTAAGGTAGGATCTACATGGATTGTTTACAAGACGGTCATTAGGTAACAATATCGACAGTGTTTTATCTTGAGTCTGGATCGTAAATGTGTTGCAATTAGAATAGGGATTTAAGAAGCTTGGTATAAATTAGTTTAAAAATCTAACACGAAGAACAGTTGCTATTCTATGATGGTCTATTTGAAACTATGAGTAGCTAAGATAGATTAACTAAATCCAGAAACCCTTACAGTAATCAAAGAAGTAATTAATTATCTTGGTAAACGTGGGTACACTTAGGAGTCATTACTGTTTTTCCAATAAGTCTCGGTGTTTCTTACCTCTGGCTTTCCAATTAAATCGACGTCTATCAGGTCTCCGTAGAAGTCTTCCTCTGCCTCCTTCCGAGATCGGAGGCAGAACGCGCCCAAAAGCCTTCGGAACATCTGCGAAGAAAGAAATAGATATCACGTCAAGTGTTGAGCAGATAGGATTACTGCGTTTCCATTGTCGACTGCTGGACAGTCAGAAAATTTGTAATGAGAACAGGGAGAGGGTCCTACGAAGATTTTTTTACTAATCAGTACACAATTATGTGGATGAAACATCGAAACGTCGAAATCTGTGATAATGTATGATTTTAAAAAAAATTATTATTAGCTCACGAATAATTTACAAGTCCTGTCCAAAGTAACGGTTTTAGTTAGCACAATAATACAAGTAGACCGAACACATATTAAGAAAAAGTGCGGGGCTTCACTGTTCATTTCGGAACAATGTACGATCAGTACACATGATATCATGGGACAAAACACAGCATAATAGGTAACCCGCGTGGTACGTTTTTCTTTTTCTTTTCGATTTCTTTGTCTGTTGTTCACGTCAGCTGATACCTCGAGGACAAACAACTGCTCACACTAGTTACTGTTCCCGACTTATTTTCGCTCTCTGTACAAATTTCCACACATGCTTTGCCGTACGATTTTAAAGCCACTTCGACATGTAAAGAGCCTGCCACCAATTTGCCCATAAATGGCGTCAAAAGAGTACGAGATACTTGTGTCAAATGGTCAAATGTCCAGCATGTAGTGGATACCATTTACTATGGACAGGAAGGAATAGTGGAGTGAGTTAGCATTTGCACTTTATATAGCGTTAAATGAGTTAAAATTACCGTTCAGCTAAGTCAGTGATTTTTTTACGTTGTTCTAAAGCCACTTGCTGAGGAGAAGGATGAAATAACTCATATGAAAAGAGAATGTCATCTTGCTGCCACGTCGTTGTCCAGTTCGGCAGCTGACGTGATTATATAAACAGTTTCCTCCTCTGTTGTCCAATACTTAAACATGTAGACTTGAGTTCCAACAAATTCTAAAAATTCTCATAACCAGATGGTAGTTGTTTAAGACTGTAAGCGTCGTACGCTCACTAGTAACTGAGTTGCTTAATATTGTTCCTTTCTGGAGCTAGCAAAGTCACCTCCATTTGGAAGTGGAGTAGCAGAGTGCGCAATAATATTAACGTCTCATGCAGCCATTATTTCACTTGAGAAGGAATGAGGCGTGCTGACGTTTAGCATTAAGTATTTTTCTATTACTCCATCTACAGTGAGAGGCTTGGTTAAATTAGTTTCACGTGGAGTGCCTTAGGCAGCATGCGTTGCTCATTGGTAGCGAGGTGAAACTCAACATGCTCTCCTTGAAATTGCTTCAAAACGTATCCCGTTTTTAACGGTTTCTGTCCTTCGGAGCTTCCATTGAATGATACGTGATTCACAGCTACATCTGCGAATTGCAAGACGTACACTAGACACATTGTTTGGACCAATAAAATGTAGCACGTTATACTGTTTTTTGAATATTCCACAGAAAAGAAATTAGCACCTAATATCCGAAGGAAGTGTAATTTGACGTCTAATAATCTTTGTGCAGACACATGATTTATCACGAGATATCTAGGGGAAAGCAATAAATTGGTTGACACCGAAAATTAACCGGAAATATACAACATGTTGTGATCTTACCAATTTCTTTAAATCGATTGAAAAATTTAACACATTCACAAGAGAAAGGAGCAAAAAATAATCATTTAAGTAAAACTGAATTCTGAATATATCACATCATTTAATCGGACTAAAAAGTGTAATATAATTTCTCACACTCCCATACATATTCTTAATCTTATAAAGATACTGCTGAAAATTTGTGATTGTGAACTTTTACTATCCGTGGTAGTTCTTGTAAGATTAAAAACGAAAAACGAGGACCACGTGCAATATAGCTTCACGTTAGTCAGCAGGTGAATTATTCATGCATCATTTAAGTATTGCGTGTGCCCTATGTTTTTCGATTTAAATGTTTCAAGTATTTTTATAGACATTAAAAATTCGCTATCACAGCTTTCCAAAACTCTCTATACGGTGTTCGTTATCTGTATGGAGCTATGAGAAATCGTTTTGTACCTTTTAGACGGGTTTAAAAATATGGTAAACTAAAAAGTGGTTTTCCTTCAAATAGTTATTTTCTGTTTCTTACTCTTCGGTGGGTGAAATTTTATGAATCGATTATACTCATTTTGGTGAGGTTACAGTGGAATTTGTGATATATTTCAGTATTATTTTAGTTTATGTTTACCTGACTTGAAAAATCTGCTAATTTCTCCAACATTTATGTTGGGATATGACCGTGTGGGAAAAAAGTATATATATCTGACCTCACACGGAGGCTTACCATCTACCGTTCATCCCGCAGGTCATTCGCGACTGAATCAGAAAAAGGTGGAGATGGCAATAGTACATAAAGTACACTCCGCCACACACCAGACAAGCTAGTGATTTAATATTGCAATGTCAGCCATCTCTGAGCTATGATGGACGATTCAAGACTCTAGGTCACATTTAATTTAGAATCAATTGAGAAATCTGTACCGAAGAGACCGACACACAGCTAGGCGACCTAACGTGAACATGCTTGAAAGTAGCGCCTTTCTGGTGATGTGATGTTAAAGATAATTCCTAAGAAACCATGAATCGAGCACAACTCAACATTCAGGTAATCAGTAAGTTGACAAACACGTCGCGAGTCAAGTATAGGAGTCCAAAAGCTTAACTCCATCCTAATAGGCCAAGGAGGCCCAAATTTACCGACCGGCCGCCGTGTCATCCTCAATCGACAATCGTCGCTGTAGACGGATATGGAGGGGCATGTGGTCAGCACACCGCTCTCCCAGACGTATGTGAGTTTACGAGACCGGAGCCGCCGCTTCTCAATCAAGTATCTCGTCAGTTTGTCTCCAAGGCCTGAGTGCACCCAGCTTGCTAACAGCGCTCGGCAGACCGGGTGGTCACCTATCCAAGAGCTACACCAATCTGACAGCACTTAACTCCAGGGCTCCAGGGGAACCGGTGTTACCACTGCGACTAGGCCGCTGGCAAGTATAGGAGTCAGAAACTGCCTCAGATATGACAACTATGTATTGGTGTCATGATGGAGTCCAGATGTGTGCCTGCGGGGGACGTAGAGCTTATTAGCTAAATAAATGTCCTGCTGCATTGAGGTCCCAGGGAAGAAAATGTATCACCAAGGATGACGTTTCTTTTCTCCTTTCTGCAACAAATAGAGTTTGTAAGTGTATGGGATAGAGAGACACACGGATAGAGTGTGTGTGTATGTGTGTGTGTGTGTGTGTGTGTGTGTGTGTGTGTGTCACAGAGAGAGAGAGAGAGAAAGAGAGAGGAAAAAGAGAGAGGTAGGGAGGTAGGGAGAGGGAGGGAGAGAGGGAGGATGGGAGCGAAAGAGACAGACTGAAGCCTTGAACTGTTCTGAGAGACGTTGTCGGTGGTTCAAATGATTGCATGTTTGCCCCTGAAATTCAAAGCTGAGACTACTATCCAGTGCTTAACAGAAGACTTCAGCATAATTGGAAAATGGATTGCTGTCAACATACTACACCAGGTTGAGATTGACAGTACTGAAACATACTACCGCAACCTTTTGCAGTTATGGCCTGTTTTCTTACGCACTGAATGACCTTGTAATTCATTCTTAATCTCTGCATTTCTGAGGCGATATTTTCTGATGCATTCTGTAACAGTACGGACAAATCTCATTTATCCAGCTCAAATACTTTTGTGTGGGAAATCAAGTTTAAGACCCATGGAGCATAGTAAGTACTGCCATGACTTTGTCAACTTCATCTTTCTCTCCTTTGTCGTTTGTATTTGTAGCGCATTTCTAATTGTTCCACAGATTGCGTTACATTTTAGGATGCTGTTATTAATTTCCTTTCTGAAATCTCGTCATTTGATCATGTGCGTATAGCAGATTATTAACATTTCTATCTGTTGATCTTTATGCCGTAACTGATACTGCGTTTCCAAGCACTGACTAGGTCACCCACCAAGAAGTTGAAAAGAGCTGAAAACAGGTTACATACTTGTCTAATTCTCTGTTTTATTGTTACTTATTTACACTAGTTCTTTAGTATTTAAAATAATTTTTCTCTCTTTGCAACAGATTCCAAAGAGTTGATCAGACAAATCGCGACCCCTTTTCTTTTATTTTTTTTTTTTTTTGCATAATCTGACACATCACAAGTCTACTGCCCTTCTCAAAAGCATTTTCATAATCTACAAACATTTTAACATCTCTGACTTAAATTCTTTCCTGTTCTTTAACCACTGCCTTCCCCTAAACTATACTGTCTTTACAGGATAGTTCTCTTCTGTAGCAAGAAAAGCGCATGCACCAATACTCGCTGTTAAATAAAATAGTGAATAGCTTTTGGTGAACCTTCTGTGTTGTAGGTGGAGGCACTTGAAACTCTTTTATTCCTGACATTTATTCCATATCTGTGTTGGACAACTATTGAGGGGTACGTGGTTCCACCACGTTTCGCGACTGACATCTTGTGTCTGCAAGTCTTAGGGTATTCAAAATCTGCTTGTGGACGAACAGCCAGGACAAATATGCCTCATGGACCGCGATCATATAATCTGTAAGATTCAGCATCAGCTAAACTTAATGGACTCCAAAGTAACCATTACATGAGCAAAATTTTTGTTTCTTCGTTTACTGCTACTACATATGACATACACAGCAATCAAATAACATTTATTTACACTACAGAGCAGATGTGTATCTAGAATGGCTGCTAAATATAGGGCGATGTGGAGGGGATGTAGGCAACTCGTATAAGCTCTCTTGTGAAGTGTCGAATGACAAAGAGACTTCACGATACATGCCACTACACAGCACCCAATAACTGTTACGCATTTCTTCAAACTTATTCAGAATTTTTATTTCTGTCTCGCTGGCGATACAGGATATCAATTTCTTTCTAGGGAGGAAAGCTACCCCATCTTCTCCTCGCAGGATACGTTCATGTTCCAGAAAGCAAAAATTAATTGTGTTAATATATCTGCTGCTGGTTAATCACGCAGAACAAAATGAAGCACCTTTGTGATCTACACTTAATGTAGCATGTAAAGTGATATAGTGTTCCAACATGTCCTAGAATAATGTCTGTGGGTAGCCACTAAATTCACTTGATAATGGAAACAAAAACTACTGGAATTTACAGAATGCAAAAAATTCAGCAGGGTACATAAGTTACCGAGACCATGTCCGACAATACCGTGAAACTACTCTCGAAGAATGAACATCAAGACTGATCACCGGAAAGGATCGTTTCCTTCGGTGAAACGTATCTGGTCGGCTAAACATCTAAATAAAGCTGGATACGAACGATTACAAATGTGAGGCCACAGCGATCAGCAGCAGTAGTTTACACTCGACGTCAACAGCAAATGATGTTAGTGTGGATAAGAGATGACGGAGACAAGATATTGGCTCGCCACTTACGGTTTCGTGTAGCGTCCCACACAACGCTATTTTTCTACGTTTTTCTATCTGAAGACGGTCCTCAACAAGCAGATCAAATGTTCAGTTAATGACATTTTCTCACCAACAAGAAACATTACAGCGCGAACGATAGCACTACGAAAATTACAGAAGCACAGACAATATGCTTACGCAACACGATTCGCAATCGCTACGTTGCCTCTCATCTGCCGCCACATGTTTTGCGATATTTCGTTGTTGAGAAAATCGTGGGGGACCCAAACTAAAGAACAAAAGTAGCTCCTGACTGTACCGCAGCGCTTTACTAGCCACAGGTAATACGTGGCTAATCTGTCTTTGCAAATTTCATCAATGATAATGTTAGTATCGAATTAAACTTTTCATAATTAGATTCATTATTTGCTTAGTAAATAAGATAAAAGAAAAATATATATTTGAAAATGCCCCAAATCGAAGCTAATGTGCTGATAGAAGTCTCTACAATTGAGTGCACGCACACGCAGGATGCGCAGATGCCAACAGAATTGTGTAATAAGTTTGCTTTCAAACCAAGACGTCGATCTACACGACTACAACATTTTTTTTTAAGATCGATACCTTAGATAATTTTTTTTAATATGCGGTGAAATAAGAGTGGTAACTACTTGTGAATATGAAAAGATTCGAGACAGTCACGTCTTGTGAAGTTTCAGTAACACTGAACTTTTAGTTGTACGAAATACGTTTGTATCAGACATTTCCCAACAACTTATGAGATTTATGAACCGACGCACTGAGTGGGTCTGTGGGTGGTTAGGATATGCAGATACGTCTTTTTAGATCTTGAATAAAATTAGGAAGGAACGGAGTAAGCGTCTAAATAAACTAAGAAACCAATGCGATGATGTCAGGGAGACACCGTAGTTTGCAAGGAAGACACATTCAATACGACGGTGAATTAATTTGGGAGGAATGCATGCAGAAGGTCAAGCCGTGTTTCGAAACAGAATCGAAATGCGTAGGCTGTAGTAAATACTGGTTCCCTATGAGAATTAAGACCCTTGCTAAAGAACATGTACACACATGTTTGGACACTTAGAACGTGAAAAGTTATGTGATGGTGTGAAGGAGTTACAGACATGAGACAGTGCACGCAGTCCCTAGGTCAGTTACGTAAGTTAAATATGCTGAGACTGGTTGCAGAGTTATTAACAACACGAGGGAGATATTTCATACAAATTAACGGATATGTCGAATACTTTTCATGGCGACAAAAGTAAGACTTAACCAATAAATGGTACATACTTTTGAATATGTCAGAAAACCTCAAAATTTGTGGACGCGAAATCACAAGATATTATCCTTACAACAGTACCAAAATAATGTAATTCTCAGCATCCAGAATCCATAAAAGTATTTAGTGGTAAGAAGCAGTAAAGTGTAACTACTTTCCACTGCTACAGGGTGTTTCAAAAATGACCGGTATATTTGAAACGGCAATAAAAACTAAACGAGCAGCGATAGAAATACACCGTTTGTTGCAATATGCTTGGGACAACAGTACATTTTCAGGCAGACAAACTTTCGAAATTACAGTAGTTACAATTTTCAACAACAGATGGCGCTGCGGTCTGGGAAACTCTATAGTACGATATTTTCCACATATCCACCATGCGTAGCAATAATATGGCGTAGTCTCTGAATGAAATTACCCGAAACCTTTGACAACGTGTCTGGCGGAATGGCTTCACATGCAGATGAGATGTACTGCTTCAGCTGTTCAATTGTTTCTGGATTCTGGCGGTACACCTGGTCTTTCACGTGTCCCCACAGAAAGAAGTCACAGGGGTTCATGTCTGGTGAATAGGGAGGCCAATCCACGCCGCCTCCTGTATGTTTCGGATAGCACAAAGCAATCACACGATCATCGAAATATTCATTCAGGAAATTAAAGACGTCGGCCGTGCGATGTGCCCGGGCACCATCTTGCATAAACCACGAGGTGTTCGCAGTGTCGTCTAAGGCAGTTTGTACCGCCACAAATTCACGAAGAATGTCGAGATAGCGTGATGCAGTAATCGTTTCGGATCTGAAAAATGGGCCAATGATTCATTTGGAAGAAATGGCGGCCCACACCAGTACTTTTTGAGGATGCAGGGACGATGGGACTGCAACATGGGGTTTTTCGGTTCCCCACATGCGCCAGTTCTGTTTATTGACGAAGCCGTCCAGGTAAAAATAAGCTTCGTCAGTAAACCAAATGCTGCCCACATGCATATCGCCGTCATCAATCCTGTGCACTATATCGTTAGCGAATGTCTCTCGTGCAGCAATGGTAGCGACGCTGAGGGGTTGCCGCGTTTGAATTTTGTATGGATAGAGGTGTAAACTCTGGCGCATGAGACGATACATGGACGTTGGCGTCATTTGGACCGCAGCTGCAACACGGCGAACGGAAACCCGAGGCCGCTGTTGGATCACCTGCTGCACTAGCTGCGTGTTGCCCTCTGTGGTTGCCGTACGCGGTCGCCCTACCTTTCCAGCACGTTCATCCGTCACGTTCCCAGTCCGTTGAAATTTTTCAAACAGATCCTTTATTGTATCGCTTTTCGGTCCTATGGTTACAGTAAACCTCCGTTGAAAACTTCGTCTTGTTGCAACAACACTGTGTTCTAGGCGGTGGAATTACAACACCAGAAAAATCCTCTGTTCTAAGGAATAAACCATGTTGTCTACAGCACACTTGCACATTGTGAACAGCAGACGCTTACAGCAGAAAGACGACGTACAGAATGGCGCACCCACAGACTGCGTTGTCTTCTATATCTTTCACATCACTTGCAGCGCCATCTGTTGTTGAAAATTGTAACTACTGTAATTTCGAAAGTTTGTCCGCCTGAAAATGTACTGTTGTCCCAAGCATATTGCAACAAACGGTGTATTTCTATCGCTGCTCGTTTAGTTTTTATTGCCGTTTCAAATATACCGGTCATTTTTGAAACACCCTGTACACAAGTAAACAGAAGACACTTTAAGTAATTCCTTTAAATATATGCACCATTTTGTTGCAGTAAAACCATAAGAAAGCCACACCGAGTTCATCAAAGCACGTCCTAAAAAACATTCAGCAGACTACATCAGTTACCGAAATCATGCCCACGATTTAGTGAAGGGACTCTCGTAGATTGATCTCAGGTCGCATTTGAAAGTATTTCTTTTGTCTTTCTCGTTAAAATATAGCTGGTGTGATTAAACATCCAAAATGAAACCAAATACAAGCGATCTGATGCGTGAGCTACAGCGTTCAGCAGCAATAGATTACAGTGACGTCAACAGCAAAGGATGTTAGCGTGGATAAGAGTTGACCGAGAGAAGATGTTGCCTGATCACTCACGGTTCCGTACTGCGCCAATCCAACGCTGGCTTTGTAAGTTCTTTTGTCGGAAGACTCTTCTCGACAAGCTCTTGAGATATTCAATTACTGAACTTGTCTCACCAAAAAGAAGCTCTAGACCACAAAGAACAGCACTACGAAAATCACGTAAGCACAGACAAAATTTTTACGCAACACGATTCGCAATCGCAATGTTGCTATGTGACTGTCCACCTAATATTGTGCGACATTTCATTGTTGACAAATTGATCTGGGACCTAAGTCAAATAGTGACGATTACTTCCGACTGTAACCGGACAGTTTACTAACTATACGTGTAATACGTGTCTGATCTTCCAAGCACAAATTCCCGGATCAACTGCAATTCAGAAGGGCATGTACTATAAACTATGAAATTTGTCACTTTCCCAGCTGACCATGTTAGTATCGGCTTTAAACTTCTACCCTAAAATTCTTTGTTGCCTATTAAGCAAGATTAAGGAATAGCACCTATTGAAAATATTAATTTTAAATTAGCAACAGTCTCAGTTACAGTGATACCTAGATTTACCTATGTTTCAGTTGGGATAATCCAACCTTCTTCGGAATAAATGGAACTGCGATTTGTCCATAATAGGCAACGTCAAAAACTAAAAACTATAAATAGTAATACATCGTCTTATTGCAATAACATATCTGGGAAACAGCTTCAGCCCCAGTTCGCGATCGCAGTACGGCAGCAACGGATAAGTTATTGCAATATGACGATGTATTACTATATTATAGTTTTAGTTTTTGACGTTGTCCATTATGGACAAATGGTTGTTCCTTTTATTCTGAAGAAGGTTGGGTTATCCCAACTGAAACCTCGGTAAATCTAGGTAAACACTGCAACTGAGGATGTTGTTAATTCACATTTAATATTTATACAGTTGCTGACAGGGCCGCGTAATGTTGAAAAAATTGAAAATATCCCAAAATGAGGCTAACATGCTGGTAGAAGCCGCTAATTTTCCGATCACCTAAGCGTTGGTGCCTGGAGAACTGTGTAATAATTTTGCTTCAAAAACAAGCAGTTGACTTACACACATTATTTACATATTTCTTCGATGGTTACAACGTGTTTCTTTGGCCACAGGGGTACCTGAAATCATTTTTTAATGTACTGTGAAATGATAGTGGCAACTACTTATGAATGCGAATATATCGGAAAATTCACTTCTTTTCAAATTTGAATACCATTGGGAAAGCAGTTGGGCGAAATACGTTTGCATCAGACACTTAACACGAAATTTTGACATTTATAAGCCGACGCCCTGAGTGCGTCTGTGGTTCGTGGCGATGTGCAGATGACCCTTCCTTAAAGCCTGAATAAAATTAAGATGGAGTCCGAATAGGGCGAGCGTCGAAAGAAACTAAGAAATAAGATGCGATGATTTTAAGAGGCAACTATAATTCTCAAAGACGACACATCTAATACAATGACAGACATGAAGAGGGTGCAGCTGCGAATCAAAACAAAATTGAAATGCGCGTGCGACAGAAAATATTGCGTCGCCTAAGAGCATCAGGATCGTTGCTAAAGATCATGTACACACATATTTGTTTGTGTAGAACGTGAATTATTGTGTGATGATACGAAATTCTTAGAGACGTGTGATTTTGCACACAATTCGTAGGTCAGTTACGTATACCAAATATTGGGAAATCAGGGACAGAGTGAGACACATCGAGGTCACCGAAGCGCTTCCTAAAACACATTCTACGCAAATTATCCATATCCATATCAATATATTTTCCATAGTTTCCTATAAATATAAATATTTCACGAAAACCCTAATTCCTTGAAAATTGTTAAAACATGTACAACAGAAACACGTTTTTGTGGATGGATTCTACTCGAACAAAATGTGATGTGCGCGAACAGACACAGAACATTATTTTCCTTAGCAGTGTAGCTTCCTAGTAGGTGGTCAACTGCCGACTTCCAACCCATGTTTGGTCGCCTTCACTTCGCGTCATTCACTACTCAGTTACCAACTTCACAACCCAATCTACGAGCTACCTACGCTGTGAATGTATCTTTGTACCAAAGAGGGCAGATAATGTAGATACACAGACAGACCCTTTAATCGAGAACACATGCTCGACCCCTTAGAATAGCATGCACCTGAAATGTAAAATGAACTCAAATTTTTAATGGTGTTCACTGCTGACATATTCGAAACTAGGCATATGCCTTTCGTCGGAAAGGCCCCTTTTACCTAAATAAATGTCTCGCTCTCATTGTGCAACGAAATGTCTGTAAGTGTGTGAGGGTGAGAGAGAGAGAGAGTGAGAGAGATACAGATAGAGAGCCAGAAAGCGACCTAATGAAACCGTGGTCAAAATTGGCGGTTTTTAGTCTAGCTTCTAGTGACATAGTAGAGTAGAAAAGAGGGGAATCGCCTGGTAGAGCTTCAGTTTGCAGGCTAACAAAGAGGGAAGAGTTTGATCAAATACCTGACAACTGAAGTCCCTCACGCTGCTAGAGAGAACTGAACAGGAAAATGTTACTAACAAATTTAATGTAGCTTACTGATTACAGGAATACATTTTTGCTTGAAGCAACCCATTTCGATTTATTAAAGATAAATAAAAAATTAATCTTTATCCCAACCCCCCTTCTTCCTCATCACATCCCATCCCATCTCCCTCCCATACCCTCTAGCTTACATCTCGCCGGTCTGGACTTTTAAGTATAATATTCATATCAGTCCCTGCTACCACCAAGCACAAATTTTCAACAATATAAATTTTCACCCCGCAATTTTGGTCCTCGTTGAGTATGAACAATATAAAGAACCTTGCCAATCTCCGGAACATGTAAGACATAAAAAGCGATACGTTATGGTAATATGACACAGAATATAGCCGACACGTAGCCCCTAAACCCTCTTCTTGGTGGACATATACACGTCTCGGAATTTGAAGGATATAAAGAATTCAGCTTGGTTCATCAGTTATCGAAATCATGCCCACCATTTTCTAAAACTGCTCTCATAGGCTGAAGCTCAAGTCGAATAACTGGAAAGGTTTTCTTTTCCCTTTTTCATTAAAATGTAGCTGGTGCCGTTACACATCCAGATAAAATCAAATACAAGCGATTTCATGCGTGTGCTAAAGCGCTCAGCAGCAGTAGTTTACTGTGAAATTAACGGCAGAGGATATTAGTGTGGATAACAGATGACGGAGAGAAGATGTCGATGTTCACTTACGGTTCCGTACTGCGTCACAACCAACGCTGGCTTTCGAAGTTCTTCTGTTGGAAGACTGTACTCGAAAAGCTGTTCAGATATTCAGTTAATGAGCTTCCCTCACAAAGAAGATACTCTAGAGCACAAACAATAGCACTAAGAAAATCACGCAAGCACAGACAATGTGTTTACGCAACACGATTCGCAATCGCAATGTTGCTACGCAACTGCCCGTCTGATGACGTACGATATTTCATTGTTGACAAATACCGCTGGTACACAAGCTAAAGAACGACGCCCTCCTCTGATAGTAAAATAGTACCGTACTAACTATACAAAATAAGTTACTGCAATGTCCATTCTCAGTACTATTATTTTCCTCTTAAGTAAAATATATTAATCATCTTTCTTTGAAAAGCCTCACAAAGATGATTATGAGGTGATATAAGCTATTATAAACGAGAACAGCTGCAACTAGATGTGCGAAGAATTGGGGTAATAAGTTTTGCTTAATGGCACGTAGTCCACTATCGCTATAGCTTTATTTTTCACTGACTACAACACGTCGTTTTGGCTTACCTTACTGTTACGGTAGATCATTTTGTTACGAGCTGTGTAGTGGTGGTGAGGGCTTCTTCTGAGTATGCATAAATTTGAAACATCTGCTTCCTTTAAAGTTTCGATAACACTTAATTTCTAATTCGACGAAATATGTTTGCACCAGACGATTTGTTGGACGACGCACTTAGTGTATCTGTGGTTCGTTGCAGTGTGTATATGCTTGTTATAGATCTTGAAAAAAGTTTGTATAATGTGAGAATAATTCGGGCGTCAAGAGGGACTAAGAAAAGGATGTAATGGTTTGAAGTGCCACTGTAGTTCCCCATGACAACAGTTTCAGGACGATGGAGCAGATTTTAAGAACAAATTCAAGTAGGGTGTGAAGTTCCGGTTCAAAACGGTTTCAAAGGTCGTATACGGTAGTAAATACTGGGTCCCGAATGCGAATTTCCCTCTATAGTAAAAAACATGTACACACACACACACACACACACACACACACACACACACACACACACGATTGAGGGTTTAGAAAGTGAAACATTATGTAGTGGGAGCATAAGGCACTGTGGTCACCACCATGTGGCGTTTGCATACGTTAACCACTGCTGCCATGTTGGTGGTATTAGGAAGGAGTAGGCTCTGCGTCAGCGCTGAGTACTACACGCTAATCTCCATACAGTACAAACATGACTTTTATTTATTTGTTTTTACTCATGTACCTCGTATTTTCCTTTAGTCTTTTAGCTAAATACAACAGTAAACCAGATGTTGTACATGAATTAACATGAAAATGGGACGTAATGTTTTAACATAATTTCAGATGTCTTAGTGTAACTAATCATTCTAGTGTTTATGTTGGAAAAATCTACATTACATATCTGCATAAAATATTAATCGAAAGTCTGTATGGAATATGTAAATTAGTAAATAATAAGTTTGAAAACCAAATTTGTTTTCTAACCTTTGGCTTAAAACATGGTTCAAATTGCTCTAAGCACTATGGGACTTAACATCTGAGGTCATCAGTCCCCTAAAACTTAGAACTACTGAAACCTAACTAACCTAAGCACATCACACACATCCATGCCTGAGGCAGAATTCGAAACTACGACCGTAGCAGCAGCGCGGTTCCGGACTAAAGCGCCTAGAACCGCTCGGCCACAGCTGCCGGCTTCCTTTTTCCCATTTTCCACATAGATAGAGACCGTATATTAGTTTGGAATGCAGAGGCATATGCTACTGGCCTTTTGTATTATGCTGCTTTGAGACATTAAAAATTTTGTAATTTGTGATTCTTGACTACATTGTTATACAACACTACACTTCGCTGCACTTGACTACATTAATGCCACACTACATTAGACTACTCTAACCGGTGACAGAACCAAGCTAGATTTTTCATTTTTCTGGATAGTTAACCCCTGGCAAACTGAGGCCCAGCTCAGGTTTCACAGGGACCCTACATCTACATCTACATCTACATTGATACTCCGCAAGCCACCCAACGGTGTGTGGCGGAGGGCACTTTACGTGCCACTGTCATTACCTCCCTTTCCTGTTCCAGTCGCGTATGGTTCGCGGGAAGAACGACTGTCTGAACGCCTCCGTGCGCGCTCTAATCTCTCTAATTTTACATTCGTGATCTCCTCGGGAGGTATAAGTAGGGGGAAGCAATATATTCGATACCTCATCCAGAAACGCACCCTCTCGAAACCTGGCGAGCAAGCTACACCGCGATGCAGAGCGCCTCTCTTGCAGAGTCTGCCACTTGAGTTTATTAAACATCTCCGTAACGCTATCACGGTTACCAAATAACCCTGTGACGAAACGCGCCGCTCTTCTTTGAATCTTCTCTATCTCCTCCGTCAGACCGATCTGGTACGGATCCCACACTGATGAGCAATACTCAAGTATAGGTCGAACGAGTGTTTTGTAAGCCACCTCCTTTGTTGATGGACTACATTTTCTAAGCACTCTCCCAATGAATCTCAACCTGGTACCCGCCTTACCAACAATTAATTTTATATGATCATTCCACTTCAAATCGTTCCGCACGCATACTCCCAGATATTTTACAGAAGTAACTGCTACCAGTGTTTGTTCCGCTATCATATAATCATACAATAAAGGATCCTTCTTTGTATGTATTCGCAATACATTACATTTGTCTATATTAAGGGTCAGTTGCCACTCCCTGCACCAAGTCCCTATCCGCTGCAGATCTTCCTGCATTTCGCTATAATTTTCTAATGCTGCAACTTCTCTGTATACTACAGCATCATCCGCGAAAAGCCGCATGGAACTTCCGACACTATCTACTAAGTCATTTATATATATTGTGAAAAGCAATGGTCCCATAACACTCCCCTGTGGCACGCCAGAGGTTACTTTAACGTCTGTAGACGTCTCTCCATTGATAACAACATGCTGTGTTCTGTTTGCTAAAAACTCTTCAATCCAGCCACACAGCTGGTCTGATATTCCGTAGGCTCTTACTTTGTTTATCAGGCGACAGTGCGGAACTCTATCGAACGCCTTCCGGAAGTCAAGAAAAATAGCATGTACCTGGGAGCCTGTATCTAATATTTTCTCGGTCTCATGAACAAATAAGGCGAGTTGGGTCTCACACGATCGCTGTTTCCGGAATCCATGTTGATTCCTACATAGTAGATTCTGGGTTTCCAGAAATGACATGATACGCGAGAAAAAAACATGTTCTAAAATTCTACAAGAGATCGACGTAAGAGATATAGGTCTATAGTTTTGCGCATCTGCTCGACGACCCTTCTTGAAGACTGGGACTATCTCTGCTCTTTTCCGATCATTTGGAACCCTCCGTTCCTCTAGAGACTTGCGGTACACGGCTGTTAGAAGGGGGGCAAGTTCTTTCGCGTACTCTGTGTAGAATCGAATTGGTATCCCGTCAGGTCCAGTGGACTTTCCTCTATTGAGTGATTCCAGTTGCTTTTCTATTCCTTGGACACTTATTTCGATGTCAGCTATTTTTTCGTTTGTGCGAGGATTTAGAGAAGGAACTGCAGTGCGGTCTTCCTCTGTGAAACAGCTTTGGAAAAAGGTGTTTAGTATTTCAGCTTTACGCGTGTCATCCTCTGTTTCAATGCCATCATCATCCCGTAGTGTCTGGATACGCTGTTTCGAGCCACTTACTGATTTAACGTAAGACCAGAACTTCCTAGGATTTTCTGTCATGTCGGTACATAGAATTTCACTTTCAAATTCAATGAACGCTTCACGCATAGCTCTCCTTACGCTAACTTTGACATCGTTTAGCTTCTGTTTGTCTGAGAGGTTTTGGCTGCGTTTAAACTTGGAGTGGAGCTCTCTTTGCTTTCGCAGTAGTTTCCTACATTTGTTGTTGTACCACGGTGGATTTTTCCCGTCCCTCACAGTTTTACTCAGCACGTACCTGTCTAAAACGCATTTTACGATTGCCTTGAACTTTTTCCATAAACACTCAACATTGTCAGTGTCGGAACAGAAATTTTCGTTTTGATCTGTTAGGTAGTCTGAAATCTGCCTTCTATTACTCTTGCTAAACAGATAAACCTTCCTCCCTTTTTTTATATTCCTATTAACTTCCATATTCAGGGATGCTGCAACGGCCTTATGATCACTGATTCCCTGTTCTGTACATACAGAGTCGAAAAGTTCGGGTCTGTTTGTTATCAGTAGGTCCAAGATGTTATCTCCACGAGTCGGTTCTCTGTTTAATTGCTCGAGGTAATTTTCGGATGGTGCACTCAGTATAATGTCACTCGATGCTCTGTCCCTACCACCCGTCCTAAACATCTGAGTGTCCCAGTCTATATCTGGTAAATTGAAATCTCCACCTAAGACTATAACATGCTGAGAAAATTTATGTGAAATGTATTCCAAATTTTCTCTCAGTTGTTCTGCCACTAATGCTGCTGAGTCGGGAGGTCGGTAAAAGGAGCCAATTATTAACCTAGTTCGGTTGTTGAGCGTAACCTCCACCCATAATAATTCACAGGAACTATCCACTTCTACTTCACTACGGGATAAACTACTACTAACAGCGACGAACACTCCACCACCGGTTGCATGCAATCTATCCTTTCTAAACACCGTCTGTACCTTTGTAAATATTTCGGCAGAATTTATCTCTGGCTTCAGCCAGCTTTCTGTACCTATAACGATTTCAGCTTCGGTGCTTTCTATCAGCGCTTGAAGTTCCGGTACTTTACCAACGCAGCTTCGACAGTTGACAATTACAATACCGATTGTTGCTTGGTCCCCGCATGTCCTGACTTTGCCCCGCACCTGTTGAGGCTGTTGCCCTTTCTGTACTTGCCCAAGGCCATCTAACCTAAAAAACCGCCCAGCCCACGCCACACAACCCCTGCTACCCGTGTAGCCGCATGTTGCGTGTAGTGGACTCCTGACCTATCCAGCGGAACCCGAAACCCCACCACCCTATGCCGCAAGTCGAGGAATCTGCAGCCCACACGGTCGCAGAACCGTCTCAGCCTCTGATTCAGACGCTCCACTCGGCTCTGTACCAAAGGTCCGCAGTCAGTCCTATCGACGATGCTGCAGATGGTGAGCTCTGCTTTCATCCCGCTAGCGAGACTGGCAGTCATCACCAAATCAGATAGCCGTCGGAAGCCAGAGAGGATTTCCTCGGATCCATAGCGACACACATCATTGGTGCCGACATGAGCGACCACCTGCAGATGGGTGCACCCTGTACCCTTCATGGCATCCGGAAGGACCCTTTCCACATCTGGAATGACTCCCCCCGGTATGCACACGGAGTGCACATTGGTTTTCTTCCCCTCTCTTGCTGCCATTTCCATAAGGGGCCCCATTACGCGCCTGACGTTGGAGCTCCCAACTACCAGTAAGCCCACCATCTGCAACTGCCCGGATCTTGCAGACTGAGGGGCAACCTCTGGAACAGGACAAGCAGCCATGTCAGGCCGAAGATCAGTATCAGCCTGAGACAGAGCCTGAAACCGGTTCGTCAGACAAACTGGAGAGGCTTTCCGTTCAGCCCTCTGGAATGTCTTTCGCCCCCTGCCACACCTTGAAACGACCTCCCACTCTACCACAGGTGAGGGATCAGCCTCAATGCGGGCAGTATCCCGGGCAACCACAGTCGTAGTCCGAACAGGGGATGCGTGGGACGAGCTGGCCGTCCCCGACAAACCCCCATCCGGACCCCACAATGATGCCCATTGGCAACAGCCTCTAGCTGTGTGACCGAAGCCAACACTGCCTGAAGCTGGGAGCGAAGGGATGCCAACTCAGCCTGCATCCGAACACAGCAGTTGCAGTCCCTATCCATGCTAAAAACTGTTTTGCAAAGAACATCTGAACTAATCTACAGAGAGCGCAAACAAATCGACAAAATTTAAACGGTTATTAAAATACAAGATTGCCTAGTAAATGCAGTAATGCTGCTACTTGCGCACTGCTGACACTGCTCGGCGGCGGAAGGAGACTAAGCGAAATTACACTATTCAGGTACTAAAACGCGATGCTACACTCTCAAATACGATAATACGCCCGAAATTTATGAATTAAACAATGCAAGTACCAAAAACACGCAAAGAAATTAAGAATTAAACTATGTAACAAATGAGTGAGCTAGGAGTATACGACTTGCTGCTCAGCTGCTTATCCAACGGCGGCAGGGAGCACACTGACTGTGACCAACCGACACTGGCCGTTCAAAACGAAAACAGTAGACAAACGACTACGCGAATTTACACTATTCAGGTACTAAAACGCGATGCTACAACTCTCAAATACTATAATACGCCCGAAATTTATGAATTAAACAATGCAAGTACCAAAAACACGCAAGGAAATTAAGAATTAAACTATGTAACAAATGAGTGAGCTAGGAGTATACGACTTGCTGCTCAGCTGCTTATCCAACGGCGGCAGGGAGCACCCTGCTACTGCCACCCAAGTTGTACAGATTGGGAGGTGACTGTCAGGGACTACTCCCCGAGGCTCATCTCCTTTCTCCTTGTGAAAGGTTGCTGTAGGTGGATGTTCTGCTATGGTGCAACTAGTCGCCTTTATGTGTGATCTTTTCCTTGTTGTCTCTAGCCAATGTAGGCTTGCAGTTCATATGGAGTAGACCAAAAACAGTTTTGCATCAACCCAGTTCCCAGAAATCCTGAAGATAGCCGTTGACTGTGGATTCCGTATCACAGATACAGTCCCTTTGACTGTTCAGAGATCTCACTAAACCCGCCCAAAAGTGTAAACAGCCATGCATGAGCTGCTCCTATTAGAGGCGGTCCGATAGCCGATCAGATCCAGTCATTCCACCACGAAGGAGGTACACGGCTCATGTAGTTTGTAATTCCAACGTACCTAGACGGTCAATACCTCGGTTGATCGCGTCTGTATTGTTTCTTTGAGCCACGACGGGCTATCAACAAGGGAAGTGAGCAGGCGTCAGGGAGTGAAACAAAAGGATTATCTGACATGGAGGAGATACAAAGAGACAGGAGCTGTCGATGACATGACTCGCTCAGGCCGCCCAAGGGCTACTACTGCAGTGGACGACCGCGACCTCAGGTTATGGCTCGGGGGAACCCTGACAGCAACGCCACCGTGTTAAATAATGTTTATCGTGTGCCACAGGACGTCGCGTTACAACTCAAACTGTGTGCAATAGGCTGCATGATCCACAACATCACTCACGACGACCACCAACGCGAGGTCGATCTTCGCAACCACGACACCATGCAGCGCGGTACACATGGGCATAACAACATGACGAATAGACCACTCAAGACTGGCAACAAGTTCACTTCAACGATGTGTGTCGCATATGTCTTCAACCTGAGAATCGTCGGAGACATGTTTGGAGGCAACATTGTCAGGCTGAACGCCTTAGACACACTGTCCAGCGGGTACAGAAACGTGGAGGTTCCCTGCTGTTTTGAGGTGGATTATGTGGGGCCGACGTACGCCATTGGTGGTCATGGAAGGCGACGTATCGGCTGTACTATTCGTGAATGACATCCACCGACGGATAGTGCAACCATAATTATGGGCAACATATTTGCGAGGCATTCGTCTTCATGGACAAGTAGTGCATCCTTCGTGCACATCTTGTGAATGACATCCTTCAGAATAACGAAATCGTTTGCTCTCCAGTCATGAACCCGACCGAAATGCCTGGGATGGACTGAAAAGGGCTGTTTATAGATGACGTGATCCATCACCACTTTGAGGGATTTAGGCAAAATCGCCGTTGCGGAGTGCGACAACCTGACTCAACAGTGTGTTGATGAACTTGTGGAAATTATGCCACGACGAATTCAGGCATGCATCAGTGCAAGAGGATGTTCTACTGTTTACTCGAGGTACAGGTGTGTTCAGAGGTCTGGACCACCACCTCTGAACTTCTCGTTGCATGGTGGTACAATATCCAATGCCTGTTTTCCGTGAGGAATAAAAAGGGGGCAAATAAAGTTTATGTTGATTTCTATTCCAATTTTCCGTACAGCTTCCGGAACTACCGGAACTGAAGTGACCCAATTTTTTTTATGTGAGCATTTTCGCTGTCAGATAATTCCACTTGTGCCACAGCTCCTCTTTCCTTATTATGTCCTCGACTGTTCCATAACCAAAGATGTTCCCATCGTAGTCTGCAACCTTTTTGTCTAGTGGCACATTCTCAGACTATGTGGTCAAGTGTGCCGACTGCTCCATATACACAAGTGTCTGTGGTTGTATATTCTGCATTTAAGAAGGATATGGGCCATATCCCGTGAGGTAGTGTGTAGTATCCCTAGTCGGGAAGAATTATGACATTGGATTCAAATGGTTCAAATGGTTCTGAGCACTATGGGACTTAACTTCTGAGGTCATCAGTCGTCTAGAACTTAGAAATAATTAAACCTAACTAACATAAGGACATCACACACATCCATGTCCCAGGCAGGATTCGAAACTGCGACCGGAGCGGTCGCTCGGCTTCAGACTATAGCGCCTAGAACCGCACGGCCACTCCGGCCCGCTGACATTTGTATCTTTCTTATATGTTACGTTGGAAATGTTTAGTTCTCTTTCCTGTTTTTGCCTTGTCCCAGAAATATTACCATTTTCTATCGGTGTATGTCTTCATATCCATATTCAATGTGGCTCTTGTGCCCAGTGTCTCCTTTACTGTTCCATATTCTCCCTTTCTGAACCAATGTAGTACACCTTACTTTCATGTGGCTGTGTCCAGATGTAGCAAGTCTAATATCACCAGGAGTGCCTCATTCGGTATTGTTCTATACAAAACTCTAAGGCATAGAAGCACGCTTCCCTGTGCTTCCCGTAGAGTGTGGGTGTCCCTAACTTTCTGCCTGTACGAGCCCAGACACTCAACCTGTACCTCACAACAGCGTTAATATTGTTTCTTGGTACGTTGTTACTGCACTTAGATTTATATGAAAATTTCCTTCGCCAGCTGTACTTATTTCGTGCAAGATTTTAATGTCTCCCTACAGACGATATCTACATCTGCATGAAAATCAAGCTTTTCTTCCATGTTTAAACCAAGGTACCTGTATATTACTTTTCATTACATGGGTTCGGCATTATTTCTGATTGTGGGGTCCCTCGATTTTATCGATCTTCCTAGTCCAAAGATGCCCCTTCTCCAAAGACATTGCTGGCATCATGTTTCGTCAGTGCCATTGAAGAAGCTGTCGACGCTATCTGTGGATTCAGCTGAAGAAATCAGGCGTGAAAGCTGCCGAATAAGTAGGAGACACAGTCCACAAACAAGTAATGTTTATAAGGAAGAGAGATTTGCGGTATAAAAGCTGCGTGAGGATACTGACACAGTCGGTCTGCGTGCTGAAAAAGGTAATGCCATCGTCCGTTTGCTTCAGGAAGTCCACAAGGAAAATATATGTGGTCAACTTAGTCCTGGTGCTAACAGGAAGATTAACAAAGATCCTACCAACGAGATGACAATATGAGGCCTATAACGAGCACTATTGGTTCACCAACGCATTCTTCCGCCAAATATTTAGCATCCTTATTAAAAGCATTGGCAGGAAAATGTAGACACCACATATGTAATTCTATGGATTTAATGCTATGAGTTAAGTTCAGAGATTTAGCAATGTCATGCTAAATAATAAGATGTGCTCGTTTGCTTTGACGGGGTATCATTATATATTGAGGTACCTTTAAAGGACTCTTTATCTCTTAGCAGCCAACATTTTGATAACAATACCAAGACCTTGATTGATCCTGTTCTTTTGTCATCGAATTTTCATTTTAATGGTGAATTTTTGTAGCAGGTTGATGGAGTTGCTGTGGGAAGCTCCCTCTCCTCTCTGGAGGCCAATTTATTCGTTGAAGACTTCGAGGATAAGCCACTGGACTTAGCAAGTTTTAAACCACCGGTATTCGGAGGTACGTGGGCGACACGTTTGTAGTGTAGCCGCAAGAGATGGGTTAATTACATAGATTTCTTGAGCATTTCAATTCTATTCATGCTAGTATCAAATTTACTATGGAAATAGAAAAAGATGGCTGCCTCCCCTATTTGGATGTTGTCGTTCGACCTAAAGTTGATGGCACATTAGGTCATGCCGTATATCGTAAACCAAAACATACAAATCAATATCTACACGCCAGTAGATGCCATCTCCCTTCACACACCACAGGTGTCCTAATAATATGATAAACAGAGATAGTGGTTCCTGCTTGGACAAAGCATGGAGCCCTGCTCTTGGGGTAATTAAACTGCAGAGATGTCGTCATGGTTTCACCTCCGCCGAACATACATCGATAAGCGAATCGAATGTCTGTACGCCTTCGCCACAGGCGGCGCTTATTTAAGCAAATCTTAATGCCGCTGACCAGCGTCTGTGACCCGCATACGCAACACCGCCGCGATGGAAGATGTAAGGCCGCACGTAGCACATTGTCGTCAGTCTTACCGAAAGCTCTGTGGACGGCCGGAAGATACACACCCGAACTATAGGCGGAAGAAATTTTATTTGGGCGGCTACATGTCCGAAATTTAGAGGACTAGCATAATAACTGTTTTGTGTGGTGATTTCGTTTAACTGTCTTCTGTGCACCAATTACTTAGTCTTTGAAGAACGTTACTAAAATCCTCGTCTAACTTAGCGCTTGTGCTGGCAGATACTGTAATTAGGAGATCGTCTGCGTAGGCTATGCAGTCTCTAGCGTCTGCTGTACTCTGAATCTGGTTTAGTAATGACTCTATGCCAACATTCCAGAACTCTGGACACAAAGAGGGTTCTTCAGGCAGGACATTGGTGATATACGTCACGATTTTGTTTCAAGAACATTCCAGTTGCATCTGAATGTCTGTGCAATAATTTCGTAGTCTGTTTTAGAGACGTATGAGTTAGTCCATCTGCTTCATTCATTTGAACAGGACACGCCATCCTAATTTATCAGAAGCCATAGGTATACCAGTCATTGTGCCTATAACGTACTTGTCGTCTGAGGTGTTGACAACATGTGCTGGTTGATTTACCTATCACGGTTTTCCATTTCCTGAAACCATGCTCCAGAGGATTACATTTCTGTGATCCCTCAGGTGGCAGCACAGAAGCTCTTCTTGTATTTTGCCTAGAACTCACCATGCTTTCCCCCTTACCATACTTTCATTGCGGGGCGGATCTGAAACTACTCTGTTTCCCTGGGTACAATTTCTCCATCTACATTTTTCGAGGCGTATTATACGCTGCATTACTTCCTGTACTCTCGGAGTGACGTATTGCCTCTCGTCGCGTATCAAGATTCCACGCAGCGTCCTCATTTCTGGTGGCGCTCCTCGGAACTCGCTTCGCCCACCAGTTGTCCCGTCCCCTGTTCACGCGTGCAAAAGCCACCTCCGAAGTTTCCTTACCTTTTGTGACCCGTACCGCTACCTTTGGAATCTCTCCTCGCACACTTTCCTCGTTCTTCTCACTGTCCGTCATTAAACCTTTCGGCGGGAGAACGTTATCGCGCCGCTGAGGCTCTGGCCGTTCACATCCTATTTTTGTGATTTCGCTAGTTCAGGCCCCTGTTTTTCTCATTAATATTGTGTCCCTCCTGTTGAGCTCTCTTTTCAACATCTTCATCATTTCCTTCTTCTCCTTTCTTAGCGAAGTCCCGTTGGTGGGTGGTCTGCTTTTTTGGTCAATGTACACCTTATATTACGTTCTAACACTGCCTGTGGATTTAGGTTCCTCGATCTTAGATATTCGTTTATAGTACCTATCCAATGCGGTTAAGGTCTTCCTCGTTGTCTGTGGCCTCTAAGAGTGAGACGATAGGCTAAGCTGATGACTAAAGTAGGTGGTATATGATGTGTCCATACCACCGAACGCTCCATTTTTTCATCATTTCGTTGACTGGAGCCACTCCAATTAGCTGTCAGATCGTTGTCTTGTTACTGTGGTCCAGCGGCAAAATGGCTAAATGTTCTTCTCAGCATCCGAATTTTCATAACATGTAGTGAAACTTCAGAACTCCTGGGTGAGCGCCAACTCTCAGTACCACATAATGTAACTGTCTTCACCGTGGTGTTCATATCTTTTATTTTATGCGGATGGGCATCATGTTCTCACAAAGAATACCAGTGATGTGTCTGAATCGATCCAGATCACTGTGGTTCCTGCTCGCTCATCTTCTTAGCTGTATTCGAGAACCTAGATATAGAAATGTGTCCATCTTGCTAAGTGTTTAGTTATCCTTCCTTGTATCCACCAGATGCATCACATCTTCAGCATATTGCATTGTCCACGATACTATTTTCTGTAAGGGGCTTGTTATGCTAAACATTACAGTAAACAAGAGCAAGTATTTAGCTGTAATATTTTATTAACTGTATCAGAGATGATCACTAAATTCACAAAGTGGATATTGGCCATAGATGTACTGCAGATAGCGTCAGATAACACATGCTCGAAAATCCCTCACGAAAATTAAATAAATGACTGAAGGAGCGTAAATGAGTAGCTATAAAATTTAACTGAAACACTGTGTTAACTCTTTCGCCGGCACGTTTTTTGTAGCAACTCAGCGAACATAATATTTTGCTAGCCTATTAGAAATGTAATCAACTTACTGTATTTATTTTTTAATACCTTTCTTTTTGAGATATAGGGCCAAAAACTGTGTTGGTACATGTATCACCACTCCACCTTTGTGAGGTATTTAAATTGGTTATAAATGGATTTACCACTTCCCTTTTGAGTGCTGTTATGTGTTGCCACTACACGTAAATAAAATAAAGAACAGTATTTTCGGTTTTTATTTTATATTTTCTTTTATTTTATTTTGAAAATATTTGTAACCGATATTAATGTTTACTTACCACAATGTGAAAACAATCCTTGAAACTTTGTCACTGAATAAACCTACGAGCTGATACAAGATGCAATAAAGTATATTGCAGGAGGGAAGACATGTGTTCCGACAACAGTATTAATCCCACGACATACAGAAACTAATTGTTGTAGTAGTTTTAGTACACATTGTGCAGTGTACTACCAGAATATGTCTGGAATAGACAGAGGTAGTAAGAACTGTTCCCAAAAGTCTTTAGATACCCCTTTGTTGGTGCTAAGTATGCTTCCCAAGGACCACAAATGACAGAATAATTTTGCGGGAAGTATACTTCCCAAGCCGCTTCCAGAAACTATATTAATGGTAACCATAGTTTCCAGTAACCATTAATACACCGCTTTTTGTTGGGGTACATACTTCTCGCAGTCCTCAAGGCTGTATTTCACATCAAACTAAAACTGCAGCTGGTGCAGCGGACTGCCACTAAATGCCAAGAGGGTACAGAAGTGGTAACACATATTCCCTTACGCACGATAAATACATACTACAGTGGGAAGTACACCCTGCAGGGGTTAAAACAGTAGATATACATCACATAGGCTCTACACCAACTGTGAACCTGTACCAAATTCTTAGAAATCACAAAAAGATAAGGTTCCTATACACATATTCCAGCAGTGCATTAAGTAACTTGAAATGCAATGGACAATGAAGAAATGGAGTGTATAAGACATTAGACAGAACAATTAAAATACTTTCCTGTAGTCATGATGCAACACGCGAAAAATAATCGATTCCCGAGGCTTTGCAATACCATTTCATTGAACGCTAGACCGTGCCGGAATTAATCATCACTGCAGAACAGAGAACGGTTACCATTTTCAATATGTAATTATCCAACGCATTCTGTATTACTATGCACTGTAAACAGCTGTAACGGTCTCACCAAATCCCAACTGCAAAATCGTCCTATGATCAGTTTTAGACCTCATTACCATCACGTTCAGGACGAAAGTATGAATTAAATTGAATTGGCTAAATGACACAAGTGACCTGCCTAAGACGTGTCTGGCTGTAGCTGTAGGTGAATCCCTGAACTACACCAGTGTTTCGCAAATATATTGTTCAAAGGGCTTCGTGACCTATCGTTACCAACTGTAAAATATCTTTTTGAAATGCATGCAATATTTATTTCACGGTCTAAAGAAGAAAAAAGTATGAAGAAATAAAAGCATTGCTTAAAGTACAACTTTCATAGACTTCTTCTTATAAATAGGAGCATTTCTGTAATGTGTTCTGAAAAGATTCATTTCAGGATGTTATAAACTCATGCAAAACAAGAAAAAATATCCTTTATATTCACATAAAGAAAGGAAGCCACTTAGCAATGAATACTAAGTTTGTATGATAATAATGAAGCTAGGTTTCATTAATGGTGACATCATGGTGAAGACTGCATGCATCACATTATATAAATCTAATTCATGAGTACCAATTTTTTAGTTCCACGATAACAATAAAGTCACTTTTACAATATTGCAAAACAAACAATTAGTCGAAGATAAATATCTAAAAATACTATATTTAATTATTACATACAGAACTGCTAAAGGTGCAGAATCAGAATGTAGACACTAAAGTTTACATTAAAAGACCGATTAACCCCCGTAATGCCAAAACATTTTACATAATGTGCATTACCAAGAGGAGGGGGGAGGCGACATTGTGCCCATGCTAAAAAACTGTTTTAAACACATTCGTTGATTGTTGTTGAACGATATTCACAACATGCTTTTTGAAGGGCAATTGATATTTGCGATCGGGGCCCAGCAATTGAAAATACCTTTAGCACAGTCGTAGCAATAACAAAACACTTTGAAAAAAGTATACTGCCGGTTTCATGAACACCACAAAAAATATAAAAAGCCAACTTCGGTCATTGTTTCTGACGTTTCCTCTCAGTATACTTTTTAAAGTATTACTGATGAGTAACTAAGGCCCTCAACGTTTGAAGGACATCCTTTTATAACACAAGGTTGACAGTTTCTCCTGAACGAACAAATTCATTATGTATGATATTCCTACAGTCAAAAAAGTAAATACGAGCTGTTTTGATCTTTGATTTGCTCATTCGAGCCTCTTTTGATGGAGATGTCTGAATATGCCACTCCTCACTTTGCCCCGTCGTCTAAGGATCATACTCAATAATCCTGGATTCATCACTGATGATCACACTACTGAAACATTCGCGGTTGATGGCAGTTTTCTCAAGAAGACAAACACACGTGTTTCTTCGATTGTTGTTCTGCTCAATTGTGAGATTTCGCAGCACCATTTTGGCACAAACCTTCCACATGTGCAAATCTTCAGTCAGATCTTTGATTTAAAGTGAAAGTGAAAGTGGTCAAGTTTGACAGGTCACCCATTATCTTTATTGTTAAATGTCCGTCTGGTCTCGAAAGACCATGCACACGTTCGACGTTCTCGTCGCTTTTTGATTTTGAAGGTCTCCCTCAGCGAGATTCATCTTCACCGTGCTATCAGCCTTCCAAAAATGATTTATCCCAGCGAAAAATTGAAGAATTATGTTGCACTACACTAGATAAATTCCTTTTCACTAATTCGCCTACCACTTGAACACAGATACTCGAACTCCATATTTCTTGTGAAGTCCAAAGATCTCATTGGCAAATGATGTAACAGGACTGCGTAAAACACCATTCTCGGCAACGACAGGCAACTCTTCCCTCATGCACTAACATACCATCAGTATACTTCAAACTTACTACACCAAACCCCAATGGCATCACTTCTAAGTATGTCAACAAAAAATGAGCCCCTAAAATCATATCATTAGCCAAATTCCACACAATTACTAAATTCGGATGAAGCTATAACGCTGACAAAGAAAATCAATACCTACTTGTCTCTTCATCTGTGCTCCTTTTCTGGCAATCATCCCTTTCACTTGAGTCCACTGTAAAGAAGGAATAGTTCATAAACCTACAACTTCAGATCTGTGAAATGCTGACTTACTCAACCCAGACGACTGGCTTCCAACACCTGGAACACAAGGTAACATATATGTGAAACACTGGACTCTTCAGAGGATTGAGATTTTCTTGACTATCACTTATCAAAAGGTAACTCAAGCATGATGATGATGAGTCCCATACTTCTTTACAGAGCGTAGGGGAGCGACGCGGGAGACCCGCGCCGCCTAACTAGACAAGGTCCTAGTGGAGGAGGTTTGCCGCTGCCTTCCTCCGACCGTAATGTGAATGAATGATGATGATGAAGACGACACAACAACACCTAGTCATCTCGAGGCAAGAAAAATCTATGACCCCGCCGGGAATCGAACCCGGGACCCCATGATCGGGAAGCGAGAACGCTACCGCGAGACCACGAGTTGCGGACAACTCAAAGTAAATATATTCAATTTTGCATAATCGTTTTTCATCCTGCTTTCAGCACTCAAATCAGCTGCACACATCAGTGGTCAATTATGTGGCTATGGGGCTATGAGCTATCCACCTGCACATTTTTCGGTGCATATGCTAAGGGTACCTCTAGAAATTAGGAACTTTAGTTTCTATCTTTTCAATGTCAGTGACTACCATTACCTTTACCACCTTGATTTGACGAAACTGTCTTCTAACCCAATCACTATTACCACTCCTGAAATTGTTGCCTTCATTGCAATCACGTAATTCCTCTGATGCCTACACTTTCCGTTCCCATATCTATCACAATATGTATCACATTGCCGGTGATCATTATTTCAATTCCTCTGTGGCCTCAGACTAGGATAACAGAACTTACTGTTGCTTCTACCACAACCATTCTCTTCAGCATTGTCATATTCTAGTTCTTGGAGCAAAATCACAAATACCACTAACTATCCTTTCACCTGACCGGGAAGAATAATCTCTTTCAACTTGGGAGTAAATTTTGCAACTCAGTTAGAATTCAATTCAGTAGGACTGTAAGTATTGTAAAAAAATTTATTTTTCCGCACAATACTTTCAAAAAAATGAAGCGGGATTTAAAAAATCAGTATTATTAAAGTTTTCATAAACAAGCATGCCAAAGATTCTGTCTTGCGCTGCCTCAGACCAGTCATCCAACAGGAATATCTGATAAAACTCGTCTTATGGCTCACAGTTTCCAGTCAATCTCACTATTCACGTACTAAGGTCACCTACCAAACAGTTTTGTGATCTAATGGCCATGTGGAAGGTAATACAAAATCAAACTGCTCCAGCCAAGCGTGAGGATCAGTACAAGCTCATATAATTATAAAAACTTGAAATTTTAGAACAGGCAAGATATGGTTATATTGAAAACATGCCTCATTTCAGAGTTACGACCATCATGATTAAAATGATCATGTTTGTGAAGAATTCTCCTTCTTCCACAACGAGCTACTGCATCTCATTCATCTTCATGAACAGTATATAAATCACTATTACCTGGCACATGACCTTTGCTGTAACAATGACCCCAAACTTTTTTTCCATTTCAGAATCTCTCTCTTTCAAGCACTGACCTAAATCTTTATTCTCTTGCTCCTCTCCATTTGATCTTCTCTGAAACTCCAAACGCCTGGACAGTTGCTTGGAAAATATATTGATTCCAAAGTAAACTGGCAACCTCATATTCATTCTGCCTTAGAAAAATATCAAGGCTTTCCTACCTCAAACAGAAATTATCCGATCTAGTTAGAAATAAATATCTTAGTACAGCTTAATTTGGCAGTTTCAGCTTCACACACATATGGGTTGTTGTTGTGTGATCACTCATGTCATGTCAGTGACGTAGTACTGATACAGAAATAGGTGCTACAAATAATTATAAGATTAGTCCAAGGGAACAATGCAGTCCTTTGTTCACTGAGACAAAAATAATGACGATGATAAATCCACTTGGCCTGCAAGATCCGGGCAATGACAGAGGGTGGCATTATTGGTAGTTGGGAGTTCCAACGCTAGGCGTGTTATGGGGCCCCTTAGGGATTTGGCTGACAAGAAGGGTAAGGAAACCAATGTGCACTCCGTGTGCATACCGGGTGGAATCATTCCAGATGTGGAAAGTGTCCTCCCGGACGCCATGAACAGCACAGAGTGTAGCCAACTGCAAGTGTGTGCTCACATCGGTACCAATAATATGTGGCACTTTGGATCAGAACAGATTCTCTCTGGTTTCGAACGGCCAACAGAAGTGGTAGATGCTGCCAGTCTTGCTTGCAAGATGAGAGCTGAGCTGACTATTTGTAGCATAGTCGACAGGACCGATTGCGGACCTCTGGTACAGAGCCGAGTGGAGGGTCTGAATCAGAGGCTGAGACAGTTCTGCGACCGAATAGGCTGCAGATTCCTCGACTTGCGCCAAAGAGTGGTTGGGTTTCGGGTTCAGCTGAATAGGTCACGTGTCCACTATACGCAGGAGGCAGCTATATGAGTAGCAGGGGTTGTGTGGCGTGGACTGGTCGGTTTTTAGGGTTAGAGGGCCTATTGACACACAGTCAACATGGGTTTACAAAATATCGTTCCTGAGAAACACAACTAGCTCTTTATTCATATGAAGTGATGAGTGCTATCGACAAAGGATTTCAGTTGGATTCCGTATTTCTGGATTTCCGGAAGGATTTTGACACTGTAAAACACAAGTGGCTCGTATTGAAATTGCGAGCATATGGAATATCGTCTCAGTTATGTGACTGGATTTGTTACTTCCTGTCAGAGTGGTCACAGTTAGTAGTAACTGACGGAAAGTCATCGAGTAAAACAGAAGTAATTTCTGGCATTCCCGAAGGTAGTGTTATAAGCCATTTGCTGTTCCTTGTCCATATAAACAATTTGGGGGACAGTCTGAGCTGCCGTCTTCGGTTGATTTCATATGATGCTGTCGTTTATCGACTAATAAAGTCGTCAGATAATTAAAACAATCTGTAAGACGATTTATAAAAGATATCTGAATAATGCGAAAAGTGGCAGTTGACCGTGAATAACGAAAAGTGTGAGGTCATCCACATGAGTGCTGAAAGAAACTCGTTAAACTTCGGTTACACGATAAATCAGTCTAATCGAAAAGCCGTAAATTTAACTAAATACCTAGGTATTACAATCACGAACAACTGAAATTAGAAGAAACACATAGAAAATATTTTGGAGAAAACTAACCAAAAACTGCGTTTTATTGGCAGGACACTTTGAAAATGTAACTGACGTACTAAGGAGACTGCCTACACTACGCTTGTCCGTCCTCTTTTAGAATACTGCTGTGACGTGTGGATCCTTACCAGATAGCACTGATGGAGTACATCGAGAAAGTTCAAAGAAAAGCAGCACGTTTTGTATTATCGCGAAATATGGGAGAGAGTGTCACAGAAAAGATACAGGATTTGGGCTGGAAATCGTTAAAAGAAAGGCGTTTCTCGTTGCGACGGAATCTTCTAACGAAATTCCAATCATCAACTTTCTCCTCCGAATGCGAAAATATATTGTTGACACAGACCTACCTAGGGAGGAACGATCGCCACGATAAAATAAGGGAAATCAGAGCTTGTACGGAACGTGTAGGGGTTCATTCTTTCCGCGCGCTATACGAGATTGGAATTGTGAAGACGGTTCTATGAAGCCTCTGCCAGGCACTTAAATGTGATTTGCAGAGTATCCATGTAGATGTAGATGTAGATATAATACATCATTTCACTGTTGGTCACAACATGTTGCGGATTTCACGGTTCTATGCTCCTCCCCTGAGTCTAGTGTGTCAAGCCTTTTTGGACAGAAAGTTTTAGCGTAATGTCAAAAGTGCAATCCAAAAGCTTACTCGATTAGTACATCGGCGGGGCTGGCCTCTACAGACAGGCTGCTTGTTAAAATAAAACGTTTAAGATATTCCCAATTGGTGCACCGAAATTTTATTCCGGCTGCTGCACACCTCCCCTGCTGTTTTTCCATAAATTTGTCTAGCGAACGCGAAAATTCAGGGTTGAAAGTGGCATTAAGGTGAGACAAATTCTCGAAGGGTAATGCCCTTAATGTCCCTTCCGGCCAGTACAGCGATTCAACGTCAGTGTCATGACAGTCATACAAGTGAGTGTAAACGGAAGAGGGAAATCCGCCTCGAGTTGAGTGCCATTCCGGGGCACTCGTCATAGAAATCGCCGCTTTCTGAATATGACTAAGTTAATAATTTAATTTCGGAATATCCTCCTCATTTGGTGTGCTGAACAACATTTTTATTAATAATCTCCCCCAATTAACAAACCTATATTTCTCTTAACTTTAGTCTGTGATGCAATATCTACCAGCTGTGATAACTGTGCTCATAATTTACCGTAGATAAACTGTGACTAAGACAGCTCCCTTGTAAGTCCCATATAACCTTCACTCCTCTGAAGCTCTTTAAATAATTCCAAAAGACAATCTTCCAGTCTCCGAATTTCATTCCTCATTTTAATATCCGCTGATACCTCATAAGGAAGACAACCGATTGTCTAGAGAACAACACAAATCATACAAGTGTTGACCGACAACTAAGCGTTCTCCTCCACTCCCGATAATGTATGACAAAACCAGGACAACATCCAGGATGACATCACAAAATCGTCACCTGAGGATAGGAACCATCCATGATCGCCCTCCTTCCAAAGAGAGTAACTAACGATAAGCAGAAAGAAGAAAAAATAGTAACAAATACCTGACAGTAATACTATAGTAATACAAGAAAAGTATATGTTTCAAAGATACAAAAACACTAAATCCACCCGAACACAACACAATGCAAGAAATACGCATAACACAAATATCAAGTATAAATGTAACACTAACATAATCTAACAACATAATTAATTACGTGACCTCAAAGTATAAGGAATGCTTGTGCCTTAAACTGTCTAATCGATTAGGGTCCTTGATTTTGCCTACTGCACCCTACGGTACCGGGTACACAATTAAGTGCGGCACAGCATTGAAAATACTCTTAAACGGTTTCGCCAGACTAACGTGCACGACAGGCATTTTGGTAGGAAACTGTACCATTCCGCTAACCGGCGACGTCATCTCCACGACCAGATATGCTACGTGATATATGATCAAGATCTTCTTCGACATTCCTTCTGATGTACTGGGATTAGTGACCAATACCCACTGCCGTACACGGTACTGTGGTTATCTGCCCATTAGCCTCTTCGGCGATTCCTGGCATAACTCAGCCTTCATGTTCGCCTTTTGTATGTTTCTCCACACCTCCCGATTTTTTCTCACAAACATCTACACTGGTTCGCAGTCGGCACCTAATTTAGGACTTAAAACGTCTTAGTGGGACGGCATTTTCGGCCCGTATACTACCTCAAGTAGAGACATGACTGTTCCCGTGTGCGAGTTGCACGTCCAAACTATACATAGAAAATAGATATCCCAGTCGTCATTAAAGCTTAGCATTTTGCAAATGGTCCTAGGGTGGCGCTCCATTCTACTTTTGGTTTCCGGGTGGAACGGGCTCTTTCGTAACTTCCGAATACGCAATACATGGCACATTTGCTCCGCAGGTTCCAAAACTAAGCACTTACCCTGGTCCGAAATTAAGTTATTGGGGACTCAAATCTCCAATATCCAATTGTTAACTAATACTAGTGCCACAGTACTGGCCTGTTGATCTGGAATTGGTGTCATTATAGATACCGCGAAAAAGGGCGATGACCGTAAGCACATACGTACAGGTGTTCTGTGGATAACAATTGTCGAGCTCAAGCATTTAAAATGGCTTCAACGCCTCTGTTAACCTCAGGGAAGGGGTTCTCTAGTGCAAAGTATCCTCTACCTCAGCGCATGGTACACATTCTTTGACATACTCCTCCAAGTCACACTGGCTGTTCCTCAACCAAAACCATTCTGCAATAAGCCTATCTGTTGCTCGTCGACCATCAGCAACAGACAGCAGCTGGTCATGAGCCATCAGCAACAGACAGCAGCTGATCATGAGCCTGCTGTAGCTCTCCCTTTTGAAGCTGTTCCTCAACCAATACCATTCTGCAATAAGCCTATCTGTTGCTCGTCGGCCATCAGCAACAGACAGCAGCTGGTCATGAGCCATCAGCAACAGACAGCAGCTGATCATGAGACTGCTATAGCTCTCCCTTTTGAAGAACTGTTGGGACCACGATACGTGGTCCCCATTTCGGGACTCTGTACAACAAATCTTCAAGTATGATAACGTGCGTCTGTGACTTAGAGGTCTGACAGCGTTTATCATCTGCCTGTGCTGCCTGCTGTTCCAATAAACTCTTGTCCAGTACACTAAACATGGCTATTTTGCGACTTAATGTATCCGCATTTGTGTGTATTATTCCTGACAAACTCGTAATTAAACTCACTAAGCTTGAGAGCCCAACGTGGCAAACGAGTAGTGGGATCGTTTAGAATAAACAATCAGTTAAGTGACGCATGATTAGACACAACTTTAAATCTTCTACCATTCAAAAAAGTCAGTAATGTGTAATATCACATATGACCGTTAACATTTCCTTTTCATTTGTTTAGCCGTTTCTTTACGCCTTGTTGAACCGCCACGCTACATAAACTACTGGATGCCCCTATCCATCAAGCATCTGACCCATAATACAGCCGATTGCCTTATTTGATGAATCATAAGAGAGGATGATCTCTTTGTCAAAATCTTGAATAACTAATACGGGATCAGAAACCATTGTCTCCTCCAATTTCTCCAATGCTACCAATGCTACCTGATACTCCAGCATCCACTGAAACTTTACTCTGTTTGTGAGTTGTCTAGTTAAAAAAAATTATACATTCTCTAAAACATAAATCTCATCTGGTTTTTATGGTGTTCCCGTTAGAATACTAAAGATTTGTTTCTATATAATAAGTCTGGTCTTATCTGAAATATGCAATGCGTGACTAACTCCAGGCATTTTTCCAGAGAGACTGAAATATCGCGTTGTTAAGCTCCTCTTTAAGAAATGTGATAAGAGGGGTGTCAATAGGTACCGACCTGATTCGGTGCTGACAGCAGGTGATTTTTTACGGAATAGAATCTTATCTTAGCATCAATAATAATCTCAGCATATCACAGTTTGGCTTTCAGAGGAGTTTCTTTACTGAGGACGACATTTACATGTTAACATACAAATTTTAAGAAACATTAAATGATAAAAAGCACCAGTTGGCATTTTCAGCGCCCTATCTAAGGCGTTTGACTGCGTGAATCACAGTACTGAACTAGAGGAATCGCAGGTTTATGAGACTGGTGACACAGAAAATCAATCGATAATGTCATATGTAAGCAAATGATCGCAAAAAGTTGTACTTAATGATTCAAACAGCATAGTCCAGGGACATGATTCCCCAAGGCACAGTCTTTGGTCTACTGTTGTTCCCTATATATGTTAACGATCTTTGGTCCGATACAAAACAAGCAGAAATAGTTCGTTTTGCACATAACACTAGTATTATAATCAGTGCAGGCATACGCAAGAAACAGATGAAATGGTAAACGATGTTTTTAAAAGTATCATTAGTTTCCCACGGATGGTCTCACACTCAATTTTGAAGAGGCACAATATACTCAGTTCTGCATATCTATGGGCACTATATCAGATATCAAAGTAGCAAGTAGTAAGGAATAACGAATAGGGTGAAACTTCACAATTCTTATATGTCAGTACTGATGACCATTTAAACTGGAAAGAGTACATTTCGGAATTCCTAAAACAACTTGCTTCAGACACTTTTGCAATTAGAATCTTTTTTTTTTAATTTCGTTTTAAAATTCATGAACCACCTTATGGCCTGGATCAGTCTCTTTGGTTACTAGAAATGAGCAATTTGTGAGTCACTCGTTCTCCTGTAAACTCGACACTGTAAAAGTAGAGCCTGCGACAGTGCTCTGCGCAGTCATCTGTAATGCCCGAGCTTCCGCGACGAGTTAGCAATTACTCTCCAACAATGTTGCAAGGTTTTTCTCTTCGTTGATGCATCGTAACCCTTTCCCTTTGAGTATCCGTTTATGAATCGAATTCTGATTTGCCGTCGTTTGCTAAGACAAATTCGTTAAACATGCAAGTAAGGTAGTTCCTATGTTCGCTACAAATTTTATCAACGATGAAGGTACGTCTCTTTTTCGACACATTTTGAAGCACAGACAATAACAAATACCTTTAGACAACTTTATTCTAAAACAGGATATACTGTGGCACAAATAAAAAATTGCTATACAGTATTATAAAACTGTTTGAGTATCTATTTTATTCGGAAGGGAAAGCATTGACTGATTCTACATGGAATCCTTGCAGAATTTACAGTGCGAGTAAATCATGCAAAATAGGTACAATAATCAGTTATTTTTATTTATTACCAATTAAGACAAACATTATCTGACGTATACAAAGGTACTGATTGCTTTAACTGTAATCACTTATATAATATTTCTCGAAAATTTACCGTAACTAAGTGACATACGTAGGCAATTCACATAATCAAATTAAGTATTGTAATTATAATTAATGAGATTTACGTAGCTGCAACTTCCCGCTTGTAGTTGTTTGCAGTTGGGGGGCTCACTAAGGGAAATTATCAGCAGCGGCTTCAAATGCTCATCGGCTTGTTTAGATCTTTAATATTACTGTATAGTTCATTTTTTCTCAAAGATAAGTAGAGCCAAAAATGGAGAAAAAGTCACAAGCAAACACATTCAATTGGTGAAATTGTAAAACTGTGTGAGTGGAGATATAAAATGCCAGCAGTGACGAATACAATCATTTATCTCTAGAAAAATCGCTACATTGCAAATCAACCACTTCCAATTGCTATTCTGAGGCAAGAGTTTCTATATCGGCATTAAAAGGATTTTGAATAATCTTAATATCGTTTGTACCAAAATTTGAAACACAGGACTCAAAATTTATTTTTCAAGCATTCGAAGTTTCAGTTGCAAAAGCAACCAGGAATGGAGTCTCTGACTGCTTACTGAATTTTGGCATGTATTAAAATACATGAGTGTGCAAATCAGGCAGTAGTTAGTTTTCAACTTGTAACTTCAAATTACTGTTGTTCACATGTTTAGTTAAATCTGTACAAAATGATAACTTCCATAGCTACTCAGCGTTCTGTGACAACTGAGACCGATTAATTTCATTCAGAAAATTTCTTGCTAGGAGCCCAAAAACCGAGTCAGAGCTTTTCCACAGCTAAGCCAGCGCACTCTTGCATAATATGGTAAATCATTTTCTTCAGTCTCTTCAGTAAACTTGCGGAGTTGAGGATGACTGAGAGTATGTGTTCTTTTATACAGCTGACATGAGTGTCTTTAAGACGTCTGATATATTCAAGCATTTTCCACACAGGAACTGTTGATGAATGAGGGAACGTGCGATTAATGGTTTCGATCCACCGACATTTTCTATCGCCTTTGACACTACAGCAATGATACTTGTGTTTTCTCCACAAATGTTTTTGCCACTATTAGTCCTGACACACCTTAAGTTTTTCCGATGAAGACTGTTTTACTCAACAGCATTTTCTACGCCTTTAAAAAGTTCTTCTCTCGTGGCAATGCCGTGAGTGCTATGAACGTCAAGAAACTGTTCATAAACTTCATAATTTTTGTTCATCCATTCAATAAGAAATAACACCTGTGCACTATCCGAAACACACGTGGACTCATTCGGAACCAACGACAACCACCCATTGTGTTGAGTTTTCTCAGAAATCTGAGTTATGTATTTAAAATCTAGCTGCAGCGTTTGCAGAAAAGCTGATATTTTTAAATAAATTAGCTTTCTCTGGAGACATTTCTTCAGTATCTGCAGTCATGCAATCCTTTATTAATTTGCAGTAAGAAAATGGTTTTCCATGTTTTGATACTGAGCCATGGGGAAACTAGGAGAGTTGCTCCTTCTTGTTCACATTTTACTTTCTTAAAACAACATTTTCTGAGATTTCAAACCACGATTCAAAAACGCATAATTTCTACCTTTTAGTATCTTGTAAATTTGGAATAGTTTTCAGAATTTTTAGTCTCATAATCTATTACTTGAGAACCGATATTGTTTTATTGCAAATTATACACATTGACTTATTACCTCACTCAATTACGAAAAAAAGATGTCCCCATTGCTCTTGGAAAGTTCAGCACTCACTATCTATCTTCTGTGTCTTTTACATATTTAGACGAATCTGTACAAAAGAGACTTGAGTGCAAATCAAATTGACGCCAATTAATAGTATTAAGAAGAAGGTTTCTGAGTAAACAATTGCACTGGATTTATCTTCAAGGGGATTTTAATAAAATTAAAAATTCGCTGTAAAATAGACCGTATTTCCACGAAGACACTGTAGTCACAAAACACATTAAACTTCTGTACTCTCCGGAAAACGTCATTATTATATATGAACCATAGACCTTGCCGCTTAGGGGAAGCTTGCGTGCCGTATGTGCAACCACAAAAGAGGGGTATCTGTTGAGAGGCTAGATACGCGTGTTGTTCATGAAGAATGGCAGCAGCCTTTTCAGTAGTTGCAGGGGCTACAGTCTGGATGACTGACTGATGTGGCCTTGTAACACTAACCAAAACGGCCTTGCTTTGCTGGTACTGCGAACATCTGAAAGAGAGGGGAAACTACAGTCGTAATTTTCCCGAGGGCATGCAGCTTCACTGTATGGTTAAATGATGATGGCGTCCTCTTGGGTAAAATACTTCGTAGGTAAAATTATCCCCCATACCGATCTCCAGGTGGGGACTACTCAAGGGGACGTCGTTATCAGGAGAAAGCGTGGAATGTAAGATCCCTTAATCGAGTAGGTAGATTAGGAAATTTAAAAAGGAAATGGATGTGTTAAAGTTAGATACAGTGGGAAATAGTGAAGTGCGGTGGCAGGAGGAACAAGACTTTTGGTCAGATGAATACAGGGTTATAAATACAAAATTAAATAGGGGTGATGCAGGAGTAGGATTAATAATGAATAAAAAAATTGGAGTGCGGCTAAGCTACTAAAAAAAGCATAGTAAACGCATTATTGTGGCCAAGATAGACACGAAGCCCATGCCTACTACAGTCGTATAAGTTTATATGCAAACTAGCTCTGCAGATGATGAAGAAATGGAAGAAATGTATAATGAGATAAAAGAAATTATTCAGGTAGTGAAGGGAGACGAAAATTTAACAGTCATGGGTGACTGGAATTCGAGAGTAGGAAAAGGGAGAGGAGGTAACATAGTAAATGAATATGGATTGGGGCTAAGAAATGAAAGGCAAACCGTCTGATAGAAATTTGCACAGAGCATAACTTAATCATAGCTAACACTTGGTTCAAGAATCATAAAAGAAGGTTGTATGCATGGAAGTACCCTGGAGATACTAGAAGGTATCAGACAGAGATTTAGGAACCAGGTTTTAAATTGTAATACATTTCCAGGGGCAGATGTGGACTCTGACCACAATCTATTGGTTATGAACAGTAGATTGAAACTGAAGAAACCGCAAAAAAGTGGGAATTTAAGGAGATGGGACATGGATAAACTGACTAAATCAGAGGTTGTACAGAGTTTCAAGCAGAGTATAAGGGAACGATTGACAAGAATGGGGAAAAGAAATTCAGTAGAAGAAGAATGGGTAGCTCTGAGGGATGAAGTAGTGAACGCAACAGAAGATCAAGTAGGTAAAAAGACGCGGGCTAGTAGAAATCTTTGGGTAACAGATGAAATATTGAAATTAATTGATGAAAGGAGAAAATATAAAAACGCAGTAAATGAAGCAGGCAAAAAGAAATACAAACGTCTCAAAAATGAGATCGACAGGAAGTGCAAATTGGCTAAGCAGGGATGGCTAGAGGACAAATGTAAGGAGGTAGAGGCATATCTCACTAGGTGGAAGATAGATACTGCCTACGGGAAAATTAAAGAGACCTTTGGGGAAAAGAGAGCCACTTGTATGAATATCACGAGCTCTGATGAAAAACACAGTTCTAAGTAACGAAGGGAAAGCAGGAAGGTGGAAGGAGTATATAGAGTGTCTGTACAAGGGCGATGCACTTGAGGACAATTTTATGGAACTGGAAGAGTATGTAGATGAAGAAAAAATTAGAGATATGATACTGGGTGAAGAGCTTGACAGAGCACTGAAAGACCTGAGTCGAAACTAGGCTCCTGGAATAGACAACATTCCATTAGAACTACAGACGGCCTTGGGAGAGCCAGTCCTGACAAAACTCTACCATCTGGTGAGCAAGATGTATGAGACAAACAAAGTACCCTCAGACATCAAGAAGAATATAATAATTCCAATCCCAATGAAAGCAGGTGTTGACAGATGTGAAAATTACCAAACTCAGTTTAATAAGTCACAGGTACAAAATACTAACGTGAATTCTTTACAGACGAATGGAAAAACTGGTAGAAGCCGACCTCGGGGAAGATCAGTTTGGATTCCGTAGATATGTTGGAACACGTGAGGCAATACTGACCTTACGACTTATCTTAGAAGATAGATTAAGAAAAGGCAAACCCTCGTTTCTTGCATTTGTAGACTTAGAGAAAGCTTTTGACAATGTTTACTGAAATAATCTCTTTCAAATTCTAAAGGTGGCAGGGGTAAAATACAGGGAGCGAAAGGCTATTTACAATTAGTACAGAAAGCAAATGGCAGTTATAAGAGTCGAGGGGCATGAAAGGGAAGCAGTGGTTGGGAAGGGAGTGAGACAGGTCTGTAGCCTCTCCCCGAAGTTATTTAATCTGTATATTGAGCAAGCAGTAAAGGAAACAAAAGAAAAATTCGGAGTAGCTATTAAAATCCATGGAGAAGAAATTAAAACTTTGAGGTTCGCCGATGACATTGTAATTCTGTCAGAGACAGCAAAGGACTTTGAAGAGCAGTTCAACGGAATCGACAGAGTCTTGAAGGAGGATATAAGATGAACATCAACAAAAGCAAAACGAAGATAATGGAATGTAGTTGAATGAAGTAAGGTGATGCTGAGGGAATTAGATTAGGAAATGAGACGCTTAAAGTAGTAAAGGAGATTTGCTATTTGGGGAGCAAAATAACTGATAATGGTCGAAGTTGAGAACATATAAAATGTAGACTGGCAATGGCAAGGAAATCGTTTCAGAAGAAGAGAAATTTGTTAACATCGAGTATAGATTTAAGTGTCAGGAAGCCTTTTCTGAAAGTATTTGTATGGAGTGTAGCGATGTATGAAAGTGAAACACGGAAGATAAATAGTTTAGACAAGAAGAGAATAGAAGCTTCCGAAGTGTGGTGTTACAGAAGAATGCTGAAGATTAGATGGGTAGATCACATAACTAACGAGGAGGTATAGAACAGAATTGGGGAGAAGAGGAGTTTGTGGCATAACTTGACAAGAAGAAGGGACCGGTTGGTAGGACATGTTCTGAGGCGTCAAGGGATCACAAATTTCGCATTGGAGGGCAGCGCTGAAGGTAAAAATCGACCAAGAAATGAATACACTAAGTATATTCAGAAGGATGTAGGTTGCAGTAAGTACTGGGAGATGAAGAAGCTTGCACAGGATAGAGTAGCATGGAGAGCTGCATCAAACCAGTCTCAGGGCTGAAGACCACAACAACAACAACATATATTTAATACTGTCAAGCAGTCACAACAATACGTAAAGACCTGCACGCACATTGGTTATCGGCGAGGCAGAGGAATGAGCAGTACACTTGCCCGTAAGTGCCAACAGGAACTACGGAATGATATTCACTCACGCTCCCTATGCCACAGATATCTCAATCATTGCCTAGACCTGAAACAAAAATTAGGGCGTAATTCAACACTACAGTAGTTAGGTGTCATGAACCAAAGTCTGTCCAAGTTTTATTGAGCCAGAGATGATCGTAGGGAACAAAGAGGTAGCCCTTATGTCGACTCGTTGTGAGTAATATTGTGGTGGAAATATATCCTGCAGTGCTGATGGAATATGCAGATCGAGCTACGTTCTGAACACCTGCTGCGACTTTAATGACGCACGGAAGTTACAAGGTTTCTCGAAAGCGTGTTACAGCAATCCTCACGAGTGGATTTTATTTGCAACAATGTAATGAAGTTAGGGCCACATCTCAAGAAAAAACAATAAACCGACCATTGTGTAATGAGTGCTGCAATGTTATCGGTGTCAACCCGTAAGGACTGGCAGTAGTGGCAAATGTCACGTAAACTTCTGCACTACATTGAGGATTTCCGAGGAGTTCTGGGGTTTCAGGCCTCCAGGAAGGCAGATTATAGCTTGGTTCTGGACCTTGGGATTTAGTGGAAGAGCCGGCCTTCAGCCTAAAATTCTTGGAGACGCCTGTTTTATTTGGAAAGGGATTCATGAGTGCGGTTTCTGCTGGATGAAAAGTAGAAGAGTCTACCTCAAACTCTGCCTTATTTTCCCCTGACTCAGGCTGCGACTCAAGCTGAGAGGTTTCCAAAGCCACAGATCTATTAAGACGGTCCTCATGCTCGAGGTTTTGTGGAAACGTTTCCTCTGTTACAGCAGCAACAGATTCAGTAGTAGCACCAGCACTTGATTTCACCAATAGCAGTACCACAAACACAAATAAACCACTGAAACACTACGAACTAAAAATGTTATAAGTTACCTTTTTGTCGTGTGTCGTCACCCATCTACAGTCTGGACAATTGAGAGCCAAATGCTCGACACGTGTACATGTAAAAAATGTGCCTGCAACAGCCATAGTGCACGGCAATTCGTGCCTTGCGAGACTGCAAAACAAACAATGACAAGTTCATGGATTCACATAAATTCGCAAACATAACCTTATCATACTCTATCCAGTACTCCACAAATTTGGTCTCTTAACTCAGAAAAAATACGGAATTAAACATAAACAAAGTGTGGCTCAACGCACCCAATTGTAGTGAGCCAATACTAGTGAATTGGAGATATGCCGCTCGAATGTAATTTACGAAACTTCTCAGTCTTACTGTCCGACTGTAAAAAACCGTCTTTGGTTCAAAGCGGTTCAAATAGCTCTGCTGAGGTCATCAGTCCAGTAGAACTTAGAACTACTTAAACCTAACGAACCTAAGGACATCACACACATCCATGAACAAGGCAGGATTCGAACCTGCGACAGTAGCGGTCGCACAGCTCCAGACTGTAGCGCCTAGAACCGCTCGGCCACCCCGGCCGGCAAATAGTGTTTGGGCTCAAGAGTTACCCAACAATCACTTATCCTGGCAAACTGTAGGGTTTGTATGCCGGAAAACACTTCCCCAGACAACCTGCGTCGTGAAGCGTAACGACTACTTCATGACACCAACTGTAACAGCTGGGCCTGTTCCTGAACCCTGAGCCTCATGATGGGTGAGATGGTGGGGGAGAGGGCATATTAACGCGGGGCTGTATGCTCAAACAGTTGTATTATTTACAGATCTTTATTAAAGCAGCCTTATACTGTATTCCAGCTGTCCTCACGGACGCGCTTTGTGCTTGAAAACACGGCCGATCTAGGAATACGTCGACGCCCCTTCCCATTGGTGACGGCTGTTGACCTCGGTCATGAGTGGCAGCTACCGCGATGCTGAGCTGCCCACCGGAAGTGAAGAACGAGGGTGTGCCGTAAGGTCGATCAGAGTCTTGTTGTCTATGCACCCTTGCTCTTACTTCTGGTCTCCATGTCACACACTTGGGGGCAGTACCGATAACAGATGCCCATTGCTGAGCAATGCCCTTGTCAACTCCTACTGGGATCACCCGGGGTGATGGCCGACTAAGTTCATGTCTCTAGGAGGCCTCGAAGTCGCGCTTTCCCAATCCAGAAAGTAAACAGCTTGCACTCCATTGGCCGCAGACAAGCTCCCCACATCAGTGAAGTTTCCAAAGTCCCCCAACTAATATGCCTTGCCGGTGCTCGGTGAGTCAGTCATAGGGCAGGTAGTCAAACTATCTTCATTAAGAAGGGTGGATTGTGGATTCTCTGAAATTGAGGAGCACATCATTCTCTTAGGTTCAAGAGGCAAACAGAACAATAGTTCTACTCAATGCTTTGAGCAACCAAGTTCGTATATTTATACGCTTACAGCTATGATTCTGATGCACACCTATCGGAGGGTGACAAGTAGGTTCTCTTTATATTACTTCTTCTGTTACCTTTTTCTAGCTCGCTCTCTACTGAGCACGGGTCGCTATACCAAGTTACATTTGCAAAGTGTGAGTTTCTTGGTAGCACGTACGTTCCCGAGTAACAAAATGTTACTTCACTCTTGGTCAGACTGTTCCTTGCGCCCGGCCTTTGACAGGAGTCGTAAATGCCCCTCTGCCTGGACTGTTTTATCAATGTGGCAACAGTACCGTCGAGTGGCTTACTTAGTTACCACATGGGCTAGGCAGGCCTCTACTGCCTGCACGTGGTAGGAATAAAATTCTTACAATTCACAAAGCCGTGCCGAAATTTTAAAGGACGCAACAGCACAAACTGTACTACACATTGCGGAAAACAGGTGCAAAAAAAAGAATATAAAAGTCAGGCCCAAGAAAACTGATGTAGCACCATTTACGAGGAAGCAAATTCATCATATACAACGTATATTGGATTGTCAAGCTTCTTGATGAAACTCTACGAGCAGAGGGATACGAAACTATCATGGGTCATTCACATAAAGAATAATCATTTACAGACAAAAAACACTCTTTTGAGCACTAAAAGGGCCAGATGTAAAAGATAGGTTCTAAATCCCTAGGTACATGTTCTGGATATTCACTACTTTAATAAGACCTATGACCACTGATGGGGCTACAATGTGGCGAAATGAAGTATAAGGTGGTTGTTAGGGAGGTTGGTAAGGTGCAGACATTGGACTGGTTAGCTATAACTGGAGGAATTAGCAGCACACCCACGGTTGGTATGGAGACCATGCTGGACATGCCACCACTGCATCTTTTGGTTACAATGGAGACAGCGGCAGGGACATACAGTTAAAAAATTAGAAATAAATTTATTCCTTTAGCATAACGAGAATTTCCCACCAGTGTAGTGAATGTGCTAAATATAGGAACTGTCTGTGAAATGCCGAATGACCGACCACACAATAATTTTTTGCTACTTCATACACTTTTCGACATAACTACTGCAAGAATAGAACAGTGGAAGTATGAACCACAGCACCTTTCAGGAGACGTAGTCTGGTATGCTGAAGAGTCGATAACAGCTAAACATGCTTGGGTCCGAATTTACGGGGTACTGCGCAGAATAGAGAGAGCAGTCTCTCGAGGTAATTTGGCCATAGGCGAAATTATCCGCTATAAGTGTGTGCACGGAGGAGCATTTGCTTAGGTGCTACGAAGCTCGTAGCACCTATTTCTGTAAGGTGGTCATGTTGTTTTTATTTTTGTATGTGCACGTTAGAGAGAGAGAGAGAGAGCAATTGACCTTAAAATATCTTTGATCCTGTTGTGGCAAAGTGTTTGCCTCTGCGCACTCTGATACGTTATTTTAAGTAGGGTAGGCGAGGAACGTATTTTGTAGTACTGTGTTGATTCTGATTGTATCTTATAGATGAAGAAAGATGTGTTGTAAAGGACAACAAGGATAAATATCACCTATATATTGAAAGTTGAAAGGAATACAAATTTTGAATAACTATTTTATTTAAAAGAAAATGGAAAGGAAAAGATTCAAATGGATCTGAGCACTATGGGACGTAACATCTGTGGTCATCTGTCCCCTAGAACTTAGAACTAATTAAACCTAACTAACCTAAAGACATCACTCACATCCATGCCCAGTGCAGGATTCGAACCTGCGACCGTAGCAGTCCCTCGCTTCCAGACTATAGCGCCTAGAACCGCACGGTCACTCCGGCCGGCTGTTGTCACAAGACGTGAGGTAACTGGAATTTTTGATTAGGAGCATATAACTGTTTTACTTCAGTTGCACATTTTAAATACAGAGAGGTTGTATTCAGACCAGTTACATTTCAGTTCAAATTCCGTCATACTTTGTTAAAGGTTAGCATACGACCTCAAGGTTAATAACAGATTGTAAGAACATAGTCTGGGTAATAAGTAATTTTTTCAAGGAATGGAACGTAAAGTAGCGCTAAATTTCAAACAAAAACAGAAATACAGTGGGAATGTTGCTCATGTATTCAGATTGCTAACCAGTTGTGCAATATCTATCACACACTGAAACGGGAGTAAAGATCATCGCAGAATGGAATGAAGCCCTTCGGAGACTAGGGGAAAGCAACAGGGTAAAATTACTGGGGGTCCCTGATAACTCATAAACTGACGGCAATGAACAAGCTAATAGAATGACCAGGACTGGCGCAATGTGTCGATTTATTGGACCGGAACCTGTCATAACCTAAGGCCATGGTACAGTCAAAACCATATAGTTCAATCAGAAGGCAGCACGTAGAATATTGATCTAAGACCCAAAATCAAAAATACGGCAAGCCAAAGTTGCCGAATCCATATTTCAAGAGGAACCTGGACTGGAAACAGATCTAACTCGTGGTAGAACTCTTGACTGGCCGGGGAACCTCATAAAACATCAACACGCGATGGATACGGAAGGAAAGGCCCACTACGTGTGGACTAGGTAGCGAGGTGGATGAAACTGCACCACATATTATCATCGAATGCGAAGCTTTAGCGGGCAAAAGTCACAGAATATTCGATTCGACAGAGCCTAAGGAAATCGCGTGTAATAAGGACCTAGTGAAGAGTCTTCTACCACTTCTTAATGGTACCTGTTTGCTTTACTAGATCCACAGGGGGCGAAACGGCATAATGAGTTCAGTTTCCATGGGTTCAGCAGTGGGCTAACACCATTGTTGTTTTTATCTACCTGCATTAAACACATCCAACTGATGGGTCTCTACATGAGACTCTTCGTCATTTTGCTTAACATTTAACTTAATGTACGTACCTCTGGCATCTGAAATCTGGGCGCAAATGTCAACTAAATAAAAAGACTGAGCAGCTGAGTGCTTCTATAGTGGATACAAGGCATATTATTTTTATTTTACTTCACATTTCACCGACTTTAGGTAACTGTCTGAGCACGACCATGCATATTCAATATATCTATGTGCAATATGTCGGTTTACACATCTTTTTCTCATCTAACCTGATGAATGAAACGCGTGAATGAGAGCGAGCTAGACAAATTTCAATATCTAGCTCTGCGAGAGTAAAAATAATCTGCTAGTGTGGCTGGATAGCCAGTCCCATAAGGCACATATTAGGTAGCAAAGAGGTTGTCCGCAGCTCGTGGTCTAGTGGCTGTTCAGTAGCAGCTGTGCTAGCGAGTGGACGTTGTTTACTGGTGCGCTGCAATTCCGTGCTTACATCGCTGTACTTAAACTTCGCATTGTGTTATCCGTCCTTTAATCTCCGTGTTCGTTCGTATTCTTTGTGATGTGATTGCTCCTTCTGGTTGTGCTGATGCCAATTGGAATTTTTGGTGTTTAACCGAAATTTCGTCGCTGGATTAACGATAGCTACAAACCTCAGGAAGGATACTCTGGTATTTGCTTTTGACAAGGTATCCCGTCCTATTCAGCCGACATTCCTGGAAATAGATGACTGGATTACACAGGTAATTGCCGGCCGGTGTGGCCGAGCGGTTCTAGGCGCTTCAGTCTGGAGCTGCGCGACCGCTACGGTCGCAGGTTCGAATCCTGCCTCGGGCATGGATATGTGTGATGTCCTTAGGTTAGTTAGGTTTAAGTAGTTGTAAGATCTAGGGGACTGATGACCTCAGTCCCATAGTGCTCAGATTCATTTGAACCATTTTTGAACACAGATAATTGGTCTCACATCTGAAACCGTCCATACCTGGCAACTGGATCAGAATAATACTTTGATTATGTGAAGTTATTCAGGGCTGCAACTGTTTATAAAGTGTGACGAAAGTGGGGCTATGAAGTAGAAGAGGTTATAAAAGTAAGGTTTCCATCCATAGAGCTGACATCGATTACTGAACCGTTAGTGTCTTGAATCTTCACATTGAAATCGAAAATTATAAGATTAAGAAAGCTCTTTGAAACTATGGGGACGTAAAATTAATTGCAAATGAAAGACGGTCGCTTCGCTTTAAACTGCAATGTTTTAACGTGGTCCGCTGTGTAGAGATGGATGTCAAGATAAATATTCCATCTCACATAACGGTTTGAGGGTATAAGGCGAAAATTGTTTGTACAGGAAGCTACATGTCGTATATGTAACGAAACCGGCCACTTCAGACAGGTATGTCCGCGGCGAACTGTTATTGTTAAAAGTAATTTGAGGCTGTGTCAGAAACATACCTTTAATCATCTGTTACCAAACAATAGCTCGGATCAACTGGTTGAGAATGTTATAGCAGGACAGGGCCAGCAAGGAAAATTGAGAAAGAGTCTGTTGCTGCTCCAGGTAAGTCGAGAAGTAAAATAATAACGCAACCAAATGTGAATGTAGATCGTAACCAAGGGAAGCGAAAATCCGAAAAGGGCGACACAAGCCCAAAGAATGTTCTGTACGAAACAGGCCTACACGAATCACTGGAGGAAAAATCAGAAAGTTTAGATGGAAATCAGTCTGATAGCGGTACAGCAGAAGACCTCAGAAGTAGGAAAAAGACGGGACAGTGCCTAATAAACTGATTGAAGTGTTATTCGATGTTCGGCCTTCCGAGAAAACTGTTAATAGTTTAACTGAACCCTGAACCACAGGAAACTAAATTATTTTATCAAAACAACAACATAGTGATAGTGCAATGAAGCAATCTTATTCTGTAACCACTATAAACTTAAATAAAATTACGTCCGGTTGGAAACCATCGACACTTCAGGAATTTTTGTACGAATCCGCGAATGATATTGCTCAGTTACTAGAAGCTCTAATGTCAGATTTATTAATTCCCTGTTATGTCACTTACATAAATGTCTCACGAACCAAGTGTTTGAATAGCTGTTTTGGCGAGGGAAGAGATTCCAGGAAGTGAGGTGGAACGACTGGAATCAGGAAGGGGAGAAGGACTAGGTATCTATGATGTGACTATCATCAGTTCGTATGCCCCTTCAGGACGTTTTCACCGAGTTGACAGGGCACGTTACTTCAAAGATGAATTGTTGTACTTTTTAAGGAAAAATCGAAGACAGTAATTTCTTGGAGGTGATTTTAATTGCGTTTTAAATCGGAAAGATCAGTTACCTAATTTTAATTTCTCAAGTGAACTAAAACAGCTAGTTACTGGTTTAGAATTAAAGGATATACGGGAAGTCAAATACCCGTCCATTGTAGAGTTCACTTACGTGACGGCCCCATCTCGTAGCAGGATTGATAGATTATATATTTCTAAAAATTTTAAACTTTCGTGACAAAAGTAGAAACCATTCCTTCAGACCAATCAAGTGTTTTGTTTTGCATAAATATAACAAGACAGCCAGTTCACCGATTCAAGAATCAGTAAAATTTTAACGTTTCCTTCTTAGTAGATCATTATTTAGAAGACCTGATTAAAGAAGCATGGGCAATATGCTTGCGTGCTCGTCATAGATATGCCACTGCTATCGACTGGTGGGTTAAAATGGCGATGCCGAAGTTGAGGAAGGTTCTTATTCAATACAGCGCCCAGAGCGCAAGAGAAATGAAATGCTTTATAGAATATTACTACTCCATTTTGAGAGATCTATATGATCAGGTCTCAGCAGATTCCTCACATCGCATAGCAGACATCAAAAACGTCAAAGCCAAGTTACTTAATATCAACAGAAATCAAATCGAAGGGGTTGAAAATAAAATCGAAGGCAAATTCGGTGTCAGAAGACAAATCTACTTCGCTATACTATTTAGTGAATCATTCGAAAAACGGAATAAGGGCTTTTATTGATCAAATTCGAACAAAAAATGATACAATTCTCAGAACCCAGCAGGATATTGAGGACGAAATTTATCGCTATTATTGAGAGCTATATTGTGTAAATCAAAGTAGTGATGCATCCTTGGAAGAATTCCTTGACATCCTAGTCCCACAACTTACAGAAGATGATAACAAAAATATTCTCGAGGTAGACAGCGAAGGAAACGTGTATGAAACTCACCACCAAAATAATACCCAGGACCGTATGATCTGCCAGCAGAGTTTTACATCCGTTGCTTGCCAATAGTGGGTGCGAAAATCACGGACATTATAAACGGGGGTATTCAGGGAATAACGATTCTGGTTGAGTTTAAGGAGAGTAAAATCATTCTTGTGCCAAAAAATAATGAAAACAATGATTTAAATAATTTTTGTCCGATTTCACTGCTGAATTTTGATTATAAATTAATAGCTAGAATAGTAAACAAGAGAATTTCATGCCTTACGGACAAAATTATTAGTAAACGTCAGAACTGAGCGCAAGACAGAAACATTTTTCAAAATCTAGCAGAATACAGGGATATCATTGCAATAGCTTCCTTAACAAACATAAAGTGTGTTTATTTATTTCAGGTTTTTATAAAGCCTTCGATGTAGTAAGTCATGAATATCTCTTACAGACGTTGAAGAAAATAGGATTCAACGCTAGGGTCATACAGTTGATAAAGAACATAACAACTGGAATAAATGTAAAAATAACTGTGAATTGCCAGCATTCCAGGGAGGCACAAAAAAAACGAGGTGTTCCTCAAGGAAGTCCTCTGTTCATGTCGCTTTTCGCCATTTCACTGGAACGTTTCTTCCGACATGTTCATGCTAGATTAAAAGGCTTAACATTACAAGGAAATAAAACAGTTATGAGAGCCTGTGCTGACGATAAAGGGGTCATTATAAGTGATAACGATGAGGTAAGACGATAGCAACAGTGACTGATACATACTGTAGAGTATGCAAACGAAAGAAAAAGTAAGATGTTAAATCTCAGAGGTTTTGATAATATCAACGTCGAGTGGGAAAACTGTCCGTACTATACAAACTATGCATACTATAAATACTACACATACTATAATTTATAGTGGAGATTTGTAACGCGCTAATATGGATAATGCCTTTGCTTCAGATGGTTTATAAACGTTAAGCTACATTCAGGTGTGTGGTACTGTACTAACAGTAGTGTATATAGTGTAACTCATGTAAGCCTTCCCTCAAACCTGTAATATTATATCTTCACAGATCAGATGATGGCTCCTCCAGCGTGTTGAAACCGCTTATCCAGTAAACAGTATTTAAGCAATCTTGGTTTTGAATTATTTTTAAATTCGTAGATACACTTGCAGCGGTCACATAAATAGTTGAAAGTGGATCCAAGAGCAAAAAGCTATGATTACAAGGACATCCCCTGAGAGTATATCGCTCTCATTGATACATGGGCCTGAAGCACGCTTTTTCCCAGAGGCAAAAAATAACACTGTGTACTGGTTGCTGGAATATTTTGTTCATTACGTCATTAAAAGACTAAGATCTAACAGCACCATAAAGTTCAAGATACACATGCTGTGTGAATACCACAAAAGTAGAAGGTATTCGAATCACAAGAAAAAGTTTGGTAATGTGTTAAATATTATATTTGATAGAATGGGCATTGATTAATATAAAAAAGAAGACTGTGTTGTCAGTGATGTATTGTAGTTACCTTAAGGATATTATTTAAATTTTCAGTGTAAACTTTTGGTTCGTATTTTTTCTACTTCAGAAAGCAGTTTTTGACACTATATAAGATAATATACATTACTTATGTGACAGTTAGATTGTGTGTCTAATAGGGTAAAAGCACAGAACAATATAGCTGAATTAATGGTTTATAGTATTAATGTAATCATTGACAGATTTTATGGAAATGTCTTTATCGATTGCTTAAAACCAAAATATTGTGTCTAATATAATGCAATGTTCCATGGCTAGCAAAATGCCCTGTTCATTTTTGCACTGTTGTGTGTAAGTCAGTTTTCCAGAGAGAGATCTATTATATAGGTCTGATCGCTTCAGATAATTACCGTTCCATTCATGTCCAGAAAGTGTAGTTGGAAGGCTAGTCAATTTTATAACGTGTCTTCTCCGCCATTGTCAGGTATTTAAGAGATTGTATAATACGATTATTATATTTTTTTATGTGCTATGGCATAAATGTTCCATATCCTGTGTAATTTTTAGTGACCTCCAAATAATCGTGTGAAATGCTCATAGCTTGTCTGACTGAACTGACAAGTATAAAGATCAGTTTCTTCCCTTTACCTGTCACTCACGGAGACGATTTCCTTTTGTGCATTAATATATTAAAATTATCCCAAAAACTTACTAATATCTTTCGTAAAGTGATATTTGTGCTTCTGTAACGATTGTAGCACATGTAATTCGAAGTGCAGTTTTTTGTTTATTCACGTTTGAAGGAGTCTGGAAGTCTTTAAACAACTTTTCTTGGTATTCAAATTAATTCTTTCTGGTAATTTAGTCAGTAACACAAACTTCTGTTGTATTTCTTTAACATCAGCATATCTGTAATCATAAAACTGTTTTTGTTTAAATCATTTCCTGTATAAATGTGTGCATGGTTAGTATATGTAATTAATATGTATTTGGAATGTGTAACATAGTTCCTTAAATGAATGTTTAAGAAAAATAAGTAGCTACCGGTGCTGCCTCTGGTTCACAGGTTCGATTCCCGGCCTGGTTGAGGATTTTCTCAGCCCGGGGACTGGGTGTTTGTGTTGTCCCTATCATTTCCTCATCATTTTTGAACGTGTCTGAAATTGGACTGTATAAAGATTGGGACAGTGGACGGGCGCTGATGACCGCGCAGTTGAGCGTCCACAAACATTCAGCTCCCCCAAAATTAACGTCTTGCTTTCATCGTTCATTGCTCGTTGAACGGTATATGGAATTTTTCTTGCTAACTTACGAACATTATCAATAGTTCGACCTATCTACCCATTCAAGCTATTGTCCTGGTCCTCCCTGTTCGAACACATGGCGCGTAATATGTCTTCTCATTTCAGTCTGAATTAGTAAGTTGTTGATCTCACAAGTATAGCATAATTGAACAGGTTTATGAAACATTTCTAATTTCGATTTCAGTTCATTATCTAGTTCCCAGGTATCTTTGTTGTCTCAGCATATGTTAAGTACGGATCTCAAAGCCTTACCTTCACAGATCGTGTCTCACGGTAATATATCCTGTCCAATTTGTTTAGGTATTCTGAATTTTACTACCTATATTATACAGGAATTTAGTTCTGATGACCCCGTGTTAGTGGATTGTGAGAAGCGATACATGTTGCACTTACGGATTCTTGGGATTAAAGTTCCAAATTAGTCTCAGAACCTCTTGTATTTTGTAACTTTTAACAGTTCATTCTTACTGATGAACTCTTGTTAACTTGCTTCCTGCACTCAAGCCAAGGGGACGACCGTTTGCCAACCACGTGCATACTGAGGGAGTTCTTCTTTATTCTTATATTTGCCCGAATCTCTATTGTATGTGTGTATGTGCGTGAATGTCGCTATTGAAAGCGTCCTCTGACCCTGACCTCGTTAGTAATTAGAGACACACCATGACAGGGTCTCCAACATGCAGTTTTTATTTTGTAACCAAGACGAGAGCAATATTAAAAAAACCAGCCACCACCCACTCATTAGTTGTTTAGTTTACTAGTTTGTTCAGTTGTGTCTTTAATAAAAGTGATATTTTTACCACAGCAAGTGTTTACATATTCTCTCGAAAACTTCCATTTTTATGTCCTACTGGTATTCGTTGTGCAACAAGTAAATATGGTGAAGTTATTTATTTAATATTTATTCAACTATCATAAATGTGCAGATACAGCAACCCAGTTCCTTTAAATATAAAAATTTTTCTTTCGTATACACTGAACAGCCAAAGAAACTGGAACACCTGCTTAATATCCTGTAGGGCCCCCACGAGCACGCAGAACTTCCACTACATGACGTGACATGGACTCGAGTAATTTCTGAAGTAGTGCTGGAGGGAACTGACACCATGAAACCTGCAAGGTTTCCCATAAATCAGTAACAGTAAGAGGGGATGGAGATCTCTTTTCAACAGTACGTTGGAACGCATCCCAGATATGCTCAAAAATGTTCATGTCTGGCAAGTTTGGAGCCAGCAGAAGTGTTTAAACTCAGAAGACTATTCCTGTAGCTACTCTGTAGCAATTCTGGACGTGTGGGGTGTCACATTGTCCTGCTGTAATTCCCCAAGTTTGTAGGGATTCACAATGGACATGGAGGGATGCAAGCGATCAGACATGATGCTTACGTACGAGTCACCTGTCAGTCTTGTATCTAGACTTATCAGAGGTCGCATATCACTCCAACTGCATACGTTCTACACCACTACAGAGCTTAGAGCTGTTATATTTTTTTAGAAATTCTCTGTCATCATTGTACACTTTGGAAATCATTATTCACCATGTGATACGCAACAGTTTGAATATTGTTAGGAAATCTCATTTCTAATCAGAAATCTAGATTAGCTGCTGCCTGCTTGCCGTTTGCTGTTGTGCTTTCGAGAAATCTGTACCAGTGTTGTCACAAGGCGCTAGGTAAGTGGAAATTTTGATTAGGAGCTTGTAGTTTTACCACACTTACATATTTAGTGTAAAGAGAAGTTGTATTCAAACCAGTTACTGTTCAGTTCAAATTAGGTTATGTTTTGTGGTAGGTTAGCAAGCGAGTTGAAGGTGGGTAACAGATTGCAAGGACATTGTTTGGTAATACGTTCATTACTTTGTATAGAGTGTGAGGTAAAGTAAGGCTAAATTTCTTACAGAAACAAAAATATAGTGGGAATGTTACTCATATATTCAGATTGCTTAGCAGCTGTGAAATATCTATCAGCCTATGAATTAAGATTAAAGGTCATTACAGAATGCAATGAAAACCTTCGGGGACTAGGGGAAATAGGATAAACCTGCTGTGGATCCTTGGTCATTCAGGAATTAGTGGCAGTGAACAAGCTAACAGAATGGCCACGACATGAATCCATTTGTTGGACCGGTACTTGTATAACCGAAGATGGTTAAAATGGCGGTGAACACTATGGGACTTAACTTCTGAGGTCATCAGTTCCCTTGGAACTTAGAACTACTGAAACCTAACTTAACCTAACAACAGCACACACATCCATGCCCGAGGCAGGATTCTAAACTGCGACTGTAGCGGTTTGCGGTTCCAGACTGTAGCTACTAGAACCGCTGTGCCATTCCCGCCGGCAACCGTAGATGATGATACAATCAACACTGTGTAACTGAATCAGGAGACAGAGCGTAGAATATTGGACTAATATCCAAAATCAGAAACTGGCAAGCGAATGTTGGCAGATCCATATTTCAAAAGAAGTTCCATATTAATGAACTTGAACAGGAAACAAATCAGACTCGTAGTAGAACTCATGACTGGCCATAGAACTTCGTAAAACATCAGCACGCGAGGACACAGAGGAGAAAGCCGCTGAATGTGGACTACGTAGTGAGGAAGACGAAACTGCTCCACATCCAACCTTCCAATGCGAAGCTCTGGTGGGCGAAAGACACAGAATCTCCGAGTCGGTAGAGCCTACGGAAATCGTGTTTAATAAGGACCCAGTAAACAGTCTTCTACCACTGCGTAATGATACCGGTTGCAATTACTATAATCACAGGGAGTGAAACAGCACAATAAATTCAATTACCGTGGAGGCAACAGGAGTCTAGTAGCATCTTTTTTTTTTATCTCCGTGCATTAAACATATCAAATTGAAGGGTGTCTATCATCTATATTCTGGGCGCAATCTGTAAACTACATAAAAAGGACTGAGTAGCTGACTGTGTCTACAGTGTCGACAAGGTATGTTATTTCTATTTCACTCCACATTTTACTAAGCTTTTAGTAATCGGAGCCCCACACACATATTCAGTAGATGTGTCTGCTGTACGTCAGTATATACATTCTTTCCTCCTGTTGCCACTAAAGGCGGAAGAATCAGCAATGGTCAATGGCATGAGGATGCGAAAGGTAATGGAAACCACTGCATCAAATTAGAGGACATGAGGCCTGTTACTGAAACAGTGTCATGATGATCTCTTCATTGGCGAAAGATTCCGGAAGAGTCCCCCTCTCGGATCTCCAGAAGGGGACTGTCAACGGTAGGTGACCATGAGAAAAAGACTGAATACTCAACTATAGGATAGCGTTCTACGAGTTGAGGCGTGGAACGTCAGAAGCTTGATCGTAGTAGGGAAAGCAGAAAGTCTAAAAAGAGAAATGCAAAGGCTCAATTTAGATATAGTAAGAGTCAGAGGAGTGATATGGAAAGAAGACATGAACTTCTGGTCAGGTGAGTATAGGGTAATGCCAATAACAGCAGAAAACGGTATAACGGGTGTAGGATTCGATATAAATGGGAAGGTAAGTCAAACAGTCTGTTACTGTGATATAGTAGTTCTTATCAGAATCGACTGCAAACCAACACGGAGAACGATAGTTCGGATATGCATGCCAACGTCACAAACTGAAGATGAAGAGATAGAGAAAGTGTATGAGGACACTGAAAGGGTAATACAACACATAAATGAAGATGAAAATGTAATAGTCATGGGAACTGGAATGCAGTTGTTAGGGAAGGGGTAGAAGAAAAGGCTACAGGGGAATACGGGCTCCGGACAAGAATGTGATTGTAGAAATCCTAATTGAGTTCTGAAACAAATTTCAGCTAGGGATATAGAAAACTCTGTTCAAGAACCACAAGGGAAGGAGGTAACTTGCAAAAGGTAGGATAATACGGGAAGATTTCAATTGGGTTACATCATGGTTTGACAGAGATTCCGAAATCACATACTGGATTGTAAGGCGTACCCAGGAGGATATATAGGCACTGATCACAATATAGTAGAGATTAAGAGTGGGCTTAACTTCAAGGGATTAGTCAGGAAGAAGCAACATACAATGAAGTGGGATACAGAAGTACTAAGGAATGACGAGATACACTTTAAGTTCTCTAAGGCTATAGATGCAGCAATAAATAATAGCTCAGTAGGCAGTACAGTTGAAGAGGAATGGACATCTCTAAAAAAAGGGCAATCACATAAGCTCTAAAGAAAAACATAGGTACAAAGACGGTAACTGCGAAGACAAGGTGGATAAGAAAGAAAAACTTCAGCTGATCGATGAAAGCAGAAACTATAAAAGTGATCAGAAAAAGGCAGGTATGCAAAGATACAATTGGCTGAGGAATGAACTAAATAAGAAGTGCAGATAAGCTAACACAAAACGGCTGCATTAAACACGTGAAGAGATCGAAAACGAAATGATTGTCAGGAGGACTGACTCGGCATACGGGGTAGTCAAAACAACCTTCACTGACATTAAAAACAAGGGTGGTATCATTACGAGTGCACCGGGATTTCCACTGTTAAATGCAGAGGAGAGAGCAGTTAGGTGGAAAGAGTACACTGAAGGCCTCAATGAGGGGGAAGATTTGTGTGATGTGATGAAAGAAGAAACGGGAGTCGATTTAGAAGAGATAGGGGATCCAGTACGAGAATCAGAATTTAAAAGAGCTTCGGAAGACTTAAGATCAAATAAGGCAGAAGGGATAGACCACATTCCATTACAACTCCTATTACCATTGGGGGGACGTGTCACCAAAACAACTATTCACGTTGTGTGTAGTAGAGTCTGGCGAGATACCATCTGACTTTCGGAAAAATATCATACACACAATTCCGAAGACTGCAAGAGCTGACAAGTGCGATAATTACCGCACAATCAGCTTAATAGCACATGCATCCATGTTGAGGACAGGAATAGTATACAGAAGAACGGAAATGAATATTGGGGGAGTACTAGATGACGATCAGTTTGGCTTTAGAGAAGTTAAAAACACCAGGGAGGCATTCTGAGGCTGTGGTTGATAATCGAATTAAGACAAAAAAAACCAAGACATGTTCACAGGATTTGTCGAGCTGGAAAAAGCCTTCGCAATGTAAAATAATGGTGGTTGTACGAAAGCCTGAGGACAATAGGGGTTAGCTATAGAGAGAGACGGGTAACATACATACAAAAGCCAACAGTGAATAATAAGAGTGGGTGACTAAGAACAAAGCGCTCGGATTAAAAGGGATGTAGTCTTTCCGCCCCACTGTTCAATCTGTACACTGAAGAAGCAATGACGGAAATAAAGGAAACGTTCGGGAGTGGATTTAAAATTCAATATGAAAGAACGTAAGTGATATGATTCGCTCGTGACTTTCCTGTCCTGAGTGGAAGTGAAGAAGAGGAATTCGTTGCGGGTCGCAACAGACCAGTCAAAACCCTGATGACCCAAAAAATGAAAATGGAATCCACCACGACAAAACCATTAGGTTTCCCATCCCTTTGCCGTGGGACTGGTCCGAAATAACCAATGAACATTTTGTCCATGGTATCACTATCTCGCGTGGACTGAAGTAAGCCTTCTGTAAAAGTGAGTTTGGGCTTGACGAATTTGCAATCTTCACAGTCGCCCACTAATTTACGCACATACTTACTCATTGTGGGCGAGACAGGTACTGTTTAACTTTCATAATTGCTTTATTCACTTCCAAATGCCCACCAATAAGGGGGTTGTCAAAATACTTAAAAATGACCAATACTAGTTCCTCAGGTAAACAGACCTTAAACGATTTGTCGCTCTTAGTCTTGCAACATGTACTTCCTTTTCTCAGTTCGTAAAGTGGCACCTTTCCCCAGTATCAACCTTTTGTCTCATCCCTTGAATCTATGGTTCCTGTCTCTGTTTGTTCAGCGAATTCCCAAAGAGCTCACGTACCTCGGAAAACACGATTGAAATCCATTTAGAGTCTAGTAAATCCTGTCATAGCTGTTACTCCGTTATTTGCTCCTGGAACATACGGCTAAGGGCTTCTGTTACCTGATTATTTGCTCCCTGGCAGTGCCTGGCAGAGCGACGAAAGCTGGAAACATACACAGCCCACCTCTCGATTTGTCCTATTTTTCTGGATATCGCGACCACCCAACTCAAAGACTGATTTACCGTTTTGAGGACAAAATGACTAAATGACAAAGCTCCTAGTTGAACTTAAATTTTTGGAAAGTCAAAAGATAAAGGGGGCCTCTGGAAGCGTAAGTGAAACGATGACGCTCGCCATCGTTTTCTCGTGCATTTACAGCAACGACCCCAGAATCAGAAGCACATGTTTCGACAATGATGGTGCGTTCAAAATCCGGAACATCCAAAGTCATAAGAATACTCAGAGATTCTTTAAAATGGTTCAAGTGGCTCTGAGCACTATGCGACTTAACTTCTGAGGTCATCAGTCGTCTAGAACTTAGAACTAATTAAACGTAACTAACCTAAGGACATCACACACATCCATGCCCGAGGTAGGATTCGAACCTGCGACCGTAACGGTCGCTCGGGTCCAGAATGTAGCGCCTAGAACCGCACGGCCACTCCGGTCGGCAGAGATACTTTAACCGCCTCAAAGACCGCCTGCTGGGTTTCCCCCATCTGGAAACTCACCCCTTTCTTCCTCAAGCCATTTGTTGCGGCTGATAGTTGACCCAATTCGGAAGGAATTTTATAAAAAAATTTGAGATATTGATACAGCGAGCTACTTATTTCATCTCTGAATATCTCGTCTCCTTTCCTAATCCATTTTAACACCATTGGCTGAGACCAAGATCCTAAAAATGGAATCTCCCTTAGGTCCAGATTTACCATAGATGGTTTAAAGGTCAAACCCACTTCCTGCAAAGCTAATGAGGACTTTGCTGTAGACTGATTTGAATTTCATGTCACATAAAACACAGTGTAGGAGACATGATAATACGGCCGCGTTGTTAGATAAGTTGAAAGGAACACTACTGAACTGGTGCAGCTTCCAAACGGTGTCAAATCCTGCGGCTTGTTTAGTCCTCAGTGAGAGGAATCTGCTGGTCGGGCTTGCTCAAATTCTAAATGGTAGAACAGGTACGGAAGTCCGGTACTGGTACAGATTTTAAGACGACTTTTTGGTTAAGAATTCTATAATCAACTACCGATCGATAACTACCGGCTTGTCCCTTCGTTATCTGAAACATGGGCGACGCATACGGAGAGGCGTATCACCCCGTCCCGAAGCCTCTCATCAATCAGTTGTTACAAAACTTTCATTTTGGGTGGCGCAACCGTTATGGAGGTTGGAAAACCAGAATATCGTCCATCGGACCAATCTTATTCTTAATCCTGCTAGTGACTCCGAGTTTATTAGTCATAATATCAAAAAACCGCAACAGTACTCCTAACCGAGCTTTAGCTTACCAATCCCGCAAATGACTGACCTGAAACTATTATGTGCAGCGTGGAAATTGACCTCTTGGACAGGCTGATAAACACGCAACTTAAAATCCCTAACAAGACTGAAATGAAGTATTATTCTTGGCATAATTAGGAATTAATACTCATCGCTGCATGAAATTACATCCCATTCACAAATTTACTCACAATTATTCGGCTAATATTAATTCCAGTGGTCACTGAAAATCCCGTAAAGCAACGCTTCCCTGTAAGCAACCTTCTAGATTCGACACTTGCCTGTTGGCAGTTTGACATTTCTGTAACTTTCCTCTCAAGGGGGCGAGCTTAAAAGTACCTCGCCTCTTCAAATACTAGTTATATTGATAAGACAAACTTTACTCCCAAAATTTATTAGAAAACAGGCGGGTTCAAGATTGTCGTATGCGCTGACAAAAGGTGGGTACTGACTAGTTACCAACCTGATTCGGTTATACCGCTTGGATAGGGAACGACTCCCAGACTATCCAAGTCCTTCACGTCAGCTGATCGGACGCCCACAACGCTGTATGGGACACTGGCCCAAAATATTACCGGTAAAGCCACACCGATAAGAATCTGTAACATGCGATGGAATCGTCTACCTCACCTTTTCAATCTGAACATTTCCAGTATGTTCCCCTGTTTCTGATCTTTCAAAAATGCTTCTCGTATCGGCAAATGTATACTCTCGGTTTTAAAGAACAATTCACTAAGCCGGAAAACGTGGTAAACCTCAGCAAAACACAAAATCATTCCTGACTTGCCTTCTCGACGGTTTCCCAACTCAGTCAAAGGCAGTTTAAACGCAGCGACCGCAATTCTAACCTCCTCAGATTAATGTAGGAGAGTTCTGCCACGGGCATCGACGCGTAGAAAGTATTTATACAGCAGTTCGCCCCTAACTCGCGACCATTAACTTTCTCACACAATCTATCTCTCGGAGTCATCTACCATTCACTGAACCTCCAGTACCTCAGCCACACTCTTACATAACAAACCTCTCGTCGCCAGATATGTCAACTGAATGATCATCTGATGTGGAGCTTTAATGCAATCGCAAGTTCCTCAAAACGTTTCAACAGTCACGAAACTTCTCCCACTTGTGGTAATTTATCTACCGCCTTTCAGCCCTGACATATTAAACTCTATATCGGCGGCTGGGGACCTGGCCTGTAAGAGGACGTCGTTATGGCCAACTTTGGGGTGATAGCTTTTTTTTTTTTGTCATCAGTCTACTGACTGGTTTGATGCTGCCCGCCACAAATTCCTTTCCTGTGCTAACCTCTTCATCTCAGAGTAGCACTTGCAACCTACGTCCTCAATTATTTGCTTGACGTATTCCAATCTCTGTCTTCCTCTACAATTTTTGCCCCCTACGGCTCCCTCTAGTACCATGGAAGTCATTCCCTCATGTTTTAGCAGATGTCCCATCATCCTGTCCCTTCTCCGTATCAGTGGTTTCCACACATTCCTTTCCTCTCCGATTCTGCGTAGAACCTCCCCATTCCTTACCTTATCAGTCCACCTAATTTTCAACATTCGTCTATAGCACCACATCTCAAATGCTTCGATTCTCTTCTGTTCCGATTTTCCCACAGTCCATGTTTCACTACCATACAGTGCTGTACCCCAGACGTACATCCTCAGAAATTTCTTCCTCAAATTGAGGACGGTATTTGATATTAGTAGACTTCTCTTGGCTACTTCGTTCTTGATCGTCCACTCTTATTATTCCCTCTTGGTTGTTGTACATAATGTATATGACCCTTCTCTCCCTACAAATTACACCTACTTTTTTCAGATAGTAAACTCCGAAAATTTGCTTAATTCAAGCTTGATGATACCTATTGTGCCCTTCGATATTAATTCATTAAATATTTCGGTTAGCTTGATGTCTTAGGATTGTGGTAGTTATAACGATATGTTTCCGTAATGTGTATACGTAAAAATACAGTTATAGATTCCCCGTTCGTAGTCGCTGATTATAACAATATGTTTACTTTTGTGCTGTAAGATATAGCTATAATCAGCGGTGGAGATAGATTTGCGAACGCCGACCGTGTGCAGCTGTTTCTTGTTCGATCGTCTGATCAGTCGGATTTTGCATTGCTGAGGAGAGCCAATGCCTATTCAAAATATAATTATTCTTGGATAGCTCAACATGAATTTCCTAAGGGACCGTAGTATATCATGCATTTACCAGTAGAATATGGTGCGGAGAAAATATTTCGCTGCATGCAACTTCCTTCCGATTTCGACGAAAGAATTCGTGACTGTGAACTCTATTTGGCAGAAACATAAATTAAATAACTTCATGACGGAGTGAGACATAGATTCCATACTAAATAAATAGTCCCTACACGAGTTCCATTTAACTCTGAATTTATGGCAATTAATAGATGAACTTACACTGCAATGAAGGATTTAACAAGGATGCCGTTTTGACTGGCACTTCTCTTCTCGTAATGAAAATAATTCCTTTGACGTTCTCACATACACGTCGCACAATAAATCTACTGCTGTGCAGTATTGCACATTTACTTTTGCACTTTTACTTTTGCACTTTTACTTTACACTAAAATAATATGATTTTCAACAATAATAATACGGCGGCAAGACATACGCGCCCGACAAAAGTTACAAGAGACAAGAGAAATGAGTAACTGAGTAACTGTTCACCTACAGTATCTCATACATAAAAAGAATGTGTAAAAGTATTCTTCTTCTGACCGTTTTTCGCGCTGCGGGTTTCAAAGTCAGTAACTCGCTGAATCTCTGACAGCGCTTTGACAATAAACACGTTACGTCACAGGACGTTCACCTTTTACATTCTCGCAACATCATTTACTAACTGTAGTTGTTGCCGAGCGACTGTTCGATTAGTGAATGATTTAAAATGATAAGGTAATCACATAATGTTACCTACTCAGGCCATGTTCCCCTCAGCTGTATCGCTGTACTTGTTGCCTGTCGCGGTTCACTCATAACTGATGCTCATTTCATTGGTGAAGATTTTTTAATAGTTTCTGCTCTTTTAATTTAAATTATTATTGTTGTGGCGTAACAAGCTAGCTACGCCACATTGAGAAGGGAGCCGAAAGGCACGCGTACACACACGCCGACTGGCATCAAGTCTGGAACAAGATACGTTATGACTGCTATAAAGAAAATACATAGCTTTGGAATATACTTAACTTTATTCTTTGTTGGTTTACAACGTTCTTCGTGAGACATTTATACGATAACTCTCAAACTAGGTAAGGCTAATGGCGCCTTGCTAGGTCGTAGCCATGGACTTAGCAGAAGGCTATTCTGTCTCTCGGCAAATGAGAGGAAGGCTTCGTCCGTATCGTCGCTAGCAATGTCGTCCGTACAACTGGGGCGAGTGCTATATCGTATCTCGAGACCTGCCTTGTGGTGGCGCTCGGTCTGTGATCTCACAGTGGCGACACGCGGGTCCAACATGTACTAAATGGACCGCGGCCGATTTAAGCTACCACCTAGCAAGTGTGGTGTCTGGCGGTGACACCACATTCCTCCCCCGCAAATCGGCGAATGGTCGTGAGATTTGGCTTCCGCCCGCCGTGGGGAGGACCACATGATGACGTATGCGATGAGGTGGGGAGCCTAACAACAGGCGAGGCTGTGCCACCCGCACCCGACCATTCGGTCCGAGGGGAGCTAGGAAACGCCTGAAAACCTAGTCCAGGGTGCACGTCAACATGCGGCGTTTGCGCCCGGAAAGAGACAGGAGGGGCCGAAGGGTCGACCTCCATTGCGTCGGGGTATCCGACGCGCTATGACATCATGTGGTCCGGAGCGGGCAAGAGTTCCATGGCGGAGGACAGCTGGTCACGGGAAGCGATCGGCGGCGCTTGACCCAGGGAGGCGCTTGGCGGCTGCAGCGAAGCGTCGAATGCGGGCGGCGCCGGCGGGAGAACAGGCGGCGGCGGCGGTGTCGGCGGCGCGTCGCCATGGGGCAAAATGGAAGGCATCGTCGGTAACACCTGGGGATGAGGCGAGCCAGTAGATGGGTCCCCAGGGCGCTGACCGCACGGCACCGTCGCTGAAAGCAGACGGGGAGCGGCAGAACCCGTGCGACGACAGAGGCGCAGCTGATTGAGATGCCGACGCACCTCACCAGAGGCCCCCAAAACCAAATACATCGCGCGGCCGAGGCAGCGAAGAATGCGCCCTGCGAGCCAACGCCGTGAACCTCGATAGTTGCGATAAAATACAACGTCGCCTGGAGCAAAAGCAGGAGTCTGCCGCTGCACAGGAACCTGATGCGGCGGATGCAGCAAAGACATCAAGGTTCGATGAGGAAGACCGTGGGGCAACTCAGCCAGCGAGCGACCATCGCCTGGCTGAGAGCGATACGAAGACAAAAAGAGCAACAAGGCGTCCTCCCGAGTATGCAACTCTTTCAACTTCAACATCTGTGACTCGAAAGTCCGGACCAATCGTTCAGCGGCACCGTTTGACTGAGGCGAAAACGGCGCGGATGTCAGATGTTGAATACCATTGGCCTGGCAGAATGACTGAAATTCTGCGGACATGAATTGTGGGCCATTGTCGGAAACAATTGTCTGCGGAAGACCTTCAATGCAAAAGATAGCAGACAACGCTTGGATGGTGGCGGAGGACGTCGTGGAAGACATCCGGACAACAAAAGGAAAATTACTGAAGGCATCTACCAGAACCAACCATCGAGCATTCCAGAATGGACCAGCAAAATCAATGTGCAAGCGTTGCCAAGGGGAAGTGGCTTTTGGCCATGCAAAGACTTTCCGCGGCGGTGCAGATTGTTGTTCGGCACACGCCATGCAAGAAGAACACATATTCGTAATCGCAGCATCGATTCCGAACCAAGTACAGCGCTGACGAGCAAGTTGTTTCGTTCGCACTATACCCCAATGTCCTTGGTGAAGAAGCCGTAAAACAGAGGACTGCAACGAACGTGGGACCACGACTCTGGACTGATCATTATCAGAACGCAACAACAAAACACCACGTAGAACAAAAAGTCCCTCCCTGTGAGTAAAAAATCGGCGAACCAACGGATCCTCGATCCGAGACTTTGACAAAGGCCATTGCGTAGTAACAAAACGCAAAACGGTAGCAAGGACCCGGTCAGCAGCTGTGGCTGTAGCTACATGACGAAAATCAATCGGAAACGATTCGACCATGTCATCGGTTTCCCAATCAATGAACATGCAAGCAAGTTCGGAAGAATCGAATGCTTTATCCTCAGCAAAAGGCAAACGGGACAACACATCGGCGTTTCCGTGCTTAGCAGTGGACCGATACAAGACATCGTAGCGGTACTGCGAGAGGAAAATAGACCAGCGAATGAATTTCTACGCTGTACGTGGAGGTACAGGCTTGGTCGGATGAAAAAGCGATGTCAAAGGTTTGTGGTCTGTGATGATGAAAAAGTGACGACCATACAAGAAATCATGGAACTTAGTAACACCAAACATGAGAGCCAAAGCTTCTCTCTCTATCTGGGAATAATTTCTTTGCGCAGACGAGAGCAATTTGGACGCTAAGGCAATAGGGCGATCATGGGAGCCAACTTTGTGCGCAAGCACAGCACCGATCCCGAAATCCGATGCATCTACCATCAACAAAAGGGGTGTCTGGGGATCGAATGGCGTAAGGCAAGTATTAGAAAGCAACGCCGATTTTAACTGGCGAAAGGCGCGTTCGCATTCCGACGTCCAGATGAACGGAACACCTGTACGGCGTAAGCGATGAAGCGGAGCTGAAAGGGAAGAGGCATTGCGTACAGTCACTCACACCTTGTGATTCTAAATCGCTTAATGGTCTTGCGACATCATCACGCAATGCGTGAGGAACATTGCGCGCTCTGAAAAATTTCGGTTGCGCGTTCTCTTTCAGTTCCAAATGTGCTGCATAGTTGTTAGCGCAACCCAGGCCCGGTGCAAAAATGTCTGCAAAGTCGTCACATAAGCGAGAAACACTGTCCGAAGGCACAGTCTGATTCACTGATAGGACCTGATTTACAATAGACATGTTAAACAATTGAAATAAATCTAAACCAAACAAGTTCACTGCAATAGAAGAACAAAGAACGTAAAATGACACAAGTTTCGTTTGTCCCTTGTATGTTGCAAGAAGCGTGCACTGTCCTAACACAGGGATATTTTGTCCTGAATAACTTTTTAATTGAACATTTGTGTCACGCAACAGAGGTTTGCCCAGTTGTTTGTACGTGTTGTGATTGAGCAATGAAACTGCAGCTCCGGTATCGAGCTGGAATGGTATGACCTTGCCATTAAAGTCCAAATCTACAAAAAGTTTATTGTCCTGCTGACGACAAGAGCGACTGTTTTGTGCAATTTGAACAGACACTGATACAGAATCACTTGCTAAGTGACGTGGTTTCCGGCGACGTTGACGCACACTTTTTGTGGGACGAACACAGTCACTGTTAGAGAAAGTGGCACTGGACGGGGTGGAAGTAACTACATGAATGTCCATGGGCGAAGGTCCACGAGCCTGAGTGTCCTTGGTTCGATTCCGGCGCGAAGCAAAGGACCTGGAATGGTTGTGATTGTCTGATCTGAGCTTTTTCTGGCAAACACTTTGAACATGTCCTTTCCTATTGCAGAAAAAGCAAATAGCTTGGCGTGACGGGCAATGTTCACGCGAATGTCGAGTTGCACACCACGGGCATGATTTCACTGCATGTGTATGCTGGCGCGGCACACCTGGTTTAGAGCGTGGCGGCAGCTGCGTCGAAGTGCGCGAGGGCAGGTTACCGGGCCGCGCAGCACGTCCAGCGGGCCGGTTAATGTTACACACTGCTGACGAAGTTTCAAAAGAGTCCTGAGCACAGTCAAGTGTGTCTTGTCTATCCAATATGTCTATCACTTGTTGAAGGGAGGGATTAACTAGTTTCAAAATTTGATCCTGTATGCGAACATCAGAAACATTCTGTGCAATTGCATCACCTACCATTGTACCTGAATAAGAAAGGCCACAGTCACAGTCAAAGGCACAGTCCCTTGTAAGGCCCTGCAAAGCTGCAACCCACTCCCTATTAGTTTGACTGGCCGTACGTTTTGTACGAAAAAACGTATACCGTTTTGCAACCACATTAACTGTTTCTTTAAAATAGGCATCTAAAGCATACAGAATTTCTTCGTAGGACAGAGTTGCTACGTCGCATCGGGGAAACAATTTCACTATCACACGGTAGGTGGACACACCGACACATGAAAGCAAAAACGGCTGCCGATCATTACCTTGAATTCTGTAGGCGGCTAGATGAAATGCAAACTGGCGGGACCATTCCGTCCAAGTCTCGTGGGTTTGGTCAAACTGGCGAAACTGCGGTGCAACTGCATGTTGTGGCTGCGGTAGCGGTGAAGCGGCGGCTGCCGCATCGGTTTGAATGGCACGTTGACCTTGGACGAGCTGTCCAAGGGCATCCAATAACGCCTGCGTCTGCTGATTCTGCAAGCGATAAAATTCGTACAGTACATCTGGAGATTGTGGCGAAGCCATGACACAAATAAATCAGAGCAAAGCAAGTAGAAAGAACATGATCCCATCCTTGTCGCCAATCTGTTGTGGCGTAACAAGCTAGCTACGCCACATTGAGAAGGGAGCCGAAAGGCACGCGTACACACACGCCGACTGGCGTCAAGTCTGGAACAAGATACGTTATGACTGCTATAAAGAAAATAAGTAGCTTTGGAATATACTTAACTTTATTCTTTGTTGGTTTACAACGTTCTTCGTGAGACATTTATACGATAACTCTCAAACTAGGTAAGGCTAATGGTGCCTTGCTAGGTCGTAGCCATGGACTTAGCAGAAGGCTATTCTAACTGTCTCTCGGCAAATGAGAGGAAGGCTTCGTCCGTATTGTCGCTAGCAATGTCGTCCGTACAACTGGGGCGAGTGCTATATCGTATCTCGAGACCTGCCTTGTGGTGGCGCTAGGTCTGCGATCACACAGTGGCGACACGCGGGTCCGAATATGTACTAAATGGACCGCGGCCGATTTAAGCTACCACCTAGCAAGTGTGGTGTCTGGCGGTGACACCACAATTATCATCAGCTACTGATGAAACAACTCTGTAGATTGAAATTTTGTCGAGTCTGCTATTTAAAAGCAGTGCAGTTTATCTTAAGGGGAACTACCCTATTCATTGCAATTATTCCGGGCAGGCTTTAGTACATCTTTTCTAGGCATTTCAACTTTGTCTGGTCTGCCAATAAAAATATGGAGATTCACTTTAATAAAAGCTATTATTTTCAGGGTGGTTATTAAGGGTATTCATATAGTAAAATAAATTTGAAGTCTTACCTTCTCGCCTTTTACTGTAATTCTGGTGTTACAGAGAACTGTATAGCTCATTGCAATTCTGAGTTGCACTTACAGATAGTTTGCTTACCATCATGTGTAGTCATTGGGCAGATGTTTTTACCAATTTATGTTGGGTTACAAGTTGTTATGTACCACAATTTGTTCTTACTTTGCCGTAAAAGGAGTGGACTGTTATGAGTCCTTAAGATCAGTTTTTAGTATGTTGTAGTTGACCTTGTATGGGATCCGCCCACATACCAGTACGGTCGTGGATGTCAGTTCTGCACCACTGATGCTGTCTGTTGCATTATCACCGCCTAAGCGAGGTCTCAATTGTATTCATACAACTTCGTCTTATTCTAAACTTACGTCACCAACGACCGTAACGCATTTGTTGTGTGTTTACTACTAGTTTTCGGTGAATTTTAACAGCATTATTTAAATTTTATATCCAAAGTCACTTTAACGAATTTTGAAGTCTATAAAAAATGGAATTCTCGGTCATTGTCAAAGTTATATAAACAAAAGGTAGGTTTAGGTAATATGAAAAACTTTTTCTTGTTAAAAATTTGGTAAAATGTTTGTTTTTTAGAAAAATAGGGCAAATGAATTTGTGTTAATGTTCTGTTGAATAAAATAGTGTTGGTGTTAACAACGTCGAATGCTCGTCATTGCTGTCTGGCCCAGTCGTAACATTCAACAGAGTATTAGACTGATTCAAGGGTCTGCAAGACATCTCAATATACATGCTGCGCAAACAGTAAAGTTCTGCAGTTGAGCATAATGATAAGGCCGGGGGCCTCAGGATACTCATAATATATTAATGTTTTTTTCTGTACACACTTTGCTTATATTCTTTGTGTATTTATTAATTCAGCTAGTTACACAAATTAAATTTCCCCACTTAGTGCAATGCTGTTACTTACTTGTCTGTATGACCATTTCTGTGTACGTCAACTATTCTAGTTTTCAGTATATGTTGTGTGTGAATATTATCTTTCCTAAATGTTCAGTAGGCCCACTACTGAGTACACCACTTGCTGCTTCCTAGTTACTGCATGTAACGGATACATTTCTACCTTTACGATAAATGAATGTTAATGGACAGATTCAGTGCGAGTGTCACTAGTCTTGAGTAACATTGGAAGTTCCGCTCGACACTTCCAAACCAGAAACTACACTTACTAATGATTGATTAAAAAATGTCACTCTTGTAACCCTTGGCACCCTGTAATATCAAAAACTATCATTAGATTCGTGTATGGAATATAAACTTTATTGACGTGTAGAATCAAATCACTGAAGTTGAGAGGAGAGCAATGGAATTTTAAGCGAATCGTTTCCGGGCTTTAGTTCCACGCACGTTTCAATCGATGTCCAGTTTGATCGTCCTCTGTTTTCACTTCTCTTCTGTCGGAGGCGTTCGAGCGAATGAGTTACCTTCATTCACAGCTGTGTTATAATGTTATATGGCTATTTAATTTTCGTAAATTGACGTAAAAATAGAGCTGCATTAAGCTTCAATGCAGTTAGGTAAAATGGGCTACGTGTGTTATTGGTTTGATAGTTGGTTGTGAAGTAAATGAACCCACTATTATTTGCCATTTGTCATGATTAAGAAGGATATCCTATGTACTGATAGAGTGGCAGTCTGTGTATAATATTTCTGTGGGATATGGTCACCTAAAAAGGTAACATTGTTAAATACTAGTCTAAATGAAGTCACACATGTAAAGAGAGAGAAATAATCGTACATCTTTGATAGAAATTATAAATTTTATTTTATTATTTGTTTAAATGGAGTTCAGTGATATTATAGGTTCATTAACATTCTTTTACACTGGTACTTTTAAAGTCTGAGTTCGAAGATATTTTATTAATTCATTTAATAACTTATTCACTTTAAATATCTGTGAGTCGGTGTCCACATTCACTTTTCAGCCAAACAAGAGATTTAGTCCTGATTTTCTCTGCCAGCACTTCCAGCACTGTCTCTGGCGACGAGGCATCAGTGGTACGTCCTCCTGAGCCACTGTACTTGGTTCCACATGAATATGTTCATTGTCTAGTGAGCCGGTATCCCAATCCACTTAGCAGACAGAGAAGATTCCCAGCCCTGACATTCTCCATCCGGCACCTCTCCAATAATGAGGCATTGGTGATATGCCCTCCTCATACACTGTTCTCAGTTCCTCAGCAATATGTTCACTGGCTAGTAAAAAGCCGTTGTCCCCATCCACATTTCAGACACACAACGGTCTTCGCCCTGACTCTCTCCGCCCAGCACCTTCGACACCCTCTCCGGCGGCGAGCGATCGGCGAGATGTTCTCATCACACTCCACCACAGGCAGCTCATGGATCTCGGCAGTCGTCACCATCATCCAGCCATCGTTCACCTGCACAGAAAACGAATTCTTCACTTTAAAACACATATGACTTACTTAATGCAACAACAGTAGCAATAATTTTATACGGTGACTCGTATGGACAAAGCGTACATTACGAGGGAACAACTTTCTATTTTTGTGTGTGATCGAAAGAAAGGAAAGAGTTTTCAAACGAAATCATTAATGGTGACAAGGATCATATTTATTATCTTCCAGCATTAACTAAACTTGTGCCTCTTTATAATGGTCTGAGAAAAGGGTATGATGTTTGTAAACTGACTCATCCCTTCGTAGCGAGTTATCAATGAAGTTGTGTCTTTAGTGCCGCCTTACCTTGCCGATGACTTTGCCGCAGGCTACACCGATGGCAGCAGGTGGTGGCCGGGACTTCTCCGCCTGCGCTGCCAGCAGAACAAGAACTGGGAAGAGAGAGAGAAAGAGAGAGAGAGAGAGAGAGAGAGAGAGAGAGAGAGAGAGAGAGAGAGAGAGAGAGAAGAAAGAGAGAGAGATTAAATGATCCACCTTTATTTCCTAGAAACTTAGAAGTAGCTACCTCTATTTCGAAAGGACACTCCCAGAGTAGAAATACAAGTCGTACAGTAGACCCTTTGTTCTGCCTAATATAATGCAGCACGTTATACAGTTTATGTATATTCCACAGAAAATATATTAGCACCCAATATCCGAAAGAAGTGTAGTGGGACGTCTAATAATCTCTGTGTACAAACATGACTTTTCACGAGATATCTAGGGAATGCAATAAAATGGTTGACGCCAAAAATTCACCTGAAATATACCACATATTGTGACCTTACGATTTTTTAAATCGATTGAAAAATTTAACAACTTACAAGAGAAAGAAGCAAAAAATAATTATTTAAATAATATTGAACATTTAATACACAACATTATTAAATTGGAATAAAAAGTGTAAAATAATTTCTAACAGTCCATACATATTCTTATCCTTATAAAGATACTGCTGAAAATTTTGTGATTGTGAACTTTTAGTATCCGTAGTAGTTCTTGTAAGATTAAAAACGAAAAACGTGGACCACATGCAATATAGCTTCACGTTAGTCGGCAACTGAATTATTCATGCAGCAGTTATGTATTGCTTCTGCCCCACGTTTTTCGTTTTAAGTGTTTCAAGTATTTTCATAGACATTAAAAATTCACAATCACAAATTTCCAAGACTCTCTGCATGGCGTCCGTAATCTGTCTGGAGCTATGAGAAATCGTTTTATACCTTTTAGTCAGATTTAAAAACGTTGTTAACTAAAAAGTGATATTTTCCTTTCAATAGTTATTTTCTGTTTCTTACTCTTCGGTGGGTGAAATTTTATGAATCAGTTTCATACCGTTTGATGAGATTACAACGGGGTCTGTGATATATTTCAGGATTATTTTAGTTTATGTTCACCTGACTTGAAAAATCTGTTGATTTCTCCTACGTTTATCTTAAGATATTACCGTGTGGGAAAAAAAGTAGATACGTCTGACGTCACACGGAGGCTTACCACCTACCATTCATCTCGCGGGCCATTCGAGACTGCATCAGAAAAAGAGGGAGATGGCAGTGGTACATAAAGTTCACTCCGCCACCCACCAGACAAGATACTGAGGTAATATTGCATTGCCTGACATGTCTGAGCTATACTAAAAGTTTCAAGGCCCTAGGTCACCTTTACATTAAATTAGAATCAATTGCGAAATCTTTACCGAAGAGACTGACAGACAAGGAAGCGATCTAACAAGAACGTTCTTAAAAGTTGCACTTTTGTGGTGATGTGATATTAAAGATAAATCCTAAGAAACCATGAATCGAGCACAACTGAACATTCAGATAATCAGTAAGTAGACAAACACGTCTCAAGTCAAATATAGGAGACGAAAGACTAAACTCCATCCGAACAGGCCAGGAAGCCCCCAAGTTACCGACCGGCCGCCGCCTCATCCTCACCCGACAGGAGTCGCTGGAAGCGGATATGGAGGGGCATGTGGTCAGCACACCGCTCTCCCGGACATGTGTCAATTACCGAGACCGGAGTCGCTGCTTATCAATCAAGTATCTCCTCAGTTTGCCTCACAAGTTCTGAATGCAACCCGCTTGCTAACAGTACTCGGCAGACCGCGTGGTTACCCATCCAAGTGCTAGACCAGTCCAGTAGCTCTTAAATTCGGGGATCCTATGGGAACCGGTGTTACCACTGCGAAAAGGCTGTTGGCAAGTATAGCAGTCAGAAACTGCCTAAGAAATGACAACTATGTGTTGGTGACATGTTGGAGTCCAGATGTGTGCCTGAGGGTGACGTGGCTCTTATTAGCTAATTAAATGGCTTGCTGTATTGAGGTCCCTGGGAAGACAATGTGTCACCGATGATGAAGTTTCCTTTCTGCAACGAAAAGTCCGAGAAAATGTGTGTGTGCTTGACAGAGAGAGAGAGAGGGGGGGGGGGGAGAGAGAGAGAGAGAGAGAGAGAGAGACAGACAGAGACAGAGACAGAAAGAGAGAGGGAGGGAGGGTGGGAGGGAGAACGAGGGAGGGAGAAAGAGAAAGAAGGAGACAGACTGAAGCCTTGAACTGTGCTGCGAGACGTGGTAGGTGATTCAAATGATTGCAAGATTGTCCCCGAAAGTCAAACCTAATATTACCAGTCAGTGCTTAACAGACGTTTTCAGCATCAGTGGAAACTGGATTACTGTCAACATTCTACAGCAGGATGAGATAAACAGTACTGAGACATACTCAAAAATGGCAATGAGAACTATGGGACTTAACATCTGAGGTCATCAGTCTTCTAGAACTTCAGAACTACTTAAACCTAACTAAAATAGGACATCACACACAACCATGCCTGAGGCAGGATTCGAACCTGCGAACGTAGCGGTCGCACGGTTCCAGACTAAAGCGCCTAGAACTGCTCGGCCACAACGGCCGGCGAAACATACTCCCGCCATCTTTAGCTGTTAAGGTCTGTTTTCTTACGCACTGATTCAACTTGTTGTTCTTTCTTAATCTCTACGTTTCTGAGGCGATATTTTCTGATGCACGTTATAACACAAAGGACAAATCTCATTTACTGAGCTCAAATAATTAGGTGTGAGAAATCAAGTATATGATCCATGGAGCATAGTAAGTACTAGCATGACTTTCCGAACTTCATCTTTCTCTCTTTCGTCGTTTGTTTTTGTAGTGCATTTCTAATTGTTACACAGATTGCGTTATGTTGTAGGATGTTGTTAATTTCATTCCCCAAATCTCGTCATTTGATCATCTGCTTATAGCAGAGTATTAAAACATCTTTCACAGCTGATCTCTGTGCCATAGCTGAAACTGCGTTTCCAAGCACTGACTTGGTCACCCACGTAGAAGCTGAAAAGAGCTAGAGACCGGTTACATACTTGTCTAATTCTCTGTTTTATTGTTACTTATTTAGACAAGTTCTTTAGTCTCGATCATAATTTTTTCTCTTTGAACAGCTTCAGAAGAGTCGATTAGACGCATCGGGAAGCCTTTTTTTTTTTTTTTTTTAATAATCTGACACATCTGACACTGAATTCAGTGTTCCGAAACTGTTTCACTGCGGAAAATCGTAACACGGTCCCTGACTTCAGCCGTCGCACGGACGCCAAAATGGAAAATATTGAAATAAACGATATCGGAATTGAAAAACAACTGCTATCACTTAGTAGCGGAAAAGCATCCGGACCAGACGAGATACCCTTAAGATTCTACAGTGATTATGCTAAAGAACTTGCCCCCTTTCTATCAGCAATTTATCGTAGATCGCTGGAAGAACGTAAAGTACCTAGCGACTGGAAGAAAGCGCAGGTCGTTCCCATTTTCAAGAAGGGTCATAAATCAGATGCGAATAATTATAGGCCTATTTCGCTTACGTCAATCTGTTGTAGAATAATGGAACATGTTTTGTGTTCTCGTATTATGACGTTCTTAGATAATACAAATCTCCTTCATCATAACCAACATGTATTCCGCAAACAGAGATCATGTGAAACTCAGCTCGCCCTATTTGCCCAAGAAATTCACAGTGCCGTAGACACTGGCGAGCAGATTGATGCCGTATTCCTGGACTTCAGGAAGGCATTTGATACGGTTCCGCACTTACGTTTAGTGAAAAAAATACGAGCTTACGGAATATCGGACCAGGTTTGTGATTGGATTCAGGATTTCCTAGAAGAAAGAACACAACATGTCATTCTTAACGGTTCAAAATCTGCAGATGTAGAGGTAATTTCGGGAGTACCGCAGGGAAGCGTGATAGGACCTTTATTGTTTACAATATACATAAATGACTTAGTTGACAACATCGGTAGCTCCGTGAGGCTATTTGCAGATGACACGGTTGTCTACAAGAAAGTAGCAACATCAGAAGACTCGTACGTACTCCAGGAGGACCTGCAGAGGATTAATGCATGGTGCGACAGCTGGCAGCTTTCCCTAAACGTAGATAAATGTAATATAATGCGCATACATAGGGGCAGAAATCCATTCCAGTACGATTATGCCATAGGTGGTAAATCATTGGAAGCGGTAACGACCGTAAAATACTTAGGAGTTACTATCCGGAGCGATCTGAAGTGGAATGATCACATAAAACAAATAGTGGGAAAAGCAGGCGCCAGGTTGAGATTCATAGGAAGAATTCTAAGAAAATGTGACTCATCGACGAAAGAAGTAGCTTACAAAACGCTTGTTCGTCCGATTCTTGAGTATTGCTCATCAGTATGGGACCCTTACCAGGTTGGATTAATAGAAGAGATAGACATGATCCAGCGAAAAGCAGCGCGATTCGTCATGGGGACATTTAGTCAGCGCGAGAGCGTTACGGAGATGCTGAACAAGCTCCAGTGGCGGACACTTCAAGAAAGGCGTTACGCAATACGGAGAGGTTTATTATCGAAATTACGAGAGAGCACATTCCGGGAAGAGATGGGCAACATATTACTACCGCCCACATATATCTCGCGTAATGATCACAACGAGAAGATCCGAGAAATTAGAGCAAATACGGAGACTTACAAGCAGTCGTTCTTCCCACGCACAATTCGTGAATGGAACAGGGAAGGGGGGATCAGATAGTGGTACAATAAGTACCCTCCGCCACACACCGTAAGGTGGCTCGCGGAGTATAGATGTAGATGTAGATGTATTGCCTTTCTCAAAAGCATTCTCATAATCTGCAACTTTTCTACCATCTCTAACTTAAATTCTTTCCTCTTCTTTAACCGGTGCCTTACCCTAAAATATACTGTCATTACAGGACAGTTTTCTTCTAAAGCAAAAAAAGCACATGCATCAATACTCGCTGTTAGATAAAATAGTAAATGACTATTGGTGATCCATCCGTATTGTAGGTCGAGGCACGTGAAACTCTTTTGTTCCTGACTTTTCTACCAAATCCGTGTTAGACAACTATTGAGAGGTTCGTGGTTCCACCATGTTTCGCGACTGACCTCTTGTGTATGCAAGTCTCAGCAGAATCGGGAGAATCGCTAATGTTCAACGCTGGGGAGAAATAAGTCTCATGGACCGCGATAACACAAGCTGTAAGATTCAGCAGCAACTAAACCGACTGGACGCGAAAGTAACCATTACATGAACAAAATTTTTGTTTCTTCGTCTACTGATACTATATAACACATAAACTGCAATCAAATAGCATTTATTTACACTAAAGAGCAGACGTGTATCTAGAAGATCTGCTAAAAATAGAGCGACGGGGAGGGGACGTAGGCAACTCATATTAACTCCCTTGTGAAGTGCCGAATGACACAGAGACTTAACGACACATACCACTATACAGCACCCGATAACGTTTATGCATTTCTTCAAGCTTATTCTGAATTTTTACTTCTGTCGCGCTGGCGATACAGGATATCATTTTCTTTCTAGGGAGGAAACCTGCCCCATCTTCTTCTCTCAGGGTACGCCCATGTTCCAGACCAGCAAAAATTAATTGTATACATATATATGCTGCTGGTGAATCACGCAAAACAAAATAAAGCACCTTTATTATCTACACTATATGCAGTACGTAACATGATACAGATTCTAATATGTCCTAGAACAACGTCGCCGAGAAGCCCCTAAATTCACATGATAATGGAAACAAAAAACTATCGGAATATACAGAGTGCAAAAAATTCAGTGGGAAACATCAGTTACCGAAACCATGTCCGACAATACTGTTAAACTACTCTCGAAGAATGAACATCAAATCTGATCACTGGAAAGGTCCGTTTCCTTCGGTAAAACGTATCTGGTCGATTAAACATCTAAATAAAGGTGAATACGAACGATTTCAAATGTGAGACCACAGCGATCAGCAGCAGTAGTTTGAGCTCGACGTGAACAGCAAATGAAGTGAGTGTGGGTAAGACATGACGGAGACAAGATGGTGGTGTGTCACTTACGGTTTCGTATAGCGTCGCACCCAACGCTTTCTACGTTTTTCTATCTGAAGACGGTCCTCAACAAGCAGTTCAAATATTCAGTCAATGACATTTTCTCACCAAGAAGAAGCACTATAGCACGAAGAATAGCACTACGCAAATCACACAAGCACAAACAGTGTGTTTACGCAACACGATTCGCAATCGCAATGTTTCTTCTCAACTGCCACCTCATGTTGTACGATATTTCATTGTTGGCAAATTCCTCTGGGACCCAAACTAAAGAACAAAGATAGCTCCTGAATGTACCGCAACGTTTTACTAGCCATAGGTAATACGTGGCTTATCTGTCTTTGTAAATTTCATTATTGATAATGTTAGTATCGAATTAAACATTTCACAATCGGACTCATTATTTGCCTACCAAGCAAAGTAAAACTATGTATTTGAATATGTCCCAAATCGAAGCTAATGTGCTGATAGAAGTTTCTATAACTGAGCGCAGCAACACGCAGCACCAACAGATGCCTACAGAATTGTGTAATAAGTTTACTTTCAAAGCAAGACGTTGACCTACACGACTACAACATGTCTGTTTGACATACCGATACCTTAGATCATTAGTATGCGGTGAAATGTGAGTGATAACTACTTGTGAATATGAACAGATACGAAACAGTGACGTCTTGTGATGTTTGCGTGATACTGAACTTTTCGTTGTACGAAATACATTTGCATCAGACATTTCTCAAGAACCTTTGAGATTTATAAACCAACGCACTGAGTGGGTCTGTGGGTCGTTCGATTTGCAGATGACCATTCCTTAAAGCCTGAAAAAAATAAAGATGGAGTCCGAATAGGGTGAGCGTCGAAAGAAACTAAGAAATAAGACGCGATGATTTCAAGAGGCAACTATAATTGTCATAGACGACACAACTAATACAAAGACAGACGTGCAGAAGGTGCAGCTGCTTTTCGAAACAAAATCGAAATGTGTCTGCAGCAGTAAATATTGCGTCGCCTAAGATCATTAACATCCTGAACATGTACACACATGTTTGTATGTTCAGAACGTGAAATGTTGTGTGATGATCCGAAATTCTTAGAGACGTGAGGCTTTGCACACAATTCGTAGGTCAGGCACGTACACCTAATATTCGGAAAAGAGGTGTAGAGTCACGTAAGTTTATTAATAACGCCAGGCAAATATATGATAGATATTAATGAAAATTTCGACTACTATTTCAGCTTCAAGAAGACAGACATAATCAGTAAATAGGGAATTCTCTTGATCATAATGTCAGAAAACCTAAAAATCCGTAGACACATAAAGATATTAGCTTTACAGTAGTAAACAAGTAATGTACTTAACAACATTCAGAATCCTAATATACCCATTAAGAGGTAAGAAGCAATAAATTGTAACTCATTTCCGCTGCAACACATCAGATGTATAGTAGAATCCTTAATTAATCCCCATATGTATCTGCACCATTTCCTTGTAATAAAACTTTAAGGAAGTCACATCGAGGTCACCGAAGCACTTCCTAAATCACTTTCTGATACAAATAATCCATACTGTATTTTCCATAGTTTCCTGAAAACATAAAGGATTTCCCGAAAACCCTGAATCCTAGGAAAATGTCAAAACATCTACTACAGAAACAAGTTTTTTTTTTTTTTTTTTTTTTTTTTTTTTTTTTTTTTTTTTTTTTTTTTTTTTTGCATGGGTTCCACTCGAAGAAAATGTGATGTGTGTGAACAGACACACAACATTAGTTTCCTTAGTAGCAGGTGGGTATCATTTTACTCTGTCCAGCCTCCATGTTGCGTTGTGAAGTTTTGAATTTGTTTCGAGTTTCTTTTCGTGGCTCGTAAGTGATCAACTGCCGACGTCAAACCCATGTTGGTTCGCCTTCACTTTGCTTCATTCACTACTCAGTTACCAACTTCACAACGCAATGTAAGAGCTTGCTACGCAGTGAATGTATTTTTGTACTAAAGAGGGCAGATTATGTTGATACACAGATGGACCCTTTAAAGGAGAAAACATTCTGGTCCACTTTATCGGAACCTGTGCGACATGCTGTTATAGCACGCACTGTGTAAATGTAAAATGACGTCGAATGTTCTAATGTTGTCCATGCTGTCATATTCGAAACTAGATATATGTCTTTTGGCGGCAAGGCCCCTTTTACCAAAATAAATTTCTCGCTCTCATTGTGCAACGAAATATGTGTAAGTGTATGAGAGAGAAAGAGGGAGAGAGAGAGAGAGAGAGAGAGAGAGAGAGAGAGAGAGAGAGAAAGAGTGAGAAATACAGATAGAGAGCAAGAAAGAGACCTAATAAAACTGTGGTCAAAAGTGGCCGTTTTTAGTGTAGCTCCTGATGACAAAGTAGAATAGAGAGAGGGGGGAATCGCCTGGTAGTGCATCAGTATGCAGACTAACGAAGAGGGTAGAGTTCGATAAAATACCAGCTAACTGCATTCAGTCACATGTATGTCATCAATCCATCAACACCACCATGCTACAAAGAACTGAATAGGACAATTTTCCTGGTAAATATAATGTAGCTTACTGATTACTGGAATACATTTTTGTCGAAGCAACCCGTGTCGATGTATTTAAGATAAATAAGAAATTCATCTTCCACCCAACCCCCTATCTTCCTCACCCCATCCCATCCCATCTACACCCCATACGCTCTAGCTCAGATCTCGCCAGTCTGGATTTTTAAGTATAATATTCATATCAGTCCCTGCTACCACCAAGCACAAATTTTCAACAATATCAATTTTCACCCCACTTTTTTGGTCTTCGTTGACTATGATCAATATAAAGAACCTTGGCAACCTACACAACATGTACGACATAAGAAGTGATATATTATTGTAATATGACGCAGAATATAGCCGGCACGTAGCCCCTAAATCCTCTTTATACACCTTTCGGAATTTGAAGGATATAAAGAGCTCAGCAGGGTACATCAGTTACTGAACATGGACACAACTTTGTAAAACTGCTCTCATAGGCTGAAGGTCAAGCCAGATCGCTGGAAAGGTTTTCTTTTCCCTTTCTCGTTAAAATGTAGATGGTGCCATTAAACATAAAAATAAAACCAAATACAATCAATTTCATGCATGTGCTAAAGCGCTCAGCAACAGTAGTTTACAGTGACGTTAACGGAAAACGGATCACCGATGGATGATGTCGTCGATGTTCTCTTACATTTCCGTACTGCGTCACACCCAACGCTGGCTTTCGAAGTTCTTCTGTTGGAAGTCTGTTCTCGAAAAGCAATTAAGATATTCAGTTAATGAGCTTTTCTCACCAAAAAGACTCTCTAGAACACAAAGAATAGCACTACGAAAATCACGCAAGCACAGACAATGTGTTTACACAACACAATTCGCAATAGCAATGTTGCTACGCCACTGCCCGCCTAATGACGTAGGATATTCCATTGTTGACAAATTCCCCTGGTACCCAAGCTAAAGAGTGACGACCTCTTCTGACAGTATCGTACTAACTACACAAAATAAGTTAATGCAATGTTCATTCTCAGTACTATTATTTTCTCTTGAGTAAAATTTATTAATCATCTTTCTTTGAAAAGAATCGAAATGAAGCTTATGAGGTGATATAAGCTATTATAAACGACAACAGCTGCAAGCATATATGCAAAGCATTGGTGTAATGAGTTTTTCTTAATGGCACATAGTCCACTATCGCTATAGTTATATTTCTCACTGATTACAAAATGGTTCAAATGGCTCTGAGCACTATGGGACTTAACATCTGAGGTCATGAGTCCACTAGAGCTTAGAACTACTTAAACCTAACTAACCTAAGGACATCACACACATCCATGCCCGAGGCAGGATTCGAACCTGCGACCGTAGCGGTCGCGCGGTTCCAAACTGCAGCGCCTAGAACCGCTCGGCCACCACGGCCGGCTCGCTGATTACAACACGTCGTTTTGGCTTACCTTACTGTTACGGTAGATCATTTTATAATGAGCTGTGTAGTGATGGTGAGGCTTACTTATGACTACACACAAATTTGAAACATCAACTTCTTTTGAAGTTTCGATAACACTTAATTTCTAGTTCTACGAAATACGTTTGCATCAGACATTTACCACGACATTTTTAGATTTGTTGGCTGACGCACTTAGTGCATCTATGGTTCTTTGCGGTGTGACGATGCTTCTTTTAGATCTTGAAAAAAATTGTCGTAATGTCCGAATCATTAGGTTGTCAGAAGAGGCTAAGAAATGGATGTAATGGTTTGAGGTGCCACTGAAGTTCATAATGACAACAGTTTCAGGACAAAGAAGAAGATTCTAAGAACAAATTTAAGTAGGGTGTGAAGTTTCGGTTCAAAACAGTTTCAAAAAGCATATGCGGTAGTAAACACTGGGTCCCGAATGCGAGTTACCCTCTATAGTAACGACCATGTACACACAAACGATTGAAGGTTTAGAAAGTGAAACATTATGTAGTGCTACGAAGTGAGAGCGTATGGTCAGCACCATCTGGCAGTTACGTATGCTAACCATTGCTGCCATGTTGATGGTATGCGGAAGGAGTAGGCTCTGCGCCAGCGCTGAGTACCACCCGCTCATCTCCATACAGTACAAACATGACTTTTATTTATTTGTTTTTATTTACTTTCTTCCTATTTTCTTTTAGTCTTTTAGCTAAATACAACAGTACACCAGGTGTTGCACATGAATTGACATGAACATAACACGTAATATTTTAACAAAATTTCAGATGTGTTAGTGTAACTAATCATTGTAGTTTTTAAGTGGGAAAAATCTACATTAAATATCTGCATAAAATGTTAATTGAAAGTCTGTATGAAATATGTAGGTCAGTAAATGATAAGTTTGAAACCCAAATCTGTTTCTAACCTTTGGCTTCAAACATGGTTCAAATGGCTCAAAGCATTATGGGACTTAACATCCGAGGTCATCAGTAGCTAGACTTAGATCTACTTAAACCTAATTAATCTAAGGATATCACACATATCCATGCCCGAGGCAGAATTCGAACCTGCGATCGTAGCAGCAGCGCGGCTTAGGACTGGAGCGCCTGGAACCGCTGGGCAACAACTGCCGGCTACCCTTTGGCCATTTGCCACACAGATATCCAACGTATATTCCTCTGGAATACAGAGGCACATGCTACTGGCCTATTGTACTTTGCTACTCTGAGACATAAAAAATTTTGAAATTTGTGATTATTAACTACATTACTATACAACACTTCATTTCGCAGCACTACACCACGTTAACACGACACTACTTTTGACTATTCTACCCGGTGACAGAATAGATTTTCTCATTTGTCAGTATAGTTGACCCTTGGCAGACTGAGGCACAGCTCAGGTTTCACAGGGACCCTGCTAATGCCACCCAAGTCGTATAGATTTGGAGGCGCCTATCAGGGTCTCACGTAATCCTACCTGTCCCTCCTCGAGGCATATCTCGTCTCTCCGTGTGAAAGGTTGCTGTAGGTGGATGTTCTGCCAATGTGCAACGCGTCGTCATTATGTGTGGTCTTTTCATTGTTGTCTCTAGCCCATGTAAGTTCAAATGGTTCTAATGGATCTGAGCACTATGCAACTTAACTTCTGAGGTCATCAGTCGCATAGAACTTAGAACTAATTAAACCTAACTAACCTAAGGACTTCACACACATCCATGCCCGAGGCAGGATTCGAACCTGCGACCGTAGCGGTCACGCGGTTCCAGACTGAAGCGCCTTTAACTGCATGGCCACACCGGCCGGCAATGAATAGGAAAATAGGAATACGGGTAAGCTACTACATACAGCACAGTGAACGCATTTTGTGGCCAAGATAGATACGAAGCCCACGATTACTACAGTAGCACAAGTTTATATGCCAACTAGCTACGCAGATGACGAAGAAATTGAAGAAATGTATCATGAAATAAAAGAAATTATTCAGATTGTGAAGGGAGACGAAAATTTAGTAGTCATGGGTGACTGGAATTCGGCAGTAGGAAAAGGGAGAGAAGGGAACGTAGTAGGTGAATATGGATTGGGGATAAGAAACGAAAGAGGAAGCCGCCTGGTAGAATTTTGCACAGAGCACAACTTAGTCATAGCTAACACATGGTTCAAGAATAATTAAAGATGGTTGTATACATGGAAGAAGGCTGGAGATACTGACAGGTTTCAGATAGATTACATAATGGTAAGACAGAGATTTAGGAAACAGGTTTTAAATTGTAAGACATTTCCAGGGGCAGATGTGGATTCTGACCACAATCTATTGGTTATGACCTGTAGATTAAAACTGAAGAAACTGCCAAAAGGTGGGAATTTAAGGAGATGGGACCTGGATAAACTGACTAAACCAGAGGTTGTAGAGAGTTTCAGGGAGAGCATAAGGACACAATTGACAGGAATGGGGGAAACAAATACAGTAGAAGAAGAATGGGTAGCTTTGAGGGATGAAATAGTGAAGGCAGCAGAGGATCAAGTAGGTAAAAAGACGAGGGCTAGTAGAAATCCTTGGGTGACAGAAGAAATACTGAATTTAATTGGTGAAAGGAGAAAATATAAAAATGCAGTAAATGAAGCAGGCAAAAAGGAATACAAACGTCTCAAATATGAGATCGACAGGAAGTGAAAAATGGCTAAGCAGGGATGGCTAGAGGACAAATGTAAGGATGTAGAGTCTTATCTCACTAGGGGTAAGATACACTGCTGGCCACCGTAAATGCAACACCAAGAAAGACAAGAGGTAGCACAACATAATTTATTTTGTAGATAACATGTTGACCAAGTATCAAATGATTACGTTTACAGACGTCTGACATGTGGTTCCTGCCAGAATCAGTAGCCAGACCCGCCGCCATTGTTGGAGATTACCGCTGCCACACGTCTCGGCATTGAGTCAAAAAGACGTTGGATGTGTTCCTGGGGTACAGCAGCCCAAGCAGCTTCCACACGTTGCCAAAGATCATCTGGTGTGGCAGCTGGGGATGTAATCTGGGTCACTCGTTGAGCAACCATGGACCACATGTTTTCTATCGGCGAAAGATCCAGAGAGCGAGCCGGCCAGGGAAGCAATTCAATCTGGTTATTGACGAAGAACCTTTGGACAACGCGTGCCACGTGTGGTCGCGCATTATCCTGTTGAAATATGGCTGTGACCGAGCCTTGAAGGTAAGGAATGACAACTGGCTCCAGCACCTCGAATATGTAGCGCCGGCTATTTAAAGAACCGGCATCCTCTCTCCACGGTGTCTCCACAATCGAATCCCACCATCGTGGTGCTGCAGACAGAAGCGTGCCTCGTCAGTAAAGACAACGTCATTCCATTCTGCCGTCCACATCCGTCTGTCATCACACCATTGGCGACGGAGACGTCTGTGGTTCTGCGTCAATGGTAGACGAAGCAATGGACGTCTTGCGGACAGACCACTCTACTGTAAACGGCGTCGAATGGTACGCGCAGACACTGGATGATGCGATACAGATGCAATGTGCTGTGCTATGGTTCGGGATGTCACTGAGCGATCCATCACTGCCATGCGCACAGTTTGCCTATCAGAACGTGTAGTGGTGCACTGAGGTGAATGCGATCGACCACGTCGGTCCGTCGTACCCTCCTGCATCCAACGGTCACATATCCGCATTACAGTTGTTTGGTTTCGTCCAACACGACTAGCGATTTCTCTGTATGATAATCCACAATCTCGGTAAGCCACTATCCTTCCTCTGTCGAACTCGGATACTTGATGAAAAGATGTTCGCTGTTGTCTACGAGGCATAACTGATCGTCTTGTGAAACAACCACAAGGTAAACACACGTGCTGAACGTACACTCGTCGAAATCGCCAAGCCTTAAATGGCGCTTTGAGGTGGCGCCACAGGCGCGCGTGATGTGCGTCTGCGCTGAAATTCTAATCAGTTGCATATCTCATCGCTGCAAACTCATGGTGTAAATTTCACTTGATTCGGATGCTTCCTTCAGGGTGATGCATTTACGATGGCCAGCAGTGTAGATACTGCCTACAGGAAAATTTTAATTCAGACCTTCAGAGAAAAGAGAACCACTTGTAAGAATATCAAAAGCTCAGATGGAGACCCAGTTCTAAGCAAAGAATGGAAAGCAGAAAGGTGGGAGGACTATATAGAGGGCCTATACAAGGGCGATGTACTTGAGGACAACATTATGGAAATGGAATAGTATGTAGATGAAGATGAAATGGGATATATGATACTGCGTGAAGAGTTTGACAGAGCACTGAAAGACCTGAGTCGAAACATGTCCTCGGGGAAGATCAGTTTGGATTCCGTAGAAATGTTGGGACACGTGAGGCAATACTGACCCTACGACATATCTTAGAAGCTAGATTAAGGAAAGGCAAACCTACGTTTCTAACTTTTGACAATATTGACTGGAATACGCTCTTTCAAATTCTGAAGGTGGCAGGGGTAAAATACAGGGAACAAAAGGCTATTTACAATTTGTACAGAAACCAGACGGTAGTTACAAGAGTCGAGGGACATGAAAGGGAAGTGGTGATTGGGAAGGGAGTGAGACAGGTTTGTAGTCTCTCCCCGATGTTATTCAATCTGTATATTGAGTAAGCAGTGAAGGAAACAAAAGAAAAATTCAGAGTAGGTATTAAAATCCATGGAGAAGAAATAAAAACTTTATGGTTCGCCGATGACATTGTAATTCTGTAATAGACAGCAAACGACTTGGAAGAGTAGTTGAATGGAATGGATAGTGTCTTGAAAGGAGGGTATAAGATGAACATCAACAAAAGTGAGACGAGGATAATGGGATGTAGTCGAATTAAGTAGGGTGATGCTGAGGGAATTAGATTAGGAAATGAGACACTTAAAATAGTAAAGGAATTTTGCTATTTGGGGAGCAAAATAACTGTTGATGGTCGAAGTAGAGAGGATATAAAATGTAGACTGGCAATGGCAAGGAAAGTGTTTCTGAAGAAGAGAAATTTGTTAACATCAAGTATAGATTTATGTGTCAGGACGTCATTTCTGAAACTATTTGAATGGAGTGTAGCCATGTATGGAAGTGAAACATGGACGATAAATAGTTTGGACAGGAAGAGAATAGAAGCTTTCGAAATGTGGTGCTACAGAAGAATGCTGAAGATTAGATGGGTAGATCACATAACTAATGAGGAAGTGTTGAATAGGATTGGGTAGAAGAGAAGTTTGTGGCACAACTTGACTAGAAGAAGGGATCGGTTGGTAGGACATGTGTTGAGGCATCAATGGATCACCAATTTGGTATTGGAGGGCAGCGTGGAGGGTAAAAATCGTAGATGGAGTACAAGAGATTAATACACTAAACAGATTCAGAAGGATGTAGGTTGCAGTAGGTACTGGGAGATGAAGTAACTTGCACAGGATAGAGTAGCACGGAGAGCTGCATCAAACCAGTCTCAGGACTGAAGACGACAACAACAACAACAACAGCAAGGGTATGCACCATGTCCAGTCAGGTAGTGTGTAGTTTCCTTGGTCGGGAAGAGTTATAACTTTTGGATCTTTGTTTTATGTTAGGAAGTAACTGGTTAATTTTCCCTGGTATATTGCCATTCACTATCGATGTATGTCTTCATTCCCTTGTTTAATGTGGGTCTTGTGCCCAGTATCGCCTTTACTCTTTCATATTCTCTCTTTTTGAGCTAATACAGTACAGATCACTTTCTTGTCCCTGTGTAAATATGTAGCAAGTCTAATATCACAAGCAGTGTCTCATTCGGTATTTTCTATACAAATATGTAAGGCACAGTAACCCGTTTTCCTGTGCTTCCCGGAGAGTGTGGGCTGTCCTTACCTTTCTGTCTGTACGAGCCCAGACACTCGACCTGTAGCTCACAACAGAGTTAGGATTGTTTTTTAGTACGTTGCTACTGAACTTAAATTCTGATGAAAACTTCTTTGGCCAATAGTAGTTATTTTGTGAAGGATTTTAATGTCTCTCTGGCTGACGATATCGACATCTGCATGAACATTAAGCTTTGCTTCCATGTTTAAACCAATGTACCTGTATACTACTTTTCTTTACACGGTTGGTCATTTATTCTGATTGTGGAGTCCCTCGACTTTAACGATCTTCCTAGTCCAAAGATGCCCCTTCTCCAAAGAATTTTCTGATATTGTCTTTCGTCAGTGGCATTGAAGAAGCTGTCCTTCGCTATCAGAGCATTCAGCAGAAGAAATCAGACATGAAAGCTGCCGATTAATTACGAAACACAGTGCACAAAGAAGTAATGTTTCGAAGGAAGAGAGATTTGTGGTATAAAGGCTGCGTGAGGATACTGACACAGTCGTGCTGCGTGCTGATAAAGGTAATGCCACCCTCCCTTTGCTTCAGGAAGTCCACAAGGATTAACAAAGATCCTACAAACGAGATGACAATATGATGCCTATAACGAGCACTATCGGTTCATCAGAGCTTTTTTCTGCCTAATATTTAGCATCCTTATTAATACCAATGGTAGGAAAATGTCTATATAATATATGTAATTCTATCGATTTAATTCCATGGATTTAATGCTATGAGTTAAGTTCAGAGACTTAGCAATGTCATGCTAAGTAGTACGAATGTGCTCGTTTGTTTTGACGTGGTATCATTATATATTAAAGTACCTTTAAAGGACTCTTTATCTCTTATCGGCCAACATTTTGATAAGAACATCACGACCTTGTTTATCATGTGCTTTTGTCATCTTATTTTCAGTTTAATGGTGAATTTTATTAGCAGATTAATGGAGCTGTTATGGGAATCTCCCTCTCCTCTCTGGAGGCTAATTTATACATGGAAGACTTCGAGGGCAAGGCACTGGACTTAGCAAGTTTTAAACAACCGGTATTCGGATGTACGTGGGCGACACATTTGTAGTGTGACAGCAAGAGATGGATTAATTACTTCGATTTCTTGAGCATTTGAGATCTACCCATGCTAGTATTAAATTTACTATGGAAATTGAAAAAGATGGCTGCCTCCCTTATTTGGATGTTGTCATTCGCCCTAAGGTTGATGGCACATTAGGTCATGCCATATATCGTAAACCAAAAACATACAAATCAATATCTACACGTCAGTAGATGCCACTGCCATTCACAGACCAGAGGTGTTCTTAAGACCTTAGTGCACAGGGCGTACTGTATATTTGATAAAGTAATTTGCAAGAAGGACTCACATACCTCAAGAGCCTTTTTGAGGCGAATGGTTTCTCTCCGCAACAAATTCGTAAAGTATTCAATGCAAAACCTAGATTGCAGGTGTGTGATGGGAAAGAAGATAGTAATTCCTTCAAATCAAATACTGTTTTGCCCTATTTGGGTGCTCTCTCCTCGAAGATAGGCCATATTCTTCAGAATCACAGTTTTAACCTTATCTTCCCGCCTCTCGCGAAGATTGCAGCTTTACTCGGGGTAGATTAGCTAATTATTTAATAAACAGACTTAGTGGTTTCTGTTTGGACAAAGCATGGAACCCTGCTCTTGGGGTAATGAAGCTGCAGAGAAGTCGTCACGGTTTCACCTACGCGGAACATACATCGATAAGCGAATCGAATGTCTGTACGCCTTCGCCACAGGCGGCACTAATATAAGCTTATCGTAATGCCGTTGACCAGCGTCTGTGACCCGCATACGTAACACCGCCGCGGTGTAGCATCTAAGGCCGCACATGGCACATCGTCGTCTGTCTTACCGCACGCTCTGTGGTCGGCCGGACGATACTAACCCGAACTATCGGTGGAGGATATTTTATTTGCGCGACTGCATGTCCGAAACTTCGTGGGCTAACATAAAAACTGTTTTGTGTGGTGATTTCGTTCAATTGTTTTCTGTGCACCAATTACTTAGTCTGCCACGAACTTCACTAAAATCCTCGCCTAATTCAGCACTTGTGCTGGCAGATACTGTAATTAGCAGATCATCTGCGTAGGCTATGCAGCCTCTAGTGTCTGCTGTACTCTGAAGCTGGTTTAGTAATGAGTCTATGCCAACATTCCAGAACTCTGGACCCAAACAGGGTACATCACGCAGGCCTTTCATGATATATGTCACGATTTTGTTTCAAGAACGTTCCAGTTGCATCTGAATGCCTGTGCAATATTTTCGTAGTTTGTCATAGAGACATTTGAGACAGTCCATTTGCTTCATACATTTTAACAGGACACGCCACCATCAATTAACAGAACTCATAGCTATATCAATCATTGTGCCTATAACGTACTAGTCGTCTGAGGTGTTCACAGCATGTACTGGTTGATTTACTGATCATGTGTGGTTTTCCATTTCCTGAAACCATGCTGCAGGGGATTCACACCCATTACATTTCTGTGGTCCCTCGGGGGGCAGCACAGAAGCTCTTCTTCTATTTTGGCTAGAATACATCATGTTTTCCCACTCACCATACTTTCATAATTGGGCAAAGCTGAAACTACTCTGATTCCCTTGTTTCAATTTCTCCCTCTACTCTTTTCGAAGCGTATTATGCGCTGCATTATTTCCTCCTCTCTCGGTGTGACGTATTGCCACGTGTCGCGTATAAAGATTCCACGCGGCGTCGTCATTTCTGGTGGCGCTCTTCGGAACTCGCTCCGCCCACTAGTTGCCCCGTCCCCTGATCACGCGTGCAAAAGCCACCTCCGAAGTTGCCTTAACTTTTGTGAGCCGTACCGCTACCTTGGGAATCTCTCCTCGCACAGCTGCCTCGTTCTTCTCTCCGTCCGTCATGAAACTTTTCGGCGGGAGAACGTTATCGCGCCGCTGAGGATCTGGCCGTTCACAACCTGTTTTTGTGATTTCGCTAGTTCAGGCAGCTGTTCTCATTAATATCGAGACCCTCCTGTTGTGCTCTCTTTTCAACATCATCATCATCTTCTTCTTCCACTTCTTAGCGAAGTCCCATTGCCACGTGGTCCGCTATTTTGGTCAATGTACACCTTTCTTTCGTTCTAATACTACCTGTGGGTTTAGATTCCTTGATCTTAGATGTACGTTTATAGTACCTATCCAATGCGGTTAAGGTCTTCCGCGTTGTCTGTGGCCTTCAAGAGTGAGACGATAGTCTATGCTGATGACTAAAGTAGGTTGTATATGATGTGTCCATACCACGGAACGCTCAATTTTTGGTTCTTTTAGTTGATTGGAGCCACTCCAGTTAGTTGTCAGATCGCTGTCTTGTTGCTGTGGTCCATCGGGGAAATGGCTGATGGTTTTCTTAGCATCCGGATTTTCGTAACATGTAGTGTAACTTCAGAACTCCTGGGTGTGCGCCAATTCTCAGTACCACATAATGCAACTGTCTTCACCGTTGTGCTTTATATCTTTTATTTTATGCGGATTGGCATCTTTTTCTCACAAAGAATATCAGTGATGTGTCTGAATCAATCCAAATCACTGTGGTTCCTGCTCGCTCATGTTCTTACCTGTAGTCGAGAACCTAGATATAGAAATGTGTCCATCTTGCTAAGTGTTTCAATAGCCTTCCTTGTATCCACCACATGCATCACATCTTCAGCATATTGCATTGTCCACGATACTATTTTCTATAAGAGGCTTGTTATGGTAAACATTAAAGTAAATGTGGTGTCAACGCCAGGCACCACACTTGCTAGGTGGTAGCCTTTATATCGTCCGCGGTCTGTTAGTATACATAGGACACGCGTGTCGTCACTATCAGTGATTGCAGACCGAGCGCCGCCACACGGCAGGTCTAGTCTAGGGAGACTCCCTAGCACTCGCCACAGTTGTACAGCCGACTTTGCTAGCGATGGTTCACTGACTACAGACGCTCTCATTTGCAGAGACGACAGCTACGTCATTTGCTTCTTAACAGATAATATTGTGACTCATGTACCGTCAAGAGCGACGTTCATCATTAATCGATTAAAGTTAAGTATCAAACTAATTCCGTCCACTTTCTGAATTCGAATCCCTTCTCATGTTCCAGACCTCACGTCAGTATAGTCCTTCCCTCCTCACGCCAGCCTGCGTGAGCTAAAAAGCGTGCATTTCAGCCTCCCTTCGTAACCCGGTGTTGGCTCTTCTGTCAACACAACGGTAAAAAAGAACAAGTATGTAGCTTATTATTTTATTATCTGTGTCACAGATTATCACTAAATTCCAAAGGGGATATTGGCAATAGATATACTGCAGATAGCATCAGATAACACATGTTCCAAAATCACACATGAAAATTAAATAAATGATTGAAGGAGCGTAAATGAGTAGCCATAAAATTTAACTGATACACCGTGTTAACTCTTTCGCAGGCACATTATTTTAGCATCTCAGAGAACATAATATTTTGATAGCCTATTAGAAATGTGATCAACTTACTGTATTTATTTCTTAGTAACTTTATTTTTGAGATATACGACCTAAACTATTTTAGTACGAATATCACCATGCCACCTTTGTGAGGTATTTAAATTGGATGCAAATGGATTTCCCACTTCCCTTTTGAGTCTTGTTATGTGTTGCCACTACACGTAAATAAAATAATGAACAATGTTTTCCGTTTTTATTTTATATTTCATTTTTGAAAATATTTGTCACGGATATTAATGTTTGCTTACCACATTGTGAAAACAATCCTTGAAACTATGTCACTGAATAAAGTTACGAGCTGATACAGGATGCAATAAAGTATATTGCAGGAGGGAAGTAATGTATTCTGACAACAGTATTAATCCGACGACATACAGAAACTAACTGTTGTAGTAGTTTTAGTACACCTTATGCAGTGTACTACCAGAACATGTCTGGCATAGACAGAGGTGGTAAGAACTGTTCCCAAAAGTTTTTGGATACCCCTTAGTTGGTGCTAAGTATGCTTCCCAAGGACCACAGATGACAGATTAATTTTGCAGGAAGTATACTTTCCAAGCTGCTTCAAGAAACTATATTAATGGTAACCATAGTTTCCAGTAACCATTAATACACCGCTTTTTGTTGGGGTACATACTTCTCACAGTCCTCAAGGCTGCATCTCACAACAAACTAAAACTACAGCTGGTGCATCGGACTGCCACTAGATGCCAGGAGGGTACAGAAGTGATGAAACATATTCCCTTAAGCACTGTAAATACATGCAACACTGGGAAGTATACCCTGCAAGGGTTAAAATAATCAAACAATAGATATACATCACATAGGCTCTACAGAAAGTGTGAACCTCTACCGAATTTTTAGAAATCTCAGAAAGATAAGGTTTCTGTACACATATTCCGGCAGTGCACTAAGTAACTTGAAATACAAGGGAAAATGATGAAATGGAGTGCATAAAACATTAGACAGAACAATTAAAATACTTTCTTGTAGTCAAGTTGCAACACACGAAAAATAATCGATCTCTGTAGCTCTGCAATACCATTTCACTGAACGCTAGACCGTGTCGGAATTAATCATCAATGCAGGACAGAAAACGATTACAATTTAAATCTGTAAACACCTCAATATTTAAATATCCAACGTAATGTGTATTACTATGCACAGCAAAAAACTGTAACGGTCTCACCAAATACCTAATTGCAATATCATACTATGATCAGTTTTAGACCTCATGACCACCACGTTCAGGACACAAGTACGATTAAATTAAATTGCCTAAATGACACAAGTGATCTGCGTAACACGTGACTGGCTGTAGCTGTAAGTGAATCACTGAACTGCATCAGTGTTTCACAAATATATTGCTCAAAGAGCTTCGTGACCTATCGTTACCAACTATAAAACATTTTTTTGAAATGCGTGCAATATTTATTTCACTGTATAGAGAAAAAAAACTATGAAGAAATAAAAGCATTGTTTACAGTACAACTTTCATAGACTTCTCCTTATAAATAGGAGCAATTCTGTAATGTGTTCTGAAAAGATTCATTTCAGGATGTTATAAACTCATGCAGAACAAGAAAAACTGTCCTTCATATTCACATAAAAAAAGGAAGCCACTTAGCAATGAATATTAAGATTGTGTGGTAATACAGAAGCTAAGTTTGATTAATGGTAACATCATGGTGAAGACTGCATGCTTGACATTATTTAAACCTAATTCATGAGCAACAATTTTTTAGTTCCACAATAACAATAAAGTCACTTTTACAATATTGCAAAACAAACAATTATTCGAGGATAAACATCTAAAAAGATTTTATTTAACTGTTACATACAGAACTGTTAAAAGCTACAGTATCAGAATGTAGACACTAATGTTTAAGTTAAAAGACCGATAATCCCCCATAATGCCGGAGCATTTTACATAATGTGCATTATCAAGAGGAGGGGTGGGGCGACATTGTATCCACTCTGAAATTTTTTTAAGAAAACTCGTCAATTCTTGTTGAACGATATTAACAACATGCTTCGTAAAGGACAATTGATAGGCGATCATTGTCCGGAAATTGAAAATACCCTTAGCACAGTCATAGTAATAACAACACAATTTCAATAAGGTGTACTGCCGGTTTTACGAAAACCACAAAAAATATAAAAAAGCTACGGTCATTGTTTTTGACGTTTTCTCTCAATATACTTTTAAAGAGATACTGATGTGTAACTTAAGCCCTCAACTTGGAAATTCACTGTAGAAAGCGACATCTACTACTAATACTTAAAATTTTCGGTTGAGATTAAATGAAAAATTTAAAACACGCTAGGTGTATGAGAAAAGTAATGTGACTGATTGTTTATCTACCAAAGTTTCTTTTCGAACAACAGTATTGGTCCCTACACAGTAGTTTCTTTTGGCAACTTAACGTCGGTATAATCGTTGTTCCCAGGCTTGGCAGCAGCGCCGAAAGGCTTGAAGTCGTAGGGCTTTCAATATGTCAGTCACATTCTTTCGAATGTTTCCAGAGTCCCAAAACGACTTCCAATTAAGAAATTTTTAGATTCGCTAACAGAAAATGCATGACAAGGACTCAGATCAGGTGAATAGGATGCCTGTGGGACAACAGGAATGCCTTTTGTGGTGAAAAGATCGATGATGGAAATGGCTGTGTTAAATGGCACGCTATCATGATTCAGCGTCCATTCGTCTGCACGTCCAGTCGGTCTCACTCGAGTTAATATCTTCCTGAGCGTTTCAAGGACATCTTTATATAACACAAGGTTGACAGTTTTTCCTGAAAGAATTCATTGTTCATAATATTCCTACAGACAAAACTGTAAATACGAGCTGTTTTGATCTTTGATTTCCTCAATACGAGCCTCGTTTGATGGAGGAGATGACTCAGTGTGCCACTCCTCACTTTGCCCCTTCGTCTCAGGATCATACTCTATAATATTGGATTCATCACCGATGAGAACACTACCGAAACATTCGCAGTTAATGGTAGTCTTCTCAAGAAGACCAACACACGTGTTTCTTCGACTGTTGTTCTGCTTAATTGTGAGGTTTCTCAGCACGATTTTGGCTCAGACCTTCCACATGTGCAAATCTTCAGTCAGATCTTTGATTTAAGGTGTCAGTGGTCAGGTTTGACAGTTCACCCATTATCTTTATTGTTAAATGTCCGTCTGGTCTCGAAAAACCATGCACACGTTCGACGTTCTCGTCGGTTTTTTATTTTGAATGCCTCCCTGAGCGAGATTCATCTTCACTGTACTATCAGCCTTGCAAAAATGATTTGTGCCAGCGAAAATTTTGTGCTCTTGACAAGAAATGTTTCCCATTGGCTGACAAGGAATGTTACCCATAGGCCTCTTTCAACTTTTCAAAGGTCACACTCATTGATTACTCAAGTTTCACAATGAACGTGACTCAATAACGTCTTTCTAAATTCCGCTGTTCCATTACTGTAAATACACAACGAAAACTCAACTTCACTGATGGGGGCTCTCAAGAATTACGTGAATGATGTAAAGAGCTGAAAACTCAGGCTGCCAGAAAGTGACAATCACGCCAGTGTACATAGCACTGCCAGATCGTTCGCAGTGTTGTCTGCGACATTACTCTCCTCTCACCATACATGTATGGAATCTGGTAGAATAATTCCTTAAAAACAAAAATATGTTTTTCAAAGTGTCAGCGTTCGAACCTTTCAAAGATACATCATCGATATGGTATTTTGGAGGCGAAGGCCATTCCTGTACCCTTGATGACTACACGAAACAATACTTAACGCTACGGCTAGACCAATCGAAACCTCATTGGTCTGTCCAGCACTGGAAAAATTATGCCTGGTCGTCAGCAGAGAACTGTTAAATCTGGTGGAATCTCCGTAATGGTGTGGGATGTGTGCTGTTGCAGTGATATGGAACCCCTGATACGACAAGATACGACTCTGACAGATGACAAGTGCATAAGCATCCTCTCTGATCACTTGAATCCATTCATGCCCATTGTAAATTCCGATTGATTTGGGCAATTCCAGTAGGACAGTGTGATACCCCACACGTTCATAATTGCTACATAGTGCCTCCAGGGGCACTCTTTTGAGTTTAAACACTTGCTTTGGCCACCAAACTCCCCAGATGTGAACATTACTGAACATATCTGTGACGCTTTGCAACGAGCTGTTCAGAAGAGATCTCCACCCTCTCACTCTTTTACGGATTTATCGACAACCCTGCATAATTCATAGTGTCAATTCCATGCAGCACTACTTCAGAGATTAGTGGAATACATACCACATCGTGTTGCAAAATGGTTCAAATAGCTCTGAGCACTATGGGACTTTACATCTGTGGTCATCAGTTCCCTAGAACTTAGAACTCCTTAAACCTAACAAACCTAAGGACATCACACACATCCATGACCGAAGCAGGATTCGAACCTGCGACCGTAGCGGTCGCGCGGTTCCGGACTGAGCGCCTAGAACCGCTAGACCACAGCGGCCGGCATCGTGTTGCACCACTTCTGCATGCTCGTGGGGCCGTCTGCTATATTCGATAGTTGTGCTAGTTTCTTCGGCTCTTCAGCGCTTAATTCACTTGTAATCCAATCACTTCAAAATATTTATGAATGGAATCACAGTATACATCACCTCTGTTGAACGATAAACGTATAATACCAACATGTACATCACCTTCTAAACAATAATTAGTGCTATTTGCGGAGTGCATGAAGAGATAATCATCACACTATTTACATAACTGGCTTGAGGTTTTTCAAACATCACTTTTACTTCTCAGCACGTCCCACAGTCAGACCACCTTTATGGTCTTCATTTCCAGTTTTACTACATTTGTTTCATTTTTTATGCCTGACAATTTTTTATTGATACACAAAACTTCTTCGAAAATCCTGTACTAGAGTGGATCGTAGTAAAATCCCTTTATGGACACTAAGTAGAAAAAGAGAGCTAGCAGTACAGCAAAAATTAATCGAAAACATGCTAACAGCCATGAAAATCATGTTCATCATGCAACAACACACACACAAAAAAGATCGTTGTGTCTCTGGATGCACTGAAATCATTGAAGAATTACGTCGCAGTACACTAAATAAATTGCTTTCACTAATTCGCCCACCACTTCAGCAGAGATACTCCAACTCCATATTTCTTGCGAATTCCAAAGACTTCACTGGCTAATGACGTAATAGGACTGCGTGAACATCATACTCAGTCACGACAGGCAACTCTTCCCTCATGCTTTAACATACCATCATTATACTAAAAACTCACTACACCAAGGCCCAAAGCCGTCACTTCTTGGTATGTCAACAAAAAATCTGCCCCTAAAATCGTATCACCAGCCAAATTCCACACAGTTACTAAATTCGGATGAAGCTATAACCTTGACAAATAAAATCAATACCGACTTGTCTCTTCATCTCTGCCCCTTTTCTGGTAATCATCTCTTTCGCTTGAGTCCACTGTAAAGAAGGAATAGTTCATAAAGCTAAACCTTCCGATCTGTGAAATGCTGACTCACTCAACCCAACCGACTGGCTTCCAACACTTGGAACACAAGGCAATATATATTTGAAACTCTGGACTCTTCAGAGAATTGAGATTTTCATGACCATCACCTATCAATAGGTAACTCGAGCATACAAAAGTAAGTACATTAAATATCTGATAGGCATTTTTCACCCTATTTGCAGCACTAAAATCAGCTGCATACATCAGATGTCAATAATGTGGCTATGGGGCTATGGGCTATTCACTTGCACATTTTTCTGTGGATAAGCTGGGCGTACCTCTACAAAACAGGAAATTTAGTTTCTATCTTGTCAATGTCAGTGACTACCATTCCCTTTATCACCGTGATCTGGCGAAACAGTCTTCCAATCCAATCACTATTAGTATTCCTAAAATTGTTGCTTTCATTGCAATCACATAATTTCTCTGATGCCTCCACGTTCCGTTCCCATATCTATCACGATATGTATCACATTGCCGGTGATCATTATTCCAATTCCTCTGTGGCTTCAGGCTAGGATAACAAAACTTACTGTTGCTTCTACCACAACAGTTCTCTTCAGCATTGCCGTATTCTATTTCTTGGAGCAAAATCTCAAAACCGACTAACTACCCTTTCACCTGACCAGGAGGAATAATCTGGCTTAACTTGGGAGTAAATTTTACAAGTTAATTATAATTCAATTGAATAGGACTGTAAGTATTGTTAAAATATTATTTTTCCACACCCTGCATTCAAAGAATGAAGCAAGAGTTATAAAATCAATATTATTAAAAGTTTTCATAAAAACTGTGCCAAAGACTCTTTCTTGCGCTGCTTCAGACAAATCTTCTATCAGGAAAATCTGATAAAACTCGCCATATGGCTCACAGTTTCTAGTCAGTCTCAGTATTCACGTATAAAGGTCACCTATCAAACAGCCACATACAAACTCAGTTCTTGGTTCAAATGGCGCTGAGCACAATGCGACTTAACTTCTGAGGTCATCAGTCTCATAGAACTTACAACTAATTGAACCTAACTAACCTAAGGACATAACACACATCCATGCCCGAGGCAGGATTCGAACCTGCGACCATAGCGGTCGCTCGGCTCCAGACTGTAGCGCCTAGAACTGCATGGCCACTCTGGCCAGCAAACTCAGTTCTGTGATCGGCTGGCCTTGTGGATGGAAACATAAAATCAAACTGCTCTAGCCAAGCATGAGGATCACAACGACTTCATATAGTTCTAAAAACTTCAAATTTTAGAACACGTAAGAAATGGGTAATTGAAAACAATGCCTCACTTCACAGTTTCCAGCATCATGATAAAAATGATCATGGTTGTGAAGAATTCTCCTCCTTTCATAAGGAGCTACAGGATCTCAATCATCTTCATGAACAGAATATAAATCACTATTGTCTGGCACATGACCTCTGCTATAACAATGACCCCGATCTTTTTTTCGATTTTGGAAACTCTCTCATTCAAATACTGACCTAATTCTTTATTCTCCTGTTACTCTCCATTTGATCTTCTCTGAAACTTCAAACGTATGGATAGTTGCTTGGAAAATATATTAATTCCAAACTAAACTGGCAACCTCACATTAATCACGCCTTAGAAAGATATCAAGGCTGTCCTACCTCAACGGAAATTATCTGATCCAGTTAGAAATAAATACCTTAGCACAGTTTAATTCGGCCTTTTCTGCTTCACACATACTGTATATGGGCTGTTGTTATGTGGTCACTCATGTCATGTCAGTGACGTAGTACTGATATAGAAATGCATGCTACAAATAATTATAAGGTTAGTTCAAGGGAACAATGCAATACTTTGTTCACTAAGACAAAAATAATGGCGATGATAAAATTTTATCTCTTCTCATCATTGATATTCTCTGAAAACAACATAGCAGAGTTTGACACCAGAGAGAACATACTCTATCATGGTAACAGAAACTAATAAGGTATTGACATTCCTAGATTAGACTCACAAAAACAGGTAAATTTCGCAAAGTAAACTGTTTAAACTGACATACACTTCAATCAATATATCTTTTAACAGTTTTAGAAGTAAGTGGTAAAACTGGTTAGTAAACAATTCATTCTACAGTTCAAGAGAGTTCTTCGAGAGTAGTAGTGTAGAAATTGAGTTTTAGGATTATGATTACAGTTCTGTACAACTGGTTAATGTAGGATGAATCATTTGTATGTGCGAAGTGAATAGTAATTCTTTAGTGATTACTACTGGAACATGCAATTAATATAAACACATTTCACGAAATGTTATCTGTGGCTAATAAACACTCTGAATCTGAATAAAGTGCTAACTTTTTCGGAATCATTTACACTAGAAGATACAGTACCACTTGATCTTCGATCAGCATTGAGAGCTCACTGTGCAACAACAATAGTGCAAGGAGCCACCTTCGTATATGTCTTTTGTACGGCCTTCTAATTCTTGCACATTGATTCTGCAACAATACTTCATTCTTTAAAATTTGTTTTTAAACCTTATAATAATGTAATTGGAAGGGAAATAACTTTTTTAATCTAATTACTTCTTAACTGGGCAGAGCAATCAAACATTCTGTCAATCCAGTATTTCTTTCACGCCGATTCTTTGAAACCTGTAAACTTTCCTGTAACAGCTTCTTCTGTTCACTTACAGATTACTGCAGGATTACTGGACTCTATTCTACAGAAACAACTCCTATTTTTTTCACAGCAGAGAGCTTCTCTGCAGCTCTTACCTTAACCGAATGGTAAGTGCACAAAATCTCCTCGAAATGTCTTCCACAGTGAATTCAAACTTCTGCAATAAACTGTGAATTCGCCATTGTAGTAGAATAGCACTACCTCATTGTTGACTGGGAACAGCCATAAAGAATCAATAAAGCAATTGGTACTAGTCTGTAATTTCACTCTAAGTTCTTTCCACTTTCTGGGTCTATCATTTAATGAAGACCCTTAACATTAAGTCTTTAACTTGACCCATAATTCTTGGAACATTAGCATATTATTCATCTTATAATTGTGTTGAAACTGAATTACTTCCTTATTGCTCATTAACAGGAGCTATAGAATACGACAAGTAGTACTAAATTCAGAAATTGTATCTAATTAAAGACGTCAGTGTTTGTAGGAATGATGTACGAAAATTTACATTATCCCTCCACAAACATTAATCATTCATTAGAAAACCTGTGTTGATGATCACAAAAGCAGAAGCAGTCCTAGCTGACAGCCTGTGTGCTCAGTCCATCAAGCCCAGTCCAGACATATAATATTTCAAAGTCCAGATATATACTAATAGTAGTAAGAATTGTTCTATATCCTCAGTTCAAACACAGGTGATTGTAGAGGTGGTAGTTTGAAGAAAACCTTAAATTTCAAACACTAATTTATTAAGCACTCTCAAGTTACTTTTCCCACTGCAGTGACATCATTTGTTGTAGAGTACCATAACGTGCACCAGATATGACTCCCTCTAATTGGATCTGAACTACTGGCTCCAATGAAGCAGGTAGAAAAACCACAACTATAATAAATACAGCAAATCCAGTTCTAATGGATAAGCAAAAACATCATGAAAAGTAAATCCCAGACACTTGTGTACGCGAATTAACAGTAAAGCACGTGCTTGGTTAGCTAAGTTGGTAGAGCACTTGCTCGCGAAAGGCAAAGGTACCGAGTTCGACTCTCGGTCCGGCACACAGTTTTAATCTGCCAGGAAGTTTCATGTTAGCGCACACTCCGCTGTAGAGTGAAATTTTCATTCTAGAAACAGTAAAAATTATTATATGTAACAAGAATAAAGACCACAAAAACAAAACAAAAACATAATGCTGCATACTGTAATATACGTCAAAAAGGTAAAAGAGAAACTTCCTCATCAGCTCAAGGAAAACAGTGATCTTTGTACTGTAATGACCCGACCTACTGCGCGTCGCTATGCAACAGGACGGGTGAGAGAAATGGTGAAGGAGCGGGCAGAATCAAATTCGAACTTGCAGTGAAACAGTCGTAGCACTGACACAGGTCTGTTGAAGCAGCCATACACAGCACTCCATCTAGCCTCAGGGCCGCACTTTGTGCTTGAAAACTCAGCCGACCGCGGAATGCGCTGACACCTGTTAACCTGGGCCGCTGTGGCTGCGATAAAGATGAGCGCTGGCTGTCTAGACCATCCGGAGTATGTCGAGTAAACAGCCTCCGTGTACTCGTTGTCCCTACTCGTGCACTTGGGTGTGGCAGCTGACGGTAGATGTTCTCATGACGTCCAGCGGTGCCCTAGACACCCGCCACAGACAGCCAAAGACGGTGGTCAAATGTTCAAATGTGTATGAAATATTATGGGACTTAACTGCTAAGGTCATCATTCCCTAAGTTTTCACACTACTTAACCTAAATTATCCTAATGACAAACACACATACCCATGCGAACCTCCGCCAGAAGCAGCCACACAGTCCACGAATTCAGCGCCGTCGACCGCTCGGCTAATCCCGCGCGGCCGGTGGCCAAAGACGTCTAGGTTTTTAGGAGACAGAGAATCCACATCTCTCCCAGCCAGACTGTAGACATCTGGTAGTCCTTCGACCGAAATAGCTAAGAGGGTGGAGACTGGCTGGGCCCAAGCTCCACGCTTCATCGAAATTTCCCGCAAATCCTGCAACCATTACGCCACAAACATGGTGTGCCTCGTTTCCAGCAGATTTCCATCACCAAGCGTGGGTCGTGGTTTCTCTGAAACACAAATGACATCATTCTCTCCTGTTTAATAAGCAGACAGAATGGAGGCATTACTTCATGTTTTGAGTTCCCACGCTCGATCGCTTATAACCATACAACTACAAGTCCGTTAGTGCTATTATAGGGGGACGAGTATCTTTATTTCGTGTTACTTGGCTTTCAGCTTATCCTAGCTCGCTGTGCCCCGAGAACGGCTTCCTACACCCAGTTAAATTTGCAACACGTGAGTTTCTCGGTAGCCCGCAAGTGTCTCTTATAAAACATTACCTCACTCTTGGTCATACTGTGATGCGGCATTGAAGTTCTACGTGGCTCGCCGGTCCCTAGTGTAGCAACCCTGTCTGGACAGAATATTTTGTCGTAATGTCTAACGTACAGTCCAACGGCTTACACTATTAACACTTCGGGAAGGCTTGCCTGTACTGCCTAGCCGCTTGTGGGAATAACACGTTTAAGACATTCGCAACTCGCGCACCTAACTTTTTCGGGATGCGACACACCTCCCCTCTTTCGAAAGATTCGTCCCGAATCTTCCAGGACCGATCCTTCCAGTCCTGAGGTGTCCCACACGGGTCCCTCCTTATCCACTTCCAGCAGGAGCTTATTTTCAATGTGCGTTCTTGCTACAATACAATCCTGAATGTAAAGTTTATACCACCTAATACAGAACTTCTAGTTCTGTCAATCGTTCCCACGGCCGTTGACGGCTACACACTCGTCTGGGAACTGGTGTCTCGGCTGATCTGTAGGTTGTGCCCTTCTACGATTATTTCATAAATAAATTATGCAAATACCTAGAAAAGACACTACATATAGGTAGACGGAAGTTAACTACGTAATCATGGGTTGACCATTTTCTTGAAAGAATTGGACATGATGTAACATCCGCTCCACTGAAATTTTCGCCTTCTGTGAATCGATGAACCTGTGTAATGAATGTGTAAGTTCAGGGTTGAGGGTGGCATTAAGGTGCTGCAAATTCGGGGAGTGTAACACCCTTAATGATATTTCTTGCCACTGCAGTGAATTCCGCATTGGTGTATTGACAGTCATACAAGTGCGTGTACACCTAAGACAGAAACCCTTCCCAAGACGAAAGCCTTAGCACCTCACTCTTCATAGATATCACCGCTTTCTGAAAATGACCAAGTGCATCATTTAATTTCGGAACATCTCCTGATCTGTTATCGCGAACATCGTTTTTAATCATCTATCTCCCGCATTTAACCAAGTTCCCTTCCTACAAACAACAGGTTGTGATTATGATACTCCTTCAGCACCTCCCTAAAAACCGTTACATCCCTGTGCCTCTGTATATCAACCCGAAACAAAATCTACCAGTCTCAGAACTTCATTCCTCTGATGTGTTGATTTCAATGTCCACTGATGTCTCATAAGGAAGGTATCCGACTGCGTAGAGAAATATATACCTCAAACAAACATTTGAACGACAGTTAAACATTCTGCTCCACTCCAGATGATGGATGGGAAACACAGGACCATTCCCATCATACAGGATGTCATAACGATGTCGCCAACTGAGGAAAGGAACTATATATCACTCCTGTCCTCCTTCCGTAACGAGTAACTAACGACAGACAGCAGCAAGAACAACAGTAACAAATTCCTGAAAATGACTCTACAACAATAAAGAAACTCATGTGGCAAAGACATGAAAACAATTAATATCCTGGAAACAACACAATGCAAGAAATACCCATAACACAAGTATCAAGACTAAATCTAACACCAACATAATATTTCAAATAATGTAACAACAGTGACGTAAGACCATAGGCATGCCTTGTGCTTTAAGATGTCTAGACGATTAGGTTTCTCCTTCCTACCAACTGCACCTAACCGTACCTGGGCGGTCAAAGCGTCCAAAGTACTGTTAAGGTGTTTATCCAGACTGACGTGCAGAATATACAATGTATGTTTCGGCAGGAAACTGTACCTTTCCGTTAACAGTTGAGGTCATATCCACGACCTGGTACGGTTCGTGATATTTAGCCAAGATATTATTTGTCTTTCTCTTCAGCAGGGGCTAGTAATTAACACACACTGCCCTCTACGATACTGCGGCAGCCTGCCAGTGCGCCTATTTCGCTGTTCCTTGCGTTCCTGAGCCTTTGTGTACGGGTTTTGCACGTTTCTTCTCTTATTCATTGGTTGCTATTCGCTAGTAATTTAGGACCCCAAAAAAAAAAATTGAGTGGGCATTGTCATCCCGTACCTCAAATAGTGATATGACTGTTCCCGTATGAACCTTTAAGTTGTTCGCGCAAACTACATATGCAAAATGGGCATCCCAGTTGTCGTGTCTGGCATTCAAGTAAAGGCTTAGCAGTTTAGAAATGGTCTTTGGCTCACGCTCCATCCTGCTTTTAGTTTGTGGGTAGAAAGGGCTCGTTCGTAACTTCCGATATGCAACACACGGCACATCTGGTTGTAGGTACCGAAACTAAGTTCGTACCCTGGTCTATAGCTAAGGTATCAGGCACTTTAATTTTCAGCGTCCAATTGTTAATAAATACTTGTGCTACAGTACTGGTATTTTGATGTGGAATTGCTATCATTACTTGATACCGTGAGAGACATTGATGATCGTATGCACATACGTATTCTTTACAGGTGTTCTGGCTATGGTTAGCAAAGCATTTAAAATGACTTCGTCGTCTCAGGTAACCTCTGCGAAGGGATATTCTGGTGTAAAGCATCCACTCTCTGAGCACATGGTACACAGTCTTTGACATATTTCACCACGCCACGCTTCCTGTTCATCACCAAAACCATTTCGCCTACCTGTTGATCGTAGGTCGCCACGATCTGAAGTAACATGCTCAGGACCCTGTTGTAACATTTTCTTTTGGAATTGTGTACCGAATATAGTCATGCATGATAAAGAGTAGATGAGTCTCTTAGACCAAACAACCATTTCAGTAACTCATGAGCAGCCTAAACTTTAACTCTTCTACCAGTCATGAATGCACGAGAAATGTAGAATATCGCATATGACCGTTAACACTTCGGTTATTGAGTGGTTACGTTACGCATTATTTAACTGCCCCTGTCCATCAAGCATTTGACACAAAATACACACGACTGACCATTACAAGCATCGTAAGAGACGATGAACCATGTTCTAAGAGATCAAATAACCAATACGGTATCGGAACTCATTGGCTCCTACAGTTTCTCTGATACTACCTGACTCTCCTCCTTCCACTGTGCTACATATTTGTTTCCATTTAATTAATCTGGTCTTATCCTGACTATGAAATACAACACTAACTCAGCTATAGACCTGTTTCACTGGTGACATCATTTGGAAAAAATATCTGAGAAGGTGATTTACCCTAGAATAATATCTCACCGTAGCAATGAAAATATCCTCAGAAAATCACAGTTAGGGTTTTAAAAGAGGTGCTCTATTGAGAATGCCATTTACATGTTAATTCGCCACATTTTACAATGATTAAATTATGAAGTAGCATTGGTTGGTATTTCCTGAAACCTACTTAAGGCCTCTGACAGAATGAATCACAATATTCTCTCAGACAAATTGAAATTTTGTGAGACTGATTGTACAGCCGACCAATGGATAACGTTATATCTAACCAAGTAAATGCAGAATGTTGTACTCAATAATTCAAGAATTATAGTCCAGGGGCATGAATAACCAAGGATCAGACTTGGGTCTGCTATTGTTCTACACATATTTGAACGATCTTTGGTCTAATATACGTCAAACAGAATTAGTTCTGGGTGCATACGACACCGGTGCTAAAATCAGTCCAAACATATATACAGAAACAGAACAAATGGTATACAATATTTTTAAAAGTGTCGTTGACTGGTTTTCTGGGAGTTGCCTCGTAGTAAATATTAAAATGACACAAATGTTTTCAGAGTTATCATTGACTGGTTTTCTGCGTATGGTCTCACCCTCCATTTTAAAAAGATACAGCATATTGAGTTCTGCGTATCTAGAGGTACTACACCAATGATAACGCTAATACACAGTAAGGAAATAATGAATAGGGTGAAAACTTCAAAATGCTTTTATTTGCATAGTGATGAGAATAAAAACTGGAAAATGCACATTTTGGAACTCCTTAAAAATGTTAGTTCAGACACTTCTGCAATTATAAATGTTGCAGACCTTGGGGGGGCAAATCAGTAACCCGTCGTATTCTCCGTGTTTTCATTCAATAACGTGATATGGAATAATGTTCTGTGCTAAGTCATCTTTAAAAAAAGAAACTCTTCATTGCTCAAAAACCGAGCTGTAAGAATAATATGTAATTCTCACCCGTGATCACCTTTAGACATCTGTTTAAGGAGGTGAACATTGTGATTCCTTTTACACAGATTTTTTATTCGCTCCTGAAGGGTTTTGTAAATATTTCACTACACTTCAAAAGGAACAACGATGTACAGTCTTAGACATAAAAACTGACCGCTGGTCGGCCGCCACAGAAACTAAGTCCGAATCGTTCTCTAAGGTGGCCAATAAAGCTGACCACCTCTGACAACTCTAAGACCGGCCATCAGCACAATCTGGCCACACTGTAAGATGTGGAAGTGTCTAGAGGAATTGTTGTCTACTTCTGAGATGTTGTCGGATTGTGTGAGCACGTGGTCTAGTGGGAATCGTCGTGCATTCTAAACTTACGGTCGCCTGTTCGCGTCTAACTGTAATTTTTTTTTTTTTTTTACAGATTTCTGCCCTCGTCTAAAGTTGTGAGTCTGACTGAACATCGAACATAATTCACTTCACATTCTACCCACAAATAATAACAATAACTTCCAGAAACAATTCCGCAGGACAGCTCACGGCTGCGTCCCGATCAGAGCAGCTCATGCTCGAGCATTTCCTCGCGCTACAGCGGCTTCGGCCACCGGCCAGACGCCACCCGCCGCCTGAAATCCCGACCAGCACAGGTGAACGAGGCGCGACGCTGTCAGTATATGCGTCAACTGTCATTTTAGAATTTGAAGCTCTAGTTATCATCTTACAGTTAAGCAATGGATTTTGCATACCGGAAAATCATGAGCTACGGTTAAGCATTGTGAAAATTAAGTCGCAAATGGAAAAAGGTGTAACATCTGCAACACACTATTTACTTTTGGTATAACAGAGTGGTGAATGCAGAGGAGGCAGCTATAAAGCTTTGAACTATGTGTGGAGCGAGTGCTTTTGGGGAAAATACGCCAGAAAAAGATATTCTTGTTTCAACAAAGATCATTCTGGCATGAATGATATTCCACATTAAGGAAGTCTCGACTACATATATTTGTGATGGATTACCACTTAACCATCATTCGACATTTGCACTTCTACAGGAAAAGTTCAGATGTCTGGAGTATGAGTACTGCTTGCTCTAATTCGAAACAACAAAAATCAACGGAGTCACTATTGTTGAACGTCATCAGTACGCTCATTGAGCATTCCTATGCAGTACTATTACTGGTGACGAGTTATGGTCGCTTTATCGTTAACTTCCTGAGAAGAAATGAAAGGATGAGCCCCACCAAAAGACATAAACTCGAGTAAAGGGTAGTGTGAACATAATAGTTCACATCTGATACCTGCAAAAATGTGTTTAGGGCTACGAATTGTGCCCCTAGGGGTGTGTGCATCACAGCAGGAATTTGTTGCCAACAACTGCGACAGCTTTCGGTCGCAGTGTAAGAAAATCGACCGACAAAACTACATCACCTGTGCTACTTCATAGTAACGCACTCTGTTGATTTGAGAAACAAAAGCATCCAGGACATTGATCGGAAAGTCGTCTCTCAGGCACTTGTATTGATAGAGAAGTCCTCTCTCAAGCAGTTGTCCCTCTCGTCATATACTCGTAGAATTTTACGTTTCCTGCTCTTGATCGATCAAACGTCAAGGCAATTCGTTCCTAAACGAAAATACTCTTCAAACTACACTCTACACTGATTTAATGACATCGTTAGAAGCAGTAGGTTTCCATGGGAGTGGGATTTTTAAACTACTTTAGCACTGTCAGATTGTTTTAGACATCTAGAAAGGAAATTCTGTTGCAGATGAATTTCTCTTAGATGATTACTATTGCGTTCAGTAAACTAATGGAAAACGCAATTAAAGTATTCACTGTACTAACACAAATTAAATTCATCTTACTACAGAAACATCACGACGGCAGTCTATTTTAATGCAGCATTAAATATATGTAAGACGATTGAGAGTATTTTCACACTAATTAGTAGGATATTACGGACTTTTGACATCGAAAAACTCAGTATGTACTTCATTTCCTGTACCATTCGCAAGTATTATGAAAATCTGGCAGTTCATAGATAAAATTATGTATTCACAACAAAAAATATGTCGGCTGAAAACAAAAGTGGCATTATGAATTCTGCACTAACGTAAGGTTTTCTCTCTGACACTAAGAGGTACTAGAAGTAGCAACACGAATTTTGCTGGAACGTTGTTTTACGATTACCTTATTGAATTGGTATCTGCCTGCTTGTAGCTCTGCTACCACATACTTAAATATCTGGCTTTCAGCGAGTCTCGAAAGGTGAACGAAAGCACCTTGCACCTGGTAGCGAAGCATGTTACCTGAGAACTGTTTTTTTTCCTAAAGTGGGTAGACATCATTTTGAGGTTGAATTGTTGGCGAATGTCAGTGAGACGTGTGCCGTTGGGGTAAGAGTTTTGGTGTGCTGAATTTGTGCCAAGGATTTTTCTATAGGCTTTTTCTGTCCCAAATGGCGAGTTAACGTCTCCCATTAGTATTTTCAAGTCATCTCGGTGAATTTCGCTCATAGTTTTTTCGAGTGTGTTACAGAATATTCGATCTTTTCGGTGTTTCTCTTATTTTCGAATTTGGTGGGGGCATGTGCATTGATGAGTGTATATTTTTTACTGGTCCTCTGAATGAGCATAGTCATAAGTCGATTGTTGATGGGTGTGATTTCTTTGACTGAATTGATGGTAGGTCTGTGTTCGAGAAATGCCATGCCGATGATTGGTGCTCATATTGCTACCCTCTGTTGTGATTTGCTCTTGAAGATGCGATGATTCCCGTAATCCAAGGTTTCATTGTCAGTTAGTCGTGATCCTTGAAGAGCAAGGATCAGAATTTTATGTCGGTCGATTATTTTCTTTTCGTGTTTGGATCAATGTATCGATGTTTACCTTTCAATTGCATGTTTTCTGCCTGTAGATAAATTTACCAGAGATCTCCGATATTCTCTACCGTGCTAGCCTGGGCTGCCCAGAATCCTAAAATCCAGCTGCCGCCTTTCGACGGGCGGTTTGTGTACCACCTGGGCTAAATGTGACTTTGCCTGCACAGTTCATGTTTGCTTGTGGTTCATTGGTTTGTCCTGGGTGATACCAATACCAGAAAAGACCAGAGGGTGCTGAAGCCTTTGGAAGAAAATATTTTCAGTCGAGCTGATTGAGCTAACAGTACCTGGTATTTTCACTCCCGACGTGTCTGGAATTTGTATTCAACGGATTGAGTAGCCGTTCAGAATTGTGTTAGTATTTGGTTCACCCCAAGTATTTGATTTCGTCGCATCCCCTTTCCGCCACACGGGATTATTAATATTATTATCATTATGTCTTCAGCAAATCCGATATGGTGTATCTTCCCACCACTGAAGTATATGTATATTGTTCGATTCAATACTTCCATCTCATAAATGAGGGTTATAATTACGTTACACTGCTGCTAGCAGACATTTCTTTCTCTTTTTCTTAGACAGTAGCTAAATGTTACTCCATCAAAGGAATTATGTGCCCAGCATTGTTGCAATACAGACGTTCATGTTATACGATATCGGTAGTTTCATTTCGATACCAGATCGTTCTAATCGGATTCAGCCAGTCAGTCTTAATGTGGATATCCGACTACGGTTCTCATCACACGATAGACTGGGTAAACCACATTCTTAATTTGACTGTTGAATCTGGATCACTTATCAATGACAGGGCCTGAATTCTTAAAAACTATGGAAAATACTAATATAATGTGCTTATTACAAACACGTTATTTGAATATAAATATACGAAGTAACGACATAATAATTTATTTAGAGGAGCAGAGCCCCATCCATCATAGCAGAGCAGTGCAAGATCGACGACTAAATGAAATCGATACCCATACGACTTCGCGAAATGTTACGTAATGATGGTGGGTGGGTTGGTTACTAAAAGTATACTCGTCCACAAAACCCATGTGGGCAATTATCTGATAATCGATCAATTTTGCTTTGTCGTAGCTCTTTAGCATACAAGTCCATTTACTTTCAGTCTCCACCTTACAATTCTTGCAGTGCAAGGTAATTGAAAAATCTCATCCACTCGACGCCAACTGAGAAACTGATTGGTGCATGTGTTGTTCAACACACAGTAGTCGTCACTCTCACTTGAATCAATGACTGTTGTGTGTGTGTGTGTGTGTTTGTGTGTGTGTGTGTGTGTGTGTGTGTGTGTGTGTGTGTGTGTGTGTGAGATTTCGTCTTCGCGCACAATCTGAATCAATACTATTAACATTACAGAGACAACCAACAATAAATATTGCATCAAATATTACTGTAATGTATTTTAATTCGATGGGAAGTTACAAGCTGAATTTTTACCCAACCCACGTCCTGCATATTACGTTAAGTAAGTGAGATGTATTAACTCCATAATATCGTTACGAGAGACCGTGCGCTCTTGTTGTCGCGGCTCGTAAGTGTAACGACTAGCAGTGCCCAATGTCGCCCGATTTGCTTATGTTTGCTGAGCGTGGACACTGCAGCAGACACTTCGCCATAAACAGAAAGAAATCTCCTTGGCTCTGACTGCAGTGAGCGGACATCACTACCTCCATGTTCTTATAGTAACAAACGTGAGACTCTACTCACATGTGCCATGGAGGAACTGCAGTGTTTATCATGTCGTTAGTCTTCAGAATATTTACCAGTGATGAAATGTCCACTCTATTTGAATCCCAAAAGAATGGGACGTTTCTCACAAAGTAATATGAGATGATACCAAAATTTATCTGAGACGCAAAAATCAACTGCAGAGCTTTGATGCACTCAGTAGTAGCACACAAGGAAATATCATGTCTTGGAAGCGTATTTTTCATTTCCTCTTCTCATAACAACGCCATTGTTTTAGTATTAAGTGAGACAATAAACACGAAAAATTAAAGTTCCTGAGAAGCATATAAGTCATTTTCCTTTCTCATATCATAGGTTTTGTTTTAGTATGAAATAAAAATAAACAGTTTAGGGTTCTGAAGCAGATTCTCATCGTAGGCGCTATCGGCAAAGCAAAATGCAGGGAGCTGTCCATTCTTTTGTCTAACAGTATGTTCTCTTTCATTCGTTACTACCGTTCGGAGACTCTTATTTAACGACTTGTGGGCATCAAGTTCTTTTGCAGAATAAGCCTTATGTTATTGTGCTAATTGGAGTATGGGAAAAATGCAGCAAAGACTAGTTCCCTTACAGCAGTGAGGATATTTGCACAAGTCTGTATTCAGCAATGATTGCCAACTGCCACAACACTTCACAGAATCCATGCGGCAGGCAACACAACTGTGCGTGCCCTTCAGACTTCATTCAGTAAGACGTCAGGAGAAGGACGGAAACGTAATTAACGTCACTTTCCGAGTCGTATTCAATCCAGAATGACGTGTTATTGAGGTAGTTGAGCGTTCTAACAATTACGCTTTGATAATTTCCATATGAGTACTCCGATAGTCAAATGAACCCGTTATTGTGAAACCATTGGGAACTGCATTAATATCAAACTGCAGGAACTTGAGAGAACACGTCGTTGCTTCTCTTCGCTGTGTGACCTATTACTATTATTTAGGAGTCTCTCCGTCCTAGTCGTAATGCAAATGGAACTTCACATTCATGAGGAACTTGACGCTATTCTTGACAAACATCAGCAACTTGTAATCACTGCGAATGTTGATAATGGTACAGGTCGTCAGTAGCTGCGGTGGTGTTGTTGTAAAACTACTTACAGTAACGTTATTGGTGGCGCACATAATTTAGCGGTGGCTGCTTAGTTAAGTAAAGATAGTGTGGTGGCGCGTCGTTTCTCTTTATTTGGTATCAGCTTGAGTAATCCGATTTAAAGAAACACAGTACTCCATTCGCGAGCTCATAAATATACAGTATGACTACAGAGATCATCATGCGGGTATTATATTAATTCTGCAGTGAATTGCTTAACAAATATTACCCTCAGCTATGCATCTGGAATGACTCATTACATAGATACTCTATGTTGCACTTGGTTAAATGATCAGTTCGCTGCAATCCTGCTTTACTGTTCGTAAATACTTGTGTAGTGACCATTTGTTATTTGACTAAATATGCGCTACAATCTGATTTGCATGTCTATGACATGGGTTAGCGCCGTCACAAAGCAATGACTAAGAGTTGGATGCCGGTGAAGTCGCGTTACATTGATGGTAAGACAAATGTTCGCAAATCACCTCTACTGTCTCAAAAAACAATTGCATCTTAAATATCGAGGGACCGACGTCCACACTGTTACAGCGCGTTGAAATACAGCAACGACGGCAGATGAAAATTTGTGTCCGACCCGGCTTCGAACCTGGACCTCCTTCTTACTAGACAGACACGTTGAACATTGCACTATTTTTTTTTTTTTTTAAGTTTGAGAAGAGTTTCAGCACCAGGTAGGTGGAGGCAAAGAGGGCAGGGGTCGAAGATCCGAGGCCTGGCCACAATGCCTCCCCCATATCTGTCACTGAGTAGCTGCATTATTCCCATGTATTCCATGTTTGTTCCCATATGTGCCTTAAACAAAATTTAAGTAGGAATTAAGGTAAAATGATTTACAGATTGCTGCCTCCAATGGCGTGCGTTTCTTGTAGAACATAATGTATAACAGTCAAAAGAGTGACGCAAAAATACACTCCTGGAAATGGAAAAAAGAACACATTGACACCGGTGTGTCAGACCCACCATACTTGCTCCGGACACTGCGAGAGGGCTGTACAAGCAATGATCACACGCACGGCACAGCGGACACACCAGGAACCGCGGTGTTGGCCGTCGAATGGCGCTAGCTGCGCAGCATTTGTGCACCGCCGCCGTCAGTGTCAGCCAGTTTGCCGTGGCATACGGAGCTCCATCGCAATCTTTAACACTGGTAGCATGCCGCGACAGCGTGGACGTGAACCGTATGTGCAGTTGACGGACTTTGAGCGAGGGCGTATAGTGGGCATGCGGGAGGCCGGGTGGACGTATCGCCGAATTGCTCAACACGTGGGGCGTGAGGTCTCCACAGTACATCGATGTTGTCGCCAGTGGTCGGCGGCAGGTGCACGTTCCTGTCGACCTGGGACCGGACCGCAGCGACGTACGGATGCACGCCAAGACCGTAGGATTCTACGCAGTGCCTTAGGGGACCGCACCGCCACTTCCCAGCAAATTAGGGACACTGTTGCTCCTGGGGTATCGGCGAGGACCATTCGCAACCGTCTCCATGAAGCTGGGCTACGGTCCCGCACACCGTTAGGCCGTCTTCCGCTCACGCCCCAACATCGTGCAGCCCGCCTCCAGTGGTGTCGCGACAGGCGTGAATGGAGGGACGAATGGAGACGGGTCGTCTTCAGCGATGAGAGTCGCTTCTGCCTTGGTGCCAATGATGGTCGTATGCGTGTTTGGCGCCGTGCAGGTGAGCGCCACAATCAGGACTGCATACGATCGAGGCACACAGGGCCAACACCTGGCATCATGGTGTGGGGAGCGATCTCCTACACTGGCCGTACACCACTGGTGATCGTCGAGGGGACACTGAATAGTGCACGGTACATCCAAACCGTCATCGAACCCATCGTTCTACCATTCCTAGACCGGCAAGGGAACTTGCTGTTCCAACAGGACAATGCACGTCCGCATGTATCCCGTGCCACCCAACGTGCTCTAGAAGGTGTAAGTCAACTACCCTGGCCAGCAAGATCTCCGGATCTGTCCCCCATTGAACATGTTTGGGACTGGATGAAGCGTCGTCTCACGCGGTCTGCACGTCCAGCACGAACGCTGGTCCAACTGAGGCGCCAGGTGGAAATGGCATGGCAAGCCGTTCCACAGGACTACATCCAGCATCTCTACGATCGTCTCCATGGGAGAATAGCAGCCTGCATTGCTGCGAAAGGTGGATATACACTGTACTAGTGCCGACATTGTGCATGCTCTGTTGCCTGTGTCTATGTGCCTGTGGTTCTGTCAGTGTGATCATGTGATGTATCTGACCCCAGGAATGTGTCAATAAAGTTTCCCCTTCCTGGGACAATGAATTCACGGTGTTCTTATTTCAATTTCCAGGAGTGTACATAACAAACATTCATTCAGAAACATATTCACAATTTAAGTTATTATCCACTGTATGTATATGAGATCTGTAAGGAAGCCATATATTTTTCAACAACTGAAAGAAATTCCGGAGCCGGAGGGGTTTTGCCAAATTAGAACAGTTCTGACAGAACCAGTGTAAAAGAAGATTCCAGGAATAAAAAAAGTGAAAGAATAGTATTTTGCTTCCAATCAATAAAACTGTCCACATCTTCATTCAAAAATGTTCAGATGTGTGTGAAATCTTATGGAACTTAACTCCGAAGGTCATCAGTCCCTAAGCTTACACACTACTGAACCTAAATTATCCTGAGGACAAACACACACACCCATGCCCGAGGGGGGACTCGAACCTCCGCCCGGACCAGCCGCACAGTCCATGACTGCAGCGCCTGAGACCGCTCGGCTAATCCCGCGCGGCCCACATCTTTGTAGCCCACATATATTTGTTATTCTTCTTCAGCTTAAAATGTTCTTCTGCAATATCAAACATGTACTCTTTTAAGTTCGAAGTTTTGTTTGTTAACACGTAAAACACGAACTGTCCCAGAAGCCACGAAAAACTTTTATTCTTTGCGGACGGGTAACATTTCCAGTCAGGTTGTAAAGCTCAGTTACCGGTATAAGACTTTCAGCGGTTCTGTTGATAGTGCTAATTTCTTCCTACTGCAGTTCCAAATTCTTATTTTATTTTCACAAAAGAACATGTGCGCTACAGTTTCTACAAGCCGACATTTGTCGCAGTACGGAGATGGTCTCAATTCGATTTTCTATAACCGTTCCGCTGTGGGTATGGTTTCGTTTACAACGTCGTACCATACGTCACTGACTCAATTTGGTAGAATTTTACTGTTGAAATTTTTCCAGACGTTCATCCAGTTTTTAGTGGGTTAATTTACCTGATTTGGGTTGTAAGGCCACATCTGGTAATATAATCATAGAGGGTTCTAGTGTTGGTTTGTGCTGGTAGAAGACTTACACAGCTGCAATCGACACAGTACTTTCGGACGTAATGTAGGCTGGCATCTAAATATGCTACATTAACAGGAGCGTTCCTATCCCCAGTATGTAACGATAACAGAAGTTTCGTGATGCCTGTCTTAGTGCCATGTATTAGTTTAAAAGCACGAGTTAGAAACAGTGCGTCACATCAAGATTTAACGTCTTTAATTCCAAGTCCTCCGTTTTGCCTCTGCAAAGTCGCCGTGTTGAAGGATACTTTCAAGATATTTTGTTTCCACATATACCAACACGCTGCAGCTAGTATTTTACGTGCGGTAACCTACGGTATCGGTAAGACTGCTGCGACATGATATATTTTCAGAATGAGATTTTCACTCTGCAGCGGAGTGTGCGCTGATATGAAACTTCCTGGCAGATTAAAACTGTGTGCCCGACCGAGACTCGAACTCGGGACCATTGCCTTTCGCGGGCAAGGTTCGCAGGAGAGCTTCTGTAAAGTTTGGAAGGTAGCAGACGAGGTACTGGCAGAAGTAAAGCTGTGAGTACCGGACGTGAGTCGTGCTTCGGTAGCTCAGTTGGTGGAGCACTTGCCCGCGAACGGCAAAGGTCGCGAGTTCGAGTCTCGGTCGGGCACACAGTTTTAATCTGCCAGGAAGTTTCATGATATATTTTGCTAAGTTTGCATGTATTTATAAACTGAACTTTCTGCAGTCGGTCTAACGGTCGCATGTCATGGTCCTTCAACAAGACTCCGATTACATTAAGTTTCCGCTCCCAATTTATCGTAGCCATGAGCTTGGGATTCGCCCTTAACCACAATCCGAGTTGGAGTCTCTCCTCAGTTACATCTAACCAGTGCGCACCTATTGCACTGTTGTAAGAGCCGAGATGTAGTATTTTGGATTCAAAATTTTGTAAATTTGTGGTAAGATCTTATGGGACTAAGGTGCTTAGGTCATCGCTCCTAAGCTTACTCACTACTTAATCAAACTTAAACTAACTTACTCGAACCTACGACGGTGGGCACTATCGGGACACAGCAGCCAACCCCTTTGCAGCACGTATCTACGCATGCTCCTCGTCAGACGCGAATTCCCATCTTTGCTGCAAACCACATGCGCGGTACCCCCCCCCCCCCCCCCCCCGCCCTCCTTTATTCGACTCGCTCGCGGCCACACTGCATTCCCGCGAGGGTTCAGATGATGACGTGCGTCTAGCACTGAAAACTTTCGATGACCCGTAGAGGCCTGAATAATTATTCAGGATGTTTCAGGAGGAATATTAAACATTGTAGGAGGTGGTAGTATACACAAATTGCAGAAAAAAATGCCGTATAACATGTGTCCAATTTTTATTAAGTACATATAGATGGGTTCAACGCATTTTCGTTTCGTATGTAGGTCCTTACAGGACCCAGTTATCTACACTTCCTTCAAAATGAACTTCCACCGTTATTGGAAAAGGTTCATTTGGCTACAAGAATGCGTATGTCCCTCCAACATGACGGGGCTCCTGCACATTGTAGTGGTCAGGTGACAAAGTATCCAAGCCTAACATTAGCCGGAAGTTGGATCAATAGATATGGGCTCTTTTCTTGGCCGCCAAGGTCCCCAGACCTTATCTCTTTGGATTTTTGCCTGCAGGGATGGTCAAAGGCAAAGTCTACAAAGAAAGAGTAAACCCAAGAGCCGATTTGATCGTTCGGATTATGAATAGTGCAGCCCTCATAAAACAACGCAAAGACGTCCTCAGAAGAGCAACACATGGTGTAATCAAGGGAAGTCAAATGTGCAATGAAGTTGGTGGGGGAATTTTTGAAAATCAACGTCCTCATTTGACTTTCCATTGAGCTTTTTAGGGTTATGTATTAACACCTGTATCTCTGTACTCAATAAAAAGTGGACGCATTTATTTGGATTTTTTTATGTAATTCGTCAGTACTACCACCTGCTAAAATATCTACTGTTCCTCCTGAAACACCCTGAATATAAATATATATGTGGCGTCTGTTCTTTCGGACATATCTGAAAGAAAAGACACTACTAATCCGGGTTCTAACCTGGTCTGGAACAAATTTTCATATCACGCCGTTGTTCTATTTTAACGCCAATGACAGCCTGGACATCTGTCCTTCGATATTTAATTAATTAACAAGGCTGACTATTTCGATTCGTAGGGTCTGTTCTTTCGTAAATGTCCGAAAGAACAGACACACACACACACACACACACACACACACACACACACGTTTTTATCTGAAGTGCTATTTGGAAAATGTTTGGCAACTCATGATAGTGCCGGACTGGAGCTGCATCAACCTACTCATTACATTAGATATAGTTGTAATTTTCTGAACAATTCCTCTTTCATAGGCGACAGTGTCTCTAATCGTTTACTTTGTCAGAAACCTGCTTCTTTCTGCCCTAGCCTATACTACAGTAATGAGTAATTGCTCATATTCTTGATACCTCACTGGACGTGCTACTACAACTGTAGCCAAAGATTCAATTCCCCCCTGGAAAAGTATGTTTCAAGTTAGATGTTTTTGCTCCTCCCCTACTGTCATTGAAAATGATCACAACGAAATTAAGTATCGGAGTCCTATGAAACCCTTGAGTTCATACTGCAGTGCTGTGCAGATGAAGAAAGTAGATTTGTCCAATTATCAGATGACAGATGGCATTTTCAGATTCCACTAATTATCACTGCATTATTAATTGTTGGTTCACAGGCGCTTTTCCTTATTGTAACTCTTTTCTGAATGTTAGAGTTGCAAGAATAGAATCATCAAATTTTCGCCCTACGGAATGTTCTAATTCACCTTAAGTCTTCACGTTTCGAGCAAAGGCAGAATATCCGTCAGAAAAGCTGACAACAAAAGCCAGGCCATGCCTGTCTTCTGGCGGATGTGCCAATGACAGTGATCTCAATAACAATATTGTACAGCAAAGATACGTTGCCAACTCAGCCAGTGGAGAATCTCCAAAAATTGTGATCGCGTCTGGTGAATACGCTTTCAAGATTTCGGTCCGATTAAGACAGTAAAACACATATATTTCTCGCAGTTATTAGTTTATGACATTTAGTTTGGACTCATTGCATCGATGTGTTACAAGTAATTACACTCTAGCGCCTAAACCTAGTTACAGAAATGCGAATAAGTCTCATGGACACATAATGAAGATACTGCGGCCCTTGCTGCCCGCAACTCTGAGACGAAGCTGTAGTCACTTCCGAGGTCACTCACAGAACACATCAGCTGGTATCCTTCCTGGCAGTATAATTTAAACTTGGCAACAGCGCAGAATACACTCCTGGAAATGGAAAAAAGAACACATTGACACCGGTGTGTCAGACCCACCATACTTGCTCCGGACACTGCGAGAGGGCTGTACAAGCAATGATCACACGCACGGCACAGCGGACACACCAGGAACCGCGGTGTTGGCCGTCGAATGGCGCTAGCTGCGCAGCATTTGTGCACCGCCGCCGTCAGTGTCAGCCAGTTTGCCGTGGCATACGGAGCTCCATCGCAGTCTTTAACACTGGTAGCATGCCGCGACAGCGTGGACGTGAACCGTATGTGCAGTTGACGGACTTTGAGCGAGGGCGTATAGTGGGCATGCGGGAGGCCGGGTGGACGTACCGCCGAATTGCTCAACACGTGGGGCATGAGGTCTCCACAGTACATCGATGTTGTCGCCAGTGGTCGGCGGAAGGTGCACGTGCCCATCGACCTGGGACCGGACCGCAGCAACGCACGGATGCACGCCAAGACCGTAGGATCCTACGCAGTGCCGTAGGGGACCGCACCGCCACTTCCCAGCAAATTAGGGACACTGTTGCTCCTGGGGTATCGGCGAGGACCATTCGCAACCGTCTCCATGAAGCTGGGCTACGGTCCCGCACACCGTTACGCCGTCTTCCGCTCACGCTCCAACATCGTGCAGCCCGCCTCCAGTGGTGTCGCGACAGGCGTGAATGGAGGGACGAATGGAGACGTGTCGTCTTCAGCGATGAGAGTCGCTTCTGCCTTGGTGCCAATGATGGTCGTATGCGTGTTTGGCGCCGTGCAGGTGAGCGCCACAATCAGGACTGCATACGACCGAGGCACACAGGGCCAACACCCGGCATCATGGTGTGGGGAGCGATCTCCTACACTGGCCGTACACCACTGGTGATCGTCGAGGGGACACTGAATAGTGCACGGTACATCCAAACCGTCATCGAACCCATCGTTCTATCATTCCTAGACCGGCAAGGGAACTTGCTGTTCCAACAGGACAATGCACGTCCGCATGTATCCCGTGCCACCCAACGTGCTCTAGAAGGTGTAAGTCAACTACCCTGGCCAGCAAGATCTCCGGATCTGTCCCCCATTGAGCATGTTTGGGACTGGATGAAGCGTCGTCTCACGCGGTCTGCACGTCCAGCACGAACGCTGGTCCAACTGAGGCGCCAGGTGGAAATGGCATGGCAAGCCGTTCCACAGGACTACATCCAGCATCTCTACGATCGTCTCCATGGGAGAATAGCAGCCTGCATTGCTGCGAAAGGTGGATATACACTGTAGTAGTGCCGACATTGTGCATGCTCTGTTGCCTGTGTCTATGTGCCTGTGGTTCTGTCAGTGTGATCATGTGATGTATCTGACCCCAGGAATATGTCAATAAAGTTTCCCCTTCCTGGGACAATGAATTCACGGTGTTCTTATTTCAATTTCCAGGAGTGTATGTTTGGCAACTGTGTGACCGTCGAGTTACTTCCTTGATGGCACAGAACTATCCTGCTAATTTCACTTGACATTATCGTGTCATTTCAATAGAATAATGTGATTTTCTCTTGAAATATGACATAAGGATTTAAGTCAATGCTTTTGAGTCATGGGAAGTCGTTCCACACGGGAAATACAATTACCCTCGTCTCTTATGTTGCACTTTATCTGCCATAGTGACTACTAGGCTAATAAGTAAGTCAATGCATCCCATGTGGTTGCTAGCTCCAAGTCCGCGCGGTCGCGAGTGCCCGTAGTTGTTTACTACTGTGTTGAAGCTAGTTTAGAGTCCATCACTACCGACGCAACATGGCACATTCATACAGACAAACCACCATCAAGATCAGTTTTCAAACCGATCATGCACGACCGCGAGCTTTTGAAGTGGAACGTTTTTTACGTGATAACGTTAAAATTGAATCGCGAGTCATAATTAGTATCCATCTCTCTATCACGAGCAATGTTGTCTACGTCAAGTTAGTATGTGACGAGGTGTGCAACAGAATTGTGCGCGCACATACGAATGATCTTAAATTCAAACATTCTGATGGCCATATTGGGGCAGTCTCTATCGATCACGCGGGGCTTGGCCTCCGTACGAAACGCGTCTTCGAACTCCCTTTCGAAGTACCACGGGACATAGCCACCGCGGCTTTCCAGCCCTACGGCAGAGTGATCAGCCATATGGTCGAAAAATGGACCACCTTTACAGCGTACCCCGTTCTTAACGGGATACGACATCAAAATTGCACTGACCAAACATGTACCGTCATATCTTGTCATCAGCGGATGTAGGGCGATCATTATGTATGACGGTCAGCCATGCACTTGCTCTGGTTGAGGCCAAGAAGGGCATGTCTGGTCTGATTGGCTCCGACGATGGCTTACTCAAATCCAGACAGGTGAATCCTTGACTCCTTGTACGGTGACGACCCTTCCTCTCAATTACGCCCAAGTGCACGGGCAGCAAGCCTTTCCGATGCTGAATACATCAGTCCGATAGCCGCCCCCGATAGCGAGACCATAATGGGTTCTGCAGTACAGGATCCGGCCTCTACAACGGCGCCCCCACCTGAAGATAATCACCGACCGACCTTGCAAGTAGGCGTGGATGCCAGGATGGACATTGACCCACGGGTTGTGCCGACAGCGGCTTTTCTTCCAGACACCGGAGCAGCTGAAGAAATCCACCCACATTCAGATACTGAGACACACGTCCTTAAACAGCGTTCCCCGCGAAAACACAAGAGACGCCGGCATGCTCCATCGGACGAGTGTTTGCAGCGATCGTCTTACATGGACTGTGGACACTCCGACGACGGTACCGGCGGTACAGAGGCCGCTGTAACATCAAACTCAACAGTTCGCCGTGGTGACGGCTTCAGCCCCTCTGACCCCACAGAACAGCAGGATCACAAGCAGACAGCCGCTGCCGATTCCCAGCCCGTAGAGCCGATGGAGTCAGCGCCGAGTGCCGCAGCAGCCACTAACAGCCACCAACAGCCGATGGTATTTCATGGCGACTGGGCGGACGACTGTGAGGAAAACTCCTTGCCCATCATGTCGGACGACACGCGGGGAAATTTACCCCACCAGTGTTGATCCTTTTCCGCCATCAGATACAGTGACGAGACAGCCTTACAAGGGTGTTAATGGCCAACACAGGTGCTATGGATAGACCTCAAACTTATCGCGTTGCAACTATAAACATCAACACTATAAGGACGCGCGCTAAGTTATCCTTGCTTCAGGATATGTTGAACTCTGCTTCCATCGATATAGCCCTTCTCCAGGAAGTGTACGTCGACGACTTCCCAGGCATGTACGGTTACGATGCTTGCGTCTCTCCAGCTTCCCCTACAGGCAGCGGTGTCGCTGTACTTCTTCGGGAAGGGATAGTGGCGGACAATATCCTGTTTCTGCCTGGGGCAAGAGGAATGGCACTCACAGTACTGGGTGTCCGCCTTATCAATATCTACGCACCTTCCGGGACGGACAAACGTCGCGAACGTTCACGATTCTTTGCGGAAGACGTCGCCCCGCTCTTCCAAGGCCGCCACGACCATCTGGTGTTTGGAGGTGACTACAATTGCGTACTGGCGCCCAGAAACCAACTCCCACGACATAATCCGTGCCCGGAACTCGAGACGCTAATTCGAGACCTGCAGATGGTGGACACATGGAAACATCTTCACGGCCACCGACCGGGATTCACACACTTCACGAGTCACTCTACCAGTCGTATCGATCGGATTTATGTCTCACGCTCTCTCGCTGCTGGAACACAGGATGCGGAACTGTGGCCTATAGCCTTCTCGGACCACTCAGCTTACATTTGTGCCGTCACCCTGCGGCGGCAACAAGTATGGAGACGCTGCAGCCCGTGGAAATTAAACATCGCTCACCTGTCGTGACCAGATTGCCGCCAAGCCGTTGAGGATACGTGGCATTCGTGAGAAAATCGCCTACGTGTATATCCCACGACGATCCGCTCGTGGTTGGACTGCGCCAAACCGGCTCTGAGGCGAACGTTGATAACCTACGGTCGCGACCACGCTACTTGGCGTAGACATACACTCGACTTTTACTTCAGGGTACTGCGCGACTGCGATGCCATGGAACCGTCTTCGGAACGGCAAACGGCGGTACACCGTGCTAAGGCTCAGATCATCGCTCATATTCGACTCCACCTAGAGGGGTAGTCATCCGCTCGAGGACGCAGGATCGGATACCGAGCGAAATACCGTCAATATTCCACGTCCTTCGTGAACGTAAACGACAACAACGAGTGCTGATACGCTTCATCGACACGGAGGATGGTCGTCGCCTCACCACGCAAAAAGACATAAACACAGCGTTCTACAATCATTATTCCCAACTCTATTCCGCCCAGACCCCTGATCCGACAGCACTGGAGGACGTCTCTCAGATGATATACGGCACCGTCACCCCGGCAATGGAAGCGGCCTTGATGGAAGAAATTACAGAAGAATAAGTGATCGACGCCGTTAGAAAAGGAGCTGTAAACAAGTCTCCGGGTCCTGATGGCCTCCCCTTGGAATTTTACCGGACTTTTCAATATTTATTAGCCTCCCGATGGACGGACATCTGTCGCGAACTACTATCCACGGAAGTGTCGCTCCCTGCGGCCCTTGTGGAAGGAATGATTATTCCTATTCACAAAGCATCCGGTGGCTCACGACTGCCAGACTACCACCCGTTGACGCTATTGAACTGAGACTTTAAGATCCTTTATCGACTGTTGGCGGCGCGGATACGCCAGACCTTACGAACTGTTATCTCACCCGATGAAACGTCATTAGGAGGCGACAATATTATTCAAACAGCACTCAGTGAATATCGTGACTTTATCTCACTGGCGAGGGCATGTCGTCTGAAGGGTGCACTGGCGGCAATCGATTTTAGTCAAGCTTTCGACCGAGTGGACCACCACTATTTGGAAGTGGTCCTCCAACATATGCGGTACCCACAGCCATTCGTCACAGTCGTCATGCGACTTCTCCGTGGCACTACGTCCAAGGTGATCGTCAACGGTCGACCTACGCAGCCGCTCACCATTTCTCGATCGATACGCCAAGGCTGCACTGAATTGGATAGCGAAATATAGCATGGCCACTGGTAGTCGTATCAACGTTGCAAAATCGGTGGCGATGAACATCGGGGTCGGATTGTTTGAAAATAGTGTCACCCGTTACAGCTCAGATATAATGTCTCGACATTGATTTCACAGACTATATACGACGGACCGCTGCTCACAACTTTCGTCAGCTTTTACGAGATGTTCAAACTGGAATTGCCAACAACCGCCTACGAGCCCTGGACATCGTCCAAAGGACCCAGTATTTCATCACACATTTAGCGTCACGCATTCCGCATATCGCCCAAATATTACCTACACCGGTGATGTTAGCTCGCCGCATACTTGCGGCTTTTGGGTCCTGCGTGAGTTCAGGAATGCTTTTCAAGATCAAATATGAGACTCTCACCCTTCCCCCGGATCGGGGAGGTCTTGGCCCTTATCGCATTCATGACAGAGCGGTCGCCCTATTTGTGAGCACATTAGTCAAACTATGGCACCGCCTTCCGGACAGTCTGGCGAGTTTGTTAATAGAAGAACTAGCACTGCCCCCCCTGTTGCCACCTGTGCCGATACATCACGACCCCTACTCGCTCTTCTACATCGGTGTCTTGTACCTCTAACTCAGTTACGTTCGACTTGCCTTACCAGCGACTCAACTGGCGACGGCAAAGACGGTTTATCGGGCCCTGCAAAGTGGACGACCCGATAACGTCGTGCTGAGGAAGCACCCGAACGCCAACCGGCGAGTAGTGTGGAGGACAATTCACCACGTAACACTGGACACTGAGGTCACGGCGATGTGGTATATCACTGTCAACGGTAAGCAGGTGACCAGATCAAGGCTACATCCAATCCACATGGTAGACTCACCCATGTGCACGAGCTGTGGCGTTCAAGACGACGATGAACACCGTCTTAGCTGTGGCGAGTCTGCGGCAGTGTGGCACTTAGTTAGGCAAATGTCAGCATACTTCCTTCGAGTAACGCCGAATCATATCGACCCCAAGACTATCTTATTGCCGAATGAGACGTATTACCCACGCACTAAAACTAATGCAATGACGTGGCTTCGTGGACGTGCGGTGCATTATTTGTTTCAACACGGCACTAAGGACACTTTAGACTTTTGGAACCATTTGCAGGAATGACATTGCAAGATCCTCCGTAACCCAAAGTATCGACTGTATTTTTCCAATTATTTGTGGAGTGCGTTCCACGACCCTCCACGTAGCTGGAACATCACGGGTAAGAGAAGCTAAAATTACAAGACGATGATAGAACACTACACGGTACAACGTGGGATCTACCTTGGTCATTACGAGAAGTCATACCTGGATGATACAGCACATGGAGAGATTCGTCGTGAACCCTCACACTCTGTAGCAGTATTTGCCCGATTTCCTCCTTTTGTCCCAGGTGCGAAAAGGTCTTCGCAGTTTTTTTGTTTCCCATCCGGTGCAAGATGTAGCACTGGTTAATGGTGGTATGGATTCCACCCTTCAGTTTTGTTTCATGGTTTCCTTACCCCCGCACTTTGCTCTTTTTCTTTATGCCTTTTTCTACAACCATTAGCATGTCTTTATTTATGTGTGTCCCCAACTCGACGCAACGAGTACACTTACTACTTTTCAGTTCCTTACTGTTAAAAAAAATAATGAATGAATAAAAAATAGTCTTAAAAATAGGTAACCTGCTTGCCTGTCAGGTGTATGCTGCCTTAGTTCGCCATTCGACATTCGCTGAAACACAAATTTTCAATTCTTTTGCAGCAGAGCTACAAGCAGACAGATACAAACTCAATAAGGGAATCGTAAGACAACGCTCGAACAAAATTCTGTTAAGTGTTGCGGCAGTTGGCAGTCCTTGCTGAATACAGACCTGTGCAAATATCCTCACTGCTCTAGGGGAACTAGCCTTTGCTGCATTTTCCCATACTGTAATTAGCACGATATCATAATGCTTATTCTGCTGAAGAACTTGATGCACACACGTCTTTAAATAAGAATCTCCAAGCGGTAGTAACGCATGAAAGGAAACATACTGTTGGACAAAAGAATGGACAGCTCCCTGCTTTTTGCTTTGCCGATAGCGCCCACGATAAGAATCTGCTTCAGAACCCTAAACTGTTTATTTTTTATTTCATACTAAAACAAATCCTATGATATGAGAAGGGGAAATGACTTATATGCTTCTCAGGAATTTTAATTTTTCGTGTTTATTGTCTCACTTAATACTAAAACAATGGCGTTGTTATGAGAAGAGGAAATGAAATATACGCTTCCAAGACATAGTATTTCCTTCTGTGCTATTACTGAGTGCATCAAAGCTCTGCAGTTGATTTTTGCGTCTCAGATAAATTTTGGTATCATCTCATATTACTTTGTGAGAAACGTCCCATTCTTTTGGGATTCAAATAGAGTGGACATTTCATCGCTGGTAAATATTCTGATGACTAATGACATGATAAACACTGCAATTCCTCCATGGCACATTTGAGTAGAGTCGCACGATTGTTACTATAAGAACATGGAGGCAGTGACGTCCGCTCGCTGCAGTCAGAGCCAAGGTGGCTTCTTTCTGTTTATGACGAAGTGTCTTCTGCAGTGTCCACGCTCAGCCAACTTAAGCAAATCGGGTGACATTAGGCACTGCTACTCGCTGCACTTACGATCCGCGACAACAAGAGCGCAAGGTCTCTCAAAAATGGTTCAAATGGCTCTGAGCACTATGGGACTTAACTACTGTGGTCATCAGTCCCCTAGAACTTAGAACTACTTAAACCTAACTAACCTAAGGACATCATACACATCCATGCTCGAGGCAGGATTCGAACCTGCGACCGTAGCAGTCGCGCGGTTCCGGACTGCGCGCCTAGAACCGCTAGACCACCGCGGCCGGCCACGGTCTCTCCTAACGATATTATGGAGTTAATACATCTCACTTACTTAACGTAATATGCAAGACATGGGTTGGGAAAATATTCAGTTTGTAACTTCCCATCGAATTAAAATACTTTACAGTCATATTTGATGCAATATTTATTGTTGGTTGTCTCTCTAACGTTAATAGTATTGATTCAGATCGTGCGTAAACACGGAAACACACAAACAGTAATTGATTCCAGTGAGGGTGACGACTACTGTGTGTTGAACAACACATGCTCCAATCAGTTTCTCAGTTGGCGTCGAGTGGATGAGATTTTTCAATTCACTTGCATTGCAAAATTGTAAGGATGAGACTGAAAGTAAATGGACTTCTGTGCTAACGAGCTGCGACAAAGCAAAGCTTGACCGATTATCAAATAATTGCCCACATGGGTTTTGTGGACGAGTAAATTTTTAGTCATTACGTAAGATTTCTCGAAGGCGTATAGGCATTGATGTCATAAAGTCGTCGATAGTGTAGCGTCATGGTTTACTTCCCACCATACGTTTTCTATATTCGTTCAAAGGTCGCTTGCATTTGTAGGTCCACATGGCAATGACCTTGTTACCTCTGCCCACATATTCTCTATCTGGTTGATGTTCGGTGTTCGTGGAATAAAGGGCAACAGCTTTATCCTCTCTTGTCACTGAAACCAACCTTGCACTGCTCTGCTATGATGGATGTGGCTCTGCTTCTCTAAATAAATTGTTATGTCGTTACTTCATACATTTATATTCAAATAACGGATTTGTAATAAGCACATTGTATTAGTATTTTCCATAGTGTTTAAGAATTCAGGCCCTGTCATAGATAAGTGATCCACATTCAACAGTCCGATTAAGAATGTGGTTTACCCAGTCTATCGTGTGATGATAACCGTAGTCGAATATCCACATTAAGACTGACTGGCTGAATCCAATTAGAACGATCTGGTATCGAAATGAAACTACCGATATCGTATAACATGAACGTCTGTATTGCAACAATGCTGGGCACATAATTCCTTTGATGGAGTAACATTTAGCTACTGTCTAAGAAAAAGAGAAAGAAATGTCTACTAGCAGCAGTGTAACGTAATTATAAGCCTCATTTATGTGATGGAAGTATTGAATCGAACAATATATACATACTTCAGTGGTGGGAAGGTACAGCATATCGGATTTGCTGAAGACATAATGATAATAATATTAATAATCCCGTGTGGCGGATAGGGGATGCGACGAAATCAAATACTTGGGGTGAACCAAATACTAACACAGTTCTGAACGGCTACTCAATCCGTTGAACACGAAATCCAGACACGTCGGGAGTGAAAATACCCGGTACTCTGGCCACCGTCTTTTAGCTCAATCAGCTCGACTGAAAATATTGTCTTCCAAAGGCTTCAGCACCCTCTGGTCTTTTCTGGTATTGGTATCACCCAGGACAAACCAATGAACCACAAGCAAACATGAACTGTGCAGGCAAAGTCACATTTAGCCCAGGTGGTACACAAAACGCCCGTCGAAAGGTGGCAGCTGGATTTTAGGATTCTGGGGAGCCCAGGCTAGCACGGCAGAGAATATCGGAGATCTCTGGTAAATTTCCTTACAGGCAGAAAACATGCATTTGAAAGGTAAACATCGATACATTGATCCAAACACGAAAAGAAAATAATCTCACATAAACAATCGACCGACATAAAATTCTCATCCTTGCTCTTCAAGGATCACGACTAACTGACAATGAAACCTTACATTACGGGAACCATCGCATCTTCAAGAGCAAAACACAACAAAGGGTAGCAATATGAGCACCAATCATGGGTATGGCATTTCTCGAACACAGACCTACCATCAATTCAGTCAAATGACTCACATCCATCAACAATCGACTTATGACTATGCTCATTCAGAGGACCAGTAAAAAATGTACACTCATCAATGCACATGCCCCCACCAAATTCGAAAATAAGAGAAACACCGAAAAGGTCGAATATTCTGTAACACACTCGAAAAAACTATGAGCGAAATTCACCGAGATGACGTGAAAATAGTAATGGGAGACGTTAACTCTCCATTTGGGACAGAAAAAGCCTATAGAAAAATCCTTGGTACAAATTCAACACATCAAAACTCTAACCCCAACGGCACACGTCTGACTGACATTCGCCAACAATTCAACCTCCAAATGATGTCTACACACTTTAGGAAAAAAAACAGTTCTCAGGTAACGTGCTTCCCTACCAGGTGCAAGGTGCTTTCGTTCACCTTTCGAGACTCGCTGAAAGCCAGATATTTAATTATGTAGTAGCAGAACTACAAGCAGGCAGATACAAATTCAGTAAGGTAATCGTAAAACAACGTTCCAGCAAAATTCGTGTTGATACTTCTAGTACCTCTTAGTGTCAGAGAGAAAACCTTACGTTAGTGCAAAATTCATAATGCCTCTTTTGTTTTCAGCCGACATATTTTTTGTTGTGAATACATAATTTTATCTATGAACTGCCACATTTTCATAATATTTGCGAATGGTACAGCAAATGAAGTACATACTTAGTTTTTCGATGTCAAAAGTCCGTAATATCCTACTAATTAGTGTGAAAATAGGCTCAATCGTCTTACAGATACTTAATGCTTTATTAAAATAGACTGCCGTCGTGATATTTCTGTAGTAAGATGAATTTAATTTGTGTTAGTACAGTGAATACCTTAATTGCGTTTTCCATTAGTTTACTGAACGCAATAGTAATCATCTAAGAGAAATTCATCTGCAACAGAATTTCCTTTCTAGATGTTTAAAACAATCTGACAGTGCTAAAGTAGTTTAAAAATCCCACTCCCATGGAAACCTACTGCTTCTAACGATGTCATTAAATCAGTGTAGAGTGTAGCTTGAAGAGTATTTTCGTCTGGAAACAAATTGCCTTGACCGTTGATCGATCAAGAGCGGGAAACGTAAAATTCTACGAGTATATGACGAGACGGACAACTGCTTGATAGAGGACTTCTCTATCAATAAAAGTGCCTGAGAGACGGCTTTCCGATCAATGTCCTGGATGGTTTTGTTTCTCAAATCAACAGAGTGCGTTATTATGAAGTAGCACAGGTGATGTAGTTTTGTCGGTCGATTTTCTTACACTGCGACCGAAAGCTGTCGCAGTTGTTGGCAACAAATTCCTGCTGTGATGCACACACCCCTTGGGGCAAAATTCGTAGCCCTAAACACATTTTTGCAGGTATCAGATGTAAACTATTATGTTCACACTACCCTTTACTCGAGTTTATGTCTTTTGGTGGGGCTCATCCTTTCATTTCTTCTCAGGAAGTTAATGATAAAGCGACCATAACTCGTCACCAGTAATAGTACTGCATAGGAATGCTCAATGAGCGTACTGATGACGTTCAACAATAGTGACTCCGTTGATTTTTGTTGTTTCGAATTAGAGCAAGCAGTACTCCTACTCCAGACATCTGAACTTTTCCTGTTGAATGCAAATGTCGAATGATGGTTAAGTGGTAATCCATCACATATATATGTAGTCGAGACTTCCTTAATGTGGAAAATCATTCATGCCAGAATGATCTTTGTTGAAACAAGAATATCTTTTTCTGGCGTATTTTCCCCAAAAGCACTCGCGCCACACACAGTTCAAAGCTTTGCCTCCTCTGCATTCACCCCTCTGTTATACCAAAAGTAAATAGTGTGTTGCAGATGTTACACCTTTTTCCATTTGCGACTTAATTTTCGCAATGCTTAACAGTAGCTAATGATTTTCAGGTATGCAAAATCCATTGCTTAACTGTAAGATGATAACTAGAGCTTCAAATTCGAAAATGACACTTGACGCATATACTGACAGCGCCGCGCCTCGTTCACCTGAGCGGCGGTGGATTTCAGGCGGCGGGTGGCTCTCCTCTATTAATGTCCGTAAATGTCTCGCTGTACGAACTATTTGCTCTAAATTGGTGTACAACTCAAAATGTATACAGTTCTGAGTTACTAGAATCGCTGGCAACACCGCATCTCTACATAACAAATCGATGATTTTCAATAATACTTTTTCCATGCATGAACAATCACTGTGCTACAAGTGACACAGCTTCTTGTGTAATGCTTGCTTAAGACTCCTATTGATGTATCGATGTAATCTTCTTCTAGTATTGTCATTGTACCTTTTGGCAAATTAACTCCACCTCTCCCAAAATATCTACGCTAACTGAAACCCTTATACTGTCCATTAACATAACTCATTGCGCCACGCTTCTGCAAGGGAAACCGTGTGAACATTCAACTCTTCATTACTCGAGAGAGACCCAACCACATACAAGATCCCACAAGACAACTCAGAACCCACTGAAACCCACACTGTTTTTCCTATACCTGCCGGTATTTTATCCTGATGATCCATCTTTAACGAAATCGACTGGCATCACCTACACGTTACGTGAGGTTTGCGACGTCGCTTCGTTTGGAGTTGTATTACCAAAGTGAAACAAAATTTCACTGGACTCAAGTGAACATTGCCAAAGGTCAATCCTCGCACAATATTTGACTAGAAAATCTAGTCCTAGAATCACTGAATATCCTTCACCCACATATGGCAAAACTTCCATACGCTCTGTAAACTTAGTTTCCGCAAAGGTAAACTCACGAACAGAACGACTCCACAATTCTGTGTCAACCCCATGCACTGAGACGTGGGATTTAGGGAAAGCAGGAAAAGGTGTGGACAATGCCTAATCAGTTATCTTTGGTTGCACAGAATACACATACACTTTATTTTTTAAAAAAGAAGACTCTCAACAATCATGTTAAGGATTTTACAACACTGGCGGCTGAAAGTATTACTAGAAGAATCGCAAGTTATTGTCGGCTGCAGGCCACAAGCAATGTTACACTCAGTCAACGGACGAAGGCCTGATTAAGAAGGCTCAAAATTATTCGTCGGCTGAAGCCAAGAAGCAGTTACAAAAATACACCGCAGATACACATTAACTAATACTAACATATTATCTTCTTAACAATCAAACGGTAAGAAGCTACAGTAAAGGCTGAAGGCCTTAATTACAAATAAGGTGGACAATTACTCTTTAAAAGTACTAAAAGCGTTTCTAGTAATCTTAATAACTTGTATCATGACAGCTGAAGGCATCACTAAGACAGGATTGAGAATTATTTGTCGTCTGAAGGCCACAACCAATGTTACAAACAATTAGAGGCTGAAGGCCCGATTAAGAAATGATTCAAAATTATTGGGGGCAGAAGGCCACAAGCACGTTTCAGAATACTCGATGGCTGAAGGCCTGTATTACAAGTAAGGAAGGCAGCTGCATGTTAAAATAGTAAAAACTTTCTGAAACAATCTTAACGGAAAGTAACAGGCTATAGTGACGGCTGCAGGCCTTATTAACAGAAAATTAAAAACAATTTGTCGGCTGAGGGACACAAGCAGTGTTACAAACAATTAAAGGCTGAGGGCCGGAATTACAAAAGGGGAAGGCAATAACTCGTTAAAACATTAGGGCAAATGTTAAACAATTATGACAGCTTGTCCAAATAAGACGGAATGATCCACAGACAGCGACCCGAGGAAGGTGACTATAGCTGTGTAAGCGGTGATACTGACAACCAAGAGTTGTACTCACGTAACAGGATGGCAACTCACACTAGGGGTAGCTTAACTACCCACCGACCGACTAACCAATCCGCCTAACGTCCGATCATTGGTACAACGATGGAATATTTTTAAACAATGGCGAGGAGATGGAGAGCACCACGTCTTCAGAAACACACCCAAGGCCGAAGGAAATACCGGAACCAAGGTTACCTCCCAAAATCGTGTTCACTGTACAATTCGAGAGGTTGTTGAACTACATGCATTGTCGGACAGCATCAACACGACAAGGAAAGGTACATTGCCAGAAAAGTGGGCTAACCTCTAGGGCAGGTAAATGGGGCATTAGCGGCCACAAGGCAGAAAATACCGCTGGTTGCACACCACTAATACGAATAATACTAAACCCAAACTAACATCAAGGAGTAGAAGGCGGCTAATAGCTTCCGTCAATCTGACAGACTCCACTTGTTGCGGTTTGTCTCACCGGCCCTGGGAGCAGCAACACGCAAATAACAGTGGAGGTTTCACTACTGGACACAGTTCAATCATCTTCAAATGTCCTGGGTTCGGTCGTCGGCTACAGCCCGTCTGTCTGACAGTGCCTGCACGCCACCAGCGGTCCTGGCCTGCCCTTGCGCTGCGGACCTCCTCGCTGGTCCGTCCGAAGCTGAACTGATGTCCATTCGCCACCCTTACCAAATCCAGTACGCAGACAGCATTAATATAACTGCTCATTCAAAACCACAAGATACACACGGCTCCTGGAGAACACTCCACAAGCAACTCACAATGCTAAAACCAGTCATTGTGAAGCACACGGACGAATTATACATCGGCACAAACACAGAGAAGCCAGAAGCGTTCGGAAGACCAAATGAAAGTCGTCCGTTGCGACGACCGACAGAACGACCAATCAACGGTCGTCCCCATTCAACTCAGGCACGGGAAGATAACAGTATAAATTGTGGACTGACAACTTATTGCCATAAGGTCATTTCGCCGGGTGGACACACACACATATACACACAAGTGAAGGTGACACTACTCGAATATCACGGTCCATTCAACTATAACTCGCTGAATCCGCTCCTTGACGTGGTCGTGCACTCTCGCGACCACATCCTTCCGTCGGACAGTGCATGTGCGTCGCCAGCGGTCGGGCGAGTACTGGCTGTCCGGACCTCACTAATGATCCGTCCCAGCACACTAGCTGGACACATGACCATCCGGAAATACTAGAGGCTGCTCCAAAGGTGGTACCACAATACTCGCTATCGATAAGAGCTGATGTTGCCACTCACGGACAGACAAGTCGAGCAAGCGTAGTGGCGCCAATGAACACACTAAGAAAACGAGACGCCAGTATCGCTATTACAAGATGTCAAGCCATGAATGGCACCAACGTGAGCCGCACACTGCTCATGTACCTTATATCTTGGTGGCCCTGTCACCTCCTGTTTACCTGGTCCAGACTGATAACGGACACATGTGCGTCTACTAGAAACCTCTGTTACACATCGCCCACTAAGCCCACTGAGAAGCTTTTCGTCTGCGCACTAACATCTCCAGTGTTACGGCCTATCTGGACTACTTTCTGACAGTCGAACCATTGCGTTTCAGTTTAACAGCTGCTGCTCCAAAAGGTGCTTCCTGTTCTTCTCTTCTGATATTCAGATGCTTGGTGGTCCACTTCCCCACATGAGCAACATTCTGGTTGCTAACACCGCTTCTGCGTATGGCCCTTGCGTCCACGCCCACAACATCTGACCTCAGAAGCGAATAAATGGTGATCTCCCTGCTGCTTCAGGAAAAAATATTTCCTCCAATTGCGCCATAAATCTAAGTGCTGCTGCCTCCTGCAGTGACAGTTTCTTCGCCTCCGCATTGTGGATAGGCACTTAGGTCTGAGCATCGACTTAGCCAATCCTTTCAGAAAGTGCTTCCACTGACTCACTTCAGTTCTGAGTCAGAGTACTGAGCTCTCGCAAAAAGAATTGTATGGTATTCTGCTTTTGGTAACGCTGAAGCAGCCCAGCAGCCAACTGCTGAATCGACTGTGCTTTACTCAGGGTATTGAAATGTTGCTCTTTGAATAATTAATAAAATATTCCCCAAACATTTAATTAATGTTAAAAAGCATTAATCAAATTAATTTCTGTCAAGAATTCTTAAAGAAAACATCAGAAATTAGCTTCCTCAGTTGATAGTAAACTCAGTATTTCAAATTAACTCCCTCACCCCAAAAAAATCGTAACATAATATTTAAATATTAGTAATATTTTAGTCTTATGATATACTGCACATGTGTTGGCCTCTCCTGTTAAACTAAAGCCACACTCCGTACGACCGACTGCTCATTAGCAGTAGCTGTAACATTATTTATGAAAACCGATAGACCTATCGTTGTTCAGATGTCTCCACACTACATCCCGCAGGCCAACACCATCTACGGTAACGCGTCGGACATCTATAGTACCGAGTCTGCAGTAATGTTTCTTATTGCACTCGAATATTGATTATAGAGCACCTCCCATAAGACGTGATTCGTACAATGAGTAGAAGAAAATGTAATAAAACGACTAGCTTACCGAACGATGTTTCGCATAAAGAATCCGTTTCGTGTTTTTTTTTTTTTCAGTCTTTAATGACCATTTTAAGAAAAATCTTTGGAACAGCGAACAAAAAAATTGAAAAAAAATTTCTTTTTAAAATTCATAAACCACCTTCTGGACTGGACCGGTCTCTTTGGTCACTAGAAATGAATAGTTTTTAAGTCACACGTTCTCCTGTAAACTCTGCACTGTAAAAGTAGAGCCTGCGACAATGCTATGTGCAGTCATCTGTAATGCCCGAGCTTCCGCGACGAGTTTGCAATTTCTCTTCAATAACGTTGCAAGGTCTTTGTCTTCGTTGATGCATCGTAACCCTTTCCCTTTCAGTATCTGATTATGAATCAAATTCTGATTTGTCGTCGTTCACTAATACGAATTCATTAAAGATACAAGTATGATAGTTGTTATGCTCGCTACAAATAATATTAATGATGAAGGTATGTCTCTTATTCCTTATTCAACACATTTTAAAGCACATGCAAGAACAAATATCTGTAGACAACATTCTTCTAAAACAGGATGTGTTGTAGTACAAACAAAAAATTACTATACTGTATTATAAAACTTATTGAGTATCTGTTTTATTCGGAATGGAAAGAATTGACTTATTCTACGAGGGTTGTTTTTTAAGTAAGGGCCGTTCGCGCGTATAGTCCCGTAGTTCGCGCGGACGCCGCAACAAGCCACCCGCCACTTGCCGGCATCCTTCCCGTTCACACTGATGCAAGTTGCAGCTCTGTAGTTGACGTGTACGCATCGCTGTGCTACTTTATAATGTTTACGATTATTGAATCGCCCGCCGCGTGTGAGATACGGTCAGTGATACGTTTTTTGACCGCGAGAAGCCTATCAGCTGCAGAAATTCATCGTCTGTTAACAGAAGTTTATGGCTTGAAAGCAATGAGTGAAGGTAAAGTGCGTCAATGGGTTAGAGAGTTGAAAAATGGCCGTCAAAACGTCCATGATGAAGAACGCTCAGGCCGGGCCTCTGTGATCACTGATGATTTGGTGGCTGCAGTCGAAACAAAGATTCGTGAGGACAGAAGATTCCCAATTTCCACTCTTTCTTTGGAATTTCCACAAGTTTCAAGATCGGTTTTGTACAAAATTGTGTCTGAAAACCTAAACTTTAAGAAACTGTGTTCTCGGTGGGTACCCAGACTCCTCACAGAGGGCCACAAAGGGAAGAGATTTGCCACTTCATTGGACTTGATTCGTTACGAGGAAGAAGGGGATGACATGTTGAGTCAAATTGTCACTGGAAATGAAACATGGGTATCCCATATCACTCCCGAAAGCAAGCGACAATCGATGGAATGGCGACACACAACCTCACCCGTCAAGGTCAAAGCCAAACAGACGCTGTCAAAGCGCAAGATTATGGCAACTGTGTTCAGGGACCGGCGCGGTGTTTTGCTAGTGGTCTTTATGCCACGAGGAACGACAATCAACTCAAATGCCCACTGTGCAACTCTAAAGAAGCTCCGTAAAGCAATTCAAAACAAAAGGCGCGGCATGCTGACAAAAGGAGTTTTGCTCCTGCAAGATAAAGCTAGGCCTCACACCTCTCAAAAGACTCGGGATTTGATTGATTCATTTGGCTGGGAAGTTTTGGACTATGCACCTTACAGCCCCGACCTTGCTCCTAGCGATTTTCACCTTTTCCGGCACCTGAAACACCATCTTGGCTAGCAGCGCTTCAATGACGACGATTAAGTGATAGTGGTCGTGAACTCTTGGCTGTCGGAGCAGGCGGCCGAATTCTTTGAAGGGGGAATTAAAAACTTAGTTGTACGGTATGACAAGTGCTTAAATAAACAAGGCAATTATGTAGAAAAATAGGTAAAAGTGTGTAGAATCAGAAAATAAAAGTTTTTTTACAAAAGTATTTGTATCTTTTTTAAAAAATAATAACGGCCCTTACATAAAAAACAACCCTCGTACATGGACTCCTAGTGAAAACAAGTGCTTCTCTTACGAGGGTTAGCTACGAGAAAGTTCAGGGATTAATCAAACTCATTACGCGAAGTAACACCGTACAGTGGAAAATTTACAGTGCGAATACATCATACAGAATACGTAAACTAATGAGTTATTTTTATTTATTACCAATTAAGACAAACATTAGCTGACATATACAAAGGAACAGATTTCTTTGACTGTGATTACTTATATGATGCAACTTCATAGATGAATCCTGCTCATTACGCGAAGTAATACTGTACAGTGCAAAATTTACAGTGCAAATAAATCATACAAAATAAGTACAACAATCAGTTATTTTTATTTATTACCAACTAAGGCAAACATTAACTGACGTATATAAAGGAACTGATTGCTTTAACTGTAATTACTTATATGATATTTCTTGAAAATATACCATAACTAAGTGACATACGTAGGCAGTTCACATAATGAGATTAAGTATTGCAATTGTAATTAATGAGATTTACGTCGCTGCAACTTCGCTCATGGAATTGTTTGCAGTAGGTGGTCTCACTAGGGGGAATTATCAGCAGCGGCTTCAAATGCTCATCGGCTTGTTTACATCTTTAATATTATTGTATAGTTCATTCTTTTTCACAAAGATAAGTAGAGCCAAAAGTGGAGAAAAGTCACAAGCAAACATGTAACTGGTGAAACTGTGCGAGTAGAAGACATAAAATGTCAGCAATGTCGAATAAAATCATTAATCTCTACAAAAATTGCTACGTTGCAAATCAACCATTTCCATTTGCAATTCTGAGGCAAGAGTTTCTATATCGGCATTAAAAGGGTTTTCAATAATATTAATATCGTTTGTACCAAATTCTGAAACACAGGACTCAAAATTTATTTTTCAAGCATTCGAAGTTTCAGTTGGAAAAGCAAGCGGCAGTGGAGTCTCTGACTGCTTAATGAATTTTGGTAAGTATTAAAGCACATGAAACCCTTCATGTTGAATTGATACTGAAACAAAATATTTTTTTGTTGAAAGGATTTAATATGAGTGTGCAAATCAGGCAGTAGTTATTTTTCGCCTTGAAATTTCAAATTACTGTTGTTCACATGTTTAGTTAAAGCTGTACAAAATGATAACTTCCATAGCTAATCAACGTTGTGTGACAGCAGAGATCGATTTCTTTCATTCAGAAAATTTCAATTCTTGCTAGGAGCCCATAAGCCTTGAAATTTCAAATTACTGTTGTTCACATGTTTAGTTAAAGCTGTACAAAATGATAACTTCCATAGCTAATCAGCGTTGTGTGACAGCAGAGATCGATTTCTTTCATTCAGAAAATTTCAATTCTTGCTGTTGTTGTTGTTGTTGTGGTCTTCAGTCCTGAGACTGGTTTGATGCAGCTCTCCATGCTACCCTATCCTGTGCAAGCTTTTTCATCTCCCAGTACCTACTGCAACCTACATCCTTCTGAATCTGCTTAGTGTATTCATCTCTTGGTCTCCTTCTACGATTTTTACCCTCCACGCTGCCCTCCAATACTAAATTGGTGATCCCTTGATGCCTCAGAACATGTCCTACCAACCGATCCCTTCTTCTGGTCAAGTTGTGCCACAAACTTCTCTTCTCCCCAATCCTATTCAATACTCACTCATTAGTTATGTGATCTACCCATCTAATCTTCAGCATTCTTCTGTAGCACCACATTTCGAAAGCTTCTATTCTCTTCTTGTCCAAACTATTTATCGTCCATGTTTCACTTCCATACATGGCTACACTCCATACGAATACTTTCAGAAATGACTTCCTGACACTTAAATCAATACTGGATGTTAACAAATTTCTCTTCTTCAGAAACGCTTTCCTTGCCATTGCCAGCCTACATTTTATATCCTCTCTACTTCGACCATCATCAGTTATTTTGCTCCCCAAATAGCAAAACTCCTTTACTACTTTAAGTGCCTCATTTCCTAATCTAATTCCCTCAGCATCACCCGACTTAATTAGACTACATTCCATTATCCTTGTTTTGCTTTTGTTGATGTTCATCTTATATCCTCCTTTCAAGACACTGTCCATTCCATTCAACTGCTCTTCCAAGTCCTTTGCTGTCTCTGACAGAATAACAATGTCATCAGCGAACCTCAAAGTTTTTATTTCTTCTCCATGAATTTTAATACCTACTCCGAATTTTTCTTTTGTTTCCTTTACTGCTTGCTCAATATACAGATTGAACAACATCGGGGAGAGGCTACAACCCTGTCTTACTCCCTTCCCAACCACTGCTTCCCTTTCATGTCCCTCGACTCTTATAACTGCCATCTGGTTTCTGTACAAATTGTAAATAGCCTTTCGCTCCCTGTATTTTACCCCTGCCACCTTTAGAATTTGAAAGAGAGTATTCCAGTCAACATTGTCAAAAGCTTTCTCTAAGTCTACAAATGCTAGAAACGTAGGTTTGCCTTTCCTTAATCTTTCTTCTAATATAAGTCGTAAGGTCAGTATTGCCTCACGTGTTCCAGTGTTTCTACGGAATCCAAACTGATCTTCCCCGAGGTTGGCTTCTACTAGTTTTTCCATTCGTCTGTAAAGAATTCGTGTTAGTATTTTGCAGCTGTGACTTATTAAGCTGATAGTTCGGTAATTTTCACATCTGTCAACACCTGCTTTCTTTGGGATTGGAATTATTATATTCTTCTTGAAGTCTGAGGGTATTTCGCCTGTTTCATACATCTTGCTCACCAGATGGTAGAGTTTTGTCAGGACTGGCTCTCCCACGGCCGTCAATAGTTCCAATGGAATATTGTCTACTCCGGGGGCCTTGTTTCGACTCAGGTCTTTCAGTGCTCTGTCAAACTCTTCACGCAGTATCATATCTCCCATTTCATCTTCATCTACATCCTCTTCCATTTCCATAATATTGTCCTCAAGTACATCGCCCTTGTATAGACCCTCTATATACTCCTTCCACCTTTCTGCTTTCCCTTCTTTGCTTAGAACTGGGTTTCCATCTGAGCTCTTGATATTCATACAAGTCGTTCTCTTATCTCCAAAGGTCTCTTTAATTTTCCTGTAGGTGGTATCTATCTTACCCCTAGTGAGATAGGCCTCTACATCCTTACATTTGTCCTCTAGCCATCCCTGCTTAGCCATTTTGCACTTCCTATCGATCTCATTTTTGAGACGTTTGTATTCCTTTTTGCCTGTTTCACTTACTGCATTTTTATATTTTCTCCTTTCATCAATTAAATTCAATATTTCTTCTGTTACCCAAGGATTTCTACTAGCCCTCGTCTTTTTACCTACTTGATCCTCTGCTGCCTTCACTACTTCATCCCTCAAAGCTACCCATTCTTCTTCTACTGTATTTCTTTCCCCCATTCCTGTCAATTGCTCCCTTATGCTCTCCCTGAATCTCTGTACAACCTCTGGTTCTTTTAGTTTATCCAGGTCCCATCTCTTTAAATTCCCACCTTTTTTGCAGTTTCTTCAGTTTTAATCTACAGGTCATAACCAATAGATTGTGGTCAGATCCCATAAACCGAGTCAGAGCTTGCCCACAGCTAAGCCAGCGCACTAGTGCATGATATGGTAAATCATTTTATTCAATCTCTCCAGTAAACTGACTGAGAGTATGTGTTCTTTTATACAGCTGACATGAGTGTCTTTAAGACTTCTGATATATTCAAGCATTTTCCACACAGAAACTGTTAATGAATGAGGGAACGTGCGATTAATGGTTTCGATCCACCGACATTTTCTATCGCCTTTGAGACGATAGCAATGTCACTTGTGTTTTCTCCACAAATGTTTTTACCACCATTAGTTTTGACACACCTTAAGTTTTTCCGTTGAAGACTGTTTTTCTCAACACCATTTTCTACGCCTTTAAAAATTTCTTCTCTCGTGGCAATGCCGTGAACGCTGTGAACGTCATGAAACTGTTCATAAACTTCATTATTTTTATTCATCCATTCAGTAAGAATTAACACCTGTGCACTATCCGATACACACGTTGACTCATTCAGAACCAACGACAACCACTCATAGTGTTGAGTTTTCTCAGAAAACTGAGTTAATGTATTTACATTCGAGCTGCAGCATTTGCAGAAAGACTGATGCTTTTCAATAAATTAGCTTTTTCTGGAGACAATTCTTCAGCTTCTGCAGTCATACAATCGATTATTAATTTGCCGTCAGTAAACGATTTTCCATGTTTTGTAACTGAGTGAGCCATGGGGAAACTGGGAGAATTGCTCCTTGCTGTTCAGTTTTTACTTTCTTAAAACAACATTTTCTGAAATTTCAAATCACGTTTCAAGCACGCATAATTTCTGGCCTTTGATATCTGGTAAATTTGGAATAGTTTTGAGATATTTTATTCTCATAATGTATTCCTTGAGAAATTATGTTGTGTTATTGCAAATTATGCACACTGACTTATTACTTCACTCAGTTACGAAATAAAGATGTCCCCATTGCTCTTGGAAATTTCAGTACTCACTATCTATCTTCCGTGCCTTTTACGTGTTTACACGAATCTGTACAAAAGAGATTTGAGTGCAAATCAAATTGATGTCAATTAATAGTATTAAGAGCAAAGTTTTTGAGTAAAGAATTGACTGGATTTATCTTCAAGGGGATTTTAATAAAATTAAAAATTCGCTGTTAAATATACCGCACTTTCACAAAACACACTGACCTTCTGTACTCTCCGGAAAACTTCATTATTATAGATTTAATACTGTCATAAGTAGTCACAACAGTATGTAAAGCCCTGCACGCACATTGGTTATCGGAGAGGCAGTGAAATGAGCAGGTCACTTGCCTGTAAGTACCAACAGAAACTGCGGAGTGATAATCACTCCTGCTCCCTATGCCATAGGTATCTCGATCACTGGCTGGACCTGAAATAAAAATTTGCTCGTAATTCTGCACTACAGTAGTTAGGTGTAATGAACCAAAGTCTGTCAAAGTTTTTTTGAGCCAGGGATGGTCACAGAGAGCGAAGAGGCAGCCACTATTGCCGACGTGTAGTGAGTTATGTTGTGGTGGGAAGATATCCTGCAGTGCTGGTGGAATATGCAGATCGTGCTACGTTCTGAACTGCTGCCGCGATTTTAATGACGTACGGAAGTGACAAGCTTTCGCGAAAGTGTGTTACAGCAAGCCTCACGAGTGGTTTTTATTTCTAACCATGTAATGAAGTTAAGGCCACATCTCAAGAATAAACAATTAACCGATCATTGTGTAATGAGTGCTGCATTGTTACTCGGTGTCAGCCCATTAGCTCTGGTAGTAGCGGCAAGTGTCACGAAAACTTCTGCCCTACATTGAGGATTTCCGAGCAGTATTAGTGTATCAGGCCTCCAGGAAGGCAGATTATAGCTCGGTTCTGGACCTTGGGATTTAGTGGAAGAGCCGGTGTGGCCATCAGACTAAAATTCTTGGAGACGCCTGTTCTATTTGGAAAGGGATTGATGAGTGCGGTTACTGCTTCATCAAAAGTAGAAGAATCTACCTCCAACTCTGCCTTATTTTCCCCTGACTCAGGCTGTGACTGAACCTGAAAGGTTGCCAAAGCCACAAATCTATTAAGAAGGTCCATATGCTAGAGCTTTTGGTGAAACGTTTCCTCTGTTACAGCAGCAACAGATTCTGTAGTAACACCAGCACACACAAATAAACCACTAAAACACTACAAAAGAAAAATGTTATAAGTTACCTTTTTCTTGTGTGTCGTTACCCATCTACAGTTTGAACAATGGAGAGCCAAATGATAAACACGTGTACATGTAAAAAATGTGCCTGCTACAGCCTTAGTGCAAGGCAATTCGTGCCATGCAAGACTGCAAAACGAACAACGACAATTCGCAAACATAACCTTATCATACTCTATCCAGTACCCCACAAATAGAGTTAACTGAGAAAAAATACTTAATTAAACGTAAACAAAGTATGGCTCAACGCACCCCATTGGAATGAGCCAATACTAGTGAATTGGAGATATTCCACTCTAATGTAATTTACTAAATTACACAGTCTTACTGCCTGACTCTAAAAAACAGTGTTTGTGCTCAAGAGTTACCCAACAATCACTTCCCTTGGCAAACTGTACGGTTTGTATGCTGGAAAAACACTTTCCCAGACCACCTGCGTCGTGAAGCGTAACGACTACTTCATGACACCAACTGTAACACCTGGGAGTGTTCCTGACCTCTGCGCCTCACGATGGGTGATATGGTGAGGGAGAGGGCAGATTACCGCGGCAACGTATACTCATGGACGCCTCTTCCCGTTGGTGACGTCTGTTGACCTGGGTCATGAGTGGCAGCTACCGTGATGGCGAGCTGCCCACCATAAGTGTAGAACTAGGGTGTGCCGTAAGGTGAATCATAGTCTTGCTGTCTATGCACCCCTGCTCTTACTTGTGGTCTCCATGTCACACACTTGGGGGCAGATAACAGATGCCAATTGCTGATCAGCAATACCCTTGTCAACTACCCCTGGGATCACCCGGAGTGATGACCGACTGAGTTCATGTCTCTAGGAGGCCTCGAGGCCGCACTTCCCCCATCCAGGCTGTAAACTGCTGGCATTGCACTGGCCGCACACCAGCTCCCCATATCAGTGAAGTTCCCGAAATCCCGCGGCTACTACTCCTGGCTGGAGCTCGATGAGTCAGTCATTGGGCAGGCAGTCAACCGATCTTCATCAAGGAGGGTGGATTGTGGTTTCTCTGAAATTCAAGAGCACATCATTCTCTTTGGTTCAAGTGGCAGACAGAATGGCAGTACTACTCAATGCTTTGAGCAACGAAGTTCGATTTTTTATACGCTTACAACTATGATACTGAAGTAGACCTATCGGAGGGTAACGAGTAGGTTTTCTTTATATTACTCGTACTTGTTCTGTTAGCTTTTTCTAGCTCGCTCTCTACTGAGCACGGGTCGCTATACCGAGTTAAATTTGCGAAGTGTGAGTTTCTTGGTAGCACGTACGTTCCCGAGTAATAAAATATTACTTCACTCTTGGTCAGACTTCCTTGCCCTCGGCCGTTGACAGTTGTCGTAAACGCCCCTCTGCCTGGACTGTTTTATCATAGTGGCAACAATACCGTCGAGTGGCTTACTTAGTTATCACATAGGCCAGGCACGCCTCTACTGCCTGCAGACCGTAGGAATAAAATTCTAACAATTCAGAAATCCTGCCCCGAAATTTTACAGGACGCAACAGTACAAAGTGGCTCTGAGCACTTTGGGACTTAACATCTATGGTCATCAGTGCCCTAGAACTTAGAACTGCTTAAACCTAACTAACCTAAGGTCAGCACACAACACCCAGTCATCACGAGGCAGAGAAAATCCCTGACCTCATCGGGGATCGAACCCGGTAACCCGGGAGTGGGAAGCACAGTACAAAGTGTACTACACATTGCGGAAAAGTGGTGCAGAAAAAAGAATAAAAGTGTCAGGCCCAATAAAACTGATTTAGCTCTATTAAGAGGAAGCAAATTCATCACATACATCGTTTACTGGAATGTCAAGCTTCTTGATGAAACTCTGCTAGCAGAGGGATGCGAAACTATCATGGGTCATTCACGTACAATATAAACATTTATAGGCAAAAAACACTCTTATGAGCACTAAAAGGGCAAGATGTAAACACTAGGTTCTAAATCCCTAGGAACATGTTCTGGATATTCACTACTGTGATAAGAACTATCACAACTGATGGGGCTACAGTATGGCGAAAAGAAGTAGAAGGTTATTGTTAGGGAGGTTGGTAAGGTGCACATATTGTACTGGTTAGCTATAACTGGAGGAATTAGCAGCACACCCTTTGCTGGTATGGAGACAATGCTGGACATGCCACCATTGCATCTTTTCGTTACAACGGAGACAGCGGCAGGGACATACAGTTAAAAAATTAGAATTAACTTGATTCCTTTAGGATAACGAGAATTTCACACTAGTACAGTGAATGTGGTAAATATAGGAACTGTCTGTGAAATGCCGACTGACCATACAATAATTTTTTGCTACTTCATACACTTTTCGACGTAACAACTGCAGGAAGGGAGCAGTGGAAGAATGAACCACAACACGTTTCAGGAGACATAGTCTGGTATGCTGGAGGGTCGAAAACAGATAAACCTGCTGGGGCCCGAATATACGGGGCACAGCGTTGAATAGAGAGAGCAGTCTCTCGAGGGAAGTTGGCCACAGGCGAAATTATCCGATCGGGGTGTGCACGGAGGAGCATTTGCATAGGTGTTAAGAAGATCGTAGCACCTATTTTTGTAAGGTGGTCACGTCGTTTTCATTTTTGGATGTGCACGTTAGAGAGACAGCAATTGACGTTAAACAATCTTTAGTCTTGTCGTGGCAAAGTATGTGCCTCTGCGCACTCTGATACGTTATTTTAAGTAGGGTAGGCGAGGGACGTATTTCGTAGTGCTGTGTTGACTTGTGATTGTACTTTTTAGATGAAGAAAGATGTTTTGTAAAGAACAACAAGGATTAATGTCATATATCATCTATATATTGAAAGTTGAAAAGAATATAAATTTTGAACAACCATTTTTTCTTAAGTGGACGACTCTGAGATACGACTGCAGCAATGAGCACCTAATTTGTAGAAATGATTATTGCCTGATAGTTAACTTCGTTCACTTACCCAGAGCTGAGAGAAAGACCACCCCACTTCCCTGATCATGATTTAACATTTCAACTGATTAAGCTGTTTCATTTTTATAGAAATTCTCTTCAAATTTTGTTCCCCTTTGTGTCGATATTCACATTGCACCATGAGGTACGTAGCAGATTGATTAGGGGCATGTAACTGTTCTGCTTTAGGTGCACATTTAATAAAAAGAGAGGTTGTATTCAGACCACTTACATTTTAGTTCAAATTACGTTGTATTTTGTTACAGGTTAGCATACGAGTTCAAGGTGGACAACAGTTTGTAAGGACATAGTTTTAGTAATAAGTAAAGTAAAGTAGGGCTAAATTTCACACAGAACCAGAAATACAATGGGAATGTCATTCGTGTATTCAGGTTGCTAACCAGCTGTGAAATATCTATCAGCCACTGGAACGAGGTCAAAGATAATTGCAGAATTCAATGAGACTAGGGGAATTGCAACAGGGTAAAATTACTGGGGGTCCCTTGTCACTGAGGAACTGATGGCAGTGAACAAGCTAATAGAATGACCAGGAAAGGCGCGATGTGTCAATTTATTGGACCGGAAACTGTCATAACCTAAGGAGATGGTACAATCAAAACTAAATAGTTGAATCAGAAATCAGCACGTAGAATATAGATCTGAAACCCAAAATCAAAAATATGGCATACCAATGTTTCGGAATCCATATTTCATGAGAAGATTTATAATGAGGAACTTGAACAGGAAACAGCTCAAACTCCTTGTAGAGCTCATGACTGGCCGGGGAACTTCATAAAACATCAACACACGATGGATACGGAAGGAAAGGCCCACTAAGTGTGGACTAAGTGGTGAGGAGGATGAAACTACACCATATATAATCATCGAATGCGAAGCTTTAGCGGGCAAAAGTCACAGAATATTGAACTCGACAGAGCCTGAGGAAATCGCGTGTAATAAGGACCTAGTGAAGAGTCTTCTACCACTTCTTAATGGCGCCTGTTTGCTTTACTAGAACCACAGGTGGCGAAACAGCACTATGGATTCAGTTTCCGTGGGTTCAGCAGTGGGCTAAGACCATTACTGTTTTTATCTACCTGAATTAAACATATCAAATTGAAGGGTCTCATTTTGCTTAACATTTAACTTAATGTACGTACCTCTGCCACCTGAAATCTAGGAGCAAACTGTAAACTAAATGAAACAGACTGAGCAGCTGAGTGCATCTATAGTGGCTACAAGGTATATTATCTTTATTTCACTTCACATTTTACCAACTTTTGGTAACTGTCCGAGCACGACAACGCATATTCAATACAACTACGTGCAATATGTCGGTATATGCATCCTTTCCCCATATTACCTGACGAATGATATCTGTAAATGAGAGTGTACAACACAAATTTCAATATCTAGCTCTGTGAGAGTAAAAGTAATCTGCAAGTGTGGCTGAATAGCAAATCCCATAAATCACGTATCAGGTAGCAAAGAGGTTGTCCACAGCTCGTGGTCTAGTGGCAGTTCAATTTCAGCCGCGCTAGCGAGTGGACGTTGTTTACTGCTGCGCTGCAATTCCGTGTTTACATCGCTGTACTTGAGCTTCGATGAGTGTTGTCCGTCCGATAATCTCCGTGTTCCTTCATATTCCTTGCGATCTGATTGCTCATTCTGGTCGTGCTGATGCGAAGTGGAATTTTGGGTGTTTAACTGAAATTTTGTCGCTGGATTAACCATAGATACAAACGTCATGAAGAAAACTCAGGTATTTGCTTTTGACAAGGTGTCCCATCCTGTTCAGCCGACATACCTGGAAATAGATGACTGGATTACATAGATAATTGCCAGCCGGGATGGCCGAGCGGTCGTAGGCGCTTCAGTCTGGATCCGCGGGAGCGCTATGGTCGCAGGTTCGAATCCTGCCTCGGGCCTTGGATGTGTGTGATATCCTAAGGTTAGATAGGTTTAAGCAGTTCTAAGTTCTAGGGGACTGACGACCTCAGATATTAAGTCCCATAGTGTTCAGAACCACTTGAACCACTTTTGAAAACAGGTAATTGGTTTCAACTCTGAAACCACACATACCTGGCAACTGTATCGGAAAAATACTGTGTTTACGTCAAGTTATTCAGTGCTGCAACTGTTTATAAAGTGTGACGAAAGTGGGGCAATGAAGTAGAAATGGTTATAATAGTAAGATATCCATCTATAGAGCTGACATTGATTACAAAACCGTTCGTGTCTTGAATCTTCCCATTGAAATTGAAATTGATAAGATTAACGAAGATCTTTGAAAATATGGGGACTTCAAATCAATTGCAAATGAAAGACAGTCGCATCGCTTTAAACTGCAATGTTTCACCGTGGTCCGCTGTGAAGAGATGGACGTCAAGACAAATATTCTGTCTCACGAAATGGTTTGTGGGTATGAGGTGCAAATTGTTTGTACAGGAAGCTACATGTCATATATGTAACGAAACCGGCCAATTCAGAAAGACATGTCCGCTCTGAACAGCTGTCGTTAAAAGTAATTTGAGACAGTGTCAGAAACTTACCTTTAATGGTCTGTTACCAAAGAATAGCTCGGATCAACTGGTTGAGAATGGTATAGCAGTGGGCCAAGCTGATGTCCACCATCACGATAACAGTCAATTTCCCCCGTCAACAACAAAGGGAAACCCCTTTCACCACTACTCGTGAAACTGAAGTGCAACCGGAAAAACGACCTCTGGAGACAACAGAGGACGAGCTGTCCTGTCCAACGCCCTCACTCCGTCAGCAAAAACAGTGCGATGAGGAGGCAGAGGAACCCGAAGGCAAAATGCGAATGGAGACTGATGAACAGAGAGATAATACGCTTACGATACCAGAAAATGAAGAAGATGTAGTCATTATTAATTTGCAAGAAACAACAGGTCCAGTAGCCGATTGCATAGATCAGCAGCTATCTGTTAGTAAACAAATTCATGGAGAGGCTGCAAAACTGCCGTCTCCACTGGTTTCTCTCGATCAGCAAGTAAGTGATATTAATAAATAACAAGGAAGTGGTGGCCAAAATGAAATCACGGTCAACACCGCAGGACAGGCGCCAGCGACAGAAACTGAGAAAGCATCTGCTGCTGCTCCAAATGAGTCGCCAAGTAAAATAATAACTCAACCACATGTGAATGTAGCTCTTAACCAATGGAAGCGAAAATCCGAAAAGGCTCACCCAAGCCCAAAGAATGATCGATACGAAACAGTCCTACACGAATCACTGGAGGAAAAATTAGAAAGTTTAGAAGGAAATCAGTCTGCTAGCGGTACAACAGGAAACCTCAGAAGTAGGATATAAACTGGACAGTAACTAATAAACTGACTGAAGTGTTATCGATGTACAGCATTCCGAGAAAACTCTTAATAGTTTAACTGAACTCTGAACCTCAGAAAACTAAATTAGTTCCTCAAGACAACTACCAAGTGACAGCGCGATGACGCAATCTTATTCTGTCAACACCATAAACTTAAATAAAATTACGTCTGGTTGGAAACTATCAACACTTCAGGAATTTGTGTACGAATTCGCGACTGATATTGCCCAGTTATGAGAAGTTCTAATGTCGGATTTATTAACTCCCGGCTATGTCAGTTACATAAATGTCTCACGAAACAAGTTTTGAAATAGCTGTTTTGGTGAGGGACGGGATTCCAGGAAGTGAGGTGGAACGACTGGAATCCGGAAGGGGAAAAGGACCAGGTATTTTTGATGCGACTATTATCAATTTGTATGCCCCTTCAGGAAGTTCTCACAAAGCTGACAGGGCACGTTACTTCAAAGATGGACTGTTTTACTTGTTAAGGAAAAATTCAAGACAATAATTGCTTGGAGGTGATTTTAATTGCGTTTTAAAACGAAACGATCAGTTACCTAATTTTTATGTCTCAAGTGAACTACAACAACTAGTTACCGGTTTAGAATTAAAGGATATATGGGAAATCAAATACCCATCCATTGTTGAGTTCACTTATGTCATGGCAACATTTCGTAGCAGAATTGATAGATTACATTTTTCTAAAAATCTTGAAACTTCCGTGACAAAAGTAGAAACCATTCCTTCAGACCATTCACGTGTCTTAGCTTGCATAAATACAACAACAGAGCCTGTTCGCCGATTCAAGACCAGTGTAATTTTAACATTTCCTTGTTAGTAAATCATGATTTAGAAGACCTGATTAAAGAAGCATGGGCAATGTGACTGCGTGCCCGTAGTTGATATGCCGCTGCTATCGACTGGTGGGTTAAGACGGTGAAGCCCAGGTTGAGGAAGGTTCTTATTCAATACAGTGCCCAGAGCGCTAGAGAAGTGAAATGCACTATAGAATATTACTATTCCATTATGAGAGATGTATATGATCAGGTCCCTGCAGGTTCCTCACTTTGCATAGCAGACATCAAAAAAGTCAAAGCCAAGTTACTTAATATCAAGAGAAATGAAACGGAAGGGTTTGAAAATAAAATGGAAGGCAAATTCGGTGTCAGAAAACGAAACTACTTCGCTATACTATTTAGTGAAGCATACGAGAAACTGAAGAAGGACTTTTATTGATGAAATTCGAACAAAAAACGATACAATTCTCACAACCTAGTAGGATATCGTGGACGAAATTTATTGCTATTATTGCGAGCTATGTTCTGTAAATCAAAGTAGTGATGCAACCTAGTCCCATAGCTTACAGAAGATGACAACGATAATTCTCTCGAGGTAGACAGTGAAGAGAACGTGTATGAGACTCTGTGTGCCTCCACCAGTAAAGTACCTAGGACCGGATGATCTTCCAGCAGAGATTTACATCCGTTATTGGCCAATAGTGGCTGCAAAATTCACGGACATTGTAAATGGGGTTGTTTCAGGAATAACGATTCCGGCTGAGCTTAATGAGTGTAAAATCATTCTTGAGCGAAAACATAATGGAAACAAAGATTGAAACAATTTTCGTCCAATTTCACTACTGAATTCTAATTATAAATTAATAACTAGAATAGTAAATAAGAGAATTTCATGCCTTACAGATAAAATTATTTGTAAACGTCAGAACTGAGCGCCAGACTGAACCATTTTTTTAAATCTAGCCGAATACAGGGATATCATTACTATAACTTCTTTAACAAACATGCAGTGAGTTTTATTTCTTTTATGTTTTTATAAAGTCTTCGATGTAGTAAATCATGAATATCTTCTACAGACGTTGAAGGAATTAGGATTCAACGATAGGGTCATACAGTTGATAAAGAACATAGCAACTGTAATAAATGTAAAAGTAGCTGTAAATTGCCAACAATCCAGGCCAATACAAATAAAACGATGTGGTCTTCAAGACAATCCTCTGTCCATGTCGCTTTTCGCCATTTCACTGGAACGTTTCCTCCAACAGGTCCATGCTAGATTGAAACGCTTACCTTTGTCAGGAAATAAAACAGCTATGATATCCTATGCTGACCATATAGGGGTCATTATAAGGGATAACGAAGAGGTAACGACGCTAGCAACAGCGACTGATTCATACTGTTGAGTATCTGGAGCAAATGCAAACGAAAGAAAAAGTAAGATGTTAAATCTCAGAGGTTTTGATAGTATCAACGTGGAGTGGGCAAAATTAGTCCGACAACATAAAACACTTCGGATCACCCTGACAGCATGCCCCATGAAAATGACGGATTTAAATTGAAAAGTTGCTGCAGATAAAGTGCAAGGACCGATTATAGAGAGTTTAATTCCATAAATGATCCAAGTTCAATGAACAATGCATATCAAGTCATGCATCCTTCATAAAGCTTATTATATTGCCCAGCTATTTCCAATACCGAGAGTTATAGCGAGGAGAATAATGTAAAAATTTACAAACTTTCTGTGGAAAGGTGAAGTGTTCAGAGTATCTGCTAAAGTAGCCACTTTAGAGCCTAAAAATGGTGAACTAGTATTAACTGATATAATGGATAAAACCTCTACACTTTTATGAAAAGGCAAGTTAATGTAATGAGAGTTTCACGAGAAGGCATAACAAGCCAACTTTTCGAGATCATTAAACCCCGAAGCCTCCCTTCCCCAATTGACTCTGTGAAACAAATTTAGGTCAACAGTTCCATCTAGTTGACACAATAATTCGTAGATATTTTGCGGTGAACGCATAGTGCGTAGTGGGGCGATCACTCTGCTGTAAAAATAGCTCAAAAGCCAAGATCACTTAAATACTGTTTACTGGATAACCGGTTTCAACACACTGAAGGTGCATTATCGGATCTGTGAAGAAATAACTTGACAGGTTTGAGGGAGGGCTTACATGAGTTACACTATATACATTACTATTAGTACAGTACCACATAGCTGAATGTAGCTTAACGTTTATAAACCATCTGGAGCAATGGCATTATCCATATTAGTGCCTTACAAAACTCCATATGGCGCTAATATGGATAATACCTTTGCTTCAGATGTTTTTCTCTGTAATTGACGTACTTTATAGTATGTATATATAGTATGCATAGAGTGTATAGTACATACTGTTAGTGTATGCGAAGTTGTTCTTTGCATGGGTATTTGATTATCAGTAATAGTAAAGTTTTATTGTAGTAGTAATCAGAGGTTATACCCTAGGAATGTGTATGCACTGCTTGGACAGAGCTATCTAGAGGCCGGTTGTGAATTACTAGAATCGCAGCAGGTAAACCGGCGCGGAATAAGGTATTGTGATGCCGACCGTTGTTATTCGAGCAGCGGTCATGTACCAAATAGTTTTATCTTGTGACTTCGGTTGCTCCCTGCCGTCGTTGGATAAGCAGCTGCAGCAGCAAGTCGTATACTCCTAGCTCACTCACTTGTTACATAGTTTAATTCATGATTCCTTTGCGTGTTTTTGGTACTTGCATTGTTTAATTCATAAATTCCGGGCGTATTATAGTATTTGAGAGTTGTAGCATCGCGTTTTTGTACCTGAATAGTGTAAAATCGTGTAGTCTCCTTCCGCCGCCGAGCAGTGTGTCAGCAGTGCGCAAGTAGCAGCATTACTGCATTTACTAGGCAATCTTGTATTTTAATAACCGTTTAAATTTTGTGTCGATTTGTTTGCGCACTCTGTAGATTAGTTCAGACGTTCTTTGCACAACAGTTTTTAGCATGGATAGGGACTGCAACTGCTGTGTTCGGATGCAGGCTGAGTTGGCATCCCTTCGCTCCCAGCTTCAGGCAGTGTTGGCTTCAGTCACACAGCTTGAGGCTGTTGCCAATGGGCATCACTTTGGGGTTCCGCATGGGGGTTTGTCCGGGACGGCCAGCTCGTCCCACGCATCCCCCGATCGGTCTACGACTGTAGTTGCCCGGGATACTGTCCGCATTGAGACTGATCCCTCACCTGTGGTAGAGTGGGAGGTCGTCTCAAGGTGTGGCAGGGAGCGAAAGACATTCCAGAGGGCTGAACGGAAGGCCTCTCCGGTTTGTCTGACGAACCGATTTCAGGCTCTGTCTCAGGCTGATACTGATCTTCGGCCTGACATGGCTGCTTGTCCTGTTCCAGAGGTTGCCCCTCAGTCTGCAAGATCCGGGCGGTCGCAGAGGGTGGGCTTACTGGTAGTTGGGAGCTCCAACATCAGGCGCGTAATGGGGCCCCTTAGGGATATGGCAGCAAGAGAGGGGAAGAAAACCAATGTGCACTCCGTGTGCATACCGGGGGGAGTCATTCCAGATGTGGAAAGGGTCCTTCCGGATGCCATGAAGGGTACAGGGTGCACCCATCTGCAGGTGGTCGCTCATGTCGGCACCAATGATGTGTGTCGCTATGGATCCGAGGAAATCCTCTCCGGCTTCTGGCGGCTATCTGATTTGGTGAAGACTGCCAGTCTCGCTAGCGGGATGAAAGCAGAGCTCACCATCTGCAGCATCGTCGACAGGACTGACTGCGGACCTTTGGTACAGAGCCGAGTGGAGGGTCTGAATCAGAGGCTGAGACGGTTCTGCGACCGTGTGGGCTGCAGATTCCTCGACTTGCGCCATAGGGTGGTGGGGTTAGGGTGGTGGGGTTGCGGGTTCCGCTGGATAGGTCAGGAGTCCACTACACGCAACAAGCGGCTACACGGGTATCTGGGGTTGTGTGGCGTGGGCTGGGCGGTTTTTTAGGTTAGATGGCCTTGGGCTAGTACAGAAAGGGCAACAGCCTCAACGGGTGCGGGGCAAAGTCAGGACATGCGGGGACCAAGCAGCAATCGGTATTGTAATTGTCAACTGTCGAAGCTGCGTTGGTAAAGTACCAGAACTTCAAGCGCTGATAGAAAGCACCGAAGCTGAAATCGTTATAGGTACAGAAAGCTGGCTTAAGCCAGAGATAAATTCTGCCGAAATTTTTACAAAGGTACAGACGGTGTTTAGAAAGGATAGATTGCATGCAACCGGTGGTGGAGTGTTCGTCGCTGTTAGTAGTAGTTTATCCTGTAGTGAAGTAGAAGTGTATAGTTCCTGTGAATTATTATGGGTGGAGGTTACACTCAACAACCGAACTAGGTTCATAATTGGCTCCTTTTACCGACCTCCCGACTCAGCAGCATTAGTGGCACAACAACTGCGAGAAAATTTGGAATACATTTCACATAAATTTTCTCAGCATGTTATAGTCTTAGGTGGAGATTTCAATTTACCAGATATAGACTGGGACACTCAGATGTTTAGGACGGGTGGTAGGGACAGAGCATCGAGTGACGTTATACTGAGTGCACTATCCGAAAATTACCTCGAGCAATTAAACAGAGAACCGACTCGTGGAGATAACATCTTGGACCTACTGATAACAAACAGACCCGAACTTTTCGACTCTATATGTACAGAACAGGGAATCAGTGATCATAAGGCCGTTGCAGCATCCCTGAATATGGAAGTTAATAGGAATATAAAAAAAGGGAGGAAGGTTTATCTGTTTAGCAACAGTAATAGAAGGCAGATTTCAGACTACCTAACAGATCAAAACGAAAATTTCTGTTCCGACACTGACAATGTTGAGTGTTTATGGAAAAAGTTCAAGGCAATCGTAAAATGCGTTTTAGACAGGTACGTGCCGAGTAAAACTGTGAGGGACGGGAAAAACCCACTGGGGTACAACAACAAAGCTAGGAAACCACTGCGAAAGCAAAGAGAGCTTCACTCTAAGTTTAAACGCAACCAAAACCGCTCAGACAAACAGAAGCTAAACGATGTCAAAGTTAGCGTAAAGAGGGCTATGCGTGAAGCGTTCAGTGAATTGGAAAGTAAAATTCTATGTACCGACTTGACAGAAAATCCTAGGAAGTTCTGGTCTTACGTTAAATCAGTAAGTGGCTCGAAACAGCATATCCAGACACTACGGGATGATGATGGCATTGAAACAGAGGATGACACGCGTAAAGCTGAAATACTAAACACCTTTTTCCAAAGCTGTTTCACAGAGGAAGACCGCACTGCAGTTCCTTCTCTAAATCCTCGCACAAACGAAAAAATGGCTGACATCGAAATAAGTGTCCAAGGAATAGAAAAGCAACTGGAATCACTCAATAGAGGAAAGTCCACTGGACCTGACGGGATACCAATTCGATTCTACACAGAGTACGCGAAAGAACTTGCCCCCCTTCTAACAGCCGTGTACCGCAAGTCTCTAGAGGAACGGAGGGTTCCAAATGATTGGAAAAGAGCACAGATAGTCCCAGTCTTCAAGAAGGGTCGTCGTGCAGATGCGCAAAACTATAGACCTATATCTCTGACGTCGATCTCTTGTAGAATTTTAGAACATGTTTTTTGCACGAGTATCATGTCGTTTTTGGAAACCCAGAATCTACTCTGTAGGAATCAACATGGATTCCGGAAACAGCGATCGTGTGAGACCCAGCTCGCTTTATTTGTTCATGAGACCCAGAAAATATTAGATACAGGCTCCCAGGTAGATGCTATTTTTCTTGACTTCCGGAAGGCGTTCGATACAGTTCCGCACTGTAGCCTGATAAACAAAGTAAGAGCCTACGGAATATCAGACCAGCTGTGTGGCTGGATTGAAGAGTTTTTAGCAAACAGAACACAGCATGTTGTTATCAATGGAGAGACGTCTACAGACGTTAAAGTAACTTCTGGCGTGCAACAGGGGAGTCTTATGGGTCCATTGCTTTTCACAATATATATAAATGACCTAGTAGATAGTGTCGGAAGTTCCATGCGGCTTTTCGCGGATGATGCTGTAGCATACAGAGAAGTTGCAGCATTAGAAAATTGTAGCGAAATGCAGGAAGATCTGCAGCGGATAGGCACTTGGAGCAGGGAGTGGCAACTGATCCTTAACATAGACAAATGTAATGTATTGCGAATACATAGAAAGAAGGATCCTTTATTGTATGATTATATGATAGCGGAACAAACACTGGTAGCAGTTACTTCTGTAAAATATCTGGGAGTATGCGTGCGGAACGATTTGAAGTGGAATGATCATATAAAATTTACTGTTGGTAAGGCGGGTACCAGGTTGAGATTCATTGGGAGGGTGCTTAGAAAATGTAGTCCATCAACAAAGGAGGTGGCTTACAAAACACTCGTTCGACCTATACTTGAGTATTGCTCATCAGTGTGGGATCCGTACCAGATCGGTCTGACGGAGGAGATAGAGAAGATCCAAAGAAGAGCGGCGCGTTTCGTCACAGGGTTATTTGGTAACTGTGATAGCGTTACGGAGATGTTTCATAAACTCAAGTGGCAGACTCTGCAAGAGAGGCGCTCTGCATCGCGGTGTAGCTTGCTCGCCAGGTTTCGAGAGGGTGCGTTTCTGGATGAGGTATCGAATATATTGCTTCCCCCTACTTATACCTCCCGAGGAGATCACGAATGTAAAATTAGAGAGATTAGAGCGCGCACGGAGGCTTTCATACAGTCGTTCTTCCCGCGAACCATACGCGACTGGAACAGGAAAGGGAGGTAATGACAGTGGCACGTAAAGTGCACTCCGCCACACACCGTTGGGTGGCTTGCGGAGTATAAATGTAGATGTAGATGTAGATGTCATCAGTCCCCTAGAACTTAGAACTACTTAAACCTAACTAACCTAAGGACATCACACACATCCATGCCCGAAGCAGGATTCGAACCTGCGACCGTAGCAGTCGCACGGTTCCGGACTGCGCGCCTAGAACCGCGGGACCACCGCGGCCGGCCTCAAATACAGGCCTTAATTTCAGGAAGAAATTTCTGAGAATGTACGTATGGAGCACAGCATTGTATGGTAGGGAAACATGGACTACGGAAAATCGGAGCAGAAGAGAATCGAAGCATTTTACATGTGGTGCTACAGACGAATGTTGAAAATTATACGAATTGATGAGGAAAGGAATGAGGAAATTCTGCGCAGAATTGGTAAGGCATGAAATATGTGGAAAACATTGACCTGGGGAAGGGGCGGTATGATAGGGCATCTCTTAAGATATCAAGGAATTGCTTTCATAGTACTAGAGGGAGCTGTAGGGGAAGACAGAGATTCGAATACATTCAGCAAATAACTGAAGACTTAGGCTGGATATGCTAATCTGAGATGAACAAGTTAGCACAGGAGAGACATTCGCTGTGGGCCACATCAAACCTGTCAGAAACCTGATGACTCAAAAAATAAAAATGGAGTCCACCATCACAAAAACCATAACCGTCCCCATCCCTTTGTCCATGGGGTCACTTTCTCGCGTGGACTGAAGTAAGCCTTCTGTAAAATTGTTTTCGGCCTTGACGCATTTGCAATCTTCACACTTGCCCACTAATTTAAACACATCTTTACGCATTGTGTGCCAGACAGATACTGTTTCACATTCGTAATGGTTTTACTCATTTCCAAATGCCCAACAGTAAGAGGGTTGTCAAAATACTTAAAAATGGCCAACACTAGTTACCCTGGTAAACAGATCTTAGAGGATCTGTCGCTCTGAGCCGTGGTAAAAATTGCTGTTTTGAAGAGCGCGCCGCAGCGCGTAGTGTGAAGCAGTCGTCCTCCGTTTCTGGTGGCGGTGGCGCCGCTGTAGCAATCGCAGCTTTGGTGTCTCCCTCTCGTGGGAAAGGGGAAAGGTCACCAGTCGTTTTGGTTTGGGGTCGTCCCACCATTCTTCTCCGTCTGCCCACACGCCCGAGGATGGTTGATTATAAATTGTGTGGTCCGTTTTTCCCTTGTGAGGTAGGAGCGGGTCAGCACAACCTGCGGTTCGGGTTGTTAGGTAATCTCCCTATCAATCTACCGTACGTTAGTAACTACCTCTGTTATGTTTGTCGGATTTGGTGTGTTAACGAATTTATTGCTTGGAGTGTAACGGCCTAATACCTGAAATATGTTTCGATCTTTGTAAACTTTGATATTATTGCCTATGATCTTGAGATGCGGTAGCTGTGTACTGTAGATCATCTTAACTATGGTTTGGCGAACCTTGCAGAATTTTATATAAGATTGCATATTATGGGCTCTTATTTAAATGATCATTTTTGTATATAAAGTTGTCACCCTTTCACCTTACAAGTTAAAATGGAGTTGCACCTTCGGTTGCAAGGTTAATATTTTAGTTGTTAGTGTTATGTACCATTTCTATCTTTCCTACGGGGGGTCATAGTTTGTGTGCGTGTGTAATTTGTTAAAACTCTTAGCTTAGAGTTATCTGGTGTGTTGCAGATTTGCACCAGGTAGTCTTTCAGAGACTGTTGTGAGCGGTCGTATCTACGGCCGTGTCAAAAGGGAGCGGCAAGGTTCTCTGCCCGAAAGCTCATACAATCAAAACTTGTTTCTTTGTGCCTCTGAATAAATTGTAACTTTGATATTTAGAGGGTGCTTTCTGATCATAATTTTAAATCTGTTTCTTTCAACAAAATTTTTTTAGGCACAATTAAAGTGAATAAAAATCACCATTTGTTAAAAGGAATTTGGTTATGATTTCATCAGTTACTGCTTGGCATCTACTTCCATGCTTACGTAGTGCGATTAAATGAGCTAATGTTCTTGATGAATCGCTAGTAAATAAAATAAATTCTTAAGAATATTCTCTGAAAATAAATCACGGTAAACACTCTTAGTATTACAATATATACTCCTTTTCTCAGTTCATTACCTGACACCTTTCCCAGTATCAGGTTTTTGTCTCATCCCCTGAATATATGGTTCCTGCCTCTGTTTGTCCAGCAAGTTCCCAAAGAGCTCATGTACCTCAGAAAACACGATTGAAACCCATTTGGAGCCCAGTAAATCATTTTACAGCTGTTATTCCGTTGCGTGCTCCTGGAAAATACGGCTAAGTGCGTCTGTTACCTGATTATTTGCTCCCTGGATGTGCCTGACAGAGAAGCGAAAGGTGGAAACATACGCAGCCCACCTCGAATCCATCCCGCGATTAGTCCTGTCTTCCTGGATCTCGCGAGTACCCAAATCAAAGCCTGACTGTCTGTTTCGAGGACAAATAGCATAGCTCCAAGTAGAACTCAAATTTTTAGAAGGCAAAAAACAAGACCTCCCATTCACACGGAGTACTTCAGTTCCGCCTGACACATGGCTCTGGAACCGTAAGCTAAACGATCGCTCACCATCGTTTTCATTTGGAAGGACAGCAACGACGCTAGAATTAGAAGCACACGTTTGGACAATGAAGGTTCGTTCAAAATCCGGAACATCCAAAACCGGCAGAATACTCATAGATACTATAATTGTCTCAAAGACCGCCTGCTGTGTTTCCCCCATCCGGAAACTCAACCCTTTCTTCCTCAAGCCATTTACTGTGGCTGCTAATTGAACACAATTCGAAACAAATTTTATAAAAAAATGTGAGATACCGATAAAGCGAGGTCCTTCCTTCTTCTCTGAAGATCTCGTCTCCTTCCCTCATCTATTTTAACAACACTGGCTGAGACCAAGGTCCTAAAAAGGGAAGCTCCCTTAGTTCCAGATTTACCATGGATGGTTTAACGGTCAAACCCACTTCCTGCAGGCTAATAAGGACTTTGCTGCACACTGATTTGAATCACGCGTCACCCAAAACAGAGTCTAAGAGAAATGATAGTACTGCCGCTGCTGTGTATAAACTGACAGGAACACTACCGAACTGGTACAGCTTCCGAACGGAGTCAAATCTTGTAGCACGTTTACAGTCCTCAGTGAGAGAAATCTTCTTGGACAGTCTGGCAAGCACACAGCTTAAAATCCCTACCAGGACTCAAATGGAATGAAAGCTTCTTCTCGGCATAATTAAGAATTAATCCTCTTCGCTGCCTGAAATTACACCCCAGTCACAAATTAACTCACAACTCTTCGGCTAATATTAATTCCACAGGCCACTTAAAATCCCATGAAGCCACACTTCCCTGCAATCAACATCCTAGATTCAACACTTGCCTGTTGGCAGTTCGACATTTCTGTAACGTTTCTCGCAAGGGGTGAGCTTAAAAATATTACTCCTTTGCCAGTACCAGTTATATTGATAAGACAAACTTTATTTCCATAGTTTATTAGAGCACAGACGGGTTCATGATTGACGTATGCGCAGACAAAAGGTAGGTGCTGACTAGTTATCATCCAGGTTCAATTAAACCACTTGTAACGTGAACGACTCCCAGGGTATCCAAGTCTTTGGCGTCAGCTGTTCGGACGCCCACTACGCCGTATGGGGCACTGGATCATAAAACGACTGGTATCGCCACACCGAAAAGAATCTTTAGTAATCTATGGATTCGTCTTCCTGTCCCTTTCAATCTGAACATTACCAGTATGTTCCACTGTTGCTGATGTTTCAAAAATGCTTCTCGTATCGCCAAATGTATGCTCTTGATTTTAAAGAACAATTCACTAACCGAGATATAGTGGTAAACCTCAGCAAAACATAAATTTCATTCGTGACTTGCCTTCTCTACGGTTTCCCCACTCAGTCACAGGCAATATCAATGCAGCGACCGCAATTCTAATCTCCTCAGAATAATGTTGGAGAGCTCCGCCACTGGCATCGACGAGTAGAAAGTATTTATACAGCAGTTTGCCCCTCACTCGCGACCATTAACTTCCTATCTCCCTAAGTCATCCAACATTAACTGAACCTCTACTACATCGGCCACACTCTTACAGAACAAACCAATAGTCACCAGATACATCAGCTGAAGTAGTACTGATGTGGAACGTTAATGCATTCTCAAGTTTCTCAGAACGTTCCAACATTCACAAAACTTCTCCCACTTGAGGTAATTCATCTACAGCCTTTAAGCCCTATATCGGCGGCCAGGGACCTGTTTTGTACAAGGACGTCGGTTTGGCAACTTTTGGGGTGATAGTAAACTCCACAAATTTGCCTAATCCATGTTTGATGATACCTTGTGTGCCCTTCCATATTAATTCATGAAGTATTTCGGTGAGCTTGTTAAGATAAAGTTCGTGCTTGTCGCCCTAGCATCGTGGTAGTCCAGCCAGGTTCCTCTCAACTGAATCGCTGTACTTGTTGCCAGTCGCGGTTCATTGCAAAATAACTGATGCTCATTTCATTGGTGAAGATTTTTTTAATAGGTGCTGCTCTTTTCATTTAAATTATTATCGCCAACTACTGATGAAAAACTTCTGGGGATTGAAATTCTGTCGTGTCTCCTTTTTAAAAGCAGTGCAGTTTATCTTAAGGATAACTATCTTTTTCATTGCAGTTATTCCGGACCAGCTATAGTACATCTTTTTTGGTTATTTAAAGTTTGTCTGGTCTCCCATTAAAAATATGGAGATTCATTTTAACAAAAGCTACTACTTTCAGGACCGTCATTATATGCATTTATATGGTAAAATAATTCTGGAGCGTTGAAGACTTGTCTTCTCGCCTTTCTGGTGTTACTGTAATTTTGGTGTTACAGAGGACTATATAACCCATTGCAATTTTGAGATGCGCCTACAGATAGTTTGCTTAACATCATGTGTAGCCATTGGGCAGATGTTTTTACTAATTTATGTCGGCTTACAAGTTGTTATGTACCAGAATTTGCTGTAAATGGAGTGGACTGTAATAAGTTCTTAAGATTAGTTTTGAGTCTGTTGTAGTTGACCTTGTATGGGGTCCGCCCACCTACCAGTACGGTCGTGGATGGCAGTTCTGCACCACCGATGCCGTCTGTTGCATTATCACCGCCTAAGCGAGATCTCAGTTGCATTCATATAGCTTCGTATTATTCTAAACTTATGTCAGCGACGGGCGTGACGCATTTTTTGTGTGTTTACTTCTAGTTTGCGAATTTTTAAGTCTATAAGAAAGCTAACTTTCGGGCATTGCCAAAGTATTATAAGCAAAGGACAGGTTTAGCTAATATGGGAAACTTTTTCTTGTTAAGAATTTGGTAAAAATTTAGTTTTTTCGAAAAATTAGGGGCAGAAGAATTTGTGTTAATGTTCTACTGAATAAAATAGCGTTGGTGTTGTCAACGGCGAATGCTCTTCATTGCTGTCTGGCCCAGTCGTAACATTCAACAGCGAATTAGGCTTGTTGAAGGGTCCGCAAGATATCCTAATATCCATGCTGTGCAGACAGTAAAGTTGAGCAGTTGAGCATAATAATAAGGCCGGTGGCCTCGGGATACTCATAATACATTAATATATTTGTCTGTACATAATTTGCTTATACTTTTTGTGTATTTATTAATTCATCTACTTACACTCATTAATTTTCGCCACGTAGTGCAGTGCTGTTACTTATGTGTCTGTAGGATCGTTTCTGTGTACGTCAACTCTTCTAGTGGTCAGAATATGGTGTGTGTGAATATTATCCTTATTAACTGTTCAGCAGTCCCACTACTGAGTACACCACTTGTTGCGTTCTTAGTTATAACATGTAACGGATTAATTTCTGCCGTTACGATAAATGAATGTAAATGGACAGAATTCATTGTGAGCGTCACTAGTCTTATGTAACACTGGAAGTTGCGCTCGATTCTTCCTAACCAGAAACTACATTTACTAAAGATTGATTAAAAAATGTGACTCTTGTAACCCTTAGGCCCCCTGTAATATCAGAAACTATCATTAGTTACTTGTATAGAATATTAATTTTACTGAACTGTAGAATCAAATCACAAGTTCAGAGGAGAGCAATGGAGTTTTAAGTGAATCGTTGCCTGCTTTAGTTCCTCGTACGTTTCATTCGATGTTCAGTCTGACCTTCCGCTGTTTTCACTTCTTTTCTGTCGTAGGCATTCAAGCGAATGACGCGCTTTCATTCACAGCTATGTTATAATGTTATATGGCTGTTTCATTTCCGTTAGGTCAGGAACAAAGACATTTATGTAAAAATACAACTGTTCTAAGCATCAATGCAGACAGGTAAAATGGACTACGTGTGTAATTTGTTTGACAGTTGGTCGTCAATCAAATGAACTCACTATTATTTGTCATTTGTCATGATGAAGAAGGATATCCTATGTACTGAAAGTTATGGCAGTCTGTATATAATATTTCTGTGGGCGATGGACATCTAAAAAGATAACATTCGCAAATATTTATCTAAATGCAGTCATACATGTAAAGAGAGAGAAATAATCGTACATCTTTGATAGAGATTACTAATTTTATTTTATTATTTGTTTAAATGGAGTTCAGTGATATTAATGCTTCATTAACTTTCTTTTACAAGGGTCCTTTTAAAGTTTCATTTTATCGATTCATTTAATAATTCATTCACTTCAAATATCTGAGAGTCGGTGTCCCCATTCACTTTTCAGACAAAGAAGAGATTTTGTCCTGATTTTCTCTGCCCGAACCACCAGCACTGTCACTGATGACGTGGCATCAGTGGGATGTCCTTCTGAGCCACTGTTCTTGGTTCCTCATGAATATGTGCACTGGCTAAAGCCCGTACCCGACCCACTTTGCAGACAGACAAGAGTCCCAACCCTGACATTCTCCATCCAGCACCACGAACACCCTCTCCTATAATGAGGCATTGGTGATATGTCTTCCTCATACACTGTTCTAAATTCCACACGAATATGTTCAGTGGGTAGTAAAAGAGCTGCTGACACCATCCAATTTGTAGTCACACAAGAGTCTTAGCCATGACATTCTCTGACCAGTTTCTGTAACACGTTCCCCAACCTTGAGGCATTGGTGGGATGTCCTTCCTGTCCACTGTACTCAGTTCCTCACGAATAGGTCTATTGCTTTGTGAGTCATTATCCCTGTCCACTTTGTACACGCGCAACAGTTTTTGCACTGACTTTCTTCACCCAGCCCCTCCAACACCCTCTGTGGCGACGAGGAACTGGTGGGATCTCCTCGTCATGAATACGTTTAGTGGGTAGTGAGGCGGTGTGCCCGGCCACCAGGTGGGCGTACAACGATCTTCTCCCCGACTCTCTCCGCCCAGCACCTCCGACACCCTCTCCGGCGGCGAGGGATCGGCGGGACGTCCTCGTCACACTCCACCACAGACGGCTCGTGGATCGCGGCAGTCGTCACAATCATCCAGCCATCGTTCACCTGCACACAAAAGCAATTCTTCCCTTTAAAATACATAAGACTTTCTTTATGCCACAACAATAGCAATAATTCTGTAAGATGACTCGTATGGACAAAGCGTGTAGTAAGAGAGAACAACTTTCTATTTTTTTGTGTCATCGAAAGAAAGGGAAGAGTTTTCATACATAATCATTTACGGTGACAAGGATCATATTTGTTATCTCCCAGGATGAACCAAACTTGAGCCACTTTATAATGGTCTCAGAAAAGGGTATGTTGTATGTAATCGTACTCATCCCTTAGCAGCGAGTTATCAATGAAGTTGTGTCTTCAGTGCCGCCTTACCTTCCCGATGACTTTGCCGCAGGCTACATCAATGGTAGCAGGCGGTAGCCGGGACTACTCCGCCTGCGCTGCCAGCAGAACCAACTCGTCCACGTCTGAGCGCAGCCGCCAACGCGCGGCGCTCATCCTCTGTGGAAGATTTGTTTCGATCGTCACAATTCATTCATTTGTTAATTTTCAGTTTTATTTTCTAACTTTTCTCTAACGTCTAATATTTTGTTGGTGTTTACTCGTGGGTGTTTACTCGCAGCATATATTAAATTAATCTCTTATTAGTTTATTAAATTCAGCAGCCTTGAAACATTTAACAATTAGAGGAAAAGGTCTTTGTGTTGGCAGCACATACTTGGATTGTTTTCCAGACGGTCATAAGGCAACTATACCACAGTATTTTACCTTGGATCTGTGTCGTTAATGTGTTGTACTTAGAATAGGAATTCAAGTAAACAACATTTAAATTATCTTCACTAAAATCTTCCGGGCTGATAGTCCGTGGTCGATGTATAAAACTCTCTACTGACGTTTTGTCTCCGACTGCGACAATTGACCCCGGCCTACCAGACCAGTGGTTTTAAGTGAAGACAATACCGGCCGTGAAAGCTTGCGTTGTATGCGCATAAATCAGTTTAACAAGCTAACACGATGTGGTCCCACCTCTCTACTACGTAACTAAAACGTGGGTCGCCACGTTTAAGTCGTTGAACATGGCCCCTACTGAAACCCTCCTGTGACGGCGACACATCGTGAAAAAGTCTCTCATAAATGGCCTCTAGAAAATCCAATTAGTTTCAGAACTTCTATCGTCTGACCACAAGAACCAGCCAAGTACGAGCAGTACAAATAGTCACATAAACTACCTCCAACTGGTACCTAACGTCTCACACCCATAACATCCTCCATAAGCAAAACGGAATAAGCTAATGGATTCACGCACTGCTTTGGGACCTCTAAATACCGAGTACGTGTACGCCCATTCAGTTACAACGGTCGACCTGAAAACCTCCAAGTGACTAAGCCGGTCCTAAAATCACCACCTAGTCAGTTTGTCTAAGAATCAGCTAACGAATCATCATCATGCATAAGCGAGATCTGATACAGTTCTTGCACTAATTTTATCAGAATTTAGAGAGAATCTTCAGTAGTGATAAATGCTGTACTAGCAGGAGTTGCACGTAGTGTAAACTACGTTGTTACCGATTTTGGAACCATCAGCTTTCTGTAAATTCTTGTGCAGCTCTTGTGATATCGAATAGTTGCATCTAATATTAAAAGTCAGTAACTTAAGTCATTTCTGACTAGTAATGTCCTGCGTAACGTCCTTTTTTATTTAAAGTACTTTCTTCCTGTACAAAGTACAATTTTGAGCGGGCCAGTGGCTACAGAGTTCCTACGAAACGGATGTTCTCGTATAGAAAGCCGAACGATATTTCGTTTTATTAGCGCTACAAGCACGTTTAACGAAGGCACAACGGAATAGTTGTTATTCTATGATGGCCTATTTATAACTACGAGTAGCTAAGATAGATTTACTAAATCCGGAAGGCCTTACAGTAATCAGAGATGTAAAGTAATTATCCCAGTAAACGTGGGTGCACCTAAGAGTCATTACTGTTTTTCCAATAAATCTCAGTGTTCCTTACCTCTGGCTTTCCAATTAAATCGACGTCTATCAGGTCTCCGTAAAAGTCTTCCTCTGCCTCCCGCTGAGACCGGAGGCAGAACACGCCCAACAGCCTTCGCAACATCTGCGAAGAAAAAAATAGATATCACGTCACGTACTGACCATACGGATTTACGGCGTGTCCATTATGGACTGCAGGACAGTCAGACAGATTGGAATGAGAAGAGGGAGAGGTTCCAACGAAGATTTTTTACCAAACAGTATTCAAGTAGATGAAACCTACAGAAACGTCTGATAATGGAGTGTTTTTAGGAAATTTAAATATTAGCTCATGAATGATTTACAAATTCTGAGAAATGTAACGATTTTAGTTAGTACAATAATACATGTCGACCCAACATGTTCTAAGAACAAAATCGACGACTCAAGCCTAGTCGGGTTATGGGGACTTACAGTGAAAATTAAAACAGGTACACAGTTTTCGAACAAGTGTTATGATACGTGACGTAAAGAGTGAGGGGCTTCGCTTTGCATTTGAGAACAATTTTCGAACAGTAAACATGATATCATGGGTCTGAACACAGCATTATATTTTACAAACGTATTACGTTTTTTCTTTTTCTTTTCCGTTTCTTTCTCTGTTCTTCACGTCAACTGATAACACAAGGAAAAACAACGGTTCCCACTAGTTACTGTTGCCCGACTTATTTGCGCTATCTGTACAAATTTCCACAAATTCTTTGCCCTGCCATTTTAAAGCCACTTCCACACGTTAAGAGGCTACCACCAATTTGCCCATAAATTGCGCCAAAAGAGTACAGGGTACTTGTGGCAAATGGCCGAATGTAAAGCATGTATCGGATACCTTGATCTATCGACTAGAAGGAATAGTTGCGTGAAGTACCATTGAGTTATTTGCGCTTTATATGGCTTTAAATGAGTTAAAATCACCGTTCAGCCAAGTCCAGATATTTTCATAAGTTGTTCTAAAGCCACTTGCTGAGGAGAAAGAAGAAATAACTCTTCTGAAAAGAAAATGTCGACTTTCTGCCACGTCCTTGCCCAGTTCAGCCGCTGACGAGATTGTATACTCAGTTCCCATTTCTGTTGTCCAATACGTAATCATGTATACTTGAGTTCCTACAAACTCTAAAAATTCTCATTACCAGATGGTAACTGTTTAAGACTGTAAGCGTCGTATGCTCACTAGTAACTGAGTTGCTTGACTTTGTTTCTTCCTGAAGCTAGCAAAACCAATTAGCCAGCATGCGTTGCTCACATTTGCAGCTAGGTGAAACTTAACATGCTCTCCTTGAAATTCTTTAAACCGTATCTCGTTTATAGCGATTTGTGCCCTTCGGAGTTTCCATTGAATGATACGTCATTCACAGCTACTGCTACGAAAATGGTCTCAAACGTAACACTCAGGCTCATAGGAACGCACGAGCAGACGCAACAAAATATGCGATGCTGATATACACTTCACTCGCAGTGGTGCTTAACTGTAGAGCAGAATAAGGAAAGAAGAAAGAAAAAGAGAGAGAGAGAGAGATTCACCATTATTTCCTACAAACTTAGAAGTAGCTACCTCTATTTGGAAAGGACACTCCCAGAGTAGAATTGCAAGTCGTACCCTAGACCCTTTGTTCTGACTAATAAAATGCAGCACGTTACTCTGTTTTTTGAATGTTCCACAGAAGATACATTAGCACCCAATATCCGATGGGAGTGTAGTAGTACGACTAAAAATCTCTGTGTACACACATGATTTATCACGAGATATCTAGGGGAATGCAATAAATTAGTTGACACCGAAAATAACCTGAAATTTACCACATGTTGTGATCTTACCAATTTTTTAAATCGATTGAAACGTTTAGCACATTCTCAAGGGAAATAAGCAAAAAATAATTATTGAAATATAAGTGAATTTTGAATTTACCACATCATTAAATAGGACTAAAAAGTGTAAAATAATTTCACATAGTCCTAAACATATTCTTATCTTTATAAAGATACTGCTGAAAATTTGTGATTGCTAACTTTTAGTATCCGTAGCAGATCTTGTAAGATTAAAAACGAAAAACGTCGACCACTTGTAATATAGCTTCATGTTAGTCAGCAGGTGAATTATTCATGCAACAGTTAGATATTGCGTGTGCCCCACGATTTTCTTTTTAAGTGTTTCAAATAGTTTCATAGACATTAAAAATTCGTAATCACAACTTTCCAAAACTCTCTACATGCCGTTCGTAGTCTGTATGGAGCTATGAGAAATCGTTTTATACCTTTTAGTCAGATTTAAAAACGTGGTAAACGAAAAAGTGATTTTTCCTTTCAGTTGTTATTTTCTGTTTCTTACTCTTCGGTGGGAGAAATTTTATCAATAGATTTCATACATTTTGGTGAAATTAGAACCTACATATTTCAGGATTATTATAATTTATGTTCACCAGACCTGAAAAACCTGTTGCTTTCTCCTACGTTTATCTTACGATATGACCGTGTGGGAAAAAAGTGGATACATCAGACCTCACACGGAGGATTACCACATACCGTTCCCGCGGGCCATTCGCGACTGGATCAGAAGAAGGGGCAAATGGCAGTGATACGTAAAGTACACTCCGCCACCCCCAGACAAGATAGTGAGCTAATATTGCTTTGTCAGACATGTCTGAGCTCTGCTGGAAGTTTCAAGACTCTAGGTCACCTTAAATTTATTTTAGAATCAATTGCGAAATCTGCACCGAAGAGAATGACGGACAAGGAAGCGATCTAACGTGCTTGCAAGTGGTACTTTTCTGGTGATGTGATGTTAAAGGTAAATGCTAGGAAACCATAAATAGAGCTCAAATCAACATTCAGATAATCAGTAAGCTGATAAACACGTCTCAACTGAAGTATAGGAGTCTAAACTCCATCCGAATAGGCCAGGAAGCACCAAGTTAACGACCGGCCGCTGTGCCATACTCAGCCGACAGGCGTCGCTAGAAGCGGATGTGGAGGGGCATGTGGTCAGCACACCGCTCTCCCGGACGTGTGTCAGTTTACGAGACCGGAGCCGCTGCTTTGTTCAAGTGGCTCTGAGCACTATGGGACTTAACTTCTGAGGTCATCAGTCCCCTAGGACTTAGAACTACTTAAACCTAACTAAACTAAGGACATCACACACGGCCATGCCTGAGGCAGGATTCGAACTAACGACCGTAGCGGTCGCACGGTTCCAGACTCTAGGGCCTAGAACCACTCGGCCACTCTGGCCGGCGAGCCGCTGCTTCTCAATCAAGTATCTCCTCAGCTTGCCTCACAAGGGCTGAGTGCACCCCGCTTGCCAACAGCGCTCTGCAGACCAGGTCGTCACCCATCCAAGTACTAGACCAGCTCGACAGCAGCAAACTTTGGGGATCCGACGGGAGCCGGTGTAACCACTGCGACAAGGCCGTTGGCAAGTATAGGAGTCAGAAACTGCCTAAGATATGACAACTATGGATTGTTGACATGTTGGAGTCCAGATGTGTGCCTGCTGGCAACGTGGATCTTATTAGTTAAAGAAACGTCTTGCTGTATTGAGGTCCTTCGGAAGACAATGTATCACCGAGGATGAAGCTTCCTTTCTGCAACGAAAAGTTAGTAAATGTATGGGATAGAGAGACAAACAAAGAGAGTGTGCGTGTGCGTGACAGAATAGAGACAGAAAGAGAGGAGGAGAGAGTGAGGGAGAGAGAGGGAGGAAGGGAGAGAAAGAAGCAGACTGAAGCCTTGAAGTGTGCTAAGAGACGTGGTCGGTGGTTCAAATGATTGCTGGTTTGCCCCAGAAAGCCCAAGCTGAGATTACTAGCCAGTGCTTAACAGTCGACTTCAGCATCGCTGGAAACTGGATTAGTGTCAACTTACTACAGCAGGCTAAGATAATAAGTACTGAAACATACCCCCACAATCTTTTGCTGTTAAGGTCTGTTTTCTTACACATTAAATCAACTTGTAATTTATTGTTAATCTCAACATTTATGAGGCGCTATGTTCTGATGTACGCTATAACACTACGGAAAAATCTCATTTAGCCTGCTCAAATCATTTTGTGTGGGAAATTAAGTTTAAGATCCATGGAGCATAGAAAGTACTGCCATGACTTTGTCAACTTCATCTTTCTCTTCTCTGTCGTTTGTTTTTGTAGCGCATTTCTAATTGTTCAACAGATTGCGTTTCATTTTGGGATGTAGTTTTTAATTTTATTACTGAACTCTCGCCATTTGAGCATCTGCTTATAGCAGAGTATTAAAACAGTTCTCCCTGTTGATCTTTATGCCGTAGCTGATACTGCGTCTCCAATCACTGACTAGGTCACCCACGTAAAAGTTGAAAAGAGCTGGAGACAGGTTACATACTTTTCTAATTCTCTGTTTTATTGTTACTTATGTACACGAGTTCTTTATTCTCGATCATAATTTTTGTCCCTTTGTAACAGCTTCAAAAGAGTTGATTAGACGCACCGCGTAGCCTTTTTTTGCAGGATCTGACACATCACTCGTCTATTGCCTTACTCAAAAGCATTTTCATAATCTACAAACATTATAGCATCTCTAATTAAAATCTTTCATCTTCTTTAACCGTTGCCTTACCCTAAAATATACTGTCAATACAGGATAGTTCTCTTCTAAAACAAAAAAGCGCATGCAACAGTACTCGCTGTTAAATAAAATAGTAAATAGCTACCGGCGCACCTCCCATGTTGTAGGTCGAGGCACGTGAAACTCTTTTGTTCCTGACGTTTCTTCCAAATTGTGTTGGACAACTATTGAGGGGTTCGTGATTCAGCGACTTTTCGCGACTGACCACTTGTGTCTGCAAGCCTCAGCGGAATCGGGAGCATCAATGATGTTCAACGCTGCCTGTGGACGAAGAGACAGGACAAATAAGTCTCATGGACTGCGATCATACAAGCTGTAAGATTCAGCAACAGCTAAACCGACTGGACGTGGAAGTAACCATTACATGAACAAAATTTTAGTTTCTTCGTTTGCTGCTTATACACAACAATCAAATATCATTTATTTACACTACAGAGCAGATGTGTATGTAGAACGTCTGCAAAAATAGGGTCATGGGGACGGGATGTAGATTACTCATATTAGTTTGTAGAATGACAGACTTCACGAATCATGCCACTACACACCACCCAATAACTGTTATGCATTTCCTCAAACTTATTCCGAACTTTTTTTTCTGTCTCGCTGGCGATACAGCTACCCCATCTTCATCTCGCCGGATACACCCATGTTCCAGACCAGCAAAAATTAATTGTATACATATACACTCCTGGAAATTGAAATAAGAACACCGTGAATTCATTGTCCCAGGAACGGGAAACTTTATTGACACATTCCTGGGGTCAGATACATCACATGATCACACTGACAGAACCACAGGCACATAGACACTGGCAACAGAGCATGCACAATGTCGGCACTAGTACAGTGTATATCCACCTTTCGCAGCAATGCAGGCTGCTATTCTCCCATGGAGACGATCGTAGAGATGCTGGATGTAGTCCTGTGGAATGGCTTGCCATGCCATTTCCACCTGGCGTCTCAGTTGGACCAGCGTTCGTGCTGAACGTGCAACCGCGTGAGACGACGCTTCATCCAGTCCCAAACATGCTCAATGGGGGACAGATCCGGAGATCTTGCTGGCCAGGGTAGTTGACTTACACCTTCTAGAGCACGTTGGGTGGCACGGGATACATGCGGACGTGCATTGTCCTGTTGGAACAGCAAGTTCCCTTGCCGGTCTAGGAATGGTAGAACGATGGGTTCGATGACCGTTTGGATGTACCGTGCACTATTCAGTGTCCCCTCGACGATCACCAGTGGTGTATGGCCAGTGTAGGAGATCGCTCCCCACACCATGTTGCCGGGTGTTGGCCCTGTGTGCCTCGGTCGTATGCAGTCCTGATTGTCGCGCTCACCTGCACGGCGCCAAACACGCATACGACCATCATTGGCACCAAGGCAGAAGCGACTCTCATCGCTGAAGACGACACGTCTCCATTCGTCCCTCCATTCACGCCTGTCGCGACACCACTGGAGGCGGGCTGCACGATGTTGGGGCGTGAGCGGAAGACGGCCTAACGGTGTGCGGGACCGTAGCCCAGCTTCATGGAGACCCCAGGAGCAACAGTGTCCCTAATTTGCTGGGAAGTGGCGGTGCGGTCCCCTACGGCACTGCGTACAATCCTACGGTCTTGGCGTGCATCCGTGCGTCGCTGCGGTCCGGTCCCAGGTCGACGGGCACGTGCACCTTCCGCCGACCACTGGCGACAACAACGATGTACTGTGGAGACCTCACGCCCCACGTGTTGAGCAATTCGGCGGTACGTCCACCCGGCCTCCCGCATGCCCACTATACGCCCTCGCTCAAAGTCCGTCAACTGCACATACGGTTCACGTCCACGCTGTCGCGGCAAGCTACCAGTGTTAAAGACTGCGATGGAGCTCCGTATGCCACGGCAAACTGGCTGACACTGACGGCGGCGGTGCACAAATGCTGCGCAGCTAGCGCCATTCGACGGCCAACACCGCGGTTCCTGGTGTGTTCTCTGTGCCGCGCGTGTGATCATTGCTTGTACAGCCCTCTCGCAGTGTCCGGAGCAAGTATGGTGGGTCTGACACACCGGTGTCAATGTGTTCTTTTTTCCATTTCCAGGAGTGTATTTGCTGCTGGTGAATCACGCAGAACAAAATAAAGAACCTTTATGATCTACACTATATGCAGTACGTAACATGATATAGTATTCTAATATATCCTAGAACAACGTCACCAGGTAGCCACTAAATTCACTTGATAATGGAAACAAAAAACTATCGACATTCACTGAATGCAAAAAATTCAGCGGGGTACATCTGTTACCGAAACCATGTCCGACAATAATGTAAAACTACTCTCGCAGAATGATCATCAAATCTGATCACCGGAAAGGATCGTTTCCTTCGGTGAAACGCATCTCGTCGAATAAACATCTGAATAAAGGTGGATACGAACGATTTCAAATGTGAGGCCACAGCGATCAGCATCATTAGTTTACACTCGACGTCAACAGCAAATATTGTTAGTGTGGCTAAGAGATGACGGAGACAAGATGTTGGCTCGTCACTTACTGTTTCGTATAGTGTCCCACCAAGCGCTATCCTACTACGTTTTCCTATCTAAAGACGGTCCTCAAAAAACAATTCAAATGTTCAGTCAATGACCTTTTTTCACCAAGAAGCAGCACTACAGCACGAAGAACAGCACTACGAAAATCACACAAGCACAGACAATATGTTTACGCCACACGATTCGCCATCGCAATGTTGCCTCTCATCTGCCCCCTCGTGTTGTGCGATATTTCATTGTTGACAAAATCGTCTGAGACCCACACTAAGAAACAAAGATAGCTCCTGACTGAACCGCAGCGCTTTACTAGCCATAGGTAATACGTGGTTTATCTGTCTTTGTAACATTCATCAATGATAATGTTAGTATCGAATTAAACATTTCAAAATCAGATCCATTATTTTCCTACTAAGCAAGATAAAAGAATAATGTGCGTTTGAAAATGTCCCAAATCGAAGCTAATGTGCTGATAGAAGTCTCTATAATTGAGTGCAGCCGCACGCAGTACCCGCAGATGCCTACAGAATTGTGTAGTAAGTTTGCTTTCAAAGCAAGACGTCGACCTACACGACTACAACTCATCTTTTTGACAGACCGATTAATCAGATAATTTTTTTAATATGCAGTGAAATGAGAGTGGTAACTACTTGTGAATATGAACAGATACGAAACAGTCACGTCCTGTGAAGTTTCAGTAACACTGCTTATAGTTGTACGAAATACGTTAGCATCAGACATTTCCCAAGAACTTCTGAGATTTATGAACCGACGCACTGAATGGGTCTCTGGGTCATCAGGATATGCAGATACGTCCTTTTAGACCTTGAATAAAACTAGGACGTAATGGAGAAAGCGTCGAAAGAAACTAAAAACCCTAAGCGATGGTGTCAAGGAGCCACCGCAGTTTGCAAGGAAGACACATTCCCTATGCTTCCCGTAGAGTGTGAGCTGTCCTCACCTTTCTGGCTGTACGAGCCTACTCAACCTGTACCCCACAACAGCATTAGTATTGTTATTTGGTACGTTGTTACTGCACATAGATTCATATGAAAATTCCTCTGGCCAGTTGTACTTATTTTGTGCAGGATTTTCATATCTCTCTGGCAGACGATATCTACATTTGCATGACAATCAAGCTTTTCTTCCATGTTTAAGCCAAGGTACCTGTATATTACTTTTCTTTACATGGTAGGTCATTTATTCTGACTGTCGGGTGCCTCGATTTTAACGATCTTCCTAGTTCAAAGATGCCCCTTCTGCGAAGACATTGCTGATATCATCTTTCGTCAGTGAGAGTGAAGAAGCTGTCGACGCTATCATAGGATTCAGCTGAAGAAATCAGACGTGAAAGCTGCCGAACAATTAGGAAACACAACCCACAAAGAAGTAATGTTTCCAGGGAAGACAGATTTGTGGTATAAAAGCTGCGTGAGGATGCTGACACAGTCGTGCTGCGTGCTGATAAAGGTAATGCCATCGTCCCTTTGCTTCAGGAAGTCCACAAGGAAAATATATGTGGTCAAATTAGTTCTGATGCGTACCGGAAGATTAACAAAGATCCTACCAACGAGATGACAATATGATGCATATAACGTGCACTATTGGTTAACCAACGCATTTTTCTGCCAAATATTTAGCATCCTTATTAAAGGCAATGATAGGAAAACGTAAATTATTTAGCATCCTTATTAAAACCAATGGTAGGAAAATGTAAACACCACATATGGATTTAATGCCATGGATATAATGGTATGAGTAAAATTCAGAGACTTAGCAATGTCATGCTAAATAGTACAGATGTACTCGTTTGTTTTGATGTGGTATCATTATATACTAAAGTCCCTTTAAAGGACTCTTTAAGTCTTATCGGCCAACATTTTGATTAGAACATCACGAGCTTGGTTCATCATGTGCGTTTGTTATCTTATTTTCAGTTTAATGGTGAATTTTATCAGCAGATTGATGGAGTTGCTTTGGGAAGCTCCCTCCCCTCTCTGGTGACAAAACCTAGAATGCAGGTGTGTGATGGGAAAGAAGATAGTAATTCCTTCAAATCAAGTACTGTTTTGCCGCATCTGGGTGCTCTCTGCTCAAAGATAGGCCATATTCTTGAGAAACACAGCGTTAACCTTATTTTCCCGCCTCTCACGAAGATTGCAGCTTTACTCGTTGTAGATTAGCTAATAATTTAATAAACAGAGATAGTGGTTTCTGTTTGGACAAAGCATGGAACCCTGCTCTTGAGGTAATTAAACTGCAGAGAACTCGTCATGGTTTCACCTCCTCCGAACATACTTCGATAAGCGAATCGAATGTCTGTACGCCTTCGCACAGGCGGCACCATATTTGTAATTCTATGTATTTAATTCTGTGGCTTTCATCCTATGGGTTAAATTCAGAGACTTAGCAGTGACATGCTAAATGGTTCAAATGTCTCTGATCACTATGGGACTTAACATACAAGGTCATCAGTCACCTAGACTTAGAAGTATTTAAACCTAACTAACCTAAGGACATCACATACGCGCATGCCCGAGGCAGGATTCGAACCTGCGACCGTAGCAGCAGCGCGGTTCCGGACTGAAGGGCCTAGAACCGGTCGGCCACAACGGCCGGCCATGCTAAATAGTACGGATGTGCTCGTTTTCTGGACGTGGTATCATTATATGTGAAGGTACCTTTAAATGACTCTTTATCTCTTATCGGCCAACATTTTGATAAGACCATCACGGCATAGTTTGATCTTGTGCATTTGTCATCTTATTTTCAGTTTAATTGTGAATTTTACTAGCCGATTGATGGAGTTGCTATGGGTAGCTTCCTGTCCCCTCTGGTGGCTGATTTATTCAGGGAAGATTTCGAGGACAAGGCACTGGACACAGCCAGTTTTAAACCACCGGTCTTCTGGAGGTACGAAGGTGACATATTTGTTGTGTGACCGCACGGGATGGATTAATTACGTCGATTTCTTGAGCATTTGAATTCTATCCATGCTAGTATTAAATTTACTATGGAAATAGAAAAAGATGGCTGCCTCCCCTATTAGGATGTTGTCGTTCGCCGAAAAGTTGATGGCACATTAGGACATGCCGTATATCGTAAACCAAGACATACAAATCAATACCTACACGCCAGTAGATGTCATCGCCCTTCACAGACCACAGGTGTCCTTCAGACCTTAGTGCACAGGTCGCACTGTATATTCGATAAAGATAATTTGCAAGAAGAGCTCACATACCACAAGAGCTTTTTTAAAGCTAATGGATTTTCTCATGAACAAATTCTTAGAGAATTCAATGCAAAACCTAGAATGCAGGTGTGTGATGGGGAAGAAGAAAATAATTCCTTTAGATCAAGTACCGTTTTTCCCTATGTGGGTGTTTTCTCCTCCAAGATAGGCCATATTCTTGAGAAACACAGTGTTAACGTTATCTTCCGGCCTCTCACGAAGATTGCAGGTATACTCGGCCTAGATTAGCTAGTTATTTTATAAATAGAGGGAATGATTTCAACTATGACAAAGCTTGGAACTCTGCTCTTCGGGTAATTAAACTGCAGAGAATAAGTCATGCTTTCATCGCCGCCGAACATAAAACATCGATAAGAGAATCGAATGTCTAGAACGCCTTCGCCACAGGCGGCGCTTGTGTAAGCTTATCTTAGTGCCGCTGACCAGCGTCTGCGACCCGCATACGCAACACCGCCGCGGTGGAGCATATGAGGCCGCACATAGCACATTGTCGTCAGTCTTACAGCACGCACTGTGGACGGTCGGACGATGCTCACCCGAAGTATTGGCGGAAGAAATTTTATTTGCGCGGCTACATGTCCGAAATTTAGAGGACTAACGTAAAAACTGTTTTGTGTGGTGATTTCGTTTAACTATTTTCTGTGCACCAATTACTTAGTCTTTCAAGAACTTCACTAAAATCCTCGTCTAATTTAGACTTCACTAAAATCCTCGTCTAATTTAGCGCTTGTGCTGGCAGATGCTGTAATTAGGAGATCATCTGCGTAGGCTACGCAGCCTTTAGTAACTGCTGTACTCTGAAGCTGGTTTTGTAATGACTCTATGCCAACATTCCAGAGCTCTGGACCAAAGAGGGTCCTTCAGGCAGTCCTTTGGTGATATCTGTCACGATTTTTTTTTTCAAGAACAATCCAGTTGCATCTGGATATCTGTGCAATAACTTCGTAATCTGTTATAGAGACATATGAGGCAGTCCATCTGCTACATTCATTTGAACAGGGCACGCCATCATAAATTATCAGAAGCTACAGCTATACCAATCATTTTGCCTATAACGTACTTGTCGTCTGAGGTGTTCACAACCTGTACCGATTGATTTACCGACCATGGGTGGTTTTCCATTTTCTGAAACCATGCTGCAGAGGATTCACGCCTATTACATTTCCATGATCCCTCAGGCGGCAGCACAGAAGCTCATCTTGTATTTTGCCTAGAACGCACCATATTTTCCCCCTCACCACACTTTCACTGCGGGGCGGAGGTGAAACTACTCTGTTTCGCTGGTTAAAATTTCTCCCTCTACTGTTCTCGAGGCGCGCTATACGCTGCATTACTTCCTCCCCTCTCGGTGTGACGTATTGCCTCTCGTCGCGTATACAGTTTCCACGCCTCGTCCTCATTTCTGGTTGCGCTCTTCAGAACTCTCATGGCCCACCAATTGTCCCGTCCCCTGTTCATGCGTGCAAAAGCCACCTCAGAAGTTGCCTTAACTCTTATGACCCGTACCGCTACCTTGGGAATCTCTCCTTGCCTCGTTCTTCTCACAGTTCGTCATTAAACGTTTCGGCGGCAGAACGTTTATCGCGCCGTTCACAACCTGTTTTTGTGATTTCGCTAGTTCAGGCCCCTGTTCTTCTCATTAATATCGAGACCCTCCTGTTGTGCTCTCTGTCCAACATCATCATCATCTTCTTCCTCTCCTTCTTAGCGTAGTCCCACTGTAGCGTGGTCTGCTTTTTTGTTCAATGTACACCTTCTCTTACGTTCTAACACTACCTGTGGGTTTAGTTTACTTGATCTTAGATATACGTTTATTGTACCTATCCAATGCGGTTAAGGTCTTCAAGAGTGAGACGATAGGCTAAGCTGATGATTAAAGTAGGTGGTATATGAAGTGTTCATACCACTGAACGCTCCATTTTTGGATCTTTTCGTTGATTGCATCCACTGCAGTTGTCATATCGTTGTCGTGTTACTGTTCTCCAGCGGGGAAGTGGCTAATGGTCCCCTCAGCATCCGAATTTTCGTAACATGTAGTGAAACTTCAGAACTCCTGGCTGTGCGCCCTCCCTCAGTACCACATAATGCAACTTATAACACTCCTGTCTGTTACTACTGTACCATAACCTTAAAGCTGGAAACAGGTTGTGAAATAAAACTATTTTGTTATAGCAATTATGGTATAAAGCAACAGAGCAGTGTTACCCTCTGAGAGGAATTTTGTTATGTTGACCGTGTTATTCCTAACGGAGGTGGCTTATCGGAAATGAAAGTCAGAATTACGTAAATAATTAAACAGTGACAAACAAAATATTGCCAATCTGCACTGTTTAACGGATAACGAAAACGGTCGCCAGCCTAACTAGGCAAGAGAATGATTAACATTCTCGTTCAAGAAAATAGTTATTAGTAACTTTAATGGATAAACACAACCTATACTTGGCCACACGCGAATGCAATGAACTCTGACACACTCATATGTTTACGGTAAGATTGAAAGTAACAGTTGGAGCAGCACAAACTATTTGCAAAATTATAACAGGTACAGAAAAACACTATCACTTTCAGGGTTTACACAAACTGAGTGGTCTTTATAACATTACTATTGATATGCACTTCTAATACACCAGAGAGACTAACACTTAGTAAACACGAGTATATAATGTTTCACAACTGCAGCTTTCTCACTTTTACTACAGCGAAACACAATGTTGACAAAATTGCAAGAAATTGACTCACCTTTTAGAATTTACTGCAGACAACAATGTGATCATTTGCTTTATAAGCCTCAGTCTTAAGAACTTTTAATTTTGAAGTTAGCAACAGCACTTTAACAAGCAGTTTTAATAGGAATATTTTCAGCAAACTACAATTAATTTAACTCACTCTCTTGCCACCTTAATTTTAACTTTCTTTTTACTATGTTGAAGAGGCATTAATGAACAAAATATTGGGCTTTTAATGTACTTTCAGTAAGGACACTCGGTAATCACTCTAGTTCAAACGGAGAGGAACCTGAGAGGTGTTATGATGAGGAGAAAAATCAAGGTAGGTACATAAAGTCAAATATAAATTACCTTATATTTGTGCACACTAAAACATCCATTAAGCTGATCCTTCACTGTACATCATTGTAACATTCCGATGTAATGATTGCGCAATGTGGTGGCAACTGCATGTTGGCAGGTGGAATTGCAGGCAGAATTGCTGGCCTCTGTCATTTCTTGGTGGCGATGATAGATACAAATTCCAAAATAGTTCCAGCTATTTATCCATCCATCCGAGGCATTGGAAAGAAGCAGAAAAAACCTCTCTCGGAACCAGCACAATATGCACACTTTACACGGCAGTGCAAAGTTTGGTAGCTCGTCCCCGACTGCTGGCTCATCCCCGTCTGGTGGCTCGTCTCGACTGACTATCAGTTCCACCTTTTCTACATAGGCCAACCACAATTTGCGCGCGCTACACAGTTCCATTCCCGAGGGGAACCACTAGACCCTTTACATACAAACTAACTAAGAACCCTAAGTGAGGATCAGCAGTTTACATAACAGTAACCAAATACATTAAATAAAACAGAACATTTGCACATATTGAAATTTCTAAAAAAAATTATTCACACAGAAATTACAATTACATACAGTAAGTTTCGTTCCCTCCAATGGGACGAAGAATTTAAATGAAAGATATGCTACACAGCATAGAACCAAACCATGACATCAAAGTTTGTATAAAGAAAGCAGTATTCAATTTTATGTTATCGATTCAATCACACACATTTACAGAAGCACAGCAATATAACATTAAATGAAACAAAAGCAAAATAAATCAGTACAGCATTAGAGCTATGGTGTTACAAACTGTCTTCACCGTTGTGCTTTATATCTTTTATTTTATGCGGATGGGCATCTTGTGCTCACAAAGCATACCAGTGATGTGTTTGAATCGATCCGAATCACTGTGGTTCCTGCTCGCCCCTCTTCTTCCCTGTAATCGAGAACCTAGATATAGAAATGTGTCCATCTTGCTAAGTGTTTCAATAGGCTTCCTTGTACCCACCACATGCATCACATCTTCAGAATATTGCATTGTCCACTATACTATGTACTATAAGGGGCTTGTTATGGTAAACATTATAGGAAAAAAGAGAAAGTATGTAGCTGAATTTTTTTATTATCTGTATCACAGACGATCACTAAATTCACAAAGGGGATGTTGGCAATAGGTATACTGCAGATAGCGTCAGATAACACATGCTCCAAAATCACTCCCGAAAATTAAATAAATGACTGAAGGAGCGTAAAAGAGTAGCCATAAAATTTAACTGATACACTGTGTTAACTCTTTCGCGGGCACATTTTTTGTAACAACTCAGCGAACATAATATTTTGCTATTCTATTAGAAATATAATCAACTTACTGTATTTACTTTTTAAGAACTTTAGTTTTGAGATATAGGATCAAAAACTATGTTGGTACATATATAACCACGCCATCTTTGTGAGGTATTTAAATTGGTTGTTAATGGATTTCCCACTTCCCTTTTGAATGCTGTTACGTTTTGCCACTATACGTAAATAAAATAATAAACAGTGTTTTCCGTTTTTATTATATATTTTTTGTTATTTTATTTTGAAAATATTAACGATATTAATGTTTACTTACCACAGTGTGAAAACAATCGCCGGCCGGAGTGGCAGAGCGGTTCTAGGCGCTACGATCAGGAGCCGTACGACCGCTATGGTCACTGGTTCGAATACCGCCTCGGGCATGGATGTATGTGATGTCCTTAGGTTAGTTAGGTTTAAGTAGTTCTAAGTTCTAGGGGACTGCTTACTTCAGCAGTTAAGTCCCATAGTGCTCAGAGCAATTTGAACCATTTTGAAAACAATCCTTGAAACTTTGTCACTGAATAAAGCTACGAGCTGATACAGGATGTGATAAAGTATGTTTCAGGAGGGAAGCAATGTGTTCTGACAACAGTGTTAATCCCACGACATACAAATCAAATTGTTGTGGCAGTTTTCGCACACCTTGTGCAGTGTACTACCACAACATGTTTGGCATAGAGAGAGGTGCTAAGAACTGTTCCCAAAAGTTTTTGGATACCCCTTAGTTGGTGCTAAGTATGCTTCCAAAGGACCACAAATGACAGATTAATTTTGCGGGAAGTATACTTCCCAGGCCAATTCCAGAAGCTATATTAGTGGTAATCATAGTTCCCAATCACCATTAATACACCGCATTTTGTTTGGATACATACTTCTCGCAGTCTTGAAGGCTGTATTTCACAACAAACTAAAACTGCAGCTGGTGCAACGGTCTGCCACTAGATGCCAGGAGGGTACAGAAGTTGTAACATATACTCCCTTACATACTACGGTGGGAAGTACAACCTGCAAGGGTTAAAATAATCAAACAATAGATATACGTCACATAGGCTCTACACTAAGTGTGAACCTGTGCCGAATTTTTAGAAATCACAATAAGATAATGTTCCTATACACATATTCCAGCAGTGCATTAAGTAACTTGAAATTCAAGGGAGAATGATGAAATGGAATGCATAAAACACTAGACGGACAGTTAAATACTTTCCTGTAGTCATGTTGCAACACGCAAAAATAACCAATCTCTGAGGCTCTGCAATACCATTTCACCGAACGCTAGACCGTGCCGGGATTAATCATCACTGCAGGACAGAAAACCATTACAATTTAAATATGTAAAAATCACAATATGTAAATATCGAACGCATTGTGTATTACTATGCACTGCAAATAACTGTAACGGTCTCACCAAATCCCTAACTGCAATATCATCCAATGATCAGTTTTAGACCTCATGACCACCACGATCAGGACAAAAGTACGAATTAAATTGAATTGGCTAAATGACACAAGTGACTTGCCTAATACGTGACTGGCTGTAGCTGTAGGTGAATCACTGAATTACACCAATGTTTCGCAAATATATTGCTCAAAGAGTTTCGTGACTTATCGTCACCAACTATAAAACATCTTTTAAAATGTATGAAATATTTATTTCACTGTCCAAAGAAGAAAAAACCTATGAATAAATAAAAGCACTGTTTGAAGTACTACTTTCGTAGACTTCTCCTTATAAATAGGAGCAATTCTGTAATGTGTTCTAAAAAGATCCATTTCAGGATGTTATAAACTCATGCAAAACAACAAAAAATATCCTTTATATTCACAGAAAGAAAGGAAGCTACTTAGCAATGAATATTAAGTTTGTGTGACAATACTGAAGCGAGGTTTGATTAATGATAACATCATGGTCTGACTGCATGCTTGACATTATATAAATCTAATACATGAGTACCAATTTTTTAGTTCCCCAGTAACAATAAAGTCACTTTTACAATATTCCAAAACAAACAATTATTCGAAGACAAATATCTAAAAGATTTTATATAACTGTTACATACAGAACTGTTAAAAGGTACAGAATAAGAATGTAGGCACTAAAATTTACGTTAAAAGTCCGATTAACCCCAGTAATGCAAGACATTTTACATAATGTGCATTACCAAGAGAGAGAGGGGGGGGGGGAGGGGGACATTTTGCCCACCCTGAAATTTTGTTTGAAAAATTCCTTAATTGTTGTTGAACGATATTAACAACATGCTTTTCAAAGGGTAACATATATGGGATCAGGGTCCAGAAATTGAAAATACCTTTAGCACAGTCATAGCAATAGCAACACACTTTCAGTGAGGTTTACTGCTTGTTTTATGAACACCACAGAAAATACAAAAAAGCCAACTTCGGTCATTGTTTGGGACGTTTTCTCTCAATATACTTTTTAAAGAGATCCTGATGCCCTCAACATTGAAATACTGAAAACGACCTTCATTGTAGAAAGTGACAACTAATACTGCAACTTAAATTTTTCGGTTGAGATTAAATGAAAAATTTAAAACATGCTAGGTGCATGAGAAAAGTAGTGTGACTGATTTTTTTATCTACCAAAGTTCTTTTTCGAGCAACTGTATTGGTCCCTACACAGTGGTTTTTTTCGGCAACTTAACGTCGGTATAATCTTTGTTCCCATGTTTGGCAGCAGCGCTGAAAGCCTTTACGTCGTAGGGCCTTCAATATGTCAGTCACATTCTTTCGAATGTTTCCAGAGTCTCAAAACGACGACTTTTTAAGAAATTTTTACTTTCGCTAACAGAAAATGCATGACAAGGACTCAGTTGAGATGAATAGGGTGCCTGTGGGACAACAGGAATGGCTTTTGTGGTGAAAACATCCGTGATGGGAATGGCTGAGTTAAATGGGACGCTATCATGATTCAGCGTCCATATGTCTGCATGTCCAGTCGGTCTCACTCGATTTAATCTTTTCTTGAACGTTTGAAGGACACACTTCTATAACACAAGGTTGACAGTTTGTCCTGAAGGAACAAATTCATTGTGCATGATATTCCGACAGTCAAAAAAGTAAATACGAGCTGTTTTGACCTTTGATTTGCTCATTCGAGCCTCCTTTGGTGGAGGAGATGTCTCAGTAGGACACTCCTAACTTTTCCCCTTCGTCTCAGCATCATACTCAATAATCCTGGATTCATCACCCATGATCACACTACTGAAACATTAGCAGTTAATGGCAGTCTTCTCAAGAAGACAAACACTCGTGTTTCTTCGATTGTTGTTCTGCTCAACTGTGAGGTTTCTCAGCACGATTTTGGCACAAACCTTCCACATTTGCAAATCTTCAGTCAGACCTTTGATTTATGGTGAATGTGGTCAAGTTTGACGGGCCACTCATTATCTTCATTGTTAAATATCCGTCTGGTCTCGAAAGAGCATGCACACGTTCGATGTTCTCGTCGGGTCTTGTGATTTTGAAGGCCTCTCTGTGCGAGATTCATCTTCACCATGCTATCAGCTTCCCAACAATGATTTGTGCCAGCGAAAAATTTGTGCTCTCGACAAGGCGTGTTTCAACTTTTCAAACGTCACACTAATTGATTACCCAAGTTTAACAATAAACGTGACTGAATAACGTCGTTCTAAGTTCCGCTGTTCAATTACTGTAAACACACAACGAAAACTCAATTTTCCTGATGGGGGTTCCCAAAAATCACGTGATTGATGTAAAGAGCTTAAAACTCAGACTGTTAGAAAGGGACGATCACGCCAGTGTACATAGCACTGTCAGACCGTTCACAGCACTGTCTGCGACTTTACTTTTCTCACACCACACATATGTGGAATCTGCTAGAATAATTCCATACAAACAAAAATATATTTTTCAAAGTGTCAGCGAGAGAACCTTTCAAAGAAACATCTTCAATATGGGCTTTTGGAGGCGAAGGCCCACTCCTCCACCCTTGATGACTGCGCGCCATAATAGTTTACGATTTTTCTAGACCAATCAACACCTCATTGGACTGTTGATAACTGGAAAAATTATGCCTGATCATCAGCAGAGGACTGTTCAAGCTGGTGTAAGCTCTGTAATGGTTTGGGATGTGTGCAGTTGCAATGATATGGAACCCCTGATACGATTAGATACGACTCTGACAGATGACAAGTGCGTAAGTATCCTGTCTGATCACCTGAATCCATTCATGCCCATCATGTGCATTCCGATGGACTTGGGCAACTCCAGCAGGACAGTGTGATACCCCCCACACGTCCAGAATTGCTACATAGTGCGTCCAGGAGCACTCCTCTGAGTTTAAACTTCCTTTGGACACCAAATACCTCAGGCATGAACATTACTGGACATATTTGGGATGCTTTGCAACGAGCTGGTTAGAAGAGATCTCCACCCTCTCATACTCTTACGGATTTATGGACAGCCCTGCATAATTCATAGTGACGGTTCCATGCAGTACTACTACACACATTAGTCGAATCCATACCACATCGTGTTGCACCACTTCTGCGTGCTCCCGGGGCCCTAAGCTATATTCGACAACTGTAGTAGTTTCTTTGGCTCTTCAGTGCATTATCCACTTGAATTCCATTCACTTCAAAATATTTATGAATGGAATCACAGTGTACATCACATCACTTGATCCATAAATATATAATACCAACATGTACATCACCTTCTAAACAATAATTAGTGCTATACACAGAGTGCATGAAGAGATAATCATCATACTGCTTACATTTCTGTCATGAGGTTTTTTAAATATCACTTTTACTTCTCAGCACGTCCCAAAATCAGACCTTCTTTATGGTCTTCATTTCCAGTTTTACTACATTTATTTCATTTTTTATGCCTGACAATTTATAATGATACACAAAACTTCTTCGAAAATTCAGTGCTAGATTTGTGGCTTATAGTAAAATCCCTTATAGACACTAAGTAGAAAAATGGTGACTACCAGTACAGCGAAAATTAATCGAAAACACGCTAACAGCCAGGGAAATCTTTCCATCAGGCAACAACACACACACACAAAAGAACTTTGGGTCCCTGGCTGCACTGAAAACATTGAAGAATTATGTCTCAGTACATTAAATAAATTGCCTTTTACTAATTCGCTTACCACTTGTGAAGTCCAAAGACCTCATTGGCAAATGATGTAATAGGACTGCGTGAACACCATACTCAGTCACTACAGGCAACTCTTCCCTCATGCTTTAACATACCATCATTATACTTAAAACCCCACACCACACCCAAGGGCCATCACTTCTTGGTATGTCAACAAAAAATCAGCCCCTAAAATAGTATCAATAGCCATATTCCACACAGTTACTAAATTCGAATGAAGCTATAACCTTGACAAAGAAAATCAATACCTACTTCTCTCTTTATCTCTGCTCCTTTTCTGGTAATAATCCCTTTCACTTGAGTCCACTGTAAAGAAGGAATAGTTCATAAAGCTACACCTTCAGATCTGTGAAATGCTGACTTACTGAACCCAGACGTCTGGCTTCCAACACCTGGAACACAAGGTAAAATATATTTGAAACGCTGAACTCTTCAGAGAATTGAGATTTTCTTGACTATCACTTACCAATAGGTAACTCAAGCATACAAAACTAAATATATTCAATTTATCATAGGCATTTTTCATCCTGTTTACAGCACTCAAATCAGCTGCACACATCACTGGTCAATTATGTGGCGATGGGGCTGTGGGCTATCCAGTTGAACATTTTTCTGTGGATAAGCTGAGGGTACCTCTACAAAATAGGAACTTTAATCTCTATCTTGTCAATGTCAGTGACTACCATTCCCTTTACCACCTTGCTTTGAAGAAACAGTCTTCTAATCCAGTCACTATTACCACTCCTAAAATTGTTTCTTTCATTGCAATCACATAATTCCTCTTATGCCTCCAATTTCCGTTCCCATATCTATCACAATATGTATCACATTGTTGGTGACCATTATTCCAATTCCTCCGTGATCTCAGAGTAAGATAACAAAACTTACTGTTGCTTCTACCACAACAATTCTCTTCAGCATTGTCATACTCTAATTCTTGGACCAAAATGTCAAAACCCACTAACAAGCCTTTCACCATACCAGAAAGATCAATCTGGCTCAACTTGGGAGTAAATTTTACAAGTCAATTATAATTCAATTCAAGTATTGTTAAAAAATTTATTTTTTCTCACCATGCATTCAAAGAATGAAGCAGGATTTATAAAATCAATATTATTAAAATTTTTCATAAACAAGTGCGCCAAATATTCTGTCTTTCGCTGCCTCAGACCAATCTTGTAACAGGAATATCTGACAAAACTCATCATATGGCTCTCAGTTTCTACTCGATCTCAGTATTCACGTGCCAAGGTCACCTACCAAACAGCTACGTACAAACTCAGATCTGTGATCGGCTGGCCATGTGGAAGGAAATACAATATAAAACTGCTCTAGCCAAGCATGAGTACCAGTACCACTTCACATGATTATAAAAACTTGAAAGTTTAGAACAAGCAAAAAATGGTTATATTGAAAACCATCCCTCATTTCACAGTTTCCAGCATCACAATAAAAATAACCATGGTTTGGAAGCATTCTCCTCCTTTCATAACGAGCTACAGGATCTCATTCATCATCATAAACAGAATATAGATCACTATTATCCGGGATTTAATCACTGCTGTAAAAATGAACCAGAATTTTTTCAATTTTAGAAACTCTCTCATTCAAGTACTGACCTAATTCCTTATTCTCCTGTTACTCTCCATTTGATCTTCTCTGAACTCCAAACGTCTGGACAGTTTCTTTAAAAATATATTGATTCCAAACTGAAATGGCAACTTCACATTGATCATACCTTAGAAAGATATCAAGGCTGTCCTATCTCGTACGGAAATTATCTGATCCAGTTACAAATAAATATCCTAGAACACCTTAATTTGGCCTTTTCAGCTTCACACACATATGGGCTGTTGTTATGTGGTCACTCATGTCGCGTCTGTGACGTAGTACTGATTCTGAAACTGGTGCTACAAACAATTATAAGTTTAGTCCAGGGGAAAACTGCAGTCGTTTGTTCACTAAGACAAAAATAATGACGATGATTAAACTTTATCTCTTTTCGTCATTTATATTCGCTGAAAACTACATAGCAGAGCTTGACACCAGAGAGAACATACTCTGTCATAATACCAGAAACAAAAAGTGTATTGACATTCCTAGATTAGACTCACCAAAATAGGTAACTTTGGCAAAGTAAACTGTTTGAATTTTTTGAATAAACTTGCAAACTGTCCAATTAATACATCTTTCAACAATTTTAAAAGTTCTATAACTAGTTAGTAATCAATCCATTCTACAGTTCAAGAGAGTTCTTTGAGAGTAGTAGTGTAGAAACTGAGTTTTGGGATTATGCTTACAGTTCTGTGCAACTGGTTAATATAGGGTAAATCATTTGTATATGCAAAGTGAACAGTAATTTTGTAGTGATTACTACTCGATCATGCTACTAATACAAAACATGATTCACTAAATGTTATCTATGGCTAATAAACACTCTGAATCTGAATAAAGTCCTAACATTTTTGGAATCATTTTCACAAGAAGATACAGTACCATTTGAACTCTGATCAGCAATAAGAGCTAATTGTGCAACAACAAAAGTGTAAGGAGCCACCTTTCTATTTGTCTTATTTACCTCCTTCTAATTCTCGCACATTGATTCTGCAATAATATTTCATTCTTTAATATTTGTTTTTAAACCTTATAATTATGTAGCATTGTTGTTGTTGTTGTGGTCTTCAGTCCTGAGACTGGTTTGATGCAGCTCTCCATGCTACTCTATCCTGTGCAAGATTCTTCATTTCCCAGTACCTACTGCAACCTACATCCTTCTGAATCTGCTTAGTGTATTCATCTCTTGGTCTCCCTCTACGACTTTTACCCTCCACGTTGCCCTCCAATGCTAAATTTGTGATCCCTTGATGCCTCAAAACATGTCCTACCAACCGATCCCTTCTTCTAGTCAAGTTGTGCCACAAACTTCTCTTCTCCCCAATCCTATTCAATACCTCCTCATTAGTTACGTGATCTACCCACCTTATCTTCAGCATTCTTCTGTAGCACCACATTTCGAAAGCTTCTATTCTCTTCTTGTCCAAAATGGTTATCGTCCATGTTTCACTTCCATACATGGCTACACTCCATACAAATACTTTCAGAAACGACTTCCTGACACTTAAATCTATACTCGATGTTAACAAATTTCTCTTCTTCAGAAACGATTTCCTTGCCATTGCCAGTCTAAATTTTATATCCTCTCTACTTCGACCATCATCAGTTATTTTGCTCCCCAAATAGCAAAATTCCTTTACTACTTTAAGTGTCTATCAAGCCACTGTCCATTCCGTTCAACTGCTCTTCCAAGTCCTTTGCTGTCTCTGACAGAATTACAATGTCATCGGCGAACCTCAAAGTTTTCACTTCTTCTCCATGAATTTTAATACCTACTCCGAATTTTTCTTTTGTTTCCTTTACTGCTTGCTCAATATACAGATTGAATAACACCGGGGAGAGGCTGCAACTCTGTCTCACTCCCTTCCCAACCACTGCTTCCCTTTCATGCCCCTCGACTCTTATAAGTGCCATTTGGTTTCTGTACAAATTGTAAATAGCCTTTCGCTCCCTGTATTTTACCCCTGCCACCTTCAGAATTTGAAAGAGCGTATTCCAGTTAACGTTGTCAAAAGCTTTCTCTAAGCATTAAGGGAACTAAATTTTTTAATCAAATCACTTCTTAACTGGGTAGAGCACTCAAACATTCTGTCAAACCAGTCTTTCTTTCACGCCGATTCTTTGAAACCTGTAAATTTTCCTGTAACAGCTTCTGTTCACTTACATATCGCTGCAGGATAACTGGACTCTCTTCTAGAGAAACAACTCTGTAATTTTTTTCACAGCAGAGAGCCTTTCTGCAGCTCTTACGTTAACCGAGTGGTAAGTGGACTAAATCTCCTCAAAATGTCTTCCACAGTAAATTCAAATTTCTGCACTAAATTGTAAATTCGCCTTTGTAGTAGAATAGCACTACATCGATGTTGACTGGGAATAGCCAGCAAGTTAACACTAAACCAATTGGTACTAGTCTGTAATTTCACTCGAAGTTCCTTTCTACTAGTTCTGGGGCTAACATTTTATTAATCCCCTTACATTACACTGTAACTTGTCTCATAATTCTTGGAACACTGGCATATTATTCATTTTATAATTGTGTTTTGAAACTGAATTACTTCTCTATTGCTCATCAACAGGAGCTATAGAATCATTTTCCAGGATACCGCAAGTAGTATTAGATTCAGATATATACTAATATTAATAAAACAAGTAATTTAAATAAAAATTGTTTTTTATCCCATTATAACCTACATGCTCAGACAACACAAATACAACTAGAGACTCATACTTCTTCACAATGTCACCCTGTTCAGACACAGGTGAGTGTCGAGGTGATAGTTTGAAGAAAACTTTAATTTTCAAACACTAATTTATTAAGTAAATTCATTTTACATTTCCCACTACAATAACATCATTTGTTGTAGAATAACATACGTACACCAAATATGACTCCCTCTAATTGCATCTGAACTATTTGCTCCTATGAAGCAGGTAGAAAAACCACAACTGCAATCAAAATAGTAAATCCAGTAGTAATGAATAAGCAAAAACATCATAAAACGTAAATCCCAGACAACTGTGTACACGAATTAACAATAAAAATTGTTATATGTAACAAGAATAAAGACCTCAAAACCAAAAAAGGAGTTTATCCTGTATGCTGCAATATACGTCAAAAAGGCAAAACAGAAACCTCCTCATCAGCACAAGGAAACCAGTGATCTCTGTACTGTAATGACCCGGCCTATTTTGCGTCGCTATGCATCAGGACAGGTGAGAGAAATGGTGAAGGAGTGGGCAGATTCAAATCCGTACATGCAGTGAAACAGTCACAGCACTGGCACAGGTCTGTTGAAGCAGCCATATGCAGCACTTGGTCTAGCTTCAGGTCCGCACTTTGTGCTTGAAAACTCAATCGACCGCGGAATGCGCTGACGCCTGTTATCCTGGGCCGCCGTGGCTGCAGCCGCGACGCCCGTGGGCCGCCAGCGGCAAAGATGAGAGCTGGCCGTCCAGGCCCTCCGGAGTATGTCGGCTAAGCAGCCCCCCGTACTCGTTGTCCCCACTCGTGTGCTTGGGTGTGGCAGCTGACGGTAGATGTCCTGATGACGATCAGCGATGCCCTAGTCACTCGTCAGAGATAGACGAAGACGGTGGTCAAATGTTGAAATGTGTGTGAAACCTTATGGGACTTAACTGCTAAGGTCATCAGTCCCTACGTTGATACAATACTTAACCTAAATTATCGTAAAGCCAAACACACATACCCATGCCTGAGGGAGGACCGAACCTTCGGTGGGACCAGCAGCACAGTGTGCTACTGCAGCGCCTTAAACCGCTCGGCTAATCCCGCGCGGCCGCAGGCCAAAGACGTCTAGGTTTCTTGGAGACCGTCAATGCGCATCTCTCCCAGCCAGACTGTAGACATCTGGTAGTCCATCGGCATAAGCAGCTCAGCGGGTGGAAACTGGCTGGGCCCAAGCTCCCCATATCATCGAAACTTCCCGCAAATCCCGCAGCCATCACGCCACAACATGGTGCGCCTCGTTGCCAGCTTGCCAGCAGATTTCCATCGCCAAGGGTGGGTCGTGGTTTCTCTGAAACATAAATGCAATCATTCTCTCAAGTTTAATAAGCAGACAGAATGGAGGCATTACTTCATGCTTTGAGTTCCTACGCTCGATTGCTTATAACCATACAACTACGCGTCCGACTTATTAATATTATAGGGGGACGAGTATGTTTATTCCACGTTACTTGGCTTTCTGCTTTCCCTAGCTCGCTGTGCCCCGAGCACGGGTTCATACACCCAGTTAAATTTGCAACGCGTGAGTTTCTCGGTATTGCGCAAGTGTCTCTTATAAAACATCACCTCACTCTTGGTCATACTGTGATGCAGCATTGAGGTACTACGTGGCTCACCCGTCCCTAGTGTAGCAACGCTGTCTGTCCGAAATGTTTTGTCGTAATGTCAAAAGTACAGTCCTACGGCTTACTCCATTAGCATTTCGGGCAGGCTTCCCTCTACTGCCTAGCCGCGTGTGGGAAAAGAGATTCTGGTCGTATGTGAAGTATGTTAGCGGCAAGAAACAATCAATGCCTTCTCTGCATGATAGCAATGGAGATACTATTGAAGACAGCGCTGCCAAAGCAGAGTTACTAAACACAATCTTCTGAAACGTCTTCACAAAAGTAGACGAAGTAAATGTTCCAGAATTCGAATCAAGAACAGCTACCAACATGGGTAACGTAGAAGAAAATATCCTCGGAGTAGTGAAGCAACTTAAATTACTTAATAAAGGCAAGTCTTCTGGTCCAGACTGTATACCAATTAGGTTCCTTTCAGGGTATGCTGATGCATTAGTACCATACATAACAATCATATACAACCCTTCGCTCGACGAATGATCCGTACCCAAAGACTGGAAAGTTTCACAGGTCACACCACTATTCATGAAAGGTAGCAGGAGTAATCCACTAAATTACAGGCCCATATCGTTAACGTCGACATGTAGCAGGATTTTAGAACATATATTGTGTTCGAACATTATGAATTACCTCGAACAAAACTGTCTATTGACTCCCAGTCATCATGTGTTTGGAAAATATCGTTCCTGTGCGACGCAACTAGCTCTACATTCACATGATGTAATGAGCGCTATTGACAAGGGACTGCAGATCGATTCCGTATTTCTGGATTTCCGGAAGGCTTTTGACAATTTACCACACAAGTGGCTCGTATTGAAATTGCGTTCTTATGGAATATCGTCTTAGTTCTGTGACTGTATTTGTGATTCAGAGAGGTCACAGTTCGTAGTAACTGACGGAAAGTCATCGAGTAAAACAGAAGTGATTTCGGGCGTCCCCCAAGGTAGTTTCATAGACCCTTTGCTGTTCCTTATCTATATAAACAATTTGGGAGACACTCTGAACAAACGTCTTCGGTTGTTTGCATATATCGCTGTCGTTTATAGAGTAATAAAGTCTTCAGAAGACCAAAACAAACTGCAAAACGATTTAGAAAAGATATCTGATTGGTGCGAAAAGTGGCAGTTGACCCTGCGTAACGAAAAGTGTCAGGTCATCCACAATGAGTGCTATAAGAAACTCGTTAAACTTCGGTTAAACGATAAATCAGTCTAATCTAAATCCGTAAATTCAACTAAATACCTAGGTATTACAATTACGAACAACTCAAATAGGAAAAAACACACAGAAAATTTTGTGGGGAAGGTTAACCAAAGAGAAAATGTAACAGACCTACTAAGGAGACTGCCTACACTACGCTTGTCCGTCCTCTTTTAGAATACTGCTGCGCGGTGTGGGATACTTACCAGATAGGACTGATGGAGTACATCGAGAAAGTTCAAAGAAAGGCATCACATTTTGTATTATCGCGAAAAATTGGAGAGGGTGTCACAGAAATGATACAGGATTTGGGCTGGAAATCGTTAAAAGAAAGGCGTTTTTCGTTGCGATGCAATCTTCTCACGAAAAACCAATCACCTGCTTTCTCCTCCGAATGCGAAAATATTATGTGGACAACGAACTACACGGGGAAGAACGATCACCACGATAAAATAAGGAATATCAGAGCTCGTACGGAAATATATAGGTGTTCATTCTTTCAGCGCGCTATACAAGATTGGAATTGTGAAAGTGGTTCGATGAACTTTCTTCCAGGCACTTAAATGTGATTTGCAGGGTATCAATGGAGATGTAGATGTAGATATATCATTTCACTGTTGGTCACAACGTGTTGCGGAATTCGCGGTTCTATATGCCTCCGCTGAGTATAGTGTGTCACGCCTTTTTGGCCAGAAAGTTTTAACGTAATGTCAAAAATGTAATCCAAAAGCTTTCTCGATTAGCACACAGGCCGGGCTGGCCTCTACAGACTGGCAGCTTGTTAAAGTAAAACCTTTAAAATATTCACAATTGGAGCACCGAACTTTTTTTCCGGCTGCTGCACACCGCCCTTCTTTCGAAAGATGTCCCGGATCTTCCAAGACGAATCTTTAATTAAAATTACTCTTAACCATAAGAATTCTGTGCTGTGTTGATGGCAACACTGAGCTGCAGCTCTGAGATGTCCCATATGAGTTTCTCCGTAATACACTTACTCTCAAAGTGCGGTTTCCAGGACCTAACTACAACACAGTCCTCAATCTCATGTTTTTGCTACCTAGTATAGAGATTCTACTTTCGTCAGTTGTTCCATAGCCTATGCCGGTTAATCAGTCGGCTGGAAACTGGTGTGCCGGTTGTTCTGTAAACTCTGTCCCCTTCTGCTCTTATTACAGAAATAAAATATGCAAATACCTTGTAGAAGCAGGTACAACTGGTATATGAAATAATTATTGATATAATCTGGTGGTGATTTTGTACATCCGCTCCATTAAATTTTTCTCCTGCTGTGTTTCCATAAATTTGTCTAGCGAACGCGCAAGTTCAGGGTTGAGGGTGGCATTAAGGTGAGCTAAATTCTCGAAGCGTAATGCCCTCAATGGCCCTTCCGGCCAATACAGTTATTCCGCGTCAGTGTCATGACAGTCATACAGGTGAGTATAAACGGAAGAGGAAATTCCGCCCGGGGTTGAGTGGCATTCCACGGCACTCGTCATAAATAACGCCGCTTTCTGAATATGACTAAGTGAATACTTTAATTTCGGAATATCCTCCTCATCTGGTGTGCCGAACAAAATTTTTATTAATTATCTCCCCCAATTAACCAACCTGTTTTCCTCTTATCTATAGTCATGTGATAGAATATCTACCAGCTGTTTTAACTGTGCTCATAATTTACCGTAGATAAACTGTGACTAAGACACCTCCCTTGTAAGTCCCGAAATAACCGTCACTTCTCTGTACCTATTTAAACAAATCTGAAAGAAAATCTTCCAATCTCCGAATTTCACTTCTCGTTTCAATATCCGCTGATGCCTTATAAGGAAGACATACGATTGCCTAGCGAACAGCACAAATAATACCAGTTGTTGTCCGACAACTACGCGTTCTGTTCCACTCCCGATAATGTATGACAAACCCAGGATCATTCCATCATCCAGGATGACATCACAGAATCGTCACATGAGGAAAGGAACCGTCCATCATCGCCCTCCTTCGAAAGACAGGAACTAACGACAAGCAGAAAGAAAAAACAATAGTAACAAGAACCTGACAATAACACTATAGTAATTAAAGAAAAGTATATGTTGCAATGATACGAAAACACTAAATCCACCCGAACACAACACGTTGCAAAAAATACTCATAACATAAATATCTAGCATAAATTTAACACTAACATAACACAGGAAATAATCTAACAACGTAATTAATTACGTGACCTCAAAGTATAAGGCATGCTTGTGCCTCGAACTGTCAAACGGATGAGGTTCCCGTATTCTGCCACCTGCAGCCTATCGTACCGGGTACACAGGTAACTGTGGCACAGAATCCAAAATACTCTTAAATGGTTTCACCAGACTGATGTGCACGACAGACATTTTGGTAGGAAACTGTACCTTTACACTAAACGGCGAGTTCATCTCCACGACCAGACAGGGTCCGTGATATTTGATCAAGATCGTCTTCGACTTTCCTTCTGGTGTTCTGGGATTAATGCCCAATACCCACTGACTTACACGGTACTGCGGTAGTCTGCCCATTAGCTTATTCGGCGGTTCCTGGCATACCGCAGCCTTCGTGTTCGCCCTTTGTACGTTTCTCCACACTTCCCGTTTTCTACTCACAAACTTCTTCACCGGTTCGCAGTTGGCGCCTAATTTAAAACTTAAAACGTCAAAGTGGGACGGCATTTTCGGTTCGTATACTACCTCAAGTAGTGACATGACTGTTCCCGTGTGGCCCTTACAGTTGCACGTGCAAACTATATATAGAAAATAGATATCCCAGTCGTCATTAAAGCTTTGCATTTTGTAAATCGTCTTGCGGTGGCGCTCCATTCTACTTTTGGTTTGCGGGTGTAACGGGTTCTTTCGTAACTTCCGAATACGCAATACATGGCACATTTGCTCCGTAGGTTCCAAAACTAAGCTCTTACCCTGGTCTGCAATTAAGTTATTGGGGACTCGAATCTCCAATATCCAATTGCTAAGTAATACTAGTGCCACAGTACTGGCCTGTTGATCTGGAATTAGTATCATTACTAGATACCGCGAAAAACGGCGATGACCGTATGCACATACGAACAGGTGTTCTCTGGATAACAAATGTCGAGCTCATGCATTTAAAGTGGCTTCAACGCCTCTGTTAACCTCAGCGAAGGGATTCTCTAGTGCAAAGTATGGTACACATTCTTTGACATATTCCTCCAAGTCACACTGGCTGTTCCTGCACCAGAACCATTCCGCAATGAGCCTATCTGTTGCTCGTCGGCCATCAGCAACAGACAACAGCTGGTCATGAGCCTGTTGTACCGCTTTCTTTTGAAGAAATGTCGGGACCACGATATGTGGTCCCCATTTCTGGACTCTGTACAATAAATCTTTAAGTATGATAACGTGCGGCTGTGAATTAAAGGTCTGACAGTCTTTATCGTCTGTCTGTGCTCCCTGCTGTTCCAGTAAACTCTTGTCCAGTATACTAAACAAGGCTATTTTGCGACTTAATGTATCCGCATTTGTGTGTCTTATTCCCGAGAAACTCGTAATTAAACTCACTAAGCTTGAGAACCCAACGTGGCAAACGAGTGGAGGGATCTTTTAGACTAAACAATCAGGTGAGTGCCGGCCAGAGTGGCCGAGCGGTTCTAGGCGCTACAGTCTGGAACCGCGAGACCGCTACGATCGCAGGTTCGAATCCTGCCTCGGGCATGGATGTGTGTGATGTCCTTAGGTTAGTTAGGTTTAAGTAGTTCTAAGTTCTAGGGGACTGATGACCTCAGTAGTTAAGTCCCATAGTGCTCAGAGCCATTTGAATCAGTTGAGTGACGAATGATCAGTCAAACTTTAAATCATCTACCTTTCAAAAAACATCAGTAACCTGTAATAACACATATGACCGTTAACATTTCCTTTTCGTTTGTTGAGCCGTTACTTTACGCCTTATTAGACCGCCACGATACATAAACCACTGGATGCCCGTGTCCATCAGTCATCTGACCCAAAATACAGCCGATTGCCGTATTTGATGAATCATAAGAGAGGATGAACTCTCTGTCAACATCTGGAATAACTAATAGTGGGTTCGAAATGATTGTCTCCTCCAATTTCTCCAATGCTACCAATGCTACCTGATACTCCAGCATCCATTGAAACTTTACTTCGTTTGCCACTATCTAGTCAAGAAAATTATACATTCTCTAAAACGTAAATCTCATCTGGTTTTGGTGGTGTTCCCGATAGAGTACTAAAGATTTGCTTCCATATAATAAGTCTGGTCTTATCTGAAATATGCAATGCGTGACTAACTCAATGTCTTTTTCCAGAGAGACAGACATATCGCGTCGTTAAGCTCCTCTTTACGAAATGAGATAAGAGAGGTGTCAATATGTACCGACCTGTTTCGCTGCTGACATCAGGTAATTTGTTACAGAATAGTATCTCACCTTAGCAACAATAATATCCTCTGCAAATCACAGTTTGGCTTTCACAGGAGTTTCTCTACTGAGAACACCATTTACATGTTATCTCACCAAGTTTTAGAAACATTAAATGATAAAAAGTACCAGTTGGTATTTTCTGCGATCTATCTAAGGCGTTTGACTGTGTGAATCACAGTACTGCTCTAGAGAAATCTCAGGTTTATGAGACTAGTGTCACAGAAAATCAATCGATAATGACATATGTAACCAAATAAATGCAAAAACATTGTACTTAATGATTCAACCAGTATAGCCCAGGGACATGATTCTCCAAGGCTCAGTCTTTGGTCTACTATTGTTCCCTACCTATGTAAACGATCTATGATCTGATACCCAACAACAAGATATAGTTCTTTTTGCACATAACACAAGCATTATAACAAGCCCAAGCACACGCAAGAAACATATGAAATGGTAAACGCTGTTTTTAAAAGTATCATTAGTTTCCCGCGAATGGTCTCACACTCAAATTTAAAAAGGCACAGTATATTCAGTTTTGCATATCTTTGGGCACTACATCAGAGGTCAAGGTAACAAGTGGTAAGGAAATAATGAATAGGGTGAAACTTGAAAATTCTTATGTGTCAGTACTGATGAGCATTTAAACTGGAAAAGTACATTTTGGAATTCCTAAAACAACTTGGTTCAGACGCTTTCGCAATTAGAAGCATTTCAGATCTCAGTAACCTTCTGTATACGCCATACTTCAGTGCCGTCAATGGGATAATGTTCTGGGCAATTCATCTTTAAAAAAGAAACTCTTCATCGCTCAAAAACGCGCTGTACAAATACTATGTGGTGCTCACCCTTCATCATCTAGCAGTCATCTGCTTAAGGAATTGAGCATTCAGATCATTCCGACAGACAGTAAAGTAAAATTCGAAAACACTGAGAAAACGTTTCTTGTTGACATTTCTATTCCGTAAAAGAATTTCTTTTTTAATTGGTAAAAGTTGGTGGACAGGAATTACTAGCTCATTACCGTAAATTTTGTGGTTATAAATGATTACCATGTACCCATCTTTACAAATTAATTTACGATGTGTATTTGTAATAACTCATTACACATCATTACTATTTGTTGTTGAAAATGATCCGTGAAACATGAATCCAGCTTACTAACTAATGTGTTCAAAGGTTCAGTTGTATTCAACAAATCCCTTATGAATTTACTATAGTGGTTGCTCCAAGCGACGAAAGACTGCATCTGTTTGTCAAATGAGCTGACTTAACCTACTAAAAGCATCCTCCAAACGTCTCACAAGTTCTGGTATAACAGCAGCGTCTCGCAAGTTCTGGTATAACAGCTGAATACGCTATTCAGTCATTCAAATAGTAAAAAGCAGCAGGAGCGTTTTCCAACCGAATGACATCCGCTTTTATTGATAATATCCGCATGATGCGGTAAACGCTGTCTTTGGCCTATGCTCAACTGCTACTTCCAACTGATGATAAATTTGGAGTTCCACTGTAGTAAAGTAACGACAGTCAACACTTATCCAAAATACCCGTAAAATTTGCGATTGGATAAGCATCTACTATCTCAGAAAACATGTATTCCTTGGTTCCATCCAATGATTTCTTAGGAATCATTACGAGATGCGTACTTCAGGGACTGTTACTTCGTTCTTGATCCCATCTCGTAGTTGCTGATCCATGAACTCCTCTGTTAATGTTTGTAAATGTCTCGCTGTACGAACTATTTGCTGTAAATAGGTGTACTACTAAAAATGTATACATTTCTGTGTTACTAGAGTCGCTGGCAACACTCCATCCCTACAAAACAAGTCGATAAATTTCAATAATACTTTTTTTACGCTTGTGGGATCACTGTCCTACAAGTGACACAGCTTCTTGCGTAATGCTTGCTTATGACTCCTGTCCAAACCCAATCTATCGATGTATTATTCTTCTAGTATTGTCATTATACCATTTGACAGATTAACTCCACCTCTCCCCAAATTATCTACGTTAACTGAAACCCGTGTACTATCCATTAACATTACTCAGTGGGCCGCGATTCTGCAAACAAAACAGTGTGAAACATCCAACTCTTCATTACTCGTGAGAAACCCAACCACATAGAAGATCCCACAAAAAACAACTCAGTACCCACTGAAAACCACACTGTTTTTTCAATACCTGCCGGTATTTTATTCTGATGATCAAACTTTAACGAAATCGAATGGCATCGCCTTCACAATACGTAAGGCTTGCGACGTCGCTACGTTTGCAGATGTATTACCAAAATGAAACAAAGTTTCACTGGGCTCAAGCAAACATTGCCAAGTCAATCCTCGCACAGTATTTGATTAGAATATGTAGTCCTATAATCACTGAATATCCTTCACCCACATACGGCAAAACTTCCATACGCTCTGTAAACTTAATTTCCGCAATGGAAAACTCACGAACCCAACGACTCAACACTTCTACGTCCACCGCATATACTGAGACGTGGGACGTAGGGAAATCAGGAAAACGTGTGAACAGGGCCTAATCAGTTATCTTTAGTTGCACAGAAAACACATACTCTTTATTTTTTTTAAAAACTATCAATTTAAGGATTTTACTACACTGGCGGCTGAAAGTCTTATTAGAAGACTCGCAAGTTATTGTCGGCTGAAGGCCACAAGCAATGTTACACACAATCAACGGCTGAAGGCCTGATTAAGAAGGTTGAAAATTATTCATGAGCTGAAGGACACAAGCAATCTCAGAATACACAAGGCCTAAAGGCCTGAATTACCAATAAGGTGGACAATTACTCTTTAAAAATACTAAAACCGTATCTAATAATCATAAGAAATTGGAACAAGCAATAATGACGGCTGAAGGCATCACTAAAATAGGATTGAAAATTATTTGTCGGCTGAAGGCCAGAAGCAATGTTACGAACAATTAATGGCTGAAGGCCTGATTAAGAAAGGATTGAAAATTAATTGGGGCCGAAGGCCACAAGCACTTTTCAGAATACTCAATGGCTGAATGTCTGAGTTACAAGTAAGGAAGGCAGTTCACGTTAAAATAATCAAATCTTTCTGAAACGATCTTAACGAACTATAACATGCTATAGTGACAGCTGCAGGCCTTATAAAGAGGAAATTAAAAATAATTTGTCTGCTGAAGGCAATAAGCAGTCTTACAAACAATTAACCACTGAAGGCCATAATTAAAAGTGTGGAAGGCAATTACATGTTAAAACATTAGGGTAAACTGTAAACAATTATGACAACTTGTCCAAATAAGATGGAGTGATCCACAGACAGTGCTCCCTGGAAGGTGACTACAGCTGTGTAAGCGGTGAGACAGACGGCGAAGAGTTCTACCCACGTAACAGGATGGCAACTCACACTAGTGGTAGCTTAAGCACCCACCTACCGACTAACCAATCCTCCTAACGTCCGATCACTGGTACAACGATGGAATATTTTTAAACAATGGCGAAGAGATGGAGAGCACCACGTCTTCAGAAGCACACCCAAGGCCGAAGGAAATACTGGAACCAAGGTATACCTCCCAAAATCATGTTCACTGTACAATTCGAGAGGTTGTTGAACTACATGCTTTGTCGGGCGGCATCAACACGACAAGGAAAGGTACACTGCCAGAAAAGTACGCTAACCTCCAGGGCAGGTAACTCTGGAGTTAGCGGCCACAAGGCAGAAAATACCGCTGGTTGCACATCACTAATAAGAATAATACTAAATCCAAACTAACATCAAGGAGTAGAACGCTGCTAATAGCTTCCGCCAACCTGAGAGACTCCACTTGTTGTGGCTGGTCTCACCGACCCTGGGAGCAGCAACTCGCAAACAACAGCGAGATCTCAAACAGTGGAGGTTTCAGTACCGGACACAGGTCACTGAACTTCAAACGTCCTGGGTTCGGTCGTCGGCTACGGCCCCTCGGTCTGACAGTGCCTGCACGTCACCAGCGGTCCTGGCCCGCCCTCGCGCTGCGGATCTCCTCGCTGGTCCATCCAAAACCGAACTGATGTCCATTTGCCACCCTTACCAAATCCAGTACGCAGACAGCATTAAAATAACTGCTCATTCAAAACCACAAGATACACACGGCTCCTGGAGAACAATTCCATCAGCAACTCACAATACTAAAACCAGTCATTGTGGAACAACACGGACGAATTATATTTTGGCACAAACACTGAGAAGCCAGAAGCGGTCGGAAGACCAAATGCACGTCGTCCGCAGCGACGACCGACAGAACGACCAACCAACGGTCGTCTCCACTCAAGTCAGCCATGTGAAAGATACCAGTATAAATTGTGTACTGACAACTTATTGCCATGACGCCACTTCGGTGGGCGGACACACACACACACACACACACACACACACACACACACACACACAAGTGAAAGTGGCACTACTCGAATATCACAGTCCATTCAACTATAACTCGCTGAATCCGATCGTGCACAGTCGCGACCACATCCTTCCGTCGGACAGTGCATGTGTGTCGCCAGCGGTTGGGCGAGTACTGGCTGTCCGGACCTCACTACTGCTCCGACCCAACTCACTAGCTCGACACACGACCATCTGGAAATACTAGAGGCTGCTCCAAAGATGGTACCACAGTACGCGCTATCGATAAGCGCTGCTGCTGCTACTCACGGACAGACAAACCTAGTGGCGCCAGTGAACACACTAAGAAAACGAAACGCCATTATCGCTATTACATGATGTCAATCTATGAACTGCATCAACGTGAGCCGCACACTGCTCATATACCTTATATCGTGGTAGCCCTGTCACCTCCTGTTTACCTGGTCCAGACTGATAACAGACACACGTGCCCACGTGTCTATCAGAAACTTCTGTTACACATCGCCCACTAAGCGCACTGAGAAACTTTCCGTCTGCACAGTAACTTCTCCAGTGTTACGACGTGTCTGGGCTACTTTCTGACAGTCGAACCATTACGTTTCAGTTTAACACCTGCTGATCCCAAAGGTGCTTCCTGTTCTTCTCTTCTGATATTCAGATGCTTGGTGGCCCACTTCCCCACAAGAGTAACATTCTGTATGTTTACACAGTTTCTGCATATGGCCCTTGCGTCCACGCCCACAGCATCTGACCTCAGAAGCGAATAAATGGTGATCTCCCTGTTGCTTCAGCAAAATATATTTCCTCCAATTGAGCCTTAAATCTAAGAGATGCCGCCTATTGCAGTGACACTTTGTTCGCCTCTGCATTGTGGATAGGCACTTAGATCTGAGCATCTACTTTGCCAGTCCTGTCAGAAAGTGCTTCTATTGACTCACTGCAGTTCAGAGTCAGATTACTGAGTTCTCGCAAAAAGTTTGTATGTTCTTTTGCTTTTGGTAAGGCTGAAGTAGTCCAGCAGCCAACTGCTGAAACGACTGTGCTTTACGTAGGGTCTTGAAATGTTGCTCTTTGAATAATTAATAAAATATGCCCCAAACGTTTAATTCCGGCTGAATTTAAGGAGACTAATTTCATTCATGATCAAAAAAAATTATAGAAACAAAGACTTAAATAATTTTCCTCTAATTTCACTGCTGAATTCTGATTATTAATTAATAGCTAGAATGGTGACTGATGACCATAGCTGTTAAGTCCCATAGTCCTCAGAGCTAGTATAGTAAACAAGAGAATTTCATGCCTTACGTCAGAACTGAGCTCAAGACAGAACAATTTTTCAGAATCTAGCTGAATACAGAGATATCATTGCAATAATTTCTGTAACAAACATAAAGTGTGCTTTATTCTTTTTTTAGGATTTTATAAAGCCTTCGATGTAGTAAATCATGAATATCTTCTACAGACGTTGAAGAAAATAGTATTCAAAGATAGGGTCATACAGTTGATAAAGATCATAGCAACTGGAATAAATTTAAAAATAGCTGTGAATTGCCAACCATCCAGGCCGATACAAATAAAACGAGGTTATCTTCAAGGAAGTCCTCTGTCCATGTCGCTTTTCGCCATTTCACTGGAAATTTTCCTCCGAAATGTCCATGCTAGATTAGAAGGCTTAACATTATCAGGAAGTAAAACAGCTACGAGAGCCTATGCTGACGATATAGGGGTCATTATATGGTATAACGAGGAGGTAACGACGCTAGCAGCAGTGACTGATACTTACTGTAGAGTATCTGGAGCCAATGCAAACGAAAGGAAAAGTAACATGCTAAATCTCGAAGGTATTGATAATATCAACATCGAGGGGGCAAAATTTGTCCGACAACATAAAACACTTGGGACCACCCTGACAGCATGCCCCATGACAATGACGGCTTTAAATTGTAAAGTTGCAGCAGATAAAGTGCACGGAGCCATTAAAGAGAATTTAACTCCATATATGATCCAAGTTCAAACAACAATGCATATCAATTGATACATCCTTGACAAAGCTTATTATATTGCCCAGTTATTTCCTATACCGAGAACGATAGCGAGGAGAACAATGTCCAAAATCACAACCTTTTTGTGGAAAGGTGAAGTGTTCAGAGTATCTGCTAAAGTGGCCACTTTGGAGCCTAAAATTGATGGACTAGGACTAACTTATATAACTCTTTTTATGAAAAGGCAAGTTAATGTAATAATGTAGTAAGAGAGTCGCGAGAAAGCATATCCAGCCAACTTTTCGAGATCATAAACCTCGAAGTCTGCCTCCCCCGACTGACGAGCAGAATGTTAACGGTCGTTTGCAGCATGTGAGGGTTTTCTATGTTGAGTTCATTGATGTAAGTACAGAAATCAGACAGTCATGACACTTAGCATCAAGAGCCATAATGCAGTAACGAAAAAAAGCGAAGGAAGGAACAAAATAGAACGACAGTTTCCAAACAATGATTGGACTGAGATTTGGGAAAACATTACTTCTAATATGCTCACGTCTAATATAAAAACGTCATGGTGCAAGACAGTTAACAATGTAACTAGCACCAATGAAAGACTTTACGCTTTCGGACTCTGTGAAACAAATTTAGATCAACAATTCCATCTAGTTGACTCAATAATTCGTAGATATTTTGCAGTGAACACATAGTGCGTAGCGGGGTGATCACTCTCTTGTAAAAATAATTCATAATCTACTATCGCTTAAATACTGTCTACTGGATAACCGGTTTCAACACACGGAAGGTGTCATCATCGGATCTGTGAAGATATAACATGTCAGGTTTGAGGGAGGGCTTACATGAGTTACACTATATACGTTACTATTAGTACAGTACCACATACCTGAACGTAGCTTAACATTTATGAACCATCTGAAGGAAAGGCATTATCCATATTAGCGTCTTACAAAACTCCATGTGGCGCTAATATGGATAATACATTTGCTTCAGATGTTTTTACTCAGTAATTGACGTACTTTTTAGTATGTGTAGTATACCAAGCATTTATAGTATGTACAGTTAGTGTATGCGAAAGTGTTCTTTGAAAGGTTATTTGATTAGCTGTAATAGTAAAGTTGTTGTGTAGTAGTAATGAGTGGTTATACCGTAGGACTCTGTGTGCACTACTTGCACTGCGCTATCTAGACGCCGGTTGTGAATCACTAGAATCGCAGCAGGTAAACCGGCGCGGAATTAGGCAGTGTGATGCCGACCGTTGTTAGTCGAGTAGCGGTCATGTACCAAATAATTTTATCTTGTGACTTCAGTTTTACATAACTGATGGAAAAGAATGACAATGAGAGCAGTTTTTTATTTTCTTGTGACAGTCATTTTATATCAGCTGGTCTGCCTCAGGTATCGTTATAAACAAATGGTTTATAAACCTAAAGCTACATTCAGGTGTGTGGTACTTTACTAATACTAATGTATATAGTGTAACTGATGTAAGCCATCCCTCAAACCTATCATGTTATATCTTCACAGATCCGGTGATGGCACCTCCAGTGTGTTGAAACCGGTTATCCAGTAAACAGTATTTAAGCAATCTTGGCTTTTGAATTATTTTTAAATTCGTAGATACACTTGCAGCGGTCACATGAATAGTTGTAACTAAATTCAGGTGAATGGTACTGTAGTACTAGTAATGTATATAGTGTAACTCATGTAAGCCCTGCCTCAGACCGGTCATGTTATATCTCCACAGATTCGATGATGGCGCCTTCAGTGTGTTGAAACCGGTTATATAGTAAACAATATTTAAGCGAACTTGGCTTTTGAATTATTTTTAAATTCGTAGATACACTTGCAGAGGTCACATGAATAGTTGGAAGTGGATCCAAGAACAAATATCTCAGATTACAAGGACATACCCTGAGAGTAAATTGCTCTCATTAATACACCGGCCTGAAGCACGCTTTTTCCCAGAGGCAAAAAATAACACTGTGTACTGGTTGCTGGGAAATTTTGTTAATTACGTCATTAAAAAACTAAGATTTGACAGCACCATAAAGTTCAAGGTACATATGCTGTGTGAATACCACAGCATAGGAAGGTATTCGAATCGCAAGACTATGTTCGGTGATGTGTTAAATGTTATATTTCATAGAATGGCATTGGTTAATACAAAAAAGAAGACTGTGTTGACAGTGATGTACTGTAGCTACCTTAAGGATAGTATTTAAATTTTTAGTGTAAACTTTTGATTCGTATTTTTTCTACTTCAGAAAGTAGTTTTTGAAATTTTGTAAGATAATGTACATATCTCATGTGACAGTCAGATTGTGTGTCTAATAGTATCAAAACACTAAAAAATATAGCTGCATTAATGGTTTATAGTATTAATATGAAAATTGACAGTTTTTATGGAAATGTCTTTATCGATTGGTTAAAACCATAATGTCGTATCTAATATAATGCAATATTCAATTGCTGGCTAATTGCCCTATTCATTTTTGCACTGTGATGTTTAAGTCAGTTTTCCAGTGAAAGATCTATTATATAGGTCTGATCACTTCAAATAATTACCATTCAATTCGTGTCCAGGAAGTGTAGTTTGGAAGGCTAGTCACTTTTAGAGCGTCTCTTCTCCACCATTCTCAGGTATTTAAGAGATTGTATCACACGATTATTAAATTGTTTTTATGTGCGATGGACATAAATGTTCCATATTCTCTGTAATTTTTAGTGACTTCCATATAATCGTGTGAAATTCTCATAGCTAGTCTGACTGAGCTGAGAGGGTTAAAGATGAGTTTCTTCCCTTGACCTGTCTCTCACGTAGACGATTTCCTCTTGTACATTGATATATTATAAGTATCCCAAATAACTTGCCGAAATCCTTCATAAAGTGCTATTTATGCTTGTGTAAAGATTGGAGCACATGTAATTCAACGTGCAGTTTTTAATTTATTCAGGTTTGAAGGAGTCTGAATGACTTAAAAAACTTTTCTAGTTATTCAAATTAATTCTTTCTGATAATTTAGTCAGTAACACAAACTTCTGTTTATTTCTTTAACATCAGCATAACAGCAATGATCAAACTGTTTTTGTTTAAATCATTTCCTATATAAATGTTAGCACGGTTACTGCATGTAATTAGTATGTATTTGGAATGTGTAACATTGTTCCTTAAATAAATGTTTAAAAAAAATAAGTTGCTAGCAGTGCTGCCTCTAGATCAAGGGGTCCCGAGCTCGATTCCCTGCCTGGTTGGGGATTTTCTCTTCCCAGGGACTGGGTGTTGGTGTGTTGTCCCTATCATTTCATCATCATTTTTGAACGTGTCTGAAATTGGACTGTAAAATGATTGGGACACTGTACGGGCTCTGATGACTGCCAGTTGAGTGTCAACAAACGCGAGACGGGGGCAACGACTAAGTGTGACTGTGCCTATTCGCAGTTAACTCTTTATCTTATTTTTGTAGATTTCAGCTCCAGTCAAAATTAACGTCTTGCTTTCATCGTTCATTGCTCGTTGAACGGTATATGGAATATTTCTTGCTAATTTAGGAACATTATGAACAGTTCCACTTATCCACCCATGCAAGCTGTTGTCCTGCGTCCCCCTTTTCGAACACATGGCGGGTGATATATCTTCTCAGTTCAGTCTGATTTAGTAAGCTGTTGTTCTCACAAGAATAGCATAATTGAACAGGTTTCTGAAACTTCTCTAAAGTCGATTTCAGTTCATTACCTAGTTCCCACGTGTCTTCGTTGTCTCATCAGGTGTTAAGAGCGGATCTCAAAGCCTTACCTTCACAGATCGTGTCTCACGGTAATGTATTCTGTCTAATTCGCTTAGCTATTCTGAATTTTACCACTCATTTTATGCAGGATATTTGTTCATGACGACCACGTGTTCGTGGATTGTGAGAAACGTTACATGAATCAATTACTGTTTCTTGGGTTTAAAGTTCCAAATTAAGTCTCAGAACTTCTTCTATGGTACAACTATTAACAGTTCATTCTTACTGATGAATTCTTGTTCACTTGCTTCGTGCACTCAAGCAGAGGGGATGACCGTTTGCCAACCACGTGCATACTGATGTAGTTTTTCTTTATTCTTATATTTGTCCCGAATCTCTGTTGTATGTGTATATGTGCGTGAATGTCGCCATTGAAAGATCCCTCTGACCCTGACCTCATTAATAATTAATGACTGATCATGACAGGGTCGCCAACATGCAGTTTTAATTTTGTAACTCAGCCGACAGCAATATTAAAAAATCATCCATCACACCCCCCCCCCCCCCCTTTAGTTGTATCGTTTACTAGTTTGTTCAGTTGTGTCTTTAATAAAAGTGATATTTTTACCAAAGCAAGTGCTTACATATACTCTCGCAAATTTCCATTTTTATGTGTACTGCTTTTCGTTGTGCACAAGGTAAATATGGCGAAGTTATTTATTTAATATTTAATCAACTATCTTAAATGTGCAGATCCAACAACACAGTTCTTTTAAATATGAAAGGTTTTTCTATCCTGTACAATGAAGAGCCAAAGAATCTGCTAGACCTGCTTAATATCCCGTAGGGCCCCCGTGAGCACGCAGAACTGCCACAACATGATATGACATGGACTCGACTAATGTCTGAAGTAGCGCTGGAGGGAATTGACACCATGAGTCCTGCAAGGCTTCCTATAAATCAGTAACAGTAAGAGGGGATGGAGATCTCTTCTGAACAGCACGTTGCAAGACATCCGAGGTATCCTCAAAAATGTTCATGCCTGGGGAGTATGGTGCCAGCGAATGTGTTTAAACTCAGAAGAGTATTCCTGTAGCTACTCTGTAGCAATTCTGGACGTGTGGGGTGTCACATTGTGCTGCTGGAATTGACCAAGTTTAAGTTTGTCGGGATTCACAATGGACATGGAGGGATGCAGGCAATCAGACAGGATGCTTACGTACGTGTCACCTGTCAAACTTGTATCTAGACTTACCAGGGTTCCATATCACTCCAACTGCATACGCCCTACACCATTTGAGAGCTTAGAGCTGTTATATTCTTTTGGAAATTCTCTGTCATCATAGTACACTTTGTAAATCATTATTCACATTGCACCATGAGATTTGGAACACTTTGAATATTGTTAGGATATTTCAATTTGAAATAGAAATCTAAATTACCTACTGCCTGCTTCCCGTTAGCTGTTGTGCTTTCGAGAAATCTGCACCAGTGCTGTCACAAGACGCGAGGTAAGTGGAGATTTTGATTAGGAGTATGTTGTTTTACTACAGTTGCACATTTAGTGTAGAGAGATATTGTATTCAAACGAGTTACGATTCAGTTCAAATTAGGTTATGTTTTGTGATAGGTTAGCAAGCGAGTTTAACGTTGGTGACACATTGTAAGGAAATTGGTTTGGTAATACGTACATTATTTTGTGGTAATACGTACATTATTTTTTGTAGAATGGTAGGTAAAATAAGGATAAATTTCATACAGAATCAAAAATATAGTGGGAATGTTACTCATTTATTCAGATTGCTAAGCAGCTGTGAAATGTCTATCGGACCCTGCATCGAGATCAAAGGTCATTACAGAATGCAATGAAGACCTTCGGGGACTAGGGGAAAGCAATAGAGTAAACCTGCTGTGGGTCCTTGGTCATTCAGGAATTACTGGCAATGAACAAGCTAACAGAATGGCCAGGACAGGAGTGATTGGACCTGTACTTGCATAACCGAAGATGGCGTCAAATGGCTCTGAGCACTATGGGACTTAACTTCTGAGGTCATCAGTTCCCTATGGACTCAGAAATATTTAAACCTAACTAACCTAAGGACAGCACACACATCCATGCCCAAGGAAGGACACAGAGGAAAAAGTCGCTAAATGTGGACTACGTGGTGAGGAAGACGAAACTGCAACACATCTAACCTTCCACTGCGAAGCTCTGACGATCGAACGACACAGAATCTCCGAGTCGGTAGAGCCTACGGAAATCTTGTTTAATACGGACTCAGTAATCAGTCTTTTACCACTTCTTAATGGCACCGGTTGCCAATACTAGAATCACAGGGAGCGACACAGCACAATGAATTCAATTTGCGTGGAGGCAACAGGGGTCTAGTACCATTGTTGTTTTTACTTCCCTGCATTAAACATATCAAATTAAAGGGTGTGGGAGTAAATTAGTCGGCTACAGTGGCAGAATAGCCAACCCTATAAGTACGGACCAGGTAGAAAACAGGCTTCTCTTCGCCTTGGACGAAGCTCTTGTACAGTCTGTCACCACAAAGCAGGGAGATCTCTGGGCACTTCTGGGCGAACGAGACGCGTGGCTTCCAAAATAGTTCGCTCAGCAGTGTTCCGGCAGACGCAACATGGGCGAACAAGTGTGAATCTGCGTATTCATAGTTCATTTTTATCTTATTTTTGTAGATTTGAGCTCCAGTAAAAATTGACGTCTTGCTCTCATCGCTCATTGCTCTTTGACTAGTATACGGAGTTTTTCTTCCTAATTCTGGAAAATAATAAACAACTGCACTTTGCCACGCATGCAAGCTGTTGTTCTGCTCCACCCATGTTCAAACATGTGGAATTGTGATATATATTCTCAATTCAGTTTGATATTACTTCGTTGTTTGGTCTCTCGGGTACAGCATAATTTAACAAATTTTTCAGAATTCACTAATTTCGATGTCAGTTTCGAATCTAGTTCCTATGTATCTCAGCACGTGTTAAGTACGGATCTGAGAACTTTAAGTTGGCAGATCGCCTCTCACAGTAATGTATCCAGTCCGATTTGCTTAGCTATTCTGAATTTTACCACTCGTTTTATGCAGAATTTTTGTTAGTGACGACCGCGAGTTCACACGTTGTGAGAAACGTTACATGTCACAGTTACTGATTCTCGGGGTAAAAGTTTCAAATTTGTTTCAGAACTTCTTCTGTGGTGCAACTATTAACACTTTATTCTTATCGATGAATTCTTCTTCACTTGCTTCGTGCAGTCAAACAAACTGGACGACCGTTTGCCAATCATGTGCATACAGGTGAAGTTTTCCTTTATTCTTATACTTCTGCCGAATCTCTATTATATGCGTATATATGCCTGGTTATCGTCGTTTAATAATCCCTCTGACCTTTCCATAATTAATAATTAACGTTAATTTGTGGTGGGGTTTGCAAATCGCAGTTGTAAATGTAATTTTGTAACTCATCAGAGAGTGGTATTAACAACAGCAGCAATCAACCATTTCTTAATCGTTTAGTCTATTATTAGTTTGTTCCGTTGTGTCTTCAATAAGTATGATATTTTTACGAGAGCACGTGCTTACGTATTCTCTCGCAAAACTTCCATATTTACTTCCTACTGCTATCCGTTGGGCAATAGATAGATATGGCCAAGTTATTTATTTAATATTTATTCAACTATCATAAATGTACAGATCCAGCAACCATTTTATTTAAACATTAAAGGCTTTTCTTTCATGTATATCCAGATACCGACTCCGCACCCTCCAAGTTACCAGATACCTCATTAAAACGGACACCTTCAACAGGAGCACCGATCCCCAAATCCGTCACGTACATATACCATTCAAAATCATGTCTGAGTTATGCAGGTTCGGATCGATCGCGATAGCCATGTGGAATCTTTGACGGTTTTCCGTGCCAGTTGTTTTGACAAGCACTTGGTGAGGCAATTGCAGATTCATAGGGAAAACTGAAACAGCAGCTGAAGGCGCGGGTGCGGCCTACCGCCTTTTAGTCTGATATATTGAACTTTATCAGTCCGAGAGTGGTATTTTGTTCAAAACAACGTTCTTGTATAGATCAGGTCTTTATCTGCCGAGATAGAGTTTAGTATGTTTTAACTGAACACCCTCACCTTTTTTTTATTTGAGAAACTTGGTCTCTTTGCCTGTGACGATATTGTGTACCAAGGGGCTGATAGGGTTGAGCATCTCCGTGTTCTCTCATGGACCCACAAAGCGAGAGACCAACGTAGAAAATATGGCTACGTTACTTAACCATGCCCGCAAAACTTGGAAATGCAAACATGAACACCAACCCTCACCCTGCAAACATGGCGACCCTTATTATAGCGCTGTGCCTCCAGTGTGCGAGCCCAGTATTTTTTCTGGCTCTCTTCGCCGGCCTGTTGTGGCCGTGCGGTTCTAGGCGCATCAGTCTCGAACCGCGTGACCGCTACGGTCGCAGGTTCGAATCCTGCCTCTGGCATGGATGTGTGTGATGTCCTTAGGTTAGTTAGGTTTAAGTAGTTCTAAGTTCTAGGGGACTGATGACCACAGATGTTAAGTCCCATAGAGCTCAGAGCCATTTGAACCATTTTTTGGCTCTCTTCAATTGTTGCTGTATGACCTCAGGTGTGACTTTGTCCGGCGTAACATCGTTCACAGACAGTAAAGTGGACAGTGGTGAATTCAGAGGGTAATTCCAAGTCAAGGAGATGGGTGTTGCCTTTCGAGTCTCGCGAAGACCCGAATTAAAGGCTGAGTTGAACCTCGGAATAGAAAAATTCCATTAGTGCAGAGATTCTGCGTCAAACGTGATTAGTGCAAATTTCAAATTACTGTTCATTGTTTCGGCAATCGAATGCCGAGGACAGTATGGTAGTTTGGTGAACAGAAACACTTAAATTGACTGGACAAAAAGGCTCAGTACTTTCACCAACAACTGTCTGAAGGTGGGCCAAAAGTGGAGAATAGTCTAGACAATTGGCGAATGGTGAAGGCCGTAGGCAGTCGACTGCACGGAACCAACTACATACACCCGGTAATGGCATCCCCGTAGTCTAGCTGTAGCGCCCTTGTGTAGTAATCAAAACGTCCTCGGTTCCGGGTGAGACACCCGCAACGACTTAATTTTTGATTAATAATGAATATTGGCACCCGAAGACTTCCGGGGTAAGAAGTTCCCCTCATTCTGCCAACGGCCTTGTTGAAGAGGGCGGAGGAGCGGACAGAGGTTCATCCCCCCACTCGTACTTGGGTTGGGAAACTGCCCCTAATGGCGGAAGAATCAGCAATGGTCAATGGCATGCGGATGCGAAAGGCTATGGAAACCACTGCATCAAAACACATAGCGAATATCCAGAGGATATGAAGCCTGTAACCTAAAAGCGTTTCTTGATGATTTCTTCATTGGCAATAGATTCCGGAAGAGTCCCCCTCTCGGATCCCCTGGAGGGGACTGTCAACGGTAGGTGACCATGAGAAAAACATTGAATACTCAACTAAAGGATACAGGGGGAAAAGATTGAATAGTCAACTATAGGGTAACGTTCTACGAGTCGGGGCGTGGAATGTCACAAACTTCTTCGTAGTAGGGAAGGAATAAGGTCTAAAAAGAGAGATGTAAATGCTCCATCTAAATATAGTAAGGGTCAGTGGACTTATATGGAAATAAGTCAGGGATTTCTGGTGAGATGAGTATAAGGCGATAACAATAATAGCAGAAAATGGTATAACGGGCTTAGGATTCGTTATAGATAGGAAGGTAAGGCAGAGTGTCTGTTACTGTGATAGCGTAGTTCTTATCAGAATCGACTGCAAACCAACACGGATAACGATAGTTCGGACATACATGCCAACGTCGCAAACTGAAGACGAAGAGATAGGGAAAGTGTACTAGGATATTGAAAGGGTAATACAATACATAAATGGAGATGAAAATGTAATAGTCATGAGGCACTGGAATGCAGTTGTTAGGGAAGGAGTAGAAGCATACGGGATAGTCAAAACGACCTTCACTGACAGTAAAAGCAAAGATGGTAACATTACCAGTGCACCGGAAATTCCACTGTTAAATGCAGAGGACAGACCAGTTAGGTGGAAAAAGTACACTGAAGTCATCTATTAGGGGGAAGATTTGTCTGATGTGATAAAAGAAGAAACGGGAGTCGATTTAGAAGAGATAGGGGATCCAGTACTAGAATCAGAATTTATAAGAGCTTTGGGAGACGTAGGATCAAATAAGGCAGAAGGGACGGACCACATTCCATTAGAATTTCTAATATCATTGGGGGACGTGGCACCAAAACAAACTATTCACGTAGTGTGTAGTAGTCTGGCGAAATAGCATGTGACTTTCGGAAAAATCTCATCCACACAATTTCGAAGACTGCAAGAGCTGACAAGTGCGAGAATTATCGCACAATCAGCTTAACAGCTCATGCATCCATGTTGGTGACAAGAATAGAATACAGAAGAACGGATAAGAAAATTGGGGATGTTCTAGATGGCGATCAGTTTGGCTTTAGAAAAGTCAAAAACACTAGAGAGGCATTCTGAGACTGCGGTTGATAATGGAAGCAAGACTAAAGAAAAACAAACACATGTTCATATGATTTGTCCAGCTGGTATAAGACTTCGACAATGTAAAATAATGCTGGTTTTCAGCAAATAACTAAAGACGTAGGTATGTTAACTTAAGGTTCACCTGATGTGGAACGTTAACGCATTCGCAAGTTCCTCAAAAACGTTCCAACAGTCACAAAACCTCCTCCACTTGTGGTAATTCATCTACCGCTTTTCAACCCTGACGTAATAAAGTCTATATCGGCGGCTGGGCGTCTGGTCTGTACGACGACGTCGTTTTGGTCAATTTTGAGGTGATAGCACACTCCATAAATTTGCCTCATCCAACCTTGATGATACCTTGCGTGCCCTTCGCTATTAATTCATGAAGTATTTCGGTGAGCTTGTTAAAGTAAACTACGTTCTTGTAGCCTTAGCGTCGAGGTACTCCAGCCAGGTTCCCCTCAACTGTATCTCTGTAATGATGCACATTTCATTGGTGAAGATTTTTTTAATAGATGCTGCTCTTTTCATTTAAATTATGACCAGCTACTGATGAAACAATTCTGGAGATTGAAATTTTGTCGTGTCTGCTATTTAAAAGCAGTGCAGTTTACCTTAAGGGGAGCTACCCTTTTCATTGCAATAATTTCGGACTTGCTTTAGTACACCTTTTTTGGGCATTTAAAGTTTGTCTGGTCTGCCAATAAAAAAATGGAGCTTCACTTTAATAAAAGTTATTATTTTCAGGGCGGTCATTAAGGGTACTCGTATGGAAAAATAATTTTGGAGTATTGAAGCCCTTCCTTCTCGCCTTTTACTGTAATTCAGGTGTTACCGTAATTATGGTCTTACAGAGGACTGTACAGCCCATTATAATTCTGATTTGCGCCTACAGATAGTGTGCTTACCATCGTGAGTAATCTTGGGCAGATGTTTTTACCAAGTTACGTTGGGTTGCATTGTCACCACATAAACGATGTCTGAATTGTATTCATGCAGCTTCGTCTTATTCTAAACTTACGTCGCCAACGGGCGTAACGCATTTGTTTTCTGTTTACTACTAGTTTGCGGTGAATTTTAATAGCATTATATAATTTTAAATCCAAAGTCAGTCTAACGAATTTCGAAGCCCTAAAAATAGGGGAATTTTCGGTCATTGCCAAAGTTTTATAAACAAAAGACGGTTTTAGGTAATATGGGAAATTTTTCTTGTAAAAAACTTGGCAAAATTGTTGTTTTTTTTTAGAAAAAATAGGGGCAAATGAATTTGTGTTAGTGTTCTGTTGAGTGAAATACCGTTGGTGTTGTCAACGGCAAATGCTCTTCGTTGTTGTCTGGCCCAGTCGTAAGATGCAACAGCGTATTAGGGTGGTTGAAGGGTCTGCAAGACATCGTAATATCCATGCTGTGCAAACAGTAAAGTTGTGCAGTTGAGAATAATGATAAGGCCGGTGGCCTCGGGATACTTATAATATATTAATATTTTTTGTCTGAACATACTTCGCTTATACTTTTTGTGTATTTATTAATTCAGCTAATTAGACTAATTAAATTTCGCCACTTGGTACAGTGCTGTTACTTATGTGGCTGTAGGAACACTTCTGCGTACGTCAACTATTCTAGTGTTCAGTATATGGTATGTGAGAATATTATCCTTCCTTAATGTTCAGTAGACCGCTACTGAGTGCACCCCTTGCGGCATTCCTAGTTACTACGTGTAACGGATTCATTTTTGCCTTTACGATAAATGAATGTGAATGGACAGAATTAAGTGTGTGTGTCACTAGTCTTGAGTAACACTGGAAGCTCCGCTCGACACTTCCAAATCAGAAACTACATTTACTAATGATTGATTAAAAAATGTGTCTCTTTAACCCCTAGGCACCATGTAATATCAGAAACTATCATTAGTTGCTTGTAGGAAATATTAATTTTATTGACGTGTTGAACAAATCACTGATTTGAAAGGAGAGCAATGGAGTTTTAAGCGAATCGTTGACCGCTTTAGTTCCTCGCACGTTTCAATCGATGCTCAGTTTGATCGTCCTCTGTTTCCGTTTCTCTTCTGTCGTAGGTGTTCGAGCGAATGACACACTTTCACTCACAGCTGTGTTATAATGTTATATGGCTATTTAATTTCCGTTAGGTCAGGAAGAAAGGCATTTATGTAAAAATACAACTGTACTGAGCATCAATGCAGCAGGTAAAATGGACTAGATGTATAATTAGTTTGACAGTTGGTCGTGAGCCAAATGAACTCACTATTATTTGTCATTTGCATGATGAAGAAGAAAATGTTATATACTGATAGTTATGGCAGTCTGTGTATAATATTGCTGTGGCAGATGGATACGTAAAAAGATAACGTTCTCAAATATTTGTCTAAATGCAGTCACACATGTAAAAAGAGAGAAATAATCGTACATATTTGATAGAAATCATTAATTTTATTTTATTGTTTGTTTAAATGGAGTTCAGTGACATTTAAGATTAATTAACATTCTTTTACAAGGGTACTTTTAAAGTAAGAGGTCGAAGATATTTTATTAATTCATTTAATAATTCATTCACTTTAAATATCTGTGAGTAGGTGTCCCCATTCACTTTTCAGACAAACAAACTATTTATTCCTCATTATCTCCGCCCGAACCACCAGCACTGTCTATGATGAAGAGGCATCAGTGGGATGTCCTTCTGAGCCACTATACTTGGTTTCACATGAATATATTCATTGGCTAGTGAAGTGGTATACTCGTCCACTTTGCACACAGGCAAGAGTCCCAGCCCTGACATTCTCCATCCAGCACCACTATCTCATTCTCCAATAATGAGGCATTGATGATATGCCCTCCTCATACACTGTTCTAAGTTCATCATCAATATGTTCACTGGCTAGTAGAAAAGCTGATGTCACCACCCAATTTGCGATCACCCAAGAGTCTTAGCCGTGACATTCACTGGCCAGTATGTCTAACACGTCCCCAACATTGGGGCATTGTTGGGATATCCACTGTAATCAGTTCCTCACGAACATGTCTGTTGGTCAGTGAGTCATTATTCCTGCCCAGTTCGTACACGCACAACAGATTTGCACTGATGTTTTTCACCCAGCACCTACACACCCTTTCTGACGACGAGGAACTGGTGAGACGCCCTCGTCATGAATACGTTTAGTGGGTAGCGAGGCGGTGTGCCCGACCACCGTGAGGGCTCACGATGGTCTTCGCCCCGACTCTCTCCGCCCAGCACCTCCGACACCCTCTCCGGCGGCGAGGGATCGGCGGGATGTCCTCGTCACACTCCACCACAGGCGGCTCGTGGATCTCGGCAGTCGTCACAATCATCCAGCCATCGTTCACCTGCACACAAAAGCAATTCTTCCCTTTAGAATAAATAAGACTTTCTTTGTGCCACAACAATAGCAATAATTCTACAAGATGACTCGTATGGACAAAGCGTGTATTAAGAGAGAACGACTTTCTATTTTTGTGTGTGATCGAAAGAAAGGGAAGAGTTTTCATGCATAATCATTAACGGTGACAAGGATCATATTTGTTATCTTCCAGGATGAACCAAACTTGAGCCACTTTATATTGGTCTCAGAAAAGGGTATGTTGTATGTAATCAACTCATCACTTAGTAGCGAGTTATCAATGAGGTTGTGTCTTTAGTGCCGCCTTACCTTCCCGATGACTTTGCCGCAGGCTACATCAATGGCAGCAGGCGGTGGCCGGGACTTCTCCGCCTGCGCTGCCAGCAGAACCAACTCGTCCACGTCTGAGCGCAGCCGCCAACGCGCGGCGCTCATCCTCTGTGGGAGATTTGTTTGTTACAAGCACGTTTACACGAATCCGCAAAAGAAAAGTTGTTATTCTGTGATGGTCTATTTGTAACTTCCAGTAACTAAGATAGATTAACTAAATCCAGAAAGCGTTACAGTAATCAGTGATGTAAAGTAATTATCTTAGTAAAAATGGATGCACCTAAGAGTAATTTCAGTTTTTCCAATAAATCTCGGTATTCCTCACCTCTGGCTTTCCAATCAAATCGACGTCTATCAGGTCTCCGTAGAAGTCTTCCTCTGCCTCCCTCCCAGACCGGAAGCAGAACACGCCCAAAAGCCTTCGGAACATCTGCGAAGAAGAAAAATAGATATCACATGACGTACTGACCAGACAGAACTACAGCGTGTTCATTATGGACTCCTGGACAGTTAGAAAGATTGCAGTGGGAACAGGGCCAGTGTCCTACGAAGATTTCTTACTAATGAGTATGCACATATGGAGACAACACCACCAGAAACGTCGATACCTCTCATACTGTAGGATTTTAACGAAATTCGAATATCTGCTCACGAATAATTTGCAAATTCTGATCAAAGTAACGGTATAGATAATAGAATAATACATGTAAACCCAACATATTCTAAGAACCAAATCTATGATTCAAGCCCAGTCTCGTTGTGGGGACGTACAGTGCCAATTAAAACAGGGACACAGTTTTCGAAAATGTGTTGTGATACGTGATGTAAAAAGTGAGGATCTTCAGTGTACATTTCGGAACAATGTACGAACAATACACATGATATCATGCGACAGAACTTAGTATTACAGGTTACCCGCGTGGTACGTTTTTCTTTTTCTTTTCCGTGTCTTTCTCTGTTCTTCGAGTCAACTGGCACCACAAGGACAAACAATGGTTCACACTAGTTACTGTTGCCCGACTTATTTGCTCTCTGTGCAAATTTCCACACATTCTTTGCCTTACCATTTTAATGCTTCTTCTACAAGTAAAAAGGTACCATTAATTTGCCCATAAATGGCACCAAAAGAGTGCGAGATACTTGTGGCAAATGGCCAAATGTCCAGCATGTAGAGGATACCTTGTACTTTGGACAAGAAGGAAGATTTGAGTGATTTAGCAATGAGTTATTTGCGCTTTATGCTGCTCTAAATGAGTTAAAATTACCGTTCAGCTACGTCCATTTTTTAAGTTGTTCTAAGGCCATTTGCTGAGGAGAAAGATGAAATGGCGCACGTGAAAAGAAAATGTCAACTTGCTGCCACGTCGTTGTCCTGCTCGGCCGCTGTCGATGTTGTATACTCAGTTTCCCTTTGTGATGTCAATACTTGAAAATATAGACCTGAGTTACAATAAACTCTAAAAATTCTCATAACCAGATGGTAATCGTTTAAGACTGTAAGCGACGGATGCTCACTAGTAACTGAGTTGCTCAACTTTTTTCCTTACTGAAGCTAGTAAAACCACCTTCATTTGGAGGTGGAGTAGCAGAGAGAGCAACAATATTAACATCTCATGCAGTCATTGTTTCACTTGGGACAGAATGAAAAGTGTTGACGTTTAGAAGCAAGTGTCTTTCGATTACTCCATTCACACTGAGAGGCCTGGTTTAATTAGTTTCACGTGCAGTGCCTCAGACAGAATGCGTTGCTCACTTGGCAGTGAGGTGAGACTCATCACCTTCTCCTTGAAATTGCTTCACAGCGTATCTCGTTTCTAACGGTTTGTGTCCTTCGGAGATTCCATTGAATGATAATTGATTCACAGCTGCTGCTACTGGAAAGCTCTCAAATGTAACACTCAGGCTCAAAGGAACGCACTCGCAGATGCCACCAAATATGCGGTGCTGATGTACACATAACTCGCAATGGCGTTTAAATGTCGAGCACGACAAGAAAAGATGAAAGTGGGAAGAGAGAGAGATAGAGTAAATGATCCACCTTCGTTTCCTGCAAATATAGAAGTAGATACCTCTATTTGGAAAGGACACTCCCAGAGTAGAGTAGCAAGTCCACAGTCTTCTGACTAATAAAATACAGCACGTTATAATGTTTTTTGAATATTCCACAGAAAATAAATTAGCGCCCAATATCCGAAGGAAGTGTAGTGGGACGTCTAATAATCTCTTTCTACACACACGGTTTATCACGAGATATCTACGGGAATGCAATAAATTGGTTGACACCGAAAGTGAACCTGAAATATACCACACGTTGTGATCTTACCAATTTTTTAAATCGACTGATAACTTTGACACATTCACAAGAGAAAGAAGTAAAAGATAATTATTTAAATAAAACTGAATTTTGAATATACCACATCATTACATAGGACTAGAAAGTGTAAAATAATTTCTTACAGTCCTATACATATTCTTATCCTTATTAAGATAATGGTGCAAATTTGTAATTGTGAACTTTTAGTATCCATGGTAGTTCTTGTAAGATTAAAAACGGAAAATGTGAATCACATGCAATATAGCTTCACGTTAGTCAGCAGGTGAATTATCCGTGCATCAGTTATGTATTGGGTGTGTCCTACGTTTTTCGTTTTAAATGTTTCAAGTATTTTCGTAGACATTACAAATTCACGATCACAACTTTCCAAGACACTCTACATGTTGTTCGTAATCCGTATGGAGCTATGAGAAATCATTTTATACCTTTCAGTCAGATTTAAAACAGTGTTACACTAAAAAGTGATTTTTCCTCTCAGTAGTTGTTTTCTGTTACTTACTCTTCGGTGGGTGAAATTTTATCAGTTGATTTCATACGTTTTGATGAGTTTACAACGGAGTCTGTGATATATTTCAGGATTAAATTAGTTTATGTTCACCTGACTTGAAAAATCTGTTGATTTCTCCTACGTTTATCTTAGGATGTTACCGTATGGGAAAGAACATCTGACTTCACACGGAGTCTTACCACCTACCGTTCATTCCGCGGTCCATTCGCGACTGGATCAGAGAAAGGGGGAGATGGCAGTGGTGCATGAAATACACTCCGCCGCATACCAGGCAAGACAGTGAGTTAATATTGCATTGGCGGACATGTCTGAGCTACGCTGGAAGTTTCAAGACTCTAGGTCACCTTTAAGTTGATTTGGAATCAATTTCGAAATCTGCACCGAAGAGACTGACAGACAAGGAATCGAACTAACAGGAACGTGCTTGAAAGTAGCGCATTTATGGTGATGTGATGTTGAAGATAAACCCTAAGAAACCATGAACCGAGCACAGCTCAACATTCAGATAATCAGTAAGTTGATAAATACGTCTCAAGTCAAGTGTAGAAGTCTAAAAACTAAACTCCAGCAGAACAGACCAGAAAGTCCCCACCGTGTCATCCCCAGCTGATAAGCGTCGCTGGAGGCGGATATGGAGGGTCATGTGATCAGCAAACCGCTCTCCCGGACGTATGTCAGTTTACGATACCGAAGCCGCTTATTCTCAATCAAGTGTCTTATCAGTTGGCCTCACAAGGACTGACTGCACCACGCTTGCCAACAGCGCTCCGCACACCGCGTGGTCACCCATTCAAGTGCTAAACCAGCCCGACAGCACTTAACGTCGGGGATCCGACGGGAACCAGTGTTATTTGGTCCCTGGGAAGAAAATGTATCACCAAGGATGACGTTTCCTTTCTCTTACGCTCTGAATCAACTTGTAATTCATCCTTAATCTCTACATTTCTGAGGCGATATATTCTGCTGCACACTATAACACTGCGGACAATTCCTATTTATCCTGCTCAAATCTTTTTGTGTGGAAAATCAAGTAAGATTCATGGAACATAGTAAGTACTGCCATGACGTTCTCAACTTCATCTTTCTCTCTTTCGTCGTTTGTTTTTGTTGCGCGTTCTAGTTGTTACTCAGTTTGCGCTACATTTTAGGATGCTGGTATTAATTTTATTCACTAAACCTCGTCATTCGATCATACGCGTAGAGAAGAGTATTAAAACATTTTCTCTGTTGACCTTTATGCCGTAGCTGATACTGCGTTGCCAAGCACTGACTATGTCACCCACGTAGAAACTGAAAAGAGGTGGAGACAGGTTACATACTTGTCTAATTCTCTGTTTTAATGTTACTTATTCAAACAAGTTCTTTATTCTCGATCATAATTTTTGTCTCTTTGTAACAGCTTCAACAGACTTGAAGCCATTTTTTGCATAACTGACTCATCACACGTCTATTGCCTTTCTCAACAGCATTTTCATAATCTATAAACATTATAGTGTCTCTAACTTAAATTCTTTCCTCTTCTTTAACTGGTGCCTTACACTAAAATATACTCTCATTACAGGATAGTTCTCTTATAAAGCAAAAAATGCACATGCATCAATACTCGCTGTTAAATACAATAGTAAATAGCTAATGGTAAACGCGTTTTTGTGTACTATTTCTACTGGAACAAAACGTGATGTGCGCGAACAGACAATGAACATTATTTTACTTGGAAGTGATTTGGTAGCAGTTGGAATTTTTTTATCCTCCCCTGCTCTTACGTGGCATTGAGAAGGTTGCAGCGCTTTTTGTTTCCGTTGCTCGTTACCACTTGGCTACTGACGTCCGACCGATGTTTGGTCATCTTCGCCTCGCTTAATTAACCAATCAGTTATGAACTTCACAACGAAACCTATGAGCTCGGAACACTGTAACTGTATTTGTACACAAAAGAAGCTACGTAATCTAGATACACAGGCATACCCTTTACAGGAGGTCATATCGTCGTCCTCTTTATCGGAAGTCGAGCGATATGCTACACTTGCAAGGAGTATTAAACGTAAAATGAAGCAAACAGTCTTAAGCTGTGTACTGCTGACATATTCATACCCAGGTATAGGCCTTTTGGCGACAAGGCCCCTATTAGTTGAATAAGTGCTTAACTGCATTAGCGTCAGTGGGAAAGAGTGTAAGACCGAGGATGAAGTTTTCATCCTGCAACGAAATGTGTTTGAGAGAGAGAGAGATACAGATAGACAGCCAGCAAGTGTCCTAATAAAACCATCGTCAAAAGTGGCGGCTTTTAGTGTAATGACTCGTGACATAGTAGGGTAGAGAGAGAGAATGGGGAATCGGCTGTCCACTCTTCAGTTTGCAGACTAACGAAGAGGGAAGAGTTTGACCACATGCCAGCGGCCCGCGTTCCCTCACGTGTGTACCATCCGCCCCAACTCCTCCACCCTGTTACAGTACCAGAACATAATTTATCCCTTTACATCGTTATAATGCACTTAGACGTGGAACATCCATTTAAGAAGTTTCTTTATTCACTTCGTTTAACAATAAACGTTAATTTCAGAAGGCAAAATATTATTTTCAATAATCTACGATTTATCCAACCGCTGCAACGCTAAGAATATTTGTTCTCCAGAGAATTGAACAGGACAATTTTCTTAGGAAATTTAATGCAGCTGAACTGAACACTGGATTGCATTTTTTCTCAAAGCAGTCCGCCTGTCTGGACCATTAGCATAATATTCATGTCAGTCCCTCATACTACTACTCAAATTTAACAACTATAAGAATTTTTTTCTTGATACGACCTATCTGATCTTCGTTGGCTGGGCTATGAACAATATACACAATCTTGATAATAAACAGAAGATGTATGACATAACATCATTCACTATGCTAATACGACGCAGAATAAAGTCAGCACAAAACCAGTAAATCATCTCGAAAATGAAAACAAAAAACTTCCTGAGTTTCAAGAATGTAAAGAACTCAGCAGGCTACATCAGTTACCGAAATCATGCCCACGATATAGTGAAAGTCCTTTCCTAGATTGAATCTCAAGTCGCATTGGAAAGGATTTCTCTTGTCATTCTCGTTAAAATGTAGCTGATGTGATTAAACATCCAAAGTATAACCAAATACAAGCGATCTGATGCGTGAGCTGCAGCGTTCAGCAGCAGTAGATTATAGTGACATCAACAGCAAAGGATGTTAGCGTGGGTAAGAGATGACCGAGAGAAGATGTTGACTGATCACTTACGGTTCCGTACTGCGTCAATCCAACGCTGGCTTTGTAAGTTCTTTTGTCGGAAGACTCTTCTCGACAAGCCCTTCAGATATTCAAATAATGAACTTCTCTCACGAAGAAGAAGCTCTAGAGCACAAGGAACAGCACAACGAAAATCACCTAAGCACACACAATATGTTTACGCAATACGATTCGCTATCGCAATGTCCACGAAATGTTGTGCGACATTTCATTGTTGACAAATTTGTCTGGGACCTAAGTGAAATAGCGACGATTACTTCCGACTGTAGCCGGACAGTTTGCTAACCATACATGTAATATGTGACTGATCTGCCAAGCCCACAAATTCCCAGATCAACTGCAATTCAGAAGTGCATGTACTATAAACTATGAAATTTGTCACTTTCCCTGCTGACCATGTTAGTACCGGCTTTAAACTTCTACCCTAAAATTCTTTGTTGCCTATTAAGCGAGATAAAGGAATACCATACAGTGAAAATATTAATTTTAAATTAACAACAGCCTCAGTTACAGTGTTACCTAGATTTACCTACGTTTCAGTTGGGATAACCCAACCTTCTTCAGAATAAATGGAGCTGTGATTTGTCCATAATGGACAACGTCAAAAACTAAAAATTGTAAATAGTAATACATCGTCATATTGCAATAACTTATCTGGGAAACAGCTTCGGCCCCAATTCGCGATCGCAGTACGCCAGCAACGGATAAGTTATTGCAATGTGACGATGTATTACTACATTATAGTTTTTAATTTTTGACGTTGTCCATTATGGACAAATGGTTGTTCCTTTTATTCTGAAGAAGGCTGGGTTACCCCAACTGAAACATAAGCAAATCTAGGTAAATACTGCAACTGCGAGTGTTGTTAATTCAAAATTAATATTTATATAGTTGCTGACAGGGCCGCGAAATGTTGAAAATATTGAAAATACCCCAAAATGAAGCTAATATGCTGGTAGAAGCCGCTGGCTTTCCGATCACCTACGCGTTGGTGCCTGGATAACTGTGTAACAATTTTGCTACAAAAAGAAGCAGTTGACTTACACACATTATTTACATATTTCTTCGATGATTGCAACGTGTCTCTTTGGCCACAGGAGTACCTCAATTCATTTTTTCATGTACAGTGAAATGATGTGGCAACTACTTATGAATGTGAACATATCCGAAAATTCACTTCTTTTCAAGTTTGAATAACATTGGGTAAGCAGTTGGGCGAAATATGTTTGCATCAGACACTTAACACGAAATTTTGACATTTATAAGCCGACCCCCTGAGTGCGTCTGTGGTTCGTTGCGATGTGCAGATGACCCTTCTTTAAAGCCTGAATAAAATTAAGATGGGGTCCGAATAGGGCGAGCATTGAAAGAAACTAAGATATAAGATGCGATTATTTCCAGAGGCTACTATAATTCTCAATGACGACACATCAGATACAATGACAGACGTGCAGAGGGTGCAGCTGCGTTTCGAAACAAAATCGAAATGCGTGTGCGGCAGAAAATATTGCGTCGCCTAAGAGCATTAAGATCATTGCTAAAGAAGATGTACACACACGTTTGTATGTTAAGAACGTGAAATATTGTGTGATCATACGAAATTGTTAGAGACGTGAGACTTTGCACACAATTCGTAGGTCAGCTGCGTATACCAAATATTCGGAAAGCAGGGACAGAGTGGGACACATCGAGGTCACCGAAGCGCTTCCTAAAACACATTCTAAGCAAATTATCCATACAATATTTTCCGTAGTTTCTACAAACATAAATATTTCACGAAAACCCTAATTACTTGAAAATTGTCAAAACATCTACAACAGGAACACGTTTTTGTGCAAGGATTCTACTCGAACAAAATGTGATGTGCGCGAACAGACACAGAACATTATTTTCCTTAGCAGCAGGTGGATTTCATTTTACTCTGTCCAGCCCTCATGTTGCATTGTGAAGTTTGCAATTTGTTTCGCTATTCTTTTCGTTGCTCGTAGGTGGTCAACTGCCGACGTCCAACCCATGTTTGGTCGCCTTCACTTCACGTCATTCACTACTCAGTTACCAACTTCACAACACAATCTAAGAGCTACCTACACTGTGAATGTATCTTTGTACCAAAGAGGGCAGATAATGCAAATACACAGACAGACCCTTTAAAGGAGAACACATGCTCGTTCACTTTATCGGAACCTGTGCGACCCCTTAGAGTAGCAAGCACTGTGAAATGTATAATGAAGTCAAATTTTAATGCTGTCCACTGCTGACATATTCGAAACTAGGTATATGCCTTTAGGCGGCAAGGCCCCTTTTAGCTATGTAAATGTCTCGCTCTCATTGTGCAACGAACTGTCTGTAAGTGTTTGAGGGTGAGAGAGAGAGAGAGTGAGAGAGATACAGATAGAGAGCCAGAGATCGACCTAATAAAACCTTGGTCAATACTGGCGGTTTTTTAGTGTAGCTTCTGGTGACAGAGTAGAGTAGAAACAGAGGGGAATCGCCTGGTAGCGCTTCAGTTTGAGGCTAATAAAGAGGAAAGAGTTTCATCAAATACCAGCTAACTGCATTCCCTCACGTGTGTGCCATCCACACACCCACCACCACAATGCTACAGAGAATTGAATAGGACAATTTTCCCAACTAATTTAATATAGGTTACTGATTACAGGAATACGTTTTTGTTTCAAGCAACCCATTCCAATTTATTTAATAAAAGTAAAATATTCATCTTTAACCCAACCCCGCCCCCCCCCCCCCCCTCTTCCTCAACACATCCCATCCCATCTCCCTCCTATACTTTTTAGCTCACATCTCACCGGTCTGGACTTTTAAGTATAATATTCATATCAGTCCCTGCTACCACTAAGCACAAATTTTCAACAATATAAATTTTCACCCACATTTTTGGTCTTCGTTGACTATGAACAATATAAAGAACCTTGGCCATCTCCGGAACATGTAAGACATAAAAAGCCTTACGTTATGGTAATATGACACAGAATATAGCCCACACATAGCCCCTAAACCCTCTTGATGGTGGACATATACACCTCTCGAAATTTGAAGGATATAAAGAGTTCGCCGGCCACGGTGGCCGAGCGGTTCTAGGCGCTTCAGTCCGGAACCGTGCGACTGCTACGGTTGTAGATTCGAATCCTGCCTCGGGCATGGATGTGAGTGATGTCCTTAGGTTAGTTAGGTTTAAGTAGTTCTAAGTTCTAGGGGACTGATGACCTCAGATGTTAAGTCCTATAGTGCTCAGAGCCATTTTTTTTATAAAGAGTTCAGCAGGGTGCAACAGTTACCGAAATCATGCCCACGATTTTGTAAAACTGGTCTCATAGGCTGAAGCTCAAGTCGGATAACTGGAAAGGTTTCCTTTTCCCTTTTTCATTAAAATGTAGCGTGGCCGTTAAACATCCAAATCAAATCAAAGACAAGCGATTTCATGCGTGTGCTAAGGCGCGCAGCAGCAGTAGTTGACAGTGACATTAACGGCAAAGGATGTTAGTGTGGACGAGAGATGACGGAGAGAAGTTGTCGATGTTCACTTACGGTTCCGTACTGCGTCACACCCAACGCTGGCTTTCGAAGTTCTTCTGTTGGAAGACTGTTCTCGAAAAGCTGTTCAGATATTCAGTTAATGAGCTTTTCTCACCAAGAAGACACTCTAGAGCACAAAGAATAGCACTACGAAAATCACGCAAGCACAGACAATGTGTTTACGCAACACGATTCGCAATCGCAATGTTGCTACGCAACTGCCCTCCTGATGACGTAGGATATTTCATTGTTGACAAATTTCCCTGGTACCCAAGCTAAAGAACGACGACCTCCTCTGACAGTAAAATAGTACCGTACTAACTACACAAAATAAGTGACTGCAATGTTCATCCGCAGTATTAGATTTTCCTCTTAAGTAAAATTTAATAATCATCTCTCTTTGATAAGCCTGTCAATGAAGATGATGAGGTGATATAAGCTATTATAAACGAGAACAGCTGCAAAAATATGTGCGATGAATTGGGGTAATAAGTTTTTCTTAATGTCACGTAGTCCACTATCGCTATAGTTTTATATTTCGCTTATGACACCACGTTGTTTTGGCTTACCTTACTGTTACGGTAGATCATTTTGTTATGAGCTGTGTAGTGGTGGTGAGGGCTACTTCTGAATGCGCACAAATTTGAAACATCTGCTTCTTTTGAAGTTTGGATAACACTTAATTTCTAGTTCGACGAAATATGTTTGCACCAGACACTTACCACTACATTTTTAGATTTGTTGGCCGACGCACTTAGTGTATCTGTGGTTCGTTGCGGTGTGTATATGCATCTTGTATAGTATCCGAATCATTCGGGCGTCAAAAGAGACTAAGAAAACGATGTAATGGTTTCAAGTGCCACTGCCCCATGATGACAGTTTCAGGACGATGGAGAAGATTCTAAGAACAAATTCAATTAGCCTGTAAAGTTCCGGTTCAAAACGATTTCAAAAGTCGTATACGGTAATAAACACTGAGTCCCGAATGAGAATTACCCTCTATAGTAAAGAGCATGTACACACACACGATTGAGGGTTAGGAATGCGAAACGTTATGTAGTGGTATGAAGTGAGAGCATATGGCGCTGTGGTCACCACCGTCTGGCGGTTGCGTACGTTAACCACTGCTGCCATGTTGGTGGTATTAGGAAGGGGTAGGCTCCTCGTCAGCGCTGAGTACTACACGCTCATCTCCATACAGTTCAACACATGACTTTTATGTATTTGTTTTTACTCATGTATCTTGTATTTTCCTTTAGACTTTTATCTAAATACAAAAGTAAACCAGATGTTGTACATGAAATGACATGAAGATAGCACGTAATGTTTTAACTTAATTTCAGATGTGTTAGTGTAACTAATCATCGTAGTGTTTAAGTTGGAAAAATCTACATTAAATATCTGCATAAATTATTGATTAGAATTCTGTATGAAATATGTATTTCAGTAAATAATAAGTTTGAAAACCAAATCTATTCTCTAATCATTGCCTTCAAACATGGTTCTTATGGCTCTACGCTCAATGGGACTTAACATCTGAGATCATCAGTCCCGCAGACGTAGAACTACTTAAACCTAACTAACCTAAGGACATCATACATATCCATTCCTAAGGCAGGATTAGAAACTACGACCGTAGCAGCAGTGCGGTTCCGGACTAAAGCGCCTGGAACCGCTCGGCCACAGCTGCCGGCTAATCTTTGGCCATTTGCCACATACATATACAACGTACATTAGTCTGGAGTCCAGAGGCACATGCTACTGGCCTGTTGTACTACGCTGCTTTGAAACATCAAAAAGTTTGTAATTTGATTCATGACTAAGTTACTATACAACACTACACTTCGCAGCACTATACTACATTAAAGCCACAGTACATTAGACTTCTTTAACCGTTATCAGAACCAAGCTAGATTTTTCATTTGTCTGGATCGTTAACCACTGGCAGACTGAGGCACAGATCAGGTTTCACTGGGACCCTGCTACTGCCACTCAAGTTGTATAGATTGGGAGGTGACTGTCAGGGACTACTCCACGAGGCTCATTTCCCCTCACCTTGTGAAAGGTTGCTCTAGGTGGATGTTCTGCTATGGTGCAACTAGTCGTCTTTAGGTGTGGCCTTTTCCTTGATGTATCTAGCCAATGTAGGCTTGCAGTTCATATGCTAATACACACATCAAAAAAAGTTTTCCATCACCCCAGTTCCCAGAAATCCTGAAGATACACGTTCGCTGTGGATTCCGTATCAAAGATACAGTCCCTTTGACTGTTCAGAGATGTCACTAAACCCGCCCAAAGGTGTAAAAAACCATGCATGAGCTGCTCCTATTAGACGACGGGGGATCGATAGCCGATCAGATCCAGTCATTCCGCCAGGAAGGAGGTACACGGCTCATGTAGTCTGTAGTTCCATCGTGCCTAGACGGTCCATACCGCGGTTTGATCGCGTCCGCATTGTTACTCTGAGCCAGGAAGGGCTGTCAACAAGGGAAGTCTCCAGGCGTATCGGAGTGAAACAAACGATGTTGTTCGGACATGGAGGAGATACAGAGAGACAGGAGCTGTCGATGATATGCCTCGCTCAGGCCGCCCAAGGGCTACTACTGCAGTGGACGACAGCTACCTAGCTACCTACGGATTATGGCTCGGGGGAACACTGACAGCAACGCCACCGTGTTAAATAATACTTTTCGTGCTGCCACAGGACGTCGCGTTACAACTCAAACTGTGCGAAATAGGCTATATGCTTTCAACCTGAGGATCGTCGGAGACATGTTTGGAGGCAACCTGGTCACGCTGAACGCCTTAGACACACTGTCCAGCGACTACAGCAACGTGGAGGTTCCCTGCTGTTTTGAGGTGGATTATGTGGGGCCGACGTACGCCGTTGGTGGTCATGGAAGGCGACGTATCGGCTGTACGATACGTGAATGCCATCCTCCGACGGATAGTGCAACCATAATAAAGGGCAGTATTCTGCGAGGCATTCGTCTTCATGGACGACAAGTAGCGCATCCTTCGTGCACATCTTGTGAATGACATCCTTCAGAATAACGCAATCGGTTGACTAGAGTAGCCACCATGTTCTCCAGACATGAACCCATCGCGACTCTGAGGGATCTACGACAAATCGCCGTTGAAGAGTTCGACTACCTGAATCAGCAGTACGATGATGAACTGGTGTATATTATGCCACGACGAATACAGGCGTGCATCAATGTAAGAGGATGTGCTACCGGGTATTAGACGTACCAGTGTGTACAGAAATTTGGACCACCACCTCTGAACGTCTCGCTATCTAGTGGTACAATATGCAAAGATTGGTTTTCATGAGGAATAAAAAAGGGGGAAGTAATGTTTATGTTGATTTCTATTTCATTTTTCTGTACAGGTTCGGAACTCTGGGAACCGAAGTGACGCAATTGGAGTCTCTTTTTTTTTTCTCTTCGAGGTGTGTGTTTTCGCTGTCAGCAATTTCCCCTTGTGCCACACCTCCTATTTCCTTATTATGTCATCGACTGTTCCATAACCAAAGATGCTCCTATCGTAATCTGAAACGTTTTGTCTAGTGGCACATTCTCAGACGATGTGGTCAAGTGTGACAACTGCCCCATATTCACAAGTGTCTGTGATGTCTGGTTGTATTTTCTGCATTTAAGAAGGATATGGGCCATTTCCCGTCAGGTAGTGTGTAGGTTCCTTGGTCGGGAAGAATTATGACATGTGGATCTTTCTTATATGTTACTTTGGAAATGTTTAGTTCTCCTTCCTGTTTTTGCCTCTTCCCAGAAATATTGCCATTTTCTATCGGTGTATGTCTTCATTTTCTTATTCAACGTGGCTCTTGTGCCCAGTATCTCCTTTACTGTTCCATATTTTCCCTTTACGAACCAATACAGTATACCTTACTTTATTGTGGCTGTGTCAAGATTAGCAAGTCTAATATCACCAGGAGTGCCACATTCGGTATTGTTCTATACAAAACTCTAAGGCATAGAAGCACACTTCCCTGTGCTTCCCGTAGAGTGTGGGCTGTCCTTACCTTTCTGGCTGTACGAACCCAGACACTCAACCTGTACCTCACAACAGCGTTAGTATTGCTTTTTGGTACGTTGTTACTGCACTTAGATTTATATGCAAATTTCTTTGGAATGTTGTTCTTATTTTGTGCAGGATTTTAATGTCTCTCTGGCAGACGATATCTACATCTGTATGAATATCAAGCTTTTCTTCCCTGTTTAAACCAAGGTACCTGTATATAACTTTTCTTTACATGGGTAGGTCATTTATTCTGATTGTGGGGTCCCTCGATTTTAACGATCTTCCTAGTCCAAAGATGCCCCTTTTCCAAAGACTTTGCTGATATCATCTTCCGTCACTGCCTTTGAAGAAGCTGTCGACGCTGTCAGAGGATTCGGCTGAAGAAATCAGACGTGAAAGCTGCCAAGCAATTAGGAAACACAGCCCAGAAAGAAGTAATGTTTCCAAGGAAAAGAGATTTGCGGTATAAAAGCTGCGTGGGGATGCTGACACAGTCGTGCTGCGTGCTGATAAAAGTAATGCGACCGTCCCTTTGCTTCAGGAAGTCCACAAGGAAAATATATGTGGTCAACTTAGTTCTGGTGCATACCGGAAGATTAACAAAGATCCTACCAACGAGATGACAATATGAGGCCTATACCGAGCACTATTGCTTCACCAACACATTTTTCTGCCAAATATTTTAAATATTTATATTAAAATAAGTGGCAGGAAAATGTAGACACCACATATGTAATTCTACGGATTTAATTCCATGGATTTAATGCTATGAGTTAAGTTCAGAGACTTAACAATGTCATGCTAAATAGTACGGATGTGCTCGTTTGTTTTGACGTGGTATCATTATATATTTAAGTACCTTTAAAGAACTCTTTATCTCTTATCGGCCAACATTTTGTTAGGAACATGATGACCTTGCTTGATCATGTGCTTTTGTCAACCTATTTTCAGTTTAATGGTGAATTTTACTAGCAGATTGATGGAGTTGCTATGGGAAGCGTCCTTAAGACCTTAGTGCACAGGGCGTAATGTATATTCGATAAAGATAATTTGCAAGAAGAGCTCACATATCTCAAGAGCTTTTACAAAGCGAATGGGTTTTCTCCGCAACAAATTCGTAGAGTATTCAATCAGAAACCTAGAATGCAGGTGTGTGAGGGGAAATAAGGTAGTAATTCATTGAAATCAAGTACTGTTATGCCCTATTTGGGTGCTGTCTCCTCGAAGATAGGCCATACTCTTGAGAAACACAGTGTTAACCTTATCTTCCCGCCTCTCACGAATATTGCAGCTAATAATTTAATAAACAGAGATAGTGGTTTCTTTTTGGACAAAGCATGGAACATTGCTCTTGGGGTAGTTAAACGGCGGAGAGGTCGTCATGGTTTCAGCTCCGCCGAACATACATCGATAAGAGAATCGAATGTCTGCACGGCTTCGTCAAAGGCGGCGCTTATATAAGCGTATCTCAATGCAGCTGACCAGCGTCTGTGACCCTCATACGCAACACCGCCGCGGTGGAGCATATGAGGCCGCACATATCACATTGTCGTCAGTCTTCCTGCAAGCTCTGTGGACGGCCGGACGATACTCACCCGAACTATCGGCGGAAGAAAGTTTATTTGCGCGGCTGCATGTCCGAAATTTAGAGGGCTAACATAAAAACTGTTTTGTTTGATGATTGTCTTGTTACTGTGGTCCAGCAGGGAAATGGCTAATGGTCTTCTCAGCATCCAAATTTTCATAACATGTAGTGAAACTTCAGAACTGCTGGGTGTGCACCAACGCCCAGTACCACATAATGCAACTGTCTTCACCGTTGTGCTTTATATCTTTTATTTTATACGGACGGGCATCTTGTTCTCACAAAGAATACCAGTGATGTGCCTCAATCGATCCAGATCACTGTGGTTCCTACTCGCTAATCATCTTACCTGCAGTCGAGGACCTAGATATAGAAATGTGTCCATCTTGCTAAGTGTTTCAATAGCCTTCCTTGTATCCACCACATGCATCACATCTTCATCACATTGCATTGTCCACGATACTATTTCCTATAAGGGCCTTATTATGGTAAACATTACAGTAAAAAAAGAGCAAGTATGTAGCTGAATTATTTTATTAACTGTATCCCAGATGCTCACTAAATTCACAAAGGGGATATTGGCAATAGGTATAGTGCAGATAGTGTCAGATAACACATGCTCCAAAAACACTCTCGAAAATTAAATAAATGACTGAAGGAGCGTAAATGAGTAGCCATAAAATTTAACTGATACTCTGTTTTAACTATTTCGTGGGCACAATTTTTGTACCAACTCAGCAAACATAATATTTTGCTAGCCTATTAGAAATGTGATCAACTTACTATATTTATTTTTAATAACTTTATTTTTGACATATAGGACCAACGTATATCTTCAGGCCATCTTTGTGAGGTATTTAAATTGGTTGTAAATGGATTTCCCACTTCCCTTTTGAGTGCTGTTATGTGTTGCCACTACATGTAAATAAAATATTGAACAGTGTTTTCTGTTTTTATTTTATATTTTCTTTTATTTTGTTTTGAAAATATTTCTTACCGATATTAATGTTAACTTACCACAATGTGTTAACAAACCTTGAAACTTTGTCATTGAATAAAGCTACGAGCTGATACAGGATGTAATAAAGGATATTGCAGGAGGGAAGCAATGTGTTCTGACAACAGTATTAATCCCACGACATACAGAAACTAATTGTTGTAGCAGTTTTCGTACATCTTGTGCAGTGTACTACAACATCATGCCTCGCATAGACATAGGTGGTAAGAAATATTCCAAAAAGTTCATGGATACCCCTTAGTTGGTGCTAAGTATGCTTCCCAAGGACCACAAATGACAGATTAATTTTGTGGGAAGTATACTTCCCAAGACGCTTCCAGAAACTACATTAGTGGTAGCCATAGTTCCCAATAACGACTAGTGCACCGCTTTTTGTTGGGATACATACTTCTTGCAGTCCTGAAGGTTGTATTTCACAACAAACTACAACTACAGCTGGTGCAGCGGTCTGCCACTAGATGCCAGGAGGGTACAGAAGTGCTAACACATATTCCCTTGCGTACTATAAATATACACTACAGAGGGAAGTACACCCTGCAACGGTTAAAATAATCAGACAATAGATTACATCACATAGGCTCTACACTAAGTGTGAACCTGTACCGAATTTTTAAAAATCACAAAAAGATAACGTTCCTATACACATATTCCAGCAGTGAATTAAGTAACTTGAAATGCAAGGGAGAATGTTGAAATGGAGTGCATAAAACATTAGACAGAACAATTAAAATACTCACCTGTAGTCATTTTGCAACACACGAAAAATAATCGATCTCTGAGGCTCTGCAACACCATTTCACTGAACACTAGACCGTGCCGGAATTAATCATCACTGCAGGACAGAAAACGATTATAATTTAAATATGTGAACATCACAATATGAAAATATCCAACACATTGTGTATTACTGCAAACAACTGTAACTGTCTCACCAAATCCCTAACTGCAATATCATCCCATGATCAGTTTTAGACCTCATGATCACCCCGTTCAGGATACAAGTATGTATTAAATTGAATTGGCTAAATGACACAAGTGACCGGCCTAACACATGACTGGCTATAGCTGTAGGTGAATCACTGAACTACAATAGTGTTTCGCAAATATATTACTCAAAGAGCTTCCTGACCTATCGTTACCAACCTTAAAACATCTTTCAGAATTGCGTGCAATATTTATTTCACCGTCTAAAGAAGAAAAAACTCTCCTTATAAATAGGAGCAATTCTGTAATGTGTTCTGCAAAGATTCATTTCAGGATGCAATAAACTCATGCAAAACAAAACAAAAAATATCCGTTATATTCACATAAAGGAAGGAAGCCACTTAGTAATGAATATTAAGTTTGTGTGATAATACTGAAGCTAGGTTTGATTAATGATAAGATCATGATTAAACTGCATGCTTGACATTCTATATATCTAATTTATGAGTACCAATTTTTTAGTTCCTCAGTAAAGGTAAAGTCACTTTTACAATGTTGCAAATCAAACGATTATTCGAAGATAAATATCTAAAAAGGTTTTATTTAATTGTTATATACAGGACTGTTAGAAGGTACAGTACCTGAATGTAGACACTCAAGTTTACGTTAAAAGTCCGATTAACCCCCGTAATGCCAAGACGTTTTACATAATGTGCATTACCAAGAGGAGGGTGGGGGGCGATATTGTGCCCAAGCTGAACATTTTATTTAAAAAATTCGTTAATTGTTGTTGAACGATATTAACATCATGCTTTTTAAAGTTCAACTGATATGCGATCAGGATCCAGAAATTGAAAATACGTTTAGCTCAGTCTTAGCAATAACAACACACATTCAATAAGGTGTACTGCCGGTTTTATGAACAGCACAAAAAATATTAAAAAGCCAACTTCGGTCATTGTTTTTGACGTTTTCTCTCAGTATACTTTTTAGAGAGATACTGATGTGTATCTAAGGCCCTCAACTTGGAAATACTGAAAACGATCTTCATTGTAGAAAGTGACATCTACAAATGGGACTTAATTCTTTCGGTTGAGATTAAATGAAAAATTTAAAACATACTAGGTGTATGAGAAAAGTAATATGACTGATTTTCTATCTACCGAAGTTTTTTTTTCAACAACAGTATTGGCCGCTACACAGCAGTTCCTTTCGGCAACTTTATGCCGGTATAATCGTTGTTCCCAGGATTGACAGCAGCGCCGAAAGGCTTTAAGCCGAAGGGCCTTCAATATGTCAGTCACATTCTTTCAAATGTTTCCAGAGTCCCAAAACGAGTCCTTTTAAGAAATTTTTAGTTTCGCTAACAGAAAATGCGTGTCAAGGACTCACATCAGGTGAATAGGGAGCCTGTAGGACAACAGGAATGCCTTTTGGGGTTTAAAGATCTGTGATTGAAACGGCTGTGTTAAATGGGACGCTATGATGATCCTGCGTCCATTTCTGTGCGTGTCCAGTCAGTCTCACTCGATTTGATCTTTTCCTGAGCGTTTGAAGGACATCCTTGTATGACACAAGGTTGACAGTTTGTCCTGAAGGAACAAATTCAAAACAATGATTCAAATGGCTCTGAGCCTATGGGACTCAACTTCTGAGGTCATCAGTCCCATAGAACCTAGATCTACTTAAACCTAACTAATCTAAGGACACCACACACATCCATGCCCGAGGCTGGATTCGAACCTGGGACAGTAGTGGCCATGCGGTTCCAGACTGTAGCAGTAGAAACGCTCGGTCACGCAGGCCGGCGGGTCATATTCATTGTGCATTATATTCCTACAGTCAAGAAAGTAAATACGAGTTATTTTGATCTTTGATTTGCTCATTCGAGCCTCTTTTGGTGGAGGAGATGTCTCAGTATGCCACTCCTCACTGTGCCCCTTCGTCTCAGGATCATACTCAAAAATCCTGGATTCGTCACCGATGAACACACTACTCAAACTTTCGCAGTTAATGGCAGTCTTCCCAAGAAGACCAACACATGTGTTTTTTCGATTGTTGTTCTGCTCATTTGTGGGGTTTCTCAGCAAGATTTTGACTCCAACCTTCCACATGTGCAAATCTTCAGTCAGATCTCTGATTTAAGGTGAGAGTGGTCAAGTTTGACACGTCACCCATTATCGTTATTAAATGTCCATCTGGTCTTGAAAGACCATGCACACGTTCGATGTTCTCGTCGGTTTTTGATTTTTAATGCCTCCCTGAGTGAGATTCATCTTCACCGTGATAACAGCCTTCCAAAAATGATTTGTGCCAGCGAAAAATTTGTGCTCTTGACAAGGAATGTCTCCCATAGGTCTGTTTCAACTTTTCAAAGGTCACACTCATTGATTACACAAGTTTAACAATAAACCTGACTGAATAATGTCATTCTAAATTCCGCTGATCCATTACTGTAAACACACAACAAAAACTCAACTTCACTGATGGGTTCTCTCAAATATCACGTGATTGATGTAAGGAGCTGAAAACCCAGACTGTCAAAAAGGAACGATCACGCCAGTGTATATCGCACTGCCAGATCTTTCGCAGTGCTGTCTGTGACATTACTTTTCTCACACCACACACATATGGAATCTGGTATAATAATTCATTAAAAGCAAAAATATATTTTTCAAAGTGTCAGCGTGCAAACCTTTCAAAGAAACATCATCGATTTGGGCTTTTGGAGCGAAGGCCCACTTCTGTACCCTTGATGACTGCACGACACAATACTTTACGCACACACACACAAAAGAACTTTGTGTACCTGGATGCACTGAGAACATCGAAGAATTATGTCGCAGTACACTAAATAAATAGCCTTTCACTAATTCGCGTACCCCCTTCAGCACAGATACTCTAAATCCATATTTGTTGTGAAGTCCAAAGACCTCATTGGCAAATGATGTAACAGGACTGCGTGAACACCATACTCAGTCACAACAGGCAATTCTTCCCTCTTGCTTTAAGATACCATCATTATACTTAAGACTCATTACACCACAGCCCAAGGCCATCACTTTTGGTATGTCAACAAAATATCAGCCCCTAAAATCGTATCACTAGCCAAATTCCACACAGTTACTAAATTCCGAACAAGCTATTACATTGACAATGAAAATCAGTACCTACTTGTCTCTTTTCTGGTAGTCATCCCTTTCACTTGAGTCCACTGTAAAGAAGGAATAGTTCATAAAGCTACACCTACAGATCTGTGAAATTCTGACTCACTCAACCTAGACGACTGGCTTCCACCACCTGGAACACAAGGTAAAATATATTTGAAACGCTGGACTCTTCAGATAACTGAGATTTTCTTTACTATCACTTAGCAATAGGTAACTCAAGCATAGAAAAGTAAATATATTCGATTACTCATAGCCATTTTTCATCCTGTTTTCAGCACTCTAATCAGCTGCACACATCACTTGTCAATTATGCGGCTATGGGGCTATGGGCTATCCACTAGAATATTTTTCTGTTTACAAGCTGAGCGTATCTCTACAAAATAGGAACTTTAGTCAATATCAGTGACTACCATTCCCTTTACCACCTTGATTTGACGAAACAGTCTTCTAATCCAATCACTCCTGGAATTGGTGCTTTCATTGCAATCACATAATTCCTCTGTCGCCTCCACTTTCCGTTCCCATATCTATGACAATATGTATCACATTGCCGGTGACCATTATTCCAATTCCTTTGTGGCCTCAGACTAGGATAACAAAACTTACTGTTGCTTCTACCACATCCATTCTCTTCAGAATTGTCATATTCTAATTCTTGGAGCTCAAGTCAATTATCATTCAATTCAGTAGGACTGTAAGTATTGTTAAAAAATTTATTCTTCCACCGCATGCATTCAAAGAATGAAGCAGGATTTATAAAATCACTATTAATAAAATTTTTCATAAACAAGTATCCCAAAGATTCTGTCTTGCACTGCCTCAGACCAATTTTCTAACAGGAATATCTCATAAACTCGTCATTTGGCTCACAGTTTCTAGTCAATCTCAGTATTCACATACTAATGTCACCTACCAAACGGCAACATAATAAACTCAGTTCTGTATTCGGCTGGCCATGTGGAAGGAAATACAAAATCAAATTGCTGTAGGCAAGCATGAGGATCAGTACCATTTCATATAATTATAAAAACTTGAAATTTTAGAACAGGCAAGAAATGGTTATATTGAAAACCATGCCTCATTTCACAGTTTCCAGCATCATGATTAAAATGACCATGGTTGTGAAGAATTCTCCTCCTTTCATAACGAGCTACAGGATCTCATTCATCTTCATGAACAGAATATAAATCACTACTATCTGGCACATGACCCCTGCTGTAATAATGACCCCAAACTTTTTTTCAGTTTTAGAAACTCTGTGATTCAAGTACTAACCTAATTCTTTATTCTCCTGTTACTCTCCATTTGATCTTCTCTGAAACTCCAAACTTCTGGAAAGTAGCTTGGAAACTATATTGATTCCAAACTAAACAGGCAACCTCACATTAATCATGCCTTAGAAAGATATCAAGGCTATCCTACCTGGTATGGAAATTATGTGATCCAGTTAGAAATAAATATCTTAGCAAAGCTTAATGTGGCCTTTTCAGCTTCACACACATAGGGGCAGTTATGTGGTCACTCATTTCATGTCAGTGACGTAGTACTGATTCAGGAATAGGTGCTACAAATAATTATAAAGTTAGTTCAAGGGAACAATGTAGTCCATTGCTCACTAAGACAAAATAATGACGATCATAAAACTTTATCTCTTTTCGTCATTGATATTCGCTGAAAACAAAATAGCAGAGTTTGACACCAGAGAGAACATACTCTATCATGATACCAGAAGCAAAAAGGGTATTGACATTCCTCGATTTGACTCACAAAAACAGGTAACTTTCGCAAAGTAAACTGTTTGAACTTTTTGAAGAACTGACATACACTCCAATCAATACATCCTTCAACAATTTTAGAAGTAAGTTGTATAACTGGTTAATAAACAATCCATTCTACTATTCAAGAGAGTTCTTCGAGAGTAATAGTGTGGAAATTGTGATTTAGGATTATGATTACAATTCTGTACAACTGGCTAATATAGGATAAATCATTTGTATGTGCAAAGTGAACAGTAATTTTGTAGTGATTACTACTGGATCCTGCCATGAATATAAAACACATTTCACTAAATGTTATCTAACACTACTAAACACAAAGAATGTGAATAAAATCCTAACTTTTTCGGAATCATTTTCACAAGAATATACCTTATCACTTGAATTCTGATCAACATTAAGAGCTAATTGTGCAACAACAATAGTGTAAGGAACCACATTTTTATTTCTCTTCTGTACCTCCTTCTAATTCTTGCACATTGATTCTGCAATACTATTTCATTCTTTAAAATTTGTTTTCAAACCTTCTAATAATGTAGCATGAAGGGAAATAATTTTTTGAATCTAATTACTTATTAACTGGGTAGAGAAATCAAACATTCTGTCAATCCAGTCTTTCTCTCACGCTGATTCTTTGGAACCTGTAAATTGTCCTATAACAGCTTCTTCTGTTCACTTACAGATCACTGCAGGATTAGTGGACTCTCTTCTACAGAAACAACTCCGTTATTTTTTTCACAGCAGAGAGGTTCTCTGCAGCTCTTACCTTAACCGAGTGGTAAGTGCACTAAAATCCTCAAAATGTCTTCCACAGTGAATTCAAACTTCTACACTAAACTGCGTATTCGCCTTTGTAGTAGAATAGCACTATATCGTTGTTGACTGGGAACAGCCAGCAAGTTATCACTAAACCAATTGGTAGTAGGCTGTAATTTCACTCTAAGTTCCTTTCCACTAGTTCTGGGGCGAACATTTAATGAAGCCCCTTAACCATAGACTCCAACTTGCGCCATAATTCTTGGAACATTAGCATATTCTTCATTTTATAATTGTGTTTTGAAACTGAATTAATTCTCTATTGCTCATCACCAGGAGCTATAGAATCATTTTCCAGAATACCAGAAGTAGTACTAGATTCAGAAATCGTATCAAATTAAAAATATCAGTGTAAACATAAAATCCTTGTTGGAATGATGTACTAAAAGTTACATGATCGCTCCATAAACATTAATTATTCATTGGGAAACCTGCGTTGATGATCACAGAAGCACAGGCAGCCCTAGCTGACAGCCGTTGTGCACATTCCAGATATACAATTTTTTGAAGCCCGATACATACTAAGGGTAATTAAACAAATAATTTAAATAAAAATTGTTCTATATCCCATTATAACCGACATGCCCTGACAACACAAAAACAACTCGAGACTCATACTTCTTCACAGTGTCACCCTGTTCAAACACAGGTGAGTGTAGGTTGGTAGTTTGAAGAAAATTTTAAATTTCAAACACTAATTTATTAAGCAAACTCATGTTACTTTTCCCACTATAAAGTCACCATTTGTTGTAGAGTACCATACGTACTCCAGATATGACTCCCTCTAATTGGATCTGAACTATTGGCTCCTATGAAGCAGGTAGAAAAACCACAACTCAAATCAATGTAGCAAATCCAGTTCTAATGAATAAGCAAAAACATCATGAAACGTAAATCCCAGACAATTGGTTACACGAATTAACAATAAAAATGGCACTTAACTGCTGTGGTAATCAGTCCCCTAGAACTTAGAACTACTTAAACCTAACTAACCTAAGGACATCACAGACATCCATGCCCGAGGCAGGATTCGAACCTGCGACCGTAGCGGTCACGCGGTTCCAGACTGAAGCGCCTAGAACCGCACGGCCACTCCGGCCGGCAACTGCTAAGCTCATCAGTCCCTAAGTGTACGCACTACTTAACCTAAATTATCCTAATGACAAACTCACAAACCCATGCCCGTGGGAGGACTCGAACCTCCGCCGGGACCAGCCGCACAGTCCACGACTGCAGCGCCTGAGACCGCTCGTCTAATCCCGCGCGGGTGGTGGCCAAAGGCGTCTAGGTTTCTAGGAGACCGCGAGTTCGCATATCTCCCAGCCAGACTGTAGACATCTGGTAGTCCATAGACCGAAGTAGCTCAGGGGGTGGAGACTGGCTGGGCCCAAGCTCCACACATCATCGAAACTTCCCGTAAATCCCGCGGCCATCATGCCACCGATATGGTGTGCCTCGTTGCCAGGTTGCCAGCAGATTTCCATCACTAACGGTGGGTCGTGGTTTGTCTGAAACACAAATGCCATCATTCTCTCCAGTTTAATAAGCAAACAGAATGGAGGCATTACTTCATGCTTTGATTACTTATAACCATACAACTACGCGTCCCACTTAGTACTATTATAGGGGGACGAGTATGTTTACTTCATGTTACTTGGCTTACAGCTTTTCCTAGCTCTCTGTGCTCCGAGCACGGGTTCCTACACCCAGTTAAATTAGCAACGCGTGAGTTTCTCGGTGTCCAATAAGTGTCTCTTATAAAACGTCACTTCACTCTTGGTCATACTGTGATGCGGGATCGAGGTTCTACGTGGCTCGTCCGTCCCTAGTGTATCAACCCTGTCTGGTCGGCATGTTTTGTCGTAATGTCAAAAGTACAGTCCAACGGCTTACTCTATTAGCACTTCGGGCACGCCTGTCTCTACTACCTAGTCGCATGTGGGAATAACACGTTTAAGACATTCTCAATTCACGTACCTAACTTATTCTGGGTGCAACACACATCCAGTCTTTCGAAAGATTCGTCCCGAATGTACCAGGACCGAGCCTTCCAGCCCTGAGGTGTCCCACATGGGTCCTTCCTTATCCACTTCCAGCATTTGTGTTTCTATTTGGTATATAGGGGCTAGTAATTAACACACACTGCCCTCTACGATACTGCGGCAGCCTGCCACTGCGCCTATTTCGCTGTTCCTGACGTTCCAGAGACTTTGTGTACGGGTTTTGCCGGTTTCTTCTCTTATTTATTGGTTCGCTATTCGCTAGTAATTTAGGACACCAAATAGTCAAATTGAGTGGGCATTTTCATCCCGTACCTCAAGTAGTGACATGACCGTTCCTGTATGAACCGTTAAGTTGTTTGCGCAAACTACATTTGCAAAATGGGTATCCCACTCGTCATGTTTGGCATTCAAGTAAAAGATTAGCAGTGTAGAAATGGTCTTAGGCTCACGCTCCATCTTCCGTTTAGTTTGTAGGTAGAAAGGGCTCGTTCGTAACTTCCGAATATGCAACACACGCCGCATCTGGTTGTAGGTACCGACACTGAGTTCGTACCCTGGTCTGTAACTAAGGTATCGGGCACTCCAATCTTCAGTGGCAAAGTGTTATTAAATACTTGTGCTACAATATTGGTCTTTTGATCTGGAATTGCTATCATTAATAGATACCGTGAGAAGCATTGATGATCGTAAGCACATACGTATTCCTCACAGGTGTTCTGGCTATGGTTAGCAAATGTCTAGAACAAGCATTTAAAATGACTTCGACGCCTTTGGTAACCTCTGCGAAGGAATTTTTCTGGTGCAAAGCATACAACCTCTGAGCACATGGTACACAGTCTTTGACTTATTTCACCACGCCACTCTTCCTCTTCCCTACCAAAACCTTTCCGCAATACGCCTATCTGTTGATCGTAGGTCGCCACGATCTGAAGTAACATGCTCATGAGCCTGTTGTAACACTTTCTTTTGGAATTGTGTACCGAATATCCTCATGCATGATAAAGTGCAGTTTGACACTCTTTGCTATCTGCCTGTGCTTGCTGCTATTCCAATCACATCTTGTCCAGAGTACTCAGCATGGCTACTTTGCGGCTTAATTTATCTGCATTTGTGTGGACAACCTCGTAATCATACTCACTGAACTCGTGAAGCCAGGGTGGCAAACGAGTAGATGAGTCTCTTAGACCAAACAACCATTGCAGTGACTCATGATCAGCATAAACCTTCCATCTTCTACTGTACGTGAAACACCAGAAATGTAAAATATCGCATAACTGCGGTTATTGAATGGTTACGTTATGCATTATTTAACTGCCCCTGTCCATCAAGCATTTGACTCAAAATACATCCGACTGACCATTACAAGCATCATAAGAGACGATGAACCATTTTCTAAAACCAGAAATAACCAGTACGGTATCGGAACTCATTCCTTTCTACAGCTTCTCTGATACTACCTGTCTCTCCTCCTTCCACTATACTACATATTTGTTTCCATATAATAAATCTGGTCTTATCCGAACACTGTAATGCATCACTAACTCAGCTATAGACCTGTTTCACTGCTGACATTGTTTGAAAAACAAATCTGAGAAGGTGATTTATTCTAGAATAGTATCTCACCTTATCAATGAATATATCCTCAGAAAATTACAGTTAGGGTTTCAGAAGAGGTGCTCTAATGAGAAAGCCATTTAGATGTTAACTCGCCAAGTTTTATAATGATTAAATTATGAAGTAGTATCGGTTGATATTTCCTGCAACCTACTTAAGGCCTCTGACCGTATGAATCACAGTATTCTCGTAGATAAATAGAAATTTTGTGAGACTGATTATACAGCCAACCAATAGATAATGTCATATCTAACCAAGTAAATGCAGAATATTGTACTTCATAAATCAAGTATTATAATCCAGGGACATGAATCCCAAGGGTCAGACTTGGGTCTGCTATTGTTCCCCACATATGTAAACGATCTTTGGTCTAAGATACAACAAACAAAATTAGTTCTGGTTGCAGAAGACACCGGTGCTAAAATCAGTCCAAGCATACACAGAGAAACAGAGCAAATGGTATACAATATTTTTAAGATTGCATTTGACTGGTTTTCTGGGAGTGGTCTTGCACTCAATATTAAAAAGACACTAATGTTTTCAAAAGTATAGTGGACAGGATTTCTGCGAATGCTCTCACCCTCCATTTTAAAAAGACACAACAAATTGAGTTCTGCGTATCTAGAGGTACTTCACCAACGATAACGGTAACACACAGTAAGGAAATAATGAATAGGGTGAAAACTTCAAAATGGTTTTATGTGCACAGTGATGAGAATTTAAAATGGAAAAATCATATTTTGGAACTCCTTAAAAAGGTTAGTTCAGACTCTTCTGCAATTATAAATGTTACAGACCATGGGGAGAGACAAATCTGTAATTCGTCGTATTCTCCGTGTTTTCATTCAATAACGTCATATGAAATAATGTTCTGAGCTAAGTCATCTTTAAAAAGGAAACCCTTCATTGCTCAAAAAAAGTGCTGTCAGAATAATATGTGATTCTCAATCGTGATCACTTTTAGAAATCTGTTTAAGGAGTTGAGGATTGTGACTCCTTTTACACAATTTATTTATTCGCTCCTGAAGAGTTTTGTAAATATTTCACTACATTGCAAAAGGAACAACGAAGTACGTAATTATAAAGTGGGAAGGAAAAATGGTATTCATTATTCCATGCCAAGGTTGCCGTTAACACAAGAAATGGTGCAGGATGTTGCAACAAAAGTTTTGATCACTTGCCTAACAATACAAAATGTCTAACAGAAAGCAAAGTCAAATTCGAAAACAAACTGAGAAAGTTTCTAGTTGGCACTTTCTTCTGTTCTGTACAAAAATTTCTATTGTAACAGTAAAAGATGAAGGGTAGGCATTACTAACTCACATATTTATATTTTAGGAAAAAATATAAACTTATAAATGTTTAGCATATAGCCCTGTTAACGATGTGTACGTAAAGTAACTCATTCCACATTACGATTTATTGTACAAAGTGACCCGTGAACTTGAAACTAACTAACTAACTAATCCTTTCACGAAATCCATTACGAATTTACGGCAGTATTTGAACAAACCGACGATCGACTGCATCTGTTCGGCCGTCCATGGTGCTGGAAAATTTTGAATTGCTTCTGTAAAAGGAAGATCAGTATGTATACAACGCTCACTAATTATGTGTCCCAGTTTCTTAACTCGAGTTTGAGCAAATCGGTACTTGCCCATGCACGGCGTCGAACGGGCTAACTGTAGCCTATCTAAAACACTTTTTGGTATTACGGCTGAATAGACAATTGAGACATCTAAATGGATCACATAGCCTTTAGGCTTTAACCCTCTTAAAACTCCGTCTAATAACCGCTGGAAAGCAGCAGGTGCATTTTTTAAACCCAGTGGCATCCCCATATATCGATAATGTCAACAGGGAGCGGTAAACGGTGTCTTTGGCCAATGTTCAAGTGCTACTTTTAATGGATTGTAACCGGTTTTGAGGTCCCCTGCAGTAAAGTGCCGACATTCACCCAAATTATCCTAGGATAGTTCCGTAATATTAAGGATTTGATAAGCATCTATAATCACAGGAAGACATGTATATCTTCTTCCCATCCAATGATTTCTTAGGGATAGTTGGAATATTTGTGCTTCAGGGACTCTCGCTGGGTTCTTGATCCCATCTCGTAGTGGCTGTGCAATGATCTCTTCTGTTAATTCCCTTGTGTCTACAAGAAACCTCTGTTCCATACCACCCTCTACACACACTGAGCATCTTTCCGCCTGTGCACTAACTTGTATTGTGTTACGATCTATCAGGACTGCCTTCCGATGGTCAAAGTTTTTCCAATTCTGTTTAGCGGCTGTTTACCACAATTATGTTTCCTGTTCTTCCTCTGTCGTCAATCAGATACTCGGTAGCCCACTACCCCACATGAGAAACGCTCTAGTTGCTCCCACTATTTCGCCGGCCGTTGTGGCCGAGCGGCTACAGCGTTTCTATTCCGGAACCGCGCTGCTGCTACGGTCGCACGTTCGAATCTTATCTCGGGCATGGATGTGTGTGATGTCCTTAGGTTAGTTAGCTTTATGTAGTTCTAAGTTAGGGGACTGATGACCTCAGATGTTATGTCCCAAACTGGTTAGAGGCATTTGAACCATTTTTCCACTATTTCTGTGTATGGCCCTTGCGCCCACACCTGTAGCACCTCACCTCAGGAGGGAAAAAACAGTGAGCCATCCGTTTCTTCATGACAAAATATATTTCCTCACTTTGGGCCACTGTTCTAAGAGCAGCAACCTCCACCGATAACACATTGTTGGCCTCTGCTTTGTGAAACTCACATATGTTGAGCATTAACTTCGCAAATCCTACCTGAAACTATTTCCACTGGCTTGTCACAGTCCAAATTAAAAATATTGAGCTCCTCACGAAAGATTCCTATAGTATTTTGTTTTTGGTAACACTGACGCAGTCCAGCAGCCAATTGCTGAAACGACTGTGCTTTACTTTGGATCTCATGGTATACCACATAAGAATTGGTCTATCATGTTAAACGCAAATTTAGTCACACGAAATATTTCTTTATCTGATTGACCCCTCAGTGCTGCAGTAGCTGTAACATCATTAAACCTTGCAATATCAAGGGGGTTGGGCGGAGGGGAGCGGTACTTTACGCAAATATTTTGAAAATATTGAAATCTATTCAGGTACTTCGTATTTTAAAATTTTCTAAGAAAATATTTATTGAATTTAATGCAGTCTTCTTCCAGATTCTATGATTGTTTTACGTTTTCTCGTTTAGCTTAATCGGAAAATTTAAGTTTAAGGGAGGTGGTCATAATGTCTCCCCCGCCGGGTAGCAGATGCGACTTCCCATATCGATCGTTTTACTCCACAAATAATAGCATTACGTGACCTTAGAACACATGGACATTATATTTCTCTGGGTTGACAGCAACAACTATGTCAACAATGATTCATTTCCCTTTGGTTCTTTATTGTTTCCTGTTCAGTGCCACTTAGTCCAGTGTTAGATAAAGCTGTGAGTGAAATTGTATTGACAGTCACATACTGAAGAAGAAATATCGCAGATTTTGTAAAAATCTACAGATTCTCAAATTTAATTTGCCGCGCAGTCTGTGGGGCACTTTGTCCCGGTCCGTGAGGCATGTCCAAAAGAACAGATACCATCTTAGTATATATATTTATGTCTCACTGCACACTTGACCATTTTCTTCTTCTGTGGGGATGCAGAAACAACGCCCCAACTCTTACGGGAATCGGTAACGCGCCACAAGTAATAAGTGCTATGGGTGGGGGCACTACGAATGTAATGTGGGGCACTACTTTGAGAATGTGGGTTTCTCAGGAGGCGTGCAAAGGATAAATCCCTTTGTGTCCACTGTGGCTCAGATGGATAGAGCGTCTGCCATGTAAGCAGGAGATTCCGGGTTCGTGGCCCTGTCGGGGCACAAATTTTCATCAGTCTCCGGTGACGCACCTCAACGCCTGTAAGCGGCTAAGGGTTTGCATTTCATTGTAATTTCATTCTAACGAGCTGCATGGTCACCGATAGTATCTGTTCTTTCGGACATGTCCGAAAGAACAGACACCATCTTAGTATATAGACAATCTTTGGTACTGCTGTGGAAAAGTATTTCCTCTCAGCAGTCTGATACGTTCTTCTTTGAAGTGTGGTAGGCGAGGGACCTATTTGGTAGTACAGCGTTGACTGTCGATTCCATCTCTTGGATGAGGAAAGATGTACTGTGAAGGACAGCAAAGATGAATATGAGGTAAATATTGAAAAGTGAAAGGAATATAAAATTTGAATAATGATATAAATGGCGGGATATATATATATATATATATATATATATATATATATATATATATATATATATATATATATATATATATCAAATCTCCATCCCCCCCCCTCTCTCTCTCTCTCATTAACTTGCACAGAGCTGAGGGAATGACCACCACACTTGCCTGATTCACCCATTAGGTTTTTAACTGATTAAGCTGTTAGAGTTTCTTAGAAGTTCTTTTAACTTTGTACCCTTTTAAAACAAATTGTTCACATTGCACCATGTGGTATGTAACAGTCTGAATATAGTCTGGATATTTTACTTAGAAATCTAGCTTAACTGCTACTTGCTTTGCTGTTTCCTGTTGTGCTTTCGAGAAAGCAGCGACAGTGTTGTCAAGACGAGAGGTAAGTGGAAATTTTGATTAGGGTCATATAAGTGTTTTATTCCGGATGGGAATTTGATTTAAAGAGAAGCTGTACTCAGACCACTTACAGTTCAGTACTTTTTTTTTTTTTTTTTTTTTTTGCGAAGGCTAGGATACGAGTTTCAGGTGGATAACAGTTCATAAGGATATAGTTTTCGTAAAACGTAGATTTCTTCCATAGAGTGGGAGGTAAAGTAGAGCAAAATTTCATTTAAAAAATATAGTGGGGATGTTATTCATTTATTCTGATTGCTAAATAGCTGTAAAAGTCTATCAGTCGCTGCAACAACATGAAGCCCTTGGCAGAGTAGGGGAAAGCAACAGGCAAACCTGCTGTGGGCCCCTGGAAACTCAGGTTTTAATGGCAAGGAACAAGGTAGTAGAATGACCAGGACAGGCACAATGACTCGATTTATTGTACCGGAACCCTTCATCACGTAAGGTGGCAGTACCTCAGAAACTACCTAACTGAAACAGGAGATAGAACGTTTATTGAACTACGAGCCAAAATCAAAAACATGGGAAGTCAATGTTGCTGTACCTTTCAACAGGAGTTCTATAATAATGAAATTGAACAGAAAACTGATCAAACTCGTCGTAGAACTTATGGTTGGACATGGAACTTCATAAAATATTGGCACCGGACGGATACAGAGCAAAAAGCCGCTCCGTGTGGACTACGTGATGAGGAAGACCAAACTGCACCACATCTAATCTTCCAATAGACACAGAATAGTCGGTTGGTAGAGCCAGAAGGAAACGTGTCTAATAAGGACATAGTAAAAAGTCTTCTACTACTTCTTAATGGTGCCGGTTTGCTTTACTAGAAATACTGGGATCGAAATACCAGAATAAACTCAGTTTCCGTGGCTGCAGCAGTGGTCTAAGACCTTGTTGTTTTTTCTCTCTGCATTAGAAACATCAAATTGAATGGTCTCCACATGAGCCTCTTCATCATTTTGCTTAACATTTAACTTAATGTACCCACCGCTGGCACCTCAATTCTGGGCGCAAACTGCAAACAGCTTAAAAAAGACTGAGCAACTGAGTGTGTCTGTAGAGGATACAAGGTATATTATCTTTATTTCACTTCACATTTTACTATGTTTAGTGTAATTATCGGAGCCCCACACCCATATTCAATAGATTTATGTGCACTAAATCAGTACATGCATCCTTCCCTACTCTCACCTCAATCAATCAAGAGCATGAATGAAAGTGTACCAGATAAATTTAAATGAACAGTTGCCAGTTCAGTAGTCTTCCGTTTGGCTAAATATATCGTCAGCTCCTTGTGTTAGATGCCTCAACAGTATAATTCCTGTACACTTACGATCAGACACAGCACTCAATGTGGATGACATTCTCATGGCAGTGAAGTCATGGGCTGTAAACAATGGAGTGGTGCATCGGTTATTGGAAACCTTTCAACAGGTGAGAGTGACTGTGAACTTAGATGAGTCACAATTCGGCAGAAAAGAAATAACATTCCTGGAACTCATTGAATCTGCAGATGAAATATAAGCTGACCCGGGCAAGAATTGTTCGATTGCGGAATGTCAACTCCAACCAGTAAAATACAATTACATGGTTTTCTCAGACTATTTCATTTCTACCAGCGCTTTCTGAATCGAAACTTAGTAGCCGTGCGGTCTTAGGCGCCTTGCCACGTTTCGTGTGGCACCCCCACTAGAGGTTCGAGTCCTCCCTCGGGCATGGGTGTGTGATGTGCTTAGCGTAAGACGCAATAAATCTCCAGTGAACAGCCTGGTATGAGTGGGCATAGGACACAATATTTCGGCAATCGACCACGTTGCCATTATCAGGTGCACTGATGCACTGACCGGCTGTGGGCCGGCGCCAAGTATATATAGGACAATCCCCCTCCCGCTCCTCCCTCAGGCACTTCCTATTAGTCGGTGCGGTCCGCTCCCCGTGAGTAGTCCAGGTGCAGCGTCCGTTCTCCCGCCAACTGAGGGCTGGGTCCTAGGTCTTCTTGTTCAGGAGGATCTGCCTGCACCGCTCTCGTTATTCTTCCCTTTCCTCCCGTGTTCGGTACAATCTGGGAAATATCCTCTTTCTTCTTAATCCGGCTGATCGCGGGTTCCCACGCCTTGCTAAGGATGTAACCGCTGTCACGATTTAGTTGTGGCTCCTTACTCTGATCTCTATGGCTTCTTTGATCACAGAGTCCAGTATTTGGAAGTCTGTGTCAGGACTTTGGTTTGGTCATAATCCATGCTGTGGAGTTCCGACAGGCAGTGCTCCGTGATTGCCGACTTACTGGGCTGTTTCAGTCTAGTGTGCCGTTGATGTGCTCGTCATCGGTAATCAATGGTACGAATGATCTGCCCTATGTATACACCACCGAATTGACAAGGTATCTGATAAATTCCTGATTTACGTAGACCAAGGATGTACTTGACGCTACCAAGAAGGCTCTTGGTTTTTCTTGGAGGGCGGAAGATGGTTTTCACTTGGTGTTTCTCGGTACTCAAACACAAGACGAGTTGGTGACACTTCGTTCTCAGCTTCAGGCTGGGATGGCTTCGGTTACATATCTGGAGGCTACAGTGGATGGGCACCACTGTTGTGGGCCGGCAGTGGGATTCAACGGACGTCCAGCGCGTCAGAGTCCTCCAATCGGTCCTCACTGGTGGCGAGTCCAGTTACTGCTCGCACTGAGGTTGTCCCCTCACCTGTGGACGAGTGGGAGGTCGCCCCAGGGTGAAGCAGGCGGCGAAAGACTTCCCAGGCGGCCGCATGTAAGGTCTCCCCAGTTTGTCTGACAAACAGGTTCCAGCTTCTGTCTGTGGCTGACATTCTCGCTGAGCCACATGCTGTCGCCTGTCCTGTTCCAGAAAAAACCACTCAGCCTGCAAGATCTAAGCAATCACAGTGGGTGGGATTATTGGTAGTTGGGAGCTCCAACGCTAGGCGCGTTATGGGGCCCCTTAGGGACTTGAATGACAAGAAGGGTAAGAAAATCAATGTGCACTCCGTGTGCATGCCGGGTGCAATCATTGCAGATGTGGACGCCATGAAGAGCCCAGGGTGCAACCAACAGCAGGTGGTTGCTCATGTTGGTACCAATGATTTGTGTCAATCTGGATCAGAAGAGATTCTCTCTGGTTTCTATCGGCTAACAGAAGTGGTAAAGGCAGCCAGTTTTGGTTGCAAGATGAAAGCAGAACTGACGATTATCAGCATAGTCGACAGGACCGATTACTGACCTCCGGTACAGAGCCGAGTGGAGGGTCTGAATCAGAGGCTCAGGCGATTCTGCGACCGAGTAGGCTGCAGATTCCTCGACTTGCGCCAAAGGGTGGTTGGGTTTCGGGTTCCGCTGAATAAGTCAGGTGTTCACTATACGCAGGAGGCTACACGGGTGGCAGGGGCTGTGTGGCGTGGACTGGGCGGTTTTTTAGGTTAGAGGGTCTCGTGGAAACACAAGAAGGGCTTCAGTCACAAAAGGAGCAGGCTGAACACAGGAAGAACGTAGTTAAAGGAACCATTGATATAACAGTTCGAAATAGTCGTAGCTGTGTTGGGAAAGTACCAGAGCTCCAAGCGCTAATAGAAAGCACTGATGCTCAAATCGTTAAATCACTGAAAGCTGTCTAAAGCCGGACATAAGCTTATACGAAATTTTTGCGAAGAACGTAACGGTGTTTCGAAATGATGGGCTAAACACGGTTGACGGTGGTGTGTTTATTGCTGTCAGAAGTAGTTTAACTTGTCGCGAAATTGAAGTAGGTACCTCCTGTGAGTTAGTATGGGCAGAGGTCATTGTTGGCAACCGGGACAAAATAATAATTCAGTCCTTTTACCGACCTCCCAATTCAGATGATACAGTTGCTGAAAGGTTGAAAGAAAACTTGAGTTTGATTTCAAACACGTATACGACTCATACGATAATAGTTGGTGGTGACTTTAATTTACCCTCGATGTGTTGGAGGTACGCATAAAATATCATACGAAATTGTGCTAAACGCATTCTCTGAAAATTATTTCGAGCAGTTAGTTCATGAGCCCACGCGAATAGTAAACGGTTGTGAAAACACACTTTATCTCTTAGCAACAAATAATCCTGAGTTAATAACGAGCATCAAACCGATTCAGGGATTAGTGAACACAGGGCTGTCGTAGCGAGACTGAATATTGTAATCCCCAAATCCCCTAAAAATAAGAAAAAAATTTACCTATTCAAAAAAGCAGATAAAAATTCACTTGACGCCTTCCTGAGGGACAATCTCCACTCATTACAAATTAATAATATAAGTATGGAAGAGATGTGGCTGAAATTCAAAGAAATAGTATCGGCAGCAATTGAGAGATTGAGACCAAATAAATAAACAAACGATGGACCTTATCCTCCTTGGTACACAAAACGGGTTAGAACACTGTTGCAGAAACAACGAAACAAACATGCTAAATTTAAACAGACGCAAAAACCCCAAGATTGGTGATCTTTTACAGAAACTCGAAAATTAGTGCGGACTTCAATGCGAGATGCCTAAAACAGTTTCCACAACGAAACGTTTTCTCGAAACCCTACAGAAAATCCACTGAGATTCTGGTCGTATGTGAAGTATGTTAGCGGCAAGAAACAATCACTGCCTTCCTTGCGTGATAGCAATGGAGATACTATCGAAGACAGTGCTGCCAAAGGAGAGTTACTAAACACAGTCTTCCGAAATGCCTTCACAAAAGTAGACGAAGTAAATGTTCCCGAATTCGAATCAAGAACAGCTGCCAACATAAGTGACGTCGACACATATATCCTCGGAGTAGTGAAGCAACTTAAATCACTTAATAAAAGCAAGTCTTCTTGTCCAGACTGTATACCAGTTAGGTTCCTTTCAGAGTATACTGATGCATTAGCGCCATACTTAACAATCACATACAACCGGTCGCTCGACAAAAGATCCGTACCCAAAGACTGGTAAGTTGCACAGGTCACACCAATATTCACGAAAGACAATAGGATTAATCCACCAAATTACAGGAACATATCGGTAACGTCGATATGTAGCAGGATCTTAGAACATATATTGTGTTCGAACATTATGAATTATCTCGAAGAAAACTGCCTATTAACACACAGTCAACATGGGCTTAGAAAACATCGTTCCTTTGAAACGCAGCAAACTGTTTATTCACATGAAGTGATGAGTGCTATTGACAAGGGATTTTAGATCGATTCCGTATTTCTGGATTTACGGGAGGCTTTTGACACTGTACCACACAAGCGGCTCGTATTGATATTGCGTGCTTATGTAATATTTGTGATTTCCTGTCAGAGAGGTCACAGTTCTTAGTAACTGACTAAAGGTCATCGAGTAAATCAGAAGTGATTTCTGGCGTTCTCCAGGGTAGTGTCAAGGCCCTTTGGTGTTCCTTATCTATATAAACAATTTGGGAGACCGTCTGAGCAGCCGTCTTCGGTTGTTTGCATATGACGCTGTCGTTTATCGACTAATAAAGTCTTCAGAAGATAAAAAAAAAACAACTGCAAAACGATTTAGTAAAGATAATTGAATGGTGCGAAAAGTGGCAGTTGACCCTGAATAACGAAAACTGTGAAGTCATCCACATGAGTACTAAAAGGAACCCGTTAAACTTCGGTTACGCGATAAATCAGTATAATCTAAAAGAAGTAAATTCAATAAATACATAGGTATTACAATTACAAACAACTTAAATTGGAAGAAACACACACAAAATTTTGTGGGGAAGGCTGACGAAAGACTGCGTTTTACTGGCAGGACACGTATAAAATGTAACAGACCTTCTAAGGAGACTGCGTACACTACGCTTATCCATCCTCTTTTGGAATACTGCTGCGCGGTGTGGGATCCTTACTAGATAGAAGTGATTGATTACGTCGAGAAAGTTTAATGAAAGGCAGCACGTTTTGTATTGTTGCGAAATATGGGAGAGAGTGTCACAGAAATGAAACAGGATTTGGGGCTGGAAATCGTTAAAAGAAAGGCGTTTTTCGTTGCGACGGAATCTTCTCATGAAATTTCAATCACCTACTTTCTCTTCCAAATGCGAAAATATTTTGTTGACACCGACCTACATAGGGAGGAACGATCACCACGATAAAATAAGGAAAATCAGAGCTCCTACGGAAAAATATATGTGTTCATTCTTTCCGCATGCTATACGAGATTGGAATTCTGAAGGTGGTTGGCGGAACCCACTGCCAGGCACTTCAATGTGATTTGCAGAGTAATCATGTAGATGTAGATGTTGATATGATATATCATTGCACTGTTGGTCACAACGTGTTGTGGATTTCACGGTTCTATGTGCCTTCCCTGAGACTAGTGTGTTAAGCCTTTTTGCCCAGAAAGTTTTAACGTAATGTCAAAAGTGCAATCCAAAAGTTTACTCGATTAGCACATCGCCCGGGATGGCCTTTACAGACTGGCCGTTTGTTAAAATAAAACGTGTAAAATATTCACAATTGGGGCACCAAACTTTTTCCGGCTTCTGCACACCTCCCTTCTTTCAAAAGATCTCCCGAATCTTCCAAGACGAATCTTTAATTTAAATTACTCTTAACCAACAGAATTCTGTGCTGTGCTGATGGCAACACCCAGCTGCAGCCCTGATATATCCCGTATGAGTTTCTCCTTTATACACTTACTCTCAATGTACGGTTTCCAGGACCTAACTACAACACAGTTCTCAATCTAATGTTCATGCTACCTAGTATAGAGATTCTACTTCCATCAGTTGTTTCATAGCCTATGCCGGTTGACCAGTCGGCTGGAAACTGGTCTGCCAGTTGCTCTGTAAACTCTGCACCCTTCTGTATTTATTACAAAAATAAAAGCAGGTACAACTAGTAGATGAAATAACTATCGATATAACCTTGCGCTCACGATTTTGTACATCTGCTCCATTAAAATTTTCCCCTGCTGTGATTCTACACTCCTGGAAATGGAAAAAAGAACACATTGACACCGGTGTGTCAGACCCACCATACTTGCTCCGGACATTGCGAGAGGGCTGTACAAGCAATGATCACACGCACGGCACAGCGGACACACCAGGAACCGCGGTGTTGGCCGTCGAATGGCGCTAGCTGCGCAGCATTTGTGCACCGCCGCCGTCAGTGTCAGCCAGTTTGCCGTGGCATACGGAGCTCCATCGCAGTCTTTAACACTGGTAGCATGCCGCGACAGCGTGGACGTGAATCGTATGTGCAGTTGACGGACTTTGAGCGAGGGCGTATAGTGGGCATGCGGGAGGCCGGATGGACGTACCGCCGAATTGCTCAACACGTGGGGCGTGAGGTCTCCACAGTACATCGATGTTGTCGCCAGTGGTCGGCGGAAGGTGCACGTGCCCGTCGACCTGGCACCGGACCGCAGCGACGCACGGATGCACGCCAAGACCGTAGGATCCTACGCAGTGCCGTAGGGGACCGCACCGCCACTTCCCACCAAATTAGGGACACTGTTGCTCCTGGGGTATCGGCGAGGACCATTCGCAACCGTCTCCATGAAGCTGGGCTACGGTCCCGCACACCGTTAGGCCGTCTTCCGCTCACGCCCCAACATCGTGCAGCCCGCCTCCAGTGGTGTCGCGACAGGCGTGAATGGAGGGACGAATGGAGACGTGTCGTCTTCAGCGATGAGAGTCGCTTCTGCCTTGGTGCCAATGATGGTCGTATGCGTGTTTGGCGCCGTGCAGGTGAGCGCCACAATCAGGACTGCATACGACCGAGGCACACAGGGCCAACACCCGGCTTCATGGTGTGGGGAGCGATCTCCTACACTAGCCGTACACCACTGGTGATCGTCGAGGGGACACTGAATAGTGCACAGTACATCCAAACCGTCATCGAACCCATCGTTCTACCATTCCTAGACCGGCAAGGGAACTTGCTGTTCCCACAGGACAATGCACGTCCGCATGTATCCCGTGCCACCCAACGTGCTCTAGAAGGTGTAAGTCAACTACCCTGGCCAGCAAGATCTCCGGATCTGTCCCCCATTGAGCATGTTTGGGACTGGATGAAGTGTCGTCTCACGTGGTCTGCACGTCCAGCACGAACGCTGGTCCAACTGAGGCGCCAGGTGGAAATGGCATGGCAAGCCGTTCCACAGGACTACATCCAGCATCTCTACGATTGTCTCCATGGGAGAATAGCAGCCTGCATTGCTGCGAAAGGTGGATATATACTGTACTAGTGCCGACATTGTGCATGCTCTGTTACCTGTGTCTATGTGCCTGTGGTTCTGTCAGTGTGATCATGTGATGTATCTGACCCCAGGAATGTGTCAATAAAGTTTCCCCTTCCTGGGACGATGAATTCACGGTGTTCTTATTTCAATTTCCAGGAGTGAATAAATTTGTCTAACGAACGCGTAAGTTTAGGGTTGAGGGTGGCGTTAAGGTGAGCTAAATTCTCGAAGGGGAATGCCCTTAATGGCCCTTCCGGCCAATACAGTTATTCCGCGTCAGTGTCATGACAGTCATACAAGTGAGTGTAAACGAAAGAGGGAAATCCGCCCCGAGTCGAGTGCCATTCCATAGCGCTCGTCATAGAAATCACCACTTTCTAAATTTGACTAAATGAATAATTTAATTTCGGTATATCCTCCTCATCTGGTGTGCCGAACAACAATTTTATTAATAATCTCTCCCAAGTAACCAACATTTTTTCCTCTTAACTATAGTCTGTGATACAGTATCTACCAGCCGTGATAACTGTGCTCATAATTTGCCATAGATAAACTGTGACTAAAACAGCACCCTTGTAAGTCCTGAAATAACGCTCACTTCTCTGTATCTCTTTAAACAATTCCAAAAGAATATCTTCCAATCTCCTTATTTCATTCCTCATTTCAATATCCGCTGATGCCTCATAGGGAAGACATCCAATTGTCTAGAGAAAAACAGAAATCGTACCAGTTGTTCACCGACAACTAAGCGTTCTGCACCACTCCCGAAAATGTATTACAAACCCAGGACGATTCCATCATCCAAGATGACATCACAATATCGCCACCTGAGGAAAGGAACCGTCCATCATCGCTCTCCTTCCAGAGAGGGTAACTAACGACAATCAGAAAGAATAAATAATATCAAGAACCTGACAACAACACTATAGTAATAAAATAAAAATGTGTTTTGCAGTGATACGAAAACACAAAATCCACCCGAACAATACACAAAGCAAAAAATACTCGTAACACAAATATCAAGTATAAATTTAACGCTAAAATAACACAGGAAATAATCTGACAACATAATTAATTACGTGACCTTAACGAATAAGACATGCTTGTGCCTAGAACTGTCAAACGGATGAGGTTCCCGTATTCTGCCTCCTGCAGCCTATCGTACCGGGTACACAGGTAACTGTGGCACAGAATCCAAAATACTCTTAAATGGTTTCGCCAGACTGATGTGCACGACAGATATTTTGGTAGGAAACTGTACCTTTCCGCTAACCGGCGAGTTCATCTCCACTACCAGATATGGTCTGTGATATTTGATCATATCTTCTTCGTCTTTCCTTCTGGTGTACTGGGATTAATGACCAATACCCACTGCCGTACACGGTACTGTGGTAGTGTGCCCATTAGCCTATTCGGCGGTTTCTGGCATCCATAGCCTTCGTGTTCGCCTTTTGTACGTTTCTCCACACCTCCCCATTTCTTCTCACAAACTTCTTCACTGGTTCTCAGTTGACGCCTAATTTAGGACTTAAAACCTCAAAGTGGGACGGCATTTTCGGCCTGTATACTACCTCAGGTAGTGACATGACTGTTCCAGTGTGGACCTTAGAGTTGCACGTGCAAACTATATACAGAAAATAGATACCCCAGCCGTCATTAAAGCTTACCATTTTTCAAATGTTCTTACGGTGGAGCTTCATTCTACTTTTGGCTTGCGGGTGGAACGCGCTCTTTCGTAACTTCCGAATACGCAACACATGGCACATTTGCTCCGTAAGTTCCAAAACTAAGGGTACTTTGAAAGAGGTCACGATGTTAGAAACAACAACTGGCGAGACCAGAGCGCGAATAATTACCGAGTAAATTATGGTCCACAGAGACAAGAACAACAGAGTAAAGAGAAACCAGATGTAGAAGTTAGGCCACCGAACACTGCAAAACGTAAACATTGAATTGAAAAATGCGGAAGAGGTTAGACAAACTAACGTCCACCCTATTTTATACTAACCACTAAATAAAAGTTAAATTAATAGATCAACAAAATAACACACTAAATGAAGAAGTGGTAGGACGTAATTATAATAAAGAACTATATGTATCTAATACTTTTTGCCACTATCAGAAAAGTTTTGCATTATATAAAATCAGAGTTTTTCTTGTAAATAACAAATATATGTAAAACAACAATTGTAAATACACTCCTGGAAATTGAAATAAGAACACCGTGAATTCATTGTCCCAGGAAGGGGAAACTTTATTGACACATTCCTGGGGTCAGATACATCACATGATCACACTGACAGAACCACAGGCACATAGACACAGGCAACAGAGCATGCACAATGTCGGCACTAGTACAGTGTATATCCACCTTTCGCAGCAATGCAGGCTGCTATTCTCCCATGGAGACGATCGTAGAGATGCTGGATGTAGTCCTGTGGAACGGCTTGCCATGCCATTTCCACCTGGCGCCTCAGTTGGACCAGCGTTCGTGCTGGACGTGCAGACCGCGTGAGACGACACTTCATCCAGTCCCAAACATGCTCAATGGGGGACAGATCCGGAGATCTTGCTGGCCAGGGTAGTTGACTTACACCTTCTAGAGCACGTTGGGTGGCACGGGATACATGCGGACGGGCATTGTCCTGTTGGAACAGCAAGTTCCCTTGCCGGTCTAGGAATGGTAGAACGATGGGTTCGATGACGGTTTGGATGTACCGTGCACTATTCAGTGTCCCCTCGACGATCATCAGTGGTGTACGGCCAGTGTAGGAGATCGCTCCCCACACCATGATGCCGGGTGTTGGCCCTGTGTGCCTCGGTCGTATGCAGTCCTGATTGTGGCGCTCACCTGCACGGCGCCAAACACGCATACGACCATCATTGGCACCAAGGCAGAAGCGACTCTCATCGCTGAAGACGACACGTCTCCATTCGTCCCTCCATTCACGCCTGTCGCGACACCACTGGAGGCGGACTGCACGATGTTGGGGCGTGAGCGGAAGACGGCCTAACGGTGTGCGGGACCGTAGCCCAGCTTCATGGAGACGGTTGCGAATGGTCCTCGCCGATACCCCAGGAGCAACAGTGTCCCTAATTTGGTGGGAAGTGGCGGTGCAGTCCCCTACGGCACTGCGTAGGATCCTACGGTCTTGGCGTGCATCCGTGCGTCGCTGCGGTCCGGTGCCAGGTCGACGGGCACGTGCACCTTCCGCCGACCACTGGCGACAACATCGATGTACTGTGGAGACCTCACGCCCCACGTGTTGAGCAATTCGGCGGTACGTCCACCCGGCCTCCCGCATGCCCACTATACGCCCTCGCTCAAAGTCCGTCAACTGCACATACGGTTCACGTCCACGCTGTCGCGGCATGCTACCAGTGTTAAAGACTGCGATGGAGCTCCGTATGCCACGGCAAACTGGTTGACACTGACGGCGGTGGAGCACAAATGCTGCGCAGCTAGCGCCATTCGACGGCCAACACCGCGGTTCCTGGTGTGTCCGCTGTGCCGTGCGTGTGATCATTGCTTGTACAGCCCTCTCGCAGTGTCCGCAGCAAGTATGGTGGGTCTGACACACCGGTGTCAATGTGTTCTTTTTTCCATTTCCAGGAGTGTATTTCTACGCACCAGAGGGACATCGCCACCAACACCAATCACCAGCTCCCTTAACACCAGATGCTTCGAGATAGAGACGGAGAGGGTACAGACAGGTTGAGAAAGCACTTAGGGCAATAACAACAACGTGAAGACCAACGCCACACTGGAAATGGAGGTTGCAGCCAGGTTGGACTTCGGGAGTACAACGCGCAGCACGGACATTTCATATGTCACGACACTGCTACACAACGGAAGAGTGTTGGGGGAATCATAACACGACGAGACGACACTGAAGGTACAAAAAAATTACTAAGTTCCACAAACTCATCAAGTAACAGTTGGAAACGCAGTCAGACCCTACAAATCCTATATCACTCCTACACTAAAATTCACATATTCCTAGCCCAAGAAGAACAGAAGAATCGTCAAACAAATACAAGCGAATGGCAGACGGAATATTAAGTAGTACCAACCAACATTATCTAAAAATAGATTCACCAAAATGAACAGTATTCTCCCCACCACATCATCAAATCGCAATACCGAACCAGGTATGAAGTACCAAGACGTCACAACACAATATTGGATGACGATCGTCGGTAGTCAACTACAATCATCGAACTGCCATACCTTCCCAGATGTGACAGGAAAGGAGTACCCACTGTTTATGCAGTAAACCACAGTCATCATCATTTGTTAAAAGTACCACTCCATGATGACAATGTCATCAAGTAAGACCCGGCATCGCATGCTACAGTGCTTCTCTGATGATTTGTGACACCCATACAAATGAGTCGACGCCTTCCAGTGTTTCAGTGGAGATCGTCGAGCACAGAAACTGACGGAGCACAAAACGAAACAAAAAATTGATAAAATACGAATGTAGAGTTTAGAAAATGATACTTTTGTAAAAATATTTTCTTTTTCCATTTTTGTAAAAGTAATTATTTTTATTGTGTATGTAAAATCCACAATTTATAGATGCCTCCAAACTTTTGTAAAGAAACTTAGTTAGTATAGTTATATAATCTCACAAACTCATGGAAAGTCTATTTATTTCTTTTATATGTAAAATTAAAAAAGAATTTGTGCAGGATTTTTCTTCTTTAAGTAACATTCAAAAACACCTTTTTGGGGTAATAACCAAGGATAGAATTAAGAGGAAACGCTTCTTCATTCTTACAAAAAAAAAAAAAAACAAAAAAAAGACACATAAAGAAAAAGATAATGCCTAAATAAATAAAACAAAGTAACACAACAGAGCTTTTGTGTACATTTACGCAAGCTTAACTAAAGAAAAAATATACCCACACAAAAACGTAATACACTGTACACTTAAGAGTTTAGAAAAAAATAATATTGTAAAATCAAATTTTTAGAAATGAAAAAGACAAACAGATACACATACTGGCAACGACAAAGAATAACAACCTTTGTAAAGCCTATATTTGCCTAACAATGAAACATAAATTGTAGAATAAAGAAATAGAAACAATAGCTATAAGCAAATAATTAGAAACAATTGTTAAGAATGGCTGAGAATAGTTTATTGGAAAATCCAAAAGAACAATTTTTGCCTGACTTTGTCAATGTTTTCCTCGTCATTGACAAACCTCAGACAAAAATTTTGTCAGAAGGAGTGAGGTATGTAAGACGTTATGGTCTTGTGACCTTCATTGCTTACATATTCCGCTGTCACAATCATGTTCCGCACATCAAGACGCTTCATTCGAACCCAAACTCGATAAGATAAAATCAATGTTGTATAAATTCATGTAAACGATATGCAGTTGACAAGTGAGCGCACCATGGTTGAAATACTCGAGGCTGGCGTGCACACATACATTCCAGACATGACGGTCACAGAGGCTTTTATTTCGGGAGAGAGGCCGCACACCGGGACGCCAGGCCCTTCAGAGGACGACCCAGCCCATGTTGGCCAGTGACCACCCATACTGGACAGCGTGGGTCCGAGTGAAAAGGGTCAATGACCCCATGTTCGGCTTAAAAGCAAATTCCGCTACATTGTGTGGGAGTGGCCAGCCAACGCATTCTTTACACATAGCACACAGTTTCAGAGATTTTCACAGGGAGACAGCAAACGCCAAACGCGAAAGCTATAGGTTTCTGGATTGGTTGCCTTAAACGAAACATCATTTAGAAGAGCAATTCTGATTGGCAGACGATATTTCTGACGCCTTGAGCTGAAGGAATAATGGAAGAGACCGAAAGATATACCCCTTTACGTCTGGCGTGGAGAGGCGCTATTCAGTTGTCGCTCTTGGAGCGAGAACACCTAACGAGAGCGTGCGCGCTCGTGCATGTACTCGAAAGAGCGAGGAACAAGTCTCTCCTCAGTACTTCACTGGGAGAGCACCTCTGTCGAGAGCGAATCAAAGGGCGACTCTATATTGAGTCCTTGCGATTAAGTGTTGTTCACTGTGTTGGCCGACACACTTATTGAGCTGTGTGAATGAACAGTTACAGTTAAACGCCTCCGAGCGAATTTTGAGTGCCATCGCGGTGGTCTGGTTATCTGACCAGTGTACCACGCCAATAGTTAGACTAGGGGCGAATAGGAATCCTTGACTTCATCAAGGCATAGGGAGAGTTTGATTGGCGAAGGTCAATCCAGATAGAATGAGAGTTATCTTATTTGTCGGCAGCAAGTGGCGCAGACAGCAGTCATCGCAGCTTACGGTATTGTGCGCTACAGCTATTGCGAGCTCCATATTTCCTCCACAACAGTACACTTCACTGCATTTCACACGCGACAGCCTCGACCGTACCTAGCAACATTCTAAAGGACAATTATTCAAGTTGAGTAGGCGCACCTCTCAGCCATTCTGTCAAGGCAACAAGCATCTCAAAACTTGTGTAGAAATTTCATTAGCGAATCCTATCCTTGAAAGGTAACTTCACTTGCCGAAACGAATCAGGATATAACTAGTTCAGTTCATAACTAAAAGTGTCATTGTGATTTCTCAGAATATTTGCAAAATAAATAATAACTTTCGTTAGTTCAGGTTTTTCTTACACTAACTAGCACTACTCCAGTACCCAAGTATCCCACTAGTTACGTAAGAAATTTTGTGAATTTTTGTGTCATTTTCTTACAGCCAGCGACTCCAGAAGATATTTATTGCTGAAAATTTTCCAGGCATTTCTCTTTAGAATGTTAGGAGCGTCTGTCTGACTTCTGTAGTAGTGTGGGGGTGGAAATTGCATATTGCACGAGCCACAGGGTAAAGGGTACATCTCAGATTAATTCGTTGCGCAGAATAACAGATGAAACCCACAACTCAGAACCGTAAGCACATATTTGCAGGTGTTATGTGGATAGCAAATGTCGAGCTCAAGCATTTAAAATGGCTTCGACGCCTCTGTTAACCTCAGCGAAGGGATTCTCTAGTGCAAAGTATCCTCTCCCTCAGCACATGGAGCACATTCTTTGACATATTCCTCCAACTAACGATGCCTGTTCCTCCACCAAAATCATTCCGCAATAAGCCTATCTGTTGCTTGCCATATCCACGCATGCAAGCTATTGTCCTATTCCCCCCTGTTCGAACACATGACGCTTGATATATCTTCTCAGTTCAGTCTGATTTAGTTAGTTGTTGATCTCACAGGTATAGCATAATTGAACAGGTTTCTGAAATTTCTCTAATTTCGATTTCAGTTCATTATCTAGTTCCCACATGTCTTCGTTGTGTCAGCTTGTGTTAACTAGGGATCTCAAAGCCTTACCTTCGCAGATCATGTCTCACGGTAATATATCCTGTCCAATTTGTTTAGCTATTGTGAATTTTACCACTCATATTATGAAGGATTTTTGTTTCAGGCGACCACGTGGTCGTGGATTGTGAGAAACTTTATATGTCACAGTTACTAATTCTCGGGGTAAAAGTTCTAAATTAGTCTCAGAACTTCTTCTGTGGTCCAACTATTAACAGCTCATTCTTACTGATGAATTCCTGTTAACTTGCTTCGTGCACTGAAGCCGAGGGAACGACCGTTTGCCAACCACTTGCACACTGACGGAGGTTTTCTTTATTCTTATATTTGTTCCAAATCTCTATTGTATGTGTATATGTGCGTGAATGTCGCCATTGAAATATTCCTCTGAGCCTGACCTCATTAATAATTAATGACAAACCATGACAGGGTCTCTAACATGCAGTTTTTATTTTGTAGCCAAGCCGAGAGCAATATTGAAAAAAGCAGCCATCATTAGTTGTTTAGTTTACTAGTTTGTTCAGTTGTGTCTTTAATAAAAGTGATATTTTTACCAAAGCAAGTGCTTACATATTCTCTCGCAAACTTCCATTTTTGTGTCCTACTGCTTTTCGTTGTGCAACAGGTAAATATGGCGAAGTTATTTATTTAATATTTATTCGACTATCTTAAATGTGCAGATCCAACAACACAGTTCCTTTAAATACCAAAGGTTTTTCTTTCCTGTACAATGAAGAGCCAAAGAAACTGGTACACCTGCTTAATATCCCGTAGGGCCCCCGTGAGCACACAGAACTGCCGCAATATGACGTGATATGGACTCAACTAATGTCTGAAGTACCGCTGAAGGGAACTGACACCATGAGTCCTGCAAGGCTTCCTATAAATCAGTAACAGTAAGAGGGGATGGGGACCTCTCCTGAACAGCACGTTGCAAGACATCCCAGATTTGCACAAAAATGTTCATGCCTCGGGAGTATGGTGCCGGAGGAAGTGTTTAATCTCAGAAGGGTATTCCTGTAGCTACTCTGTAGCAATTCTGGACGTGTGTGGTGTCACATTGTGGTGCTGGAAGTGCCCAAGTTTGTCGGGATTCACAATGGACATGGAGGGATGCAGGCGATCAGACAGGATGCTTACGTACGTGTCTCCTGTCAGACTTGTATCTAGACTTAACAGGGGTCCCATATCACTCCAACTGCATACGACCCGAACCATTACAGAGCTTAGAGCTGTTATATTTATATAGAAAATCGCTGTCATCATTGTACACTTCGTAAATCATTATTCACATTGCACCATGAGATACGCAACAGTTTGAATATTGTTTGGAAATTTCATTTTGAAACAGAAATCTAGATTAGCTGCTGCCTGCTTGCCGTTTGCTGTTCTGTTTTCAAGAAATCTACACCAGTGTTGTCACAAGACGCGAGGTAACTGGAAATTTCGATTAGGAGCATGTTCATTTACTACAGTGCACATTTAGTGTAAAGAGAGGTTGTATTTAAAGCAGTTATGGTTCAGTTCAAATTAAGATATGTTTTGTGATAGGTTAGCAAGCGAGTTTAAGGTGGTAACAGACTATAAGGTCATTGTTTGAGTAATACGTACTTTATTTTTTATAGAGTGGGAGGCAAAGTAATGAGAAGCTCTGGCGGGCGAAAGACACAGAATCTCCGAGTCTGTAGAGCCTATGGAAATCGTGTTTAATAAGGACCCAGTAAACAGGCTCCTACCACTTCTTAATGGTACCGGTTGGGATTACTAGAATCACAGGGAGCGAAACAGCACAATGAATTCAATTTCCGTTGAGGCAAGAGGGTTCTAGTGCCATTGTTGTTTTTATCTCCCTGCATTAAACGTATCAAATTGAAGGGTGTCTATCATGTCAAATCTGGACGCAATCTGTAAACTACATAAAAAAGAATGAGCAGCTGAGTGTGTCTATAGTGTCGACAAGATATGTTATTTTTATTTCACTTTATATTTTACTAAGCTTTTGGTAATCGGAGCCCCACACGCATATTCAATAGATCTACATCCTTTCCTCCTCTCGCCAGCTGAATGAAAAGCATTAATGAGAGTGTACAAGATAAATTTCAGTATCTAGGTCTGTGGGAGTAGGCTACAGTGGCAGAATAGTCAACCCTATAAGTAAGTACCAAGGAGAAAACAGGCTTCTGTTCGCCTTAGACGAAGCTCTTGTACAGTCTGTCACCACAAAGGAGGGAGCTCTCGGGGCACTTCTGGGCGAACGGGACGCGTGGCTTCCAAAATAGTTCGCTCAGCCGTGTTCCGGCAGACGCGACATGGGCGTCATTCAGAGGGAGTGTGCCTATTCATAGATAACTCATTATATTATTTTTGTAGATTTCAGTTCCAGTCAAAATAAACGTCTTGCTCTCATCGTTCATTGCTCGTTGAGTGATATTCGGAACATTTCTTGCTAATTTCGGTACATTACGAGCAGGTGCACTTAGCCACGTATGCAAGCTGTTGTTATACTCCACACTTGTTGAAACATGTGGACATATGATATATCTTCTCAATTCAGTTTGATATTACTTAGTTGTTCGGTCTCTCGAGAACAGCATAACTGAACAAATTTCTCAGACTTTACTGATTTCGATTTCAGTTTCGAATCTAGTTCCTACGTATCTTTATTGTCTCAGCACGTGTTATGTACGGATGTGAGAAACTTAAGTTCGCAGATCGCCTCTCAGAGCAATGTATCTTATAACTGTGGCGAATCTCTATTATGTGCGTATATGTGGCTGAATGTCGTCATTTAAAGATTCCTCTGAACTTTCCATAATTAGTAATTAATGATAAATCGTGGTGGGGTCTGCAAAACGCCTCTGTAAATGTAATTTTGTTACTCAGCCGAGAGCGTTACGAACAACAGCAACAATCGCCCATTTGTTAATTGTTTAGTTTATTAGTATATTCCGTTGTGTCTTCAATAAGTGCGATATTTTTACCAGAGCACGTATTCTCTCGCAAAACTTCCATTTTTACGTCCTACTGCTATCCGTTGTGTAATAGATAAATATGGTCAAGTTATTAATTTAATATTTATTTAACTATCATAAACATACAGATCCAGCAACCATTTTATTTAAACATTACAGGCTTTTCTTTCATGTATATCCAGATACCGACTAACCACCCTCCATGTTAACAGATACCTCATTTTAATGGACACCTTCAACAGAAACTCCGATCCCCAGATCCATCACGTACAGATACAATTCAAAATCATATCTGAGGTACTCAGGCTCGGACCGATCTCTCGATCGCGATAGCCATGCGGAATCTTTGACAGTTTTCCGTGCCAGGCGTTTTGACAAGCACTTGGTGAGGCAGTTGCAGATTCATAGGGAAAACTGAAACAGCAGCTGAGGGCGCGCGGGCGGCCTGTCGCCTTTTAGTCCTGATATACTGAACTTTATCACTCCGAGAGTGGTATTTTGATCAAAACAACGTTCTTGTACATATCAGGTCTACATCGGCCGAAATAGGGTTTAATGTGTTCTTAACTGAACGCACTCAGGTTTCATTTTAATTTAAGAAACTTTCAGCTTGGTATCTTTGCCCGTGACGATATTGTGTACCAAGGGGCTGATAGGGTTGAGCACCTGGATGTTCTAGCATGGACCCACAAATCGATGTACCAACTTAGAAAATATGGCTACGCCACCCTAACCATGTCCGCAAAACTTGGAAATAAAAACATGAACACCAACCCTCACCCTGCATGCATGTCGACCTTTACTGTAGCGCTGTGCCTACAGTGTGCGAGCCCAATATTCTTTCTGGATGTCTTCCATTTCTGCTGTAAGACGTCAGGTGTTACTTTGTCCGGCGAAAGATCGTTCACAGACCATGAAGTAGACAGTGGAGAATTCAGAGGCTAACTCCACGTCAAGGAGATAAGGGTCAAGGGTAATACCATACATAAATGGAGATGAAAATGTAATAGCCATGGGGACTGGAATGCAGTTGCTAGGGAAGGAGAAGAAGAAAAGACTATCGGAGAATATGGGCTTCGGACAAGAATGTGAATGTAGAAATCCTAATTGAGTTCTGTAACATATTCGGCTAGTAATAGCGAATACTCTGTTCAAGAATCACAAGAGAAGGAGGTATACTTGGCAAAGGCAGGATGATAAGTGAAAATGACAGCTAGATTACATCATTGTTTGACAGAGATTCCGAAGTCACATACTGGATTGTAAGGCGTACCCAGGAGCATATATAGAATCTGACCACAATGTACTAGAGATGAAGAGTAGGCTGAAGTTCAAGAGATTAGTCATGAAGAAGCAACACGCAAAGAAGTGGGATACAGAAGTTCTAAGGAATGACGAGCTACGCTTTAACTTCTCTAAGGCCATAGATGCAGCAATAAATAATATTTCAGTAGGCAGTACAGTTGAAGAGGAATGGACATCTCTAAAAAGGGCAGTCACAGAAACTCTACAGAGAAACATAAATACAAAGACGGCAATTGGGAAGAAACGATGGATAAGAAAGAAATACTTCAGCTGATCGATGAAAGAAAAAACTACAAAAGTGTTCAGGGAAAGGCAGGTATACAAAGAATCAATTGGCTGAGGAATGAAATCAACAGGAAGTGCAGAGAAGCTAAGACCAAACGGTTGCATTAAAAACGTGAAATATCGAAAAAGAAATGATTGTCAGAAAGACTGACTCGTCGTACGGGATAGTCAGAACAACCTTCGCTGACATTAAAAGCAAGGATGGTAACATTACGAGTGCACCGGGAATTCCATTTTTAAGTGCAGAGGAGAGAGCAGTTAGGTGGAAGGAGTACACTGAAGGCCTCAATGAGGTGGAAGATTTGTCTGATGTGATAAAAGAAGAAACGGGAGTCTGTTTAGAAGAGAAAGGGGATCCAGTACTAGAATCAGAATTTAAAAGCGCTTTGTAAGACTTAAGATCAACTAAGGCAGAAGGGATAGACCACATTCCATTAGAATTTCTAATATCATTTGGGGACGTAGCACCAAAACAACTATTCATGTGTGTAGTAGAGTCTGGCGAGACACCATCTGACTTTCGGATAAACATCATCCACACAATTCCGAAGACTGCAAGAGTTGACAAGTGCGAGAATTATCGCACAGTCAGCTTAACATCTCATGCATCCATTTTGGTGACAAAAATAATGTACAGAAGAACGGAAAAAAATTGGGGATGTACTAGACGACGATCAGTTAGGTTTTAGAAAAGTTAAAATTACCTGAGTGACATCTTGAGGCTGCGGTTGATAATGGAAGCAGGACTAAAGAAAAACCAGGACATGTTCACAGGATTTGTCAAACTGGAAAAAGCCTTCGACAATGTAAAATAATACTGGTTGTTCGAAAGCCTGAGGACAATAGGGGTAAACTATGGAGATAGACGGGTAACATATGGACAAAAGCCAAGAGTGAATAATAAGAGCGGATGACTAAGAACAAAGCGCTCGGATTAAAAGGGGAGTAAGGCAGCGATGTAGTCTTTCGGCCCTACTGTTCAATCCGTACATTGAAGAAACAGACGGAAATAAAGAAAAGGTTAAGGAGTGGAATTAAAATTCAATGTGAAAAGGTATCAGTGATAAGATTCACTGATGGCTTTAATATCCTGGGTGAAAGTGAAGAAGAATTACATGATAAGCTGAACGGTATGAACAATCTAATGAGTACAGGATATGAATTGGGAGTAAATTGAAGAAAGACGAAAGTGATGAGACCTTTACAGTAATGAGAATAGCGAAAAACTTAACATCAGCGCTGATGCTCACGAAGTAGATGAAGTTAAGGAATTCTGCTATCTGGGCAGAAAAATAGCGAATGACGAACGGAGCAAGGACATCAAAAGCAGACTGTCAGTACAAAAAGGGAATTCCTGGACAAGAGATGTCTACTACTATCAAACATAAGCCTTAATTTGAGGAAGAAATCTCTGAGAATGTATGTATGGAGCAAAGCATTGTATGATAGTGAAACATGGACTGCGGAAAACCGGAACAGAAGAGAATCGAAGGATTTGAGATGTGGTGCTACAGACGAATGTTGAAAATTAGATGGACTGGTAAGGTAAGGAATGAAGAGGTTCTGCGCAGAATCTGTGAGGAAAGAAATATGTCGAAAACATTGACAATGGCAACGTACAAGGTCATGGGACATCTGCTTTGATATCAAACATTTGCTTCCATAGTAATAGAGGGAGATGTAGAGGGCAAAAAGTGTAGAGGAAGACAACCATTCGAATATATCCAGCAAATAACTGAAGACGTACGTTGCAAATGGTACTCTGAGATGAAGAGGTTGGTGCATGGGAGGAATTCGTTGTGGGCCGCATCAAACCAGTCAAAAACCCGATGACCCAATAAATAAAAATGGAGTCAACCACCACAAAACCATAAAGGTTCCCATCCCTTTGCCGTGGGACTGGTCCGATATAACCAATGAACATTTTGTCCACGGTATCACATTCTCGCAAGAACTGAAGTAAACCTTCTGAGAACTGGGTTCGGCCTTGACGACATTGCATTCTTCACACTTTCCCACTAATTTACGCACATTTTTACGCATTGTGGGCGAAGCAGGTACCGTTTAACTTTCATAGTGGTTTTATTCACTTCCAAATGCCCGCCAGTAAGGGGATTGCCATAATACTAGTTCCTTAGGTAAACAGATCTTAAAGGATGTGTCACTCTTAGTCTTACAACATGTATTCCCTTTTCTCAGTTTATAACCTGGCACCTTTCCTTAGTATCAAGCTTTTGTCTCATCCCCTGTATCTATGGTTCCTGTGTCTGTTTGTCCAGCAAGTTCCCAAAGAGCTCATGTATATCAGAAAACACGATTGAAACCCAATTTGAGTCCAGTAAATCCTGTCACAGCTGTTATTCCGTTGCGTGCTCCTGGAACATACAGCTAAGGACATCTGTTACTTGATTGCTCCCTGGATGTGCCTGACACAGAAGTGAAAGTTAAAAACATACACTGCCCATCTCGCGATTCGTCCAGTCTTCCTGAATTCCGAGAGTTCCAGACTGAAATACTGATTGTCTGTTTTGAGGACAAAACTGACAAAATGGTGAAGCTCCAAGTAGATCTTAAATTTTTGGAAGGCCAAAACCAAGAAGGCCTCCCACTCACACGGAGTACTTCAGTTCCTCGTGCGACATGGCTCTGGAAGCGTAAGCTGAACAATGACGCTCGCCATCGTTTTTTCGTGAAAGGACAGCAACGACCACAGAATTAGAATCAGACGTTTGGACAATGAAAGTTCGTTCAAAATCCGAAACCTCCAAAACTGGCAGAATACTTATAGATACTTTAATTGCCTCAAAGACCGCCTGCTGCGTTTCCCCCATCTGGAAACTCAACCCTTTCTTCCTCAAGCCATTTACTGTGGCTGCTAATTGGACAAAATTCGAAACAAATTTCATTAAAAAAACTGAGATACTGATACGCGAGCTACTTCCTTCTTCTCTGAAGATCTCGTCTCCTTTCCTGCTCTATTTCAACAACACTGGCTGAGACCAAGGTCTTAAAAAGGGAAGCCCCCTCAGATCCAGATTTACCATAGATGGTTTAACGGTCAAACACACTTCCTGCGTGACAATGAAGACTTTACTGTAGACTGATTTGAATTTCATGTCAAACAAAACAGAGTGTAACAGACGTGATAATACAGACGCAACGTTAGAAAAGCTGAAAGGAACGCTACCCAAAATCCTGCCGCATGTTTACAGTTCTCAGTGAGAGGAATCTGCTGGTCTGCCATGTTCAAATTAAGAATGGTAAAATACTGTGCCCCCGCAAAGGAAGTAGAACAGGTACGGAAGTTCGGTTGTGGCACAGATTTTAAGACGACTTTGTGGTTAGGAATTCTGCAATCAACAACCGATCGATAACTACCGGCTTGTCTCTTCGGTACCTGAAACATGGGTGACGCATACGGAGAGGTGGAAACGCGTATCACCCCGACGAGAAGCCTCTCATCAATCAGCCGTCACAAAATTTTCGTTTTCGGTGGCGCAACCGTTATGGAGGTTGGCAAACCTGAATATCGTCCATCAAACCTATCTTATACTGAATCCTGGTGGTGACTCCGAGTTTATTAGTCATCGCGTCAGAAAACCGCCCAAGTACTCCTAACCTAGATTTAGGTTTACACTCCCGCAAGTGACTGACCTGAAACTGTTACGTACCGCGAGGTAATTGACCTCTTGGACAGACTGGCAAGAATACAACTTAAAATCCGTAACTAGACTGAATTGGAATGAAATCTTCTTTTCCTAATAATTAAGAATTAATCCTCTGCGATGCATGAAATTACACTCCAACCATAAAATAACTGACAATTCTTCTGATAATATTAATTCCACAAGCCACTGAAAATACTATGAAGCAACTCTTCCCTGTAAATAACCTCCTAGATTCAACATTTGCCTGTTGGCAGTTCCTCATTTCTGTAACGTTCCTCGCAATCGTGTAAGCTTAAAAATACCACCCCTTTTCCAGTACAAGTTATACTGATAAGACAAGCTTTACTCCCAGAGTTTATTAGAGCACAGACGGGTTCATGATTGACGTATTCGCTGACAAAAGGTGGGTACTGACTAGTTACCACACTGATTCGGTTACACCGCTTGGATCGTGAACGACTCCCAGAGTATCCAAGGCTCTGGCGTCAGCTGTTCGGACGTCCACTACGCTGTATGGGGCATAGGCCCACAAAATGACCGGAATCACCGCACCGAAAAGAATCTGTAACATTCGGTGGAGTCCTTTACCAGAATCTAAACATTCCAAGTATGTTCCCCTGTTGCTCATGTTTCAAAAATTCTTATCGTATCGGCAAATGTATGCCCTCGATTTTAAAGAACAGTTCATGTAAGTGGTAAACCTCTGCAAAACACAAATTTCATTCCTGACTTGCCTTCTCGACTGTTTCCCCACTCAGTCACAGGCAATATCAATGCAGCGACCGCAGTTCTAATCTCCTCAGAACAACGTTGGAGAGTTCAGCCACGGGGTCCTGCGCGTAGAATGTATTTATACAGCAGTTCGCCCCTAACTCGCGACCGTTAGCTTTCTCACCCAATCTATCTCCCTAAGTCATCTAACATTCACTGAACCTGTAGTACCTCAGCCACACGCTTACGTAACAAACCTCTCGTCACCAGGTACGTTAACTTAAGGTTCACCTGATGTGGAACGTTAAGGCATTCGCAAGTTCCTCAAAACGTTCCAACATCTACCTCCTTTCAGCCCTGACATATTAAGCTCTATATCGGTGGCTGGGCACATGGTCTGTACGAGGTCGTCGTTTCTGCCAATTTTGGGGTGATAGTACACTCCATATATTTGCCTAATCCAAGCTTGTTTGTACCTTGGTTGCCCGTTGCTATTAATTCATGAAGTATTTCGTTGAGCTTGTTAAAGTAAACTACGTGCTTGTCGCCTTAGCATCGTGGTACTCCAGCCAGGTTCCCCTCAACTGCATCGCTGCACAAGTTGCCTTTCGCGTTTCATTCCAAAATAACTGATGCACATTTCATGGGTGAAGATTTATTTTTAATAGATGCTGCTCTTTTCATTTAAATTATGACCAACTACTGATGAAACAATACTGGAGATTAAAATTTTGTCGTGTCTGCTACTTAAAAGCAGTGCAGTTTACCTTAAGGGGAGCTACCTTTTTCATTTCAATTATTACGGGACATTTGGACATTTAAAGTTTGTCTGGACTGCCAATAAAAATATGGAGATTCACTTTAATAAAAGCTATTATTTTCAGGGCGGTCATTACGGGCATTCATATAGAAAAATAATTTTGGAGTATTAAAGCCTTTTCTTCTCACCTTTTACTGTAATTCTGGTGTTACAGAGGACTGTACAGCCCATTGCAATTTTGAATTGCGCCTAGAGATAGTTTGCTTCCCATCATGTGTAGTCATTGGGCAGATGTTTTTAACAATTTATGGTGGTTACGAGTTGTTATGTACCAGAATTTGTCCTTACTTTGCTGTAAAAGGAGTGGACTGTTAAGAGTTCTTAAGATCAGTTTTTAGTCTGTTGTAGTTGGCCTTGTGTGGGATCCGCCCACATACCAGTACGGTTGTGGATGGCAGTTCTGCACCACCGATGCTGTCTGTTACATTATCCCCGATTAAGCGTGGCCTCAATTGTATTCATATAGCTTCGTCTTATTCTAAACTTATGTCACCAACGGGCGTAACACATTTTTTGTGTGTTTACTACTACTTTGCGGTGAATTTTAGTAGCATTATTTAAATTTTATATCCAAAGTCACTTTAACTAATTTTGAAGTCTATAAGAAATTGAGTTATTGGTCATTGCCAAAGTTTTATAAACAAAAGACAGGTTTAGGTACTATGGGAAACTCTTTCTAGTTAAGAATTTGCTAATATGTTTGGTTTTTAGAGAAAATAGGGGCAGAAGAATTTGTGTTAATGTTCTATTGAATAAAATAGTGTTGGCGTTGACAACGGCGAATCCTCTTCATTGTTGTCTGGCCCAGTCGTAACATTTAACAGCCATTTGGCTTGTTAAAGGGTCTGCAAGACAGTGCACTATCCATGCTGTGCAAACAGTGAAGATGTATAGTTGAGCATAACGATAAGGCCGGTGGCCTCGGGCGCTCATAATATATTAATATTTTTGTCTGTACATACTTCGCTTACACTCTTTGTGTATTTATTAATTCAGCTAGTTACACTACTTATTTTTCGCCACTTAGTGCAGTGCTGTTACTCATGTGTCTGTATGACCATTTCTTTGTACGTCAACTATTCTAGTCTTCAGTATATGGTGTGTGTGAATATTATCTTTCCCAAATGTTCAGCAGGCCCACTACTGAGTACACCACTTGCTGCATTCCTAGTTACTACGTGTAACGGATACATTTCTGCATTTACGACAAATGAATGTTAATGGACAGAATTCAGTGCGAGTGTAACTCACTAGTCTTGAGTAACACTGGAATTTCCGCGCGACACTTCCAAACCAGAAACTACATTTACTAATGATGGATTAAAAAATGTGGCTATTGTAACCCTTAGGCACCCTGTAATATCAGAAACTATAATTAGATTCTTGTATGAAATATTAATTTTACTGACGTGTAGAATCAAATCACTGAAGTTCAGAGGAGAGCAATGGAGTTTTAAGCGAATCGTTTCCAGGCTTTAGTTCTTCGCACGTTCCTATCGATGTTCAGTTTGATCGTCCTCTGTTTTCACTTCTCTTCTGTCGTAGGCGTTTGAGCGAATGACGCATATTCATTCACAGCTGTGTTATAATGTTATATGGCTATTTAATTTACTTAAATTTACGTAAAAATAGAATTGCTCTAAGCATCAGTGCAGTTAGGTAAAATGGACTACTTGTGTAATTGGTTTGATAGTTGTTCGTGAACAACATATACTCACAATTATTTGCCATTTGTCATGATTAAGAAGGATATCCTATTTACTGATAGTAGTGGCAGTCTGTGTATAATGTTTCTGTGGGATACGGACATCTAAAAAGATAATATTCTTAAATATTAGTCTAACTGTAGTCACACATGTAAAGAGAGAGAAATAATCGTACATCTTTGATAGAAATTATAAATTTTATTTTAATACTTGTTTAAATGGAGTTCAGTGATATTAAAGCTTAATTAACATTCTTTTATGCGGGTACTTTTAAAGTCAGAGTTCGACGATATTTTATTAATTCATTTAATAATTTATTCACTTTAAATATCTGTGAGTCGGTGTCCCAATTCACTTTTCAGAAGAAACAAGAGATTTAGTACTGATTTTCTCAGCAAGCACCTCCAAAACTCTCTCTGATGAAGAGGATTCAGTGGGGTATCCTTCTGAGCCAATGTACTTGGTTCCACATGAAAATGTTCATTGGTAAGTGAGCCGTTTTCCACGTCCACTTGGCACACAAACAAAAGTCCCAGCCCTGACATTCTCCATCAAGCACCCTGACCAATAATGAGGCATCGATGATATGCCCTCATCATACATTGTTCAAAGTTCCTCACGAATATGTTCATCGGCTAGTAAAAAAGCTGTTGTCACCATCCAATTTGCAGTCACACAAGAGGCTTAGCCATAACTTTCTCTGAGCAATGTCTCTAACACGCTCCCCAACTTTGAGGCATTTTTGGGATGTCCTTCCTATCCACTTTACTCAGTTCCTCAGGAACATGTCTATTGGTTAGTGAGTCACTGTCCCTGTGCACTTTGTACACACGCAACAGTTTTTGCACTGACTTTTTTCACCCAGCACCTACAACACCCTCTGTGACGACGAGGAACTGGTGGGATGTCCTCGTCATGAATACGTTTAGTGGGTAGTGAGGCGGTGAGCCCGGCCACCAGGTGGGCGCACAACGGTCTTCGCCCCGACTCTCTGCGCCCAGCACCTCCGACACCCTCTCCGGCGGAGAGGGATCGGCGGGATGTCCTCGTCACACTCCACCAGAGGCGGCTCGTGGATCTCGGCAGTCGTCACAATCATCCAGCCATCGTTCACCTGCACAGAAGAGCAATTATTCACTCACAATGCATCATACTTTCCTTATACATCAACAGTAACAGTAATTCTATACGGTGGCTCGTAAGGGCAAAACGTACATTAAGAGAGAGAACAACTTTCTATTTTTGTGTGTGATCGAAAGAAAGGGAAGAGTCTTCAAACGAAATCATTAACGGTGACAAGGATCATATTTATTATCTTCCAGTGTTAACTAAACTTGTGCCACTTTATAATGGTCTGAGAAAAGGATATGTTGTATGTAATCTAACTTATCCCTTAGTAGAGAGTTATCAATGAAGTTGTGTCTTTAGTGCCGCCTTACCTTGCCGATGACTTTGCCGCAGGCTACATCGATAGCGGCATGCGGTGGCCGGGACTTCTCCGCCTGCGCTGCCAGCAGAACCAACTCGTCCACGTCTGAGCGCAGCCGCCAACGCGCGGTGCTCATCCTCTGTGGAAGATTTGTTTCCATCGTCACAATTCATTCGTTTGTTGATTTTCAGTTTTATTTTCTAACTTTTATGTAACATCTATTATTATGTGGGCGTTTACTAGCACCAAAAATTAAATTAATCTCATATTAGTGTATTAAATACAGCAGCCTTGCAACATTTAGCAATTAGACAAAAGGTCTTATTTTTGGCAGCACATACTTGGATTGTTTTCCAGACGGTCATAAGGTAGCAATACGACAGCATTTTACCTTGGGTCTGGATCGTTAATGTGTTGTATTTAGAATAGGGATTCAAGCAAACTGCATTTAAATTATCTTCACTTAAATCTTCCGGGCTGATAGTCCGTGGTCGATGTATAAAGCTCTCTACTGACGTTTCGTCTCCGACTGCGACAGATGTCCTTCGAGGATGTCTCCAGCAGTCGGAGACGAAACGTCAGGGGAAAGTTTTATACATCGACCACGGCCTACCAGACCAGTGGTTTTAAGTGAAGACAATACCGGCCGTGAAAGCTTACACCGAATGCATATAAATTAGTTTAACAAGCTAAAACGATGTGGTCCCACCTCTCCACTACGTAACTAAAACGTGGGTCGCCACGTATAAGTCGTTGAACATAGCCCCTACTGAAACCCTCCTGTGACGGCGACACATAGTGAAAAAGTCTCTCATAAATGGTATCTAGAAAATCCAATTAGTTTCAGAACTTCTATTGTCTGACCACAAGAACTAGCCAAGAACGAGCAGTACAAATAGTCATATAAACTACCTCCAACTGGTACCTAATATCTCGCACTCATAACATTCTCCATAAGCAAAACAGAATAATCTAATGGATCCACTCACTGCTTTGGTACTTCTAAATACCGAGCACGTGTACGCCCATTCCGTAGCAACGGTCGACTTGGAAACCTGTAATTGGCTAAGCCGGTCCTAAAATCACCGCCTAGTCAGTTTGTCCAAGTATCAGCTAACGAATTATCATCATGCATAAGTGAGACCTGATACAATTCCTGCATTAATTTTATCAGAATATATAGAGAATCTTCAGTTGTAGTAAATGATGTATTAGCAGGTGTTATACGTTGTGTAACTACGCTGTAGTGTAACTATTGCGGTTTTGGAACCAACAGCAACTGGTTTTTGAAGACATTTCTCCACATTCTGTAAATTCTTGTGTAATTCCCGTTATCCCCAAAAGTTCCATTTAATACTAAAATTCAGGAACTTAACTGATTTCTTACTATTAATGTCCTGCATAACCCCTTTTTTATTCAAAGTACATTCTTCCTGTACAAAGTACAATTTTGAGAGGGCCAGTGGCTATAGAGTTCCCACGAAACGAATGTACTCGTATAGAAAGCCGAACGATATTTCCTTTTATTAGCGCTACAAGCACGTTTACCGACGGCACAACGGAATACTTGTTAATCTATGATGGCCTATTTATAACTACGAGTAGCTAAGATAGACTTAGTAAATCCGGAAGGCCTTACAGTAATCAGAGATGTAAAGTAATTATCTTAGTAAACGTGGGTGCACCTAAGAGTCATTACTATTTTTACAATAAATCTCGATGTTCCTCACCTCCGGCTTTCCAATTAAATCGACGTCTATCAGGTCTCCGTAAAAGTCTTCCTCTGCCTCCCGCCGAGATCGGAGGCAGAACACGCCCAAAAGCCTTCGGAACATCTGCGAAGAAAAAAATAGATATCACGTCACGTACTGACCATACGGAATTACAGCGTGTCCATTATGGACTGTTGGACAGTCAGAAAGGTTGGAATGAGAACAGGGAGAGATTCCTACGAAGATTTTTTACTAATCAGTATTCAAGTAGATGAAACCTACAGAAACGTCGAAATGTCTGATAATGGAGTGTTTTTAGGAAACTTAAATATTAGCTCGTGACTGATTTACAGATTCTGAGCAAAGTAACGGTTTTAGTTAGTACAATAATACATGTAGACCCAACATGTTCTAAGAACCAAATCGATGATTCAAGCCTAGTCGGGTTGTTTGGACATACAGTGCCAATTAAAAAAGGTACACAGTTTTCGAACAAGTGTTATGATACGTGATGTAAAGAGTGAGGGTCTTCGCTTTGCACTTGAAAACAACGTACGAACAGTACACATCATATCATGGGACAGAACACAGCATTATAGGTTACCAACGTGGTACGCCCTTCTTTTTCTTTTGAGTTTCTTTCTCTCTTCTTCACGTCAACTGATAACACGAGGACAAACAAAGGTTCACACTAGTTACTGTTGCCCGACTTATTTGCTCTCTTTACAAATTTCCACAAATTCTTTGTCCTGCCATTTTAAAGCCACTTCGACACGTAAAGAGGCTACCACCAATTTGCCCATAAATGGAGCCAAAAGAGTACGAGGTACTTGTGTCAAATGGCCGAATGTACAGCATGTAGCGGATACCGTGATCTATTGACAAGAAGGAGTAGTTGCGTGAGGTAGCATTGAGTTATTTGCGCTTTATATGGCTTTAAATGAGTTAAAGTTACCGTTCAGCCAAGTCGAGTGATTTTTTTAAGTTGTTCTAAAGCCACTTGCTGAGGAGAAAGATGAAATACCTCATCTGAAAAGAAAATGTTGACTTTCTGCCACGTCGTTGTCCAGTTCGGCCGCTGACGAGACTGTGTACTCAGTTTCCCTTTCTGTTGTCCAATACGTAAACATGTAGACTTGAGTTCCTACGAACTCTAAAAATCCTCCTAACCAGATGGTAATTGTTTAAGACTGTAAGCGTCGTAAGCTCACTAGTAACTGATTTGCTTAACTTTGTTTCTTTCTGAAGCTAGGAAAACCACCTCCGTTTGGAGGAGGAGTAGCAGAGAGTGCAATAATATTAACGTCTCATGCAGTCATTCTTTCACTTGGGAAGGAATTAGACGTGCTGACGTTTAGCAGCAAGTGACTTTCGATTACTCCATCTACACTGAGAGACCTGGTTAAATTAGTTTCACGTGGAGTGCATTAGACAGCATGCATTGCTCCACATTAGCAGCTAGGTGAAACTTAATATGCTCTCCTTGAAATTGCTTCAAAACTTATCTCGTTTGTAACGGTTTGTGTCCTTCGGAGCTTCCATTGAATGATTCTTGATTCACAGCTACGGCTACGAAAAAGCTCTCAAACGTAACGCTCAGGCTCATAGGAACGCACGCGCGGATGTAACCAAATATGCGATGCTGATGTACACCTAACTCCCAATGGTGCTTAATTGTCGTGCAGAATACGAAAAGAAGAAAGAAAAAGAGAGAGAGATGTAGTGAATGATCCAACTTTATTTCCTACAAAATTAGAAGTAGCTACCTCTATTTTGAAAGGACACTCCCAGCGTAGAATAGCAAGTCGCATACTAGACCCTTTGTTCTGACTAATAAAACGCAGCACGTTATACTGTTTTTTTAATATTCCACAGAAAATACATTAGCACCCAATATCCGGAGGGAATATAGTAGGACGTCTAATAATCTCTGTGTACCCACATGATTTATCACGAGATATCTAGGGGAATGCAATAAATTAGTTGTCACCGAAAATACCCTCAAATATACCACATGTTGTAATTTTACCAATTTTGTAAATCGATTGAAAAATTTAACACATTCACAAGAGAAACAAGCAAAAAATAATTTTTTAATAAAAGTGAATTTTGTATTTACCACATCATTACATCGGACTATAAAGTGTAAAATAATTTCTCACAGTCCCATTCATGTTCTTATCGCTATAAAAATACTGTTGAAAGTTTGTGATTTTTAACTTGTAGTATCCGTGGTAGTTCTTGTAAGATTAAAAACGAAAAACGTGAACCACTTGTAATATAGCTTCATGTTAGTCAGCAGGTGAATTATTCATGCATCAATTATGTATTGCGTATGCCCCATGATTTTCGTTTTTAATGCTTCAAGTATTTTCATAGACATTAAAAATTCGTAATCACAACTTTCCAAGACTCTCTACATGCAGTTCGTAGTCTGTATGGAGCTATGAGAAACCGTTTTATACCTTTTAGTCACATTTAAAGAGATGGTATACGAAAATGTGATTTTTCCTTTCAATAGTTATCTTCTGTTTCTTACTCTTCGGTGGGTGAAATTTTATCAATCGATTTCATAAATTTTGTTGAGATGAGAACGGAGTCTATGATATACTGCAGGATTATTATAGTTTATGTTCACCTGACTTGAAAAACCTGTTGTTTTCTTCTACGTTTATCTTAGGATATGACCGTGTGGTAAAAAAGTGGATACATCTGACCTCACACGGAGGATTACCACCTACCGTTCCCGCGGGCGGGCCATTCGCGACTGGATCAGAAAAAGGGGCAGATGGCAGTGGTACATAAAGTACACTCCGCCAAACACCAGACAAGATAGAGAGCTAATATTGCTTTGTCAGACATGTCTGAGCAATGCTGGTAGTTTCAAGACTCTAGGTCACCTTTAAGTTAATTTAAAATCAATTGCGAAATCTGTACCGAAGAGACTGACAGACAAGGAAGCGATCTAACAGGAACATGCTTGAAAGTGGTCAGCACACCGCTCTCCCGGACGTATGTCAGTTTATGAGACCGGAGCCGCTGATTCTCAGTCAAGTATCTCCTCAGTTTGCCTCACAAGGGCAGAGTGCACCTCGCTTGCCAACAGCGCTCGGCAGTCGGGATGGTCACCCATCCAAGTGCTAGACCAGCTCGACAGCAGTAAACTTCGGGGATCCTACGGGAACCGGTGTAACCACTGCGACAAGGGCGTTGGCAAGAATACGAGTCAGAAACAGCCTAAGATATGACAACTATGTATTCAGCAATACATGTTGGACTCCAGATGTGTGCCTGCGGGCAACGTGGATCTTATTAGCTAAAGAAACGTCTTGTTGTATTGAGGTCCTTGGGAAGAAAATGTATCACCGAGGATGAAGTTTCCTTTCTGCAACGAAAAGTGTGTAAATGTATGGGATAGAGAGACAAACAGAGATAGTGTGCGTGTGAGTGACAGAGATAGAGACAGAAAGAGAGGAGGAGGGAGTGAGGGAGAGAGAGAGGGAGAAAGGGAGAGAAAGAAACAGACTGAAGGCTTGAAGTGTGCTGAGAGACGTGGCCAGTGGTTCAAATGATTGCTGGTTTGTCCCCGAAAGCCTAAGCTGAGATTACTAGTCAGTACTTAACAGCCGGCCGAAGTGGCCGTGCGGTTAAAGGCGCTGCAGTCTGGAACCGCAAGACCGCTACGGTCGCAGGTTCGAATCCTGCCTCGGGCATGGATGTTTGTGATGTCCTTAGGTTAGTTAGGTTTAACTAGTTCTAAGTTCTAGGGGACTAATGACCTCAGCAGTTGAGTCCCATAGTGCACAGAGCCATTTGAACCATTTTGAACCAGTACTTAACAGACGACTTCAGTATCACTGGAAACTGGATTGCTTTCAACTTACTACTGCAGGCTAAGATAAACAGTACAGAAACATAACCCCGTCATAGTTTGCTGTTAAGGTCTGTTTTCTTACACACAAAGTCAACTTGTAATTTATTGTTAATCTCTATATTTCTGAAGCACTAATTTCTAATGCACTCTATAACACTACGGAAAAATCTCATTTAGCCTGCTCAAATCACTTTGTGTGGGAAATTAAGTTTAAGATCCATGGAGCATAGTAAGTACTGCCATGACTTTGTCAACTTTATCTTTCTCTTCTCTGTCGTTTGTTTTTGTAACGCATTTCTAATTGTTCAACAGATTGCGTTTAATTTTGGGATGTAGTTTTTAATTTCATCACTGAGATCTTGTCATTTGAGCATCTGCTTATAGTAGAGTATAAAAACATTTCTCCCTGTTACAGCACCAGAACATAATTTAGCCCTTAAAATTGTTATAATGCACTTCAACGTTGGACATCCATTTAAGAAGTTCCTTTATCCAATACGTTTAACAAAAAACATTAATTTTACAACGCCAAATATTATTTTCAATAATCTACGATTTTTCCAACAGCTACAACGCTAACAATATTTGTTCTCCAGTGAATTGAACAGGACAATTTTCTTCGGAAATTTAATGCATCTTAAATAAACACTGGATTGCATTTTTTCTCAAAGCAGTCCGCCTGTCTGGACCATTAGTGTAATATTCATGACAGTCCCTGCTCCTACTAAGCAAAAATTATCAACTACAGCAATTTTTTCTTAATTCGTCCTATCTGTCCTTCGTTGGCTGGGCTATGAACAATATACACAATCTTGATAATAAACAGAAGCTGTAAGACATAACATGATTCACTATGCTAATACGATGCAGAATAAAGTCGGCACAAAGTCAATAAATCATGTTGAAAATGAAAATAAAATTATTACGTAATTTAGAGAATGTAAGAAACTCAGCAGGCTACATCAGTTACCGAAATCATGCACACGATGTAGTGAAAGAACTCTCGTAGATTGAATATGAAGTTGCTTTGGAAAGGAATTCTTTTGCCTTTCTCGTTAAAATGTAGCTGGTGTGATTAAACATCCAAATACAAGCGATCTGATGCGTGAGCTACAGCGTTCAGCAGCAGTAGATTACAGTGACATCAACAGTTAAGAATTTTAGCGTGGATAAGACATGACCGAGAGAAGATGTTGACTGATCATTTACGGTTCCGTATTGCGTCAATCCAACGCTGGCTTTGTAAGTTCTTTTGTCGGAAGACTCTTCTCGACAAGCTCTTCAGATATTCAATTAATGAACTTGTCTCACGACAAAGAAGCTCTAGAGCACAAAGAACAGCACTACGAAAATCACGTAAGCACAGACAATATGTTTACGCAACACGATTCGCAATCGCAGTGTTGCTACGCAACTGTCCACCTAATGTTGTGCGACATTTCATTGTTGACAAATTCCTCTGGGACCTATGTCAAATAGTGATGATTACTTCCGACTGTATACACACAGTTTACCGACCATGCGTATAATACGTGACTGATCCGCCAACACCACAAATTCCCAGATCAACTGCAATTCAGAAGTGCATGTGTTATAATCTATGAAATTTGTCACTGTCCTTGTTGACCACGTTAGTTTCAGCTTTAAACTCACACCCTCAAATTTTTCGTTGCCTATTAAGCGAGATAAAGGAATAGCATTTACAGAAAATATTAATTTTAAATTAACAACAGCCTCCGTTTCAATGTTTACCTAGTTTTAGCTAGACTTCGGTTGGAATCACTAACCTTCTTCAGAATAAAAGGAACTACGATTTGTCCATTATGGACAACGTCAAAAACTAGAAACTATAAATAGTAAAACATCGTCATATTGCAATTACTTATACGTTGTTGCCGTACTGCGGTGTCGTAGTAGGGCCAAAATGCAGCTAATATGCTGGTAGAAGCCGCTAGTTTTCCGATCACCTACGCGTTGGTGAATGGAAAACTATGTAATAATTTTGCTTTAAATACAAGCACTTGACTTACACATAAATGCATCTTTCTTCGATGATTACAATGAGTCTCTTTGGCCACAGGGGCACATTAAATCATTTATTAATGTACAGTGAAATAATAGTAGGAACTACTTATGAATGCGAATATATCCGAAAATTCACTTCTTTTCAAGTTTGAATAACATTGGGAAAGCAGTTGGGAGAAATATGTTTGCATCAGACACTAACACGAAATTTTGACATTTATAAGACGACGTCGTGAGTGCGTCTGTGGATCGTTGCGATGTGCAGATGACCCTTTCTTAAAGCCTGAATAAAATTAAGATGGGGTCCGAATAGGGCGAGCGTCGAAAGAAACTAATAAATAAGATGCGATTATTTTAAGAGGCAACAATAATTCTGAAAGACGACACGTCTAATTCAATGACAGACGTGTGGTAGTTGCAGCTGCGTTTCGAAACAAAATCGAAATGCGTGTGCGGCAGTAAATATTGCGTCTCCTAAGAACATTAAGATCGTTGTTAAAGAACATGTACACACATGTGTATATGTTTAGAAAATAAAATATTGTATGATGATACGAAATTGTTAGAGACGTAAGACTTTGTACACAATTCGTAGGTCAGTTACGTACACCAAATATTGGGAAACCAGGGACAGAGTGAGATAAATTTATTAATAACGGCAGGAAAATATTTGATCCAAACGGAAATTTCGAATAGTATCCCTGCTTCTAGAAGTCGGACGTAATCAGTAAATAGAGAATCTTTTGAACATAACGTCAGAAAACCTAAAAATCTGTCGACATGTAATCAAAGATATTAGCAATACAGTAGTGAACAAATAATATAATTAACGACATTCAGAATACGAAAATACTTATTTAGAGGTAAGAAGGAATAAACTGTCGCTCATTTCCACTGCCACACAACAGATGAACAGCAGAATCCTTAATGAATTCCCTTACGTACATGCACCATTTTATTGTAAGAAAAATTTAACGAAGAGACATCGAGGTCACTGAAGCCCCTTCCTGAAACCCATTCGAACCAAATTATCCATACAATATTTTCCATAGTTTCCTGCAAAACATAAAAGATTTCAAGAAAACCCTGATTCCTTAAAAATTGTCGAAACATCTACAACAGAAACACGTTTCTTGTGCACGAACAGACGCAAAAGATAATTTTTTTTCCGTAATAGCAGGTGGATTTCACTTTACTCTGTGCAGCCCTCATGTTGCATTGTGAAGTTTGCAAATTGTTACGCTTTTCTTTTCGTTGCTCGTAGGTGGTCAACTGCCGACATCCAACCCGTGCTTGGTCGGCTTCACTTTGCGTCATTCACTGCTCAGTTACCAGCTTCACAACGCAATGTAAGAGCTATCTAAACTGTGAATGTATTTTTATACCAAGAGGACAGATCATGTTGATTCAGAGATAGACCCTTAAAGGAAGAAAACATCCTCGTCCACTTTATCGGAACCTGTGCCACACCCTATACTATCATGCACTGTGTAAATCTAAAATAAAGTCGAATGCTTAAATTCTGTTCGCTGCTGACATATTCGAAACTAGACATATGTCTTTTGGCGACAAGGCCCCTTTTAGCTAAATAAATGTCTCACTCTCATTCTGCGACGAAATGTGTGTAAGTGAATGAGAGAGAGAGAGAGAGAGAGAGAGAGAGAGAGAGATACAGATAGAGAGTCAGAAAGCGACCTAATAAAACCGTGGTAAAGAGTGGCCGTTTATATTGTAACTTGTGGTGACAAAGTATAGTATAGAGAGAGGGGAATCGCCTGGTAGCACAACAGCTTGCAGACTAAGGAAGAGGGAATAGTTTGATCAAATACCAGATAACTGAATTCCCTTACGTGTGTGCCACGCACACACCAACCACCACCCTCCTACAGAGAACTGAATCGGACAATTTCTTTAACGAACTTATTGTGGCCTACTGATTACAGGAATACATTTTCGCTTGAAGCAGCCCATTTCGATTTATTTAAGATAAATAAAAAGTTCATCTTCAATCCAACCCTCCCTCTTCCTCACCACATCACATCCCATCTCCCTCCCATACGCTCTAGCTCACATCTCGCCGGTCTGGAATTTTAAGTACAATATTCATATCAGTCCCAGCAACCACCAACCACAAATTTTCAACAATATCGATTTTTACCCAGCATTTTTGGTCTTCGTTGACTAGTAACAATATAAAGAACCTTGGAAATCTCCAGATCATGTAACACATAAAAAGAAATACATTGTGGTAATGTGACGCAGAATATAGCCGGCACGTAGCCCCTAAACCCTCTTGATGGTGGGTATATACACCTTTCGGAATTAGAAGGATATAAAGAGTTCAGCAGAGTACATCAGCTACCGAAATCATGCCCACGATTTTGTAATACTGCTCTCATAGACTGAAGCTCAATTAGGATCACTGGAAAGGTTTCCTTTTCCTTTTTCGTTAAAATGCAGCTGCTGCCATTAAACATCCAAATAAAATCAAATAAAAGCGATTTCATGTATGTGCTAAAGCGCTCAGCGGCAGTAGTTTAGAGTGACATTAACGGCAAAGGACGTTAGTGTGGATAAGATATGACGAAGAGAAGATGTCGATGTTCACTTACGGTTCCGTACTGCGTCACACCCAACGCTGGCTTTGGAAGTTCTTCTGTCGGAAGACTGTTCTCGAAAAGCAGTTGAGATATTCAGTTAATGAGCTTTTCTCACCAAGAAGACGCTCTAGAGCACAAAGAATAGCACTACGAAAATCACGCAAGCACAGACAATGTGTTTACGCAGCACGATTCGCAATCGCAATGTTACTACGCAACTGCCCGCCTGATGACGTAGGATATTTCTTTGTTGACAAATTCCCCTGGTACCCAAGCAAAAGAGCGACGACTTCTTCTGGCAATTCAATAGTACTGTACTAACTACACAAAATAAGTTACTGCGATGTTCATTCTTAGTACTATTGTTTTCCTCTTAAGTAAAATTTATTAATCATCTCTCTTTGAAAAGCGACGAAATGAAGATGATGAGGTGATATAAGCTATTATAAACGCGAACAGCTGCATCAATATGTGCGAAGATTTGAGGTAGTAAATTTTTCTCAATAGCACGTAGGCCACTATCGCTATAGTTTTATTTTTCGGTGATTACAGCACGTCGTTTTGGCTTACCTTAATGTTATGGTAGATCAGTGTACACTGAGCTGTGTAGTGATGGTGAGGGCTACTTATGAATATGCACAAATTTGAAACATCCACTTGTTTTGAAGTTTCGATAACACTTAATTTCTAATTTGCATCAGACATTTACAACGATATTTTTAGATTTGTTGTCCGACGCACTTAGTGCATCTGTGGTTCGTTGCGATGTGTAGATTATTCTTATAGATCTTGAAAAAAATTGCATCATGTCCGAATCATTCCAGCGTCAAAAGAGTCTAAGAAAAGGATTAATGGTTTGAAGTGCCACTGTAGTTCCCAATGACGACAGTTTCAGGACGATGGAGAAGATTCTAAGAGCAAATTCATGTAGCGTGTGAAGTTCCGATTCAAAACAGCTTCAGAATTCGTATGCGGTAGTAAATACTGGGTACCGAATGCGAATTACCCTCTATATTAAAGACCATGTACACACACACACGATTGTAGGTTTAGAAAGTGAAACATTATGTAGTGGTATAAAGTGAGAGTATATGGCGCTGTGGTCATCACAGTCTGGGGGTTGCGTACGTTAACCTCTGCTGCCATGTTGGTGGTATTCGGAAGGAGTAGGCTCTGCGACAGCGCTGAGTATCACACACTCTTCTCCGTACAGTACAAAGATGACTTTTATTTATTTGTATTTGTTTACGTATGCCATATTTCCCTTTAGTCTTTTATCTAAATACAACAGTAAACCAGATGTTGCACATGAATTGACATGAACATAGTACGTAATATTTTAACATAATTTCAGATGTGTTAGTGTAACTAATTATTGCAGTGTTTAAGTTGGAAAAATCTACATTAAATTTCTGCATAAAATATTAATTGAAAGTTTGTATGAAACATGTAGGTAAGTAAATAATAATTTTGAAAACAAAATCTGTTTTATAACCTTTGGCTTCAAACATGGTTCAAACGGCTCTAAGCACTATGGGACTTAACACCTGAGATCATCAGTCCCCCACACTTAGAACTACTTAAACCTAACTGACCTAAGGACATCACACATATCCATGCCCGAGGCAGGATTCGAAACTGCGACTGTAGCAGCAGCACGGTTCCGGACTAAAGCGCCTAGAACCGCTCGGCCACAGCTACCGGCTACCCTTTGGCCATTTTCCACATAGATATAAACCGTGTATTAGTTTGGAATCCAGAGGCACATGCTGCTGGCCGATTGTACTATGCTGCTTTGAGACATCAAAAATTTTATAATTTGGGATTCTCGACTACATTACTATGCTACAATACACTTTGCAGCACTATACTACATCAACGCCACACTACATTAGACTGCTCTAACCGGTGACAGAACCAAGGTAGAATTTTCCTTTGTCTGGATAGTTGACCCCTGGCAGATTTAGGCGCAGCTCAGGTTTCACAGGGACCCTGCTACTGCTACCCAAGTTGTATAGATTGAGAGGTGACTGTCAGGGATTCCTCCTCGAGGCTCATCTCCTCTCTCCTTGTGAAAGGTTGCTGGAGGTGGATGTTCTGCTACGGTGCAACTCGTCGTCTTCATATGTGGTCTTTTCCTTGTTGTCTCCAGCCCATGTAGGCTTGCAGTTCATATGCTAATACACACATCAAAAAAAGTTTTGCATCACACCCGTTCCCATAAATCCTGAAGATAGACTTTGACTGTGAATTCCATATCACAGATACAGTCCCTTGAACGGTTCAGAGATGTCACTAAACCCTCCCAAAGGTGTAAACTGCCACGCATGAACTGCTCGTATTAGACGGAGGGGGTCCGATAGCGGATCAGATCCAGTCATTCCGCCAGGAAGCGGGTACACAGCTCTTGTATTCTGTAGTTCGATCGTGCCTAGACGGTAAATACCGCTGTTTGATCGCGTCCGCATTGTTACTTTGTGCCAGGAAGAGCTATCAACAAGGGAAGTGTCCAGGCGTCTCGGAGCGATACAAACCGATGTTGTTTGGATATGGAGGAGATGCAGACAGACAGGAGGTGTCGATGATATGCCTCGCTCAGGCCGCCGAAGGTCTACTACTGCAGTGGACGACCGCTACCTAAGGATTATGGCTCGGGGGAAACCTGACAGCAACGCTACCATGTTAAATAATGCTTTTCGTGCCGCCACAGGCCGTCGCGATACAACTAAAACAGTGTGCAATAGGCTACATGACGCACACCTTCACTCAGACGACCAACGCGAGGTCCATCTTTGCGACCACGACACCATACAGCGCGGTGCACATGGGCCCAACAACATGCGGAAGAGACCGCTCAAGACTGGAATCATGTTCTCTTCACCGATGTGTATCGCATATGCCTTCAACCTGAGAATCGTCGGAGACATGTTTGGAGGCAACCCGGTCACGCTGAACGCCTTAGACACACTGTCCAGCGACTACAGCATCGTGGAGGTTCCCACCTGTTTTGAGGTGGATTATGTAGTGCCGACGTACGCCGTTGGTGGTCATGGAAGGCGTCGTATCGGCTTTACGATACGTGAATGCCATCCTCCGACGGATAGTGCAACCATAATTATGGGCAGCATATTTGCGAGGCATTCGTCTTCATTGACGACAAGTAGCGCATCCTTCGTGCACATCTTGTGAATGACATCCTTCAGAATAACGAAATCGCTTGACTAGAGTGGCCACCATGATCTCCAGACATGAACCCTACCCAACATGCCTGGGATAGACTGAAAAGGGCTGTTTATGGATGACGTGATCGATCACCACTCTGAGGGATCTACGCCAAATCACCGTTGAGGAGTGCAACAACCTGAATCAACAGTGCGTTCATTAACTTGTGGATATTATGCCACGACGAATACAGGCATGCAACAACGCAAGAGGGTGTGCTACTGGGTATTAGAGGTACCGGTGTATACAGATATCTGGACCACCACCTCTGAACGTCTCGCTGTATAGTGGTACAATATGCGAAGCTTGGTTTTCTTGAGGAATAAAAAGGGGGAAATAATATTTATGTTAATTTCTATTCCAGTTTTCTGTACAGGTTCCGGAACTCTCGTAACCGAAGTGACGCAATTGTTTTAATGTGTATTTTCGCTGTCAACAAATTACACTTGTGCCACAGCTCTTCTTTCCTTATTATGTCATCGACTGTTCCATAACCAAAGATGTTCCTATCGTAGTCTGCAATATTTTGTCTAGTGGCATTTTCTCAGGCGATGTGGTCAAGTGTGCCGACTGCTCCATATTCACAAGTGTCTCTGATGTGTGGTTGTATTTTCTGCATTTAAGAAGGATATGGGCCATGTCCCATCAGGTAGTGTGTAGTTTCCTTGGTCGGGAAGAGGTATGACATGTATATGTTAGGTTGGAAATGTTTAGTTCTCCTTCCACTTTTCTCTTCGTCCCTGAAATATTGCAATTTTCCATCGGTGTATGTCTTCATTTCCTTATTCAATGTGGCTCTTGTGCCCAGTATCTCCTTTACTGTTTCATAGTCGCCCTTTCTCAGCCAATACGGTATACCTTAGTTTCTTGTGGCTGTGTTCATATGTAGCAAGTCTAATATGACCAGGAGCGCCTCATTCGGTATTGTTCTATAAATAACTCTAAGGCATAGAAGCACGCCTCCCTGTGCTTCCCCTAGAGTGTGGATGTGCTTACCTTTCTGGCTGTACGAGCCCAGACACTCAACCTGTACCTCACAACAGCAGTGGTATTGTTTTTTGGTACGTTGTTACTGCACTTAGATTCATATGAAAATTACTTTGGCCAGCTGTACTTATTTTGTGTAATATTTTAATGGCTCTCTGGCAGACGATATCTACATCTGCATGAAAATCAAGCTTTTCTTCCATGTTTAACCAAGGCAGCTGTATATTACTTTTCTTTACATCGTTGGTCATTTATTCTGATTGTGGAGTCCCTCGATTTTAACGATCTTCCTAGTCCAAAGATGCCCCTTCTCCAAAGACTTCGCTGATATCATCTTTCGTCACTTCCATTGAAGAAGCTGTCGACGCTGTCAGAAGATTCAGCTGAAGAAATCAGACGTGAAAGCTGCCGAACAACTAGGAAACACAGTCCACAAAGAAATAATGTTTCCAAGAAGGAGAGATTTGCGGTATAAAAGCTGCGTGAGGATGCTGACACAGTCGTGTTGCGTGCTGATAAAGGTAATGCCACCGTCCCTTTGCTGCATGAAGTCCACAAGGAAAATAAATGTGGTCAACTTAGTTATTGTGCATACCGAAAGTTTAACAGAGATCCTACCAAGGAGATGACAATATGAGGCCCATAACGAGCACTATTGGTTCACCGACGCATCTTTCTGCCAAATATTTAGTATCCTTACTAAGAACAATGGTAGGAAAATGTAGACACCATATATGTAATTCTATGGATTGAATTCCATGGATTTAATGCTATGAGTTAAGTTCCGAGACTTAGTAATGTCATGCTAAATAGTACGGATGTGCTCGCTTGTTTTGACGTGGTACCATTATATATTTAAGTCTTTTTAAAGGCTTCTTTATCTCTTATCGGCCAACATTTTCATACAAACATCACGACCTTGCTTGATCATGTTCTTTTGTCATCGTTGGTCATTTATTCTGATTGTGGGGTCCCTCGATTTTAACGATCTTCCTAGTCCAAAGATGCCCCTTCTCCAAAGACTTCGCTGATATCATCTTTCGTCACTTCCATTGAAGAAGCTGTCGACGCTGTCAGAAGATTCAGCTGAAGAAATCAGACGTGAAAGCTGCCGAACAACTAGGAAACACAGTCCACAAAGAAATAATGTTTCCAAGAAGGAGAGATTTGCGGTATAAAAGCTGCGTGAGGATGCTGACACAGTCGTGTTGCGTGCTGATAAAGGTAATGCCACCGTCCCTTTGCTGCATGAAGTCCACAAGGAAAATAAATGTGGTCAACTTAGTTATTGTGCATACCGAAAGTTTAACAGAGATCCTACCAAGGAGATGACAATATGAGGCCCATAACGAGCACTATTGGTTCACCGACGCATCTTTCTGCCAAATATTTAGTATCCTTACTAAGAACAATGGTAGGAAAATGTAGACACCATATATGTAATTCTATGGATTGAATTCCATGGATTTAATGCTATGAGTTAAGTTCCGAGACTTAGTAATGTCATGCTAAATAGTACGGATGTGCTCGCTTGTTTTGACGTGGTACCATTATATATTTAAGTCTTTTTAAAGGCTTCTTTATCTCTTATCGGCCAACATTTTCATACAAACATCACGACCTTGCTTGATCATGTTCTTTTGTCATCGTATTTTCAGTTGAAATGGTGAATTTTACTAGCAGATTGATGGAGTTGCTATGGAAAGCTCCCTCTCATCTCTGGTAGCTAATTTATTCATGGAAGACTTCGAGATAAGGCACCGGACTTGGCAAGTTTTAAACCATCGGTATTCGGAGGTATGTGGGCGACTCATTTGCAGTATGGCAGAACGAGATGGATTAATTACATCGATTTCTTGAGCATTTGAATTGTATCCATGCTAGTATTAAATTTACTATGGAAATAGAAAAAGGTAGCTGCCACCCCTATTTAGATGTTGTCGTTCGCCCTAAAGTCGATGGCACATTGGGTCATGCCGTATATCGTAAAACAAGAAATACAAATCAGTATCTACATGCCAGTAGATGCCATAACTCTTCACAGACCACAGGTGTCCTCAAGACCTTAGTGCACAGGGTGTACCATATATTCGATAAAGATAATTTGCAAGAAAAGCTCACATACCTAAAGAGCTTTTTCAAAGCGAATGGATTTTCTCCGCAACAAATTCATAGAGTATTAATGAAAAACCGAGAATGCAGGTGTTTGATGGGAAACAAGATAGTAAATCTTTCAAATCAAGTACTGTTGTGCCCTATTTGGGTGCTCTCTTCTCGAAGATAGCCATATTCATGAGAAATATAGTGTTAACGGTATCTTCCCGCCTCTCACGAAGATTGCAGCTTTACTCGGTGCAGATTAGCTGATAATTTAATAAACAGAGTCAGTGGTTTTGTTTGGACGACTCTGTGGACGGCCGGACGATACTCACCCGAACTATCGGCGGAACAAATTTTACTTGCGCGGCTGCATGTCCGAAATTTTTAGTGCTAACATAAAAACTGTTTTGTGTGGTGATTTCGTTTAACTGCTTCCTGTGCACCAATTACTTAGTCTTTCAAGAACTTCACTAAAATCCTCGTCTAATATAGCACTTGTGTGAGCAGATACTGTAATTAGCAGATCTACGTAGGCTATGCAGCCTCTAGTGTCTGCTGTACTCTGAAGCTGGTTTATTAATGACTCTATGCAAACATTCCAGAACTCTGGACCCAAAGAGGGTCCTTCATGCAGGCCTTTGGTGATATCTGTCACGATTTTGTTTCAAGAACATTCCAGTTGCATCTGATTGTCTCTGCAATAATTTCGTAGTCTGTTATAGAGACATATGAGGCAGTCCATCTGCTTCATTCATTTGAACACGGCACGACACCATAAATTATCAGAAGTTATAGCTATACCAATCATTGAGCCTATAACGTACTTGTAGTCTGAGGTGTTCACAAAAGTACTGGTTGGTTTAGCGATCATGGGTGGTTTTCCATTTCCTGAAACCATGCTGCAGAGGATTCACACCTATTACATTTCTGTGAACCCTCAGGTGGCAGCACAGAAGTTCTTCTTGTATTTTGGCTAGAACACACCATATTTTCCCCCACACCATACTTTCATTGCGGGGCGGATCTGAAACTACTCTGTTTCCCTGGTTACAATATCTCCCTCTACTGTTTACGGGGTGTATTATGCGCTGAATTACTTCCTCCCCTCTCGGTGTGAGGTATTGCCTCCCGTCGCGTATAAAGGTTCCACGACGCGTCCACATTTCTGGTGGCGCTCTTCGGAACTCGCTTCGCCCAGCAGTTTCCCCGTCCCCTGTTCATGCATGCAAAAGCCACCTCCGAAGTTGCACTTGATTTTCGTGACCCGTACCGCTACTTTGGGAATCTCTCCTCCCACACTTGTCTCGTTCTTCTCGCTGTCCGTCATTAAACTTTTCGGTGGGACAACAATTTGAAAACGATTCTTGGAACTTTGTCACTGAATTAAGCTACGAGCTGGTACAGGATCCATTAAAGTATTCGGCAGGAGAGAAGCAATGTGTTCTGACAATAGTATTAATCCCACGACATACAGAAACTAATTGTTGTAGCAGTTTTCGTTCACCTTGTGCAGTGTACTACCACAACATGTCTGGCACAGACAGAGGTGGTAAGAACTATTCCCAAAAGTTTTTGGATACCCCTTTGTTGGTGCTAAGTATGTTTCCCAAGGACCACATATGACAGATTAATTTTGCGGGAAGTATACTTCCCAAGCCGCTTCCAGGAACTATATTAATGGTAACCATAGTTCCCAATAACCATTAATACACCGCTTTTTGTTGGGATACAATCTTCTCGCAGTCCTGAAGGCTGTATTTCACAACAAACTAAAACTACACCTGGTGCCGCGTACTGCCACTAGATGCCAGGAGGGTACAGAAGTGGTAACACATATTCCCATACGCACTGTAAATACACACTATAGTGATAAGTACACCCTGCAACGGTTAAAATAATCAATTAATAGATATACATCACATACACGCTACACACAGTGTGAACCTGTACCGAATTTTTAGAAATCACAAGAAGATGAGGTTCCTATGCACATATTCCAGCAGTGCATTAAGTAAATTGAAATGCAAGGAAGAATGATGAAATGGAGTGCATAAAACATTAGAAAGAACAGTTAATATACTTTCCTGTTGTCCTGTTGCAACAAGCGAAAAATAATCGATCTCTTAGGCTCTGCAATATAATTTCTCTGAACGCTAGACCGTCCCCGATTAATCATCACTGCAGGACAGAAAACGATTACAATATAAATATGTAAATACCCAACGCATTGTGTATTACTATGCATTGCAAACAACTGTAACGGTCTCACCAAATCCCCAACTGCAATATCATCCTATGATCAGTTTAAGACCTCATGAGCACCACGTTCAGGACACAAGTACGAATTAAATTGAATTGGCTGAATAACACAAGTGACCTGCCTAACACGTGAACTACACCAGTGTTTCGCAAATATATTGCTCAAAGAGCTTCATGACCTATCGTTACCAACTACTAAACATCTTTTTGAAATGCATGCAATATTTATTTCACTGTGTAAAGAAGAAAAAACTATGAAGAAATAAAAGCACTGTTTAAAGTAGAACTTTCATAGACTTCTCCTTATAAATAGGAGCAAATCTATAATGTATTCTGAAAAGATTCATTTCAGGATGTTATAAACTCATGTAAAACAATGCAATATCCTTTATATTCACATAAAGAAAGGCAGTCACTTAGCAATGAATATTAAGTTTGTGTGATATTACTGGTGCTGGGTTTAAATAATGGTAACATCATGGTGAAGACTGCATGCTTGACATTATATAAATCTAATTCATGAGTACCAACTTTTTAGTTCCATAATAACAATAAAGCCACTTTTACAATATTGCAAAACAAACAATTATTCGAAGTTAAATATCTAAAAAGAATTTATTTAATTGTTACATACAGAACTGTTAAAAGGTATAGTATCAGAGTGTAGACACTAAAGTTTACGTTAAAAGCCCGATTAACACCCGTAATGCCGAGACATTTTACATAATGTGCTTTATCAAGAGGAGGGTGGGGGGCGACATTGTGCCCATGCTGAATTTTTTTTTAATTCGTTAATTATTGTTGAACGATATTAACAAAAGGTTTTTTAAAGGGCAACTGATATGAGATCAGGGTCCAGAAATTGAAAACACCTTTAGCACAGTCTTAGCAATAACAACACACTTTCAATAAGTGTACTGCCGGTTTTATGAACACCACAAAAAATATAAAATGCCAACTTCGGTCATTGTTTTTGACGTTTCTTCTCAGTATACTTTTTAAAGAGGTACTGATGTGTAAATAAGGCCCTTAACTTGGAAATACTGAAAACGACCATCATTGTAGAAAGTGACACCTACTATTGAGACTTAAATTTTTCGCTTCAGATTAAATGAAAAATTTAAAACATGCTAGGTGTATGACAAAAGTAATGTGACTGATTTTTTATCTACCAAAGTATTTTCTTTCGGTAACTTTACGTCGGTAAAATATTTGTTCCAAGGCTTGGCAGCAGCGCCGAAAGGCTTTTAAGTTGTAGGGCCACCAATAAGTTAGTTACAGTCTTTAGAATGTTTCCAGAGCCCTAAAACGACGTCCTTTTCAGAAATTTCTATTTTGCATGACAGTGGGACGCTATAATCATGCAGCATCCATTTGCCTGCATACAAGCGGTCTGACTCGATTTAATCTTTTCCTGAGCGTTTGAAGGACATCCTTGTATAACACAAGGTTGGCAGTTTCTCCTGAAGGAACAAATTCATTTTGCATGATATTCCTACAATCAAAAAAGTAAATACGAACTGTTTTGATCTTTGATTTGCTCATTCGAGCCTCTTTTGGTGGAGGAGATTTCTCAGTATGCCACTCCTCACTTTGTACCTTCGTTTGAGGATCATGCTCAATAATCCTGGATTTATCACCGATGATGACACTACTGAAACATTCACAGTTAATGGCAGTCTTCTCAAGAAGACCAACACACGTGTTTCTTCGATTGTTCTTCTGCTCAATTGTGAGGTTTCTCAGCACGATTCTGGCACAAACCTTCCACATGTGCTAATCTTTAGCCAGATCTTTGATGTAAGGTGAAAGTTGTCAAGTTTGACAGGTCACCCATTATCTTTATTGCTAAATGTCCGTCTGGCCTCGAAAGACCATGCACACGTTCGACGTTGTCATCGGTTTTTGATTTTGAAGGGCTCCCTGAGCGAGATTCATCTTCACCGTGCTATCAGCCTTCCAAAAATGATTTGTGCCTGCGAAAAATGTGTGCTCTTGACAAGGAATGTTTTCCATAGGCCTGTTTCAACTTTTCAAAGGTAACACTCATTGATTGTCTAAGTTCCACAATTACTGTGACTGAATAACCTCTTTCTAAATTCCGCTGTTCCATTACTGTAAACACACAACGAAAACTCAACTTCACAGATGGGGACTCTCAAAAATCACGTGATTGATGTAAAGAGCTGAAAACTCAGACCGTCAGAAAGGGACGATCACGCCAGTCTACATAGCACTGCCAGATCGTTCGCAGTGCTGTCTGCGACATTACCTTTCTCACACCACACATATATGGAATCATATAGAATAATTCCTTCAAATCAAAAATATATTTTTCAAAAAGGCAGCGTGTGAACCTTTCAAAGAAACATCATCGGTAGGGGCTCTTGGAGGCGAAGGCCCATTCCTGTACCCTTGATGACTACATGACACAATAATTTACGCTTTGGCTAGACCAATCAACAACTCATTGGTCTGTTGATCACTGGAACAATTACGCCTGGTCTTCGTCAGAGGACTGTTCAAGCTGGTGGAAGCTTTGTAATGGTGTGGGATGTGTGCAGTTGCAGTGATATGGAACCCTTGATACGAAAAGATACGACAGTGACAAATGACAAGTGCATAAGCATCCTGTCTAATCATCTGAATCCATTCATCCCCATTGTGCTATCCGATGGACTTTGACTATTCCAGCAGGACAGTGGGATACCCCACACGTTCAGAATTGCTACATAGTGCCCCCAGGAGCACTCTTCTGAGTTTAAACACTTCCTTTGGCCACCAAACTCCCCAAGCATTAACATTACTGAACATATCTGGAATGCTTTCCAGCGAGCTGTTCAGAAGAGATCTCACCCTCTCATACTCTTATGGACTTACGGACAGCCCTACATAATTCATAGTGTCAATTCCATGCAGCACTACTTCAGACATTAGTCGAATCTATACCACATCGTGTTACAATACTTCTACGTGCTCACGGGGCCCTACACTATATTCGACAGTTGTACTAGTTTCTTTGGCTCTACCGTGCATAATCCACTTGTAATCCATTCACATCAAAATATTTATCAATGGAATCACAGTATACATCACCTCAGTTGATCAATAAACATATAATACCAACATGTACATCACCTTCTAAACAATAATTACTGCTATATGCGGAGTGCATGAAGAGATAATCTTCACACTATTTACATACCTACCATGCGGTTTTCCTAATATCACTTTTACTTCTCAGCACATCCCACAATCAGACCACGTTTATGCTCTTCCTTCCAGTTTTACTATATTTATTTCATTTTTTATGCCTGAGAAATTTTTATTGATACACAAAACTTCTTTGAAAATTCTGTGCTATACTTGTGGCTCATAGTAAAATCCCTTTATCGACACTAAGTAGAAAAAGAGAGTTAGCAGTACAGTAAAAATTAATCGAAAACATGCTAACAGCCAGGGAAATCATGTTCATCATGCAATAACACACACACAAAAGAACTTTGTGTCCTTGGATGCACTGAAAACATTGAGGAATTATGTCGCAGTACACTAAATAAATAGCCTTTCACTAATTCGCCTACCACTTCAGCACAGATACTCCAGCTTCATGTTTCTTTTGAAGCCCAAAGACCTCATTGGCAAATGTAATAGGACTGAATGAACACTATACTGACTTATGACAGGCAACTCTCCCCTCATGCTTTAACATACCATTATTATACTTAAAACTCACAACACCACAGCCCAAGGCCATCACTTCTTGGTATGTCCACAAAATATCAGCCCCTAAAATCGTAATACTAGCCAACTTCCATACAGTTACTAAATTTGCATGAAGCTATAACCTTGACAAAGAAAATCATTACCTACTTGACTCTTCATCTCTGCTCCTTTTCTGGTAATCATCCCATTCACTTGAGTCCACTGTAAAGAAGGAACAGTGTGTAAAGCTACACCTTCAGATCTGTGAAATGCTGACTCACTCAACCCAGACGACTCGCTTCCAACACCTGGAACACAAGGTAAAATATATTTGAACGCTGGACTCTTCTTAGAATTGAGGTTTTGTTGACTATCATTTATCAATAGGTAACTGAAGCATACAAAAGTAAATACATTCAATTTCTCATACTTATTTTTTTCATCTTGTTTTCAGCAGTCAAATCAGCTGCACACGTCACTTGTCAATTATGTGGCTATGGGGCTATGGGATATCCACTTGCACTTTTTTCTGTGGATAAACTGAGCGTACCTCTAAAAAATAGGAACCACAATTTCTGTCTTGTCAATGTCAGTGAGTACCATGCCCTTTACCACCTTGATTTGACGAGATAGTCTTCCAATCCAGTCACTATTACCACTCCTAAAATTGTTGCTTTCATTGCAAATCACATAATTGCTCTGATGCCTCCACTTTCCGGTCCCATATCCTTCACAATATGTACCACATTGGTGGTGTTCATTATTCCAATTCCTCCGTGGCCTCAAACAAGGATAACAAAACGTACAGTTGCTTCTAACATAACCGTTCTCTTCAGCATTGTCATATTCTAATTCTTGGAGAAAAGTCTCAAAACCCACTAACTACACTTACATCCGACCAGGATGAGTAATCTGGTTCAACTTGGGAGTAAATTTTACAACTCAATTATAATTCAATTCAGTAAGACTGTAAGTATTGTTAATAAAATTATTTTTCCACACCATGCATTCAAAGAATGAAGCAGGATTTATAAAATCAGTATTATTAAAATTTTTCATAAACAAGTATGCCAGAGACTCTGTCTTGCGCTGCCTCAGACCAATCTTCTAACAGGAATATCTGATAAAAACTCGTCATATAGCTCACACTACATGTACTAAGGTCACCTACCAAACAGCCATATACAAACTCAGTTCTGTGATCGGCAGGCCATTTGTAATGAAATACAAAATAAAACTGCTCTAGACAAGCATGAGAATCAGTACCATTTCATATAATTATAAAAACTTGAAATGTTAGAACAGGCAAGAAATGGTTATATGGGAAACCATGCCTCATTTCACAGTTTCCAGCATCATTATTAGAATGACCATGGTTGTGAAGAATTCTCCTCCTTTCATAACGTGCTACAGGATCTCATTCATCTTCATGAACAGAATATAAATCATTGTTATGTGGCATATGACCTCTGCTGTAACAATGACCCCAAACTTTTGTCATTTTAGAAACTCTCTCATTCAAGTACTGACCTAATTCTTTATTCTCCTGTTACACTCCATTTGATATTCTCTGAAACTCCAAAGTTCTGTACAGTTGCTTGGAAAATATGTTGATTCCAAACTCAACTGGCAACCTTACATTAGTCATGCCTTAGAAAGATATCAAGGCTGTCATACCTCATACGGAAATTGTCTGATCCAGTTAGAAATAAATATCTTAGCACAGCTCAATTTAGCCTTTTCAGCTTCACACACATATGGGTTGTTGTTATGTGCTCACTCATGTCATGTCATTGACGTAGTACGGATTCAGAAATAGGTGCTACAAATAATTGTAAGGTTAGTCCAAGGGAACAATGCAGTCCTTTGTTCACTAAGACAAAAATAATGACGATGATAAAACTTTATCTCTTTTCGTCATTGATATTCGCTGAAAATAACATAGCAGAGTTTGACACCAGAGACAACATACTCTATCATGATACCAGGAACAAAAAGGGTATTGAAATCCTAGATTAGACTCACATAAATAGGTAACTTTCGCAAAGTAAACTGTTTGAACTTTTTCTATAAACTGTCATACTCTCCAATCAATACATCTTTCAACAACTTTAGAAGTAAGTTGTATAACTGGTTGATGAGCAATCCATTCTACAGTTCAAGAGAGTTCTTCGAGAGTAGTAAAATTATGATTACAGTTCTGTACAACTGGTTAATGTAGGATAAACCATGTGTAAGTGCAAAGTGAACAGTAATTTTATAGTGATTACTACTGGATCAAGCCATTAATACAAAACACATTTCACTAATTGTTGTCTATGGCTAATAAACACTCTGAATGTGAATAAAGTCCTAAATTTTTTCGGAATCATTTACACAAGAAGATACAGTTCCCCCTTGAACTCTGATCAGCATTAAGAGCAACTGTACAACAACAATAGTATAAGGAGCCACCTTTTCATTTATCTTCTATACCTCCTTCTACTTTCGCACATTGTTTCTGCGACAATAATTCATTCTTAAAAATTTATTTTTAAACGTTATAGTAATGTAGTATGAAGGGAAATCAATTTTTTAATCTAATTACTTTTTAACTGGGTAGAGCAATCAGACATTTTGCAATCCAGTCTTTCTTTCACGCCGATTCTTTGAAACCTGTAAATTTTCCTGTTACAGCTTCTTCTGTTCACTTACAGATCCCTGCAGGATTACTGGACTCTCTTCTACAGAAACAACTCTGTTATATTTTTCACAGCAGAGGGTCTCTCTGAAACTCTTACCTTAACCGAGTAGAAAGTTTACTAAATATCCTCGAAATGTCTTCCACAGTGAATTCAAACTTCTGCACTAAATTGTGAATTCGCCTTTCTAATAGAATACCACTACCTCGTTGTTGACTGGGAACAGCCAGCAAGTTATCACTAAACCAATTGGTACTAGTCTGTAATTTCACTCTAAGTTCCTTTACACTATTTCTGGGGCTAACATTTAATTAAGCCCCTTAACATTAGTCTCCAACTTGTCCCATAATTCTTGGAACATTAGCAAATTATTCATTTTACACTCGTGTTTTGAAAGTGAATTACTTCTCTATTGCTCGTCAACAGTAGCTATAGAATCATTTTCCAGAATACCACAAGTAGTACTAGATTCAGAAATTGTATCGAATTAAACACGTCAGTGTAAACAATCAATGTTTGTAGGAATGATGTACCAAAAGTTACATTATCGCTCCAGAAACATTACTTATTCTTTGAAAAACCTGCATTGATGATCACAGAAACACAAGCAGTCCTAGCGGACAGCCTCTCTGCACAGTCCACCTCATACCGTGTGTAGACATATAATTTTTAAAGTCCAGATACATACTAATTTTAATTAAACAAATAATTTAAATAAAAATTGTTCTATATCCCATTATAACCGACATGCTCTAACAATACAAAAACAACTCAAGACTCAAACTTCTTCACAATCTCACCCTGTTCAAACACAGGTGAGTGTACAGGTGGTAGTTTGAAGGAAACTTTAATTTTCAGACACTAATTTATTAAGCACTCTCATGTTACTTTTCCCACTAAAATGACACCATTTGTTGTAGAGTACCATACACACTCCAGATATGCCTCCCTCTAATTGGATAGAAATATTGGCTCCTACGAAGCAGGTAGGAAAACCACAACTCTAATCAATATAGCAAATCCAGCTCTAATGAATAAGCAAAAACATCATGAAACGTAAATCCCAGACGATTGTGTACACGAATTAACAATAAAAATTGTTATATGTAACAAAAATAATAACCTCAAGAACAAAACAAAAAATATTATCCTGTATGCTGCAATATACGTCAAAAAGGGAAAAGAGAAACCTTCTCATCAGCACAAGGAAAACAGTGATCTCTGTACCGTAATGACTCGGCATATTCCGCGTCGCTATGCATCACGACAGGTGAGAGAAATGGTGAAGGAGCGGGCTGATTCAAATTCGAACTTGCAGTGAAACAGTCATAGAACTGACACAGGTCTGTTGAAGCAGCCATACACAGCACTCCGTCTACCCTCAGGGCAGCATTTTGAGCTTGAAAACTCAGCCGACCGCGGAATGCGCTGACGCCTGTTATCCTGGGCCACGGTGGCTGCAGCCGCGACGCCCGTCGGCCGCCCGCGACAAAGATGAGAGCTGGCCGTCCAGGCCCTCCGGAGTGTGACGGCTAAACAGCCCCCTCGTACTCGTTGTCCTCACTCGTGCGCTTGGGTGTGGCAGCTGACGGTAGATGTCCTGATGACGACCAGCGATGCTCCAGTCACCCGCCAGAGATAGACGAAGATGGTGGCCAAATGTTCAAATGTGTGTGAAATCTTATGGGACTTAACTGCGAAGGTCATCAGTCCCTAAGTTTACACACTACTTATCCTTAAGACAAACACACACATCCATGCCCGAAGGAGGACTCGAACCTCCGCCGGGACCAGCCGCACAGTCTATGACTGCTGCGCCTGCGACTGCTCGGCTAATCCCGGGCGGTTGGTGGCCAAAGACATCTAGGTTTGTAGGAGACCGCGAGTGCGCATCTCTCCCAGCCAGACTGGAGACATCTGGTAGTCCGTCGACCAAAGTAGCTCAGGGGTTGGAGATTGGCTGGGCCCAAGCTCCCCACATTATCGAAACTTCCCGCAAATCCAGCAGCCATCACGCCACAGACATGGTGTGCCTGGTTGCCAGCAGATTTCCATCACCAAGCGTGGGTCGTGGTTTCTCAGAAACACAAATGACATCATTCTCTCCTGTTTAATAAGCAGACAGAATGGAGGCATTACTTCATGCTTTAAGTTCCTACGCTCGATCACTTATAACCATACAACTACAAGTCCGTTAGTACTATTATAGGGGGACGAGCATGTTTATTTCATTTTACTTGGCTTTCAGCTTTTCTTAGCTCGCTGTCTCCCGAGCACGGGTTTCTACACCCAGTTAAATTTGCAACTCGTGAGTCTCTCGGTAGCGTGCAAGTGTCTCTTATAAAACATTACCTCACTCTTGGTCATACTGTGGTGCGGCATTGAGGTTCTACGTGGCTCGCCCGTCCCTAGTGTAGCAACCCTGTCCGACCGGAATGTTTTGTCGTAATGTCAGAAGTACAGTCCAACGACTTACTCTATTAGCATTTCGGGCAGTCTAGCCTTTACTGCCTAGCCGCGTGTAGGAATAACACGTTTAAGACAGTCACAACTCGCGCACCTAACTTTTTCGGGGTGCAACACACACCGCCTCTTTCGAAAGATTTGTCCCGAATCTTCCAGGACCAAGCCACCCAGCCCTGAGGTGTTCCACATGGGTCCTTCCGTATCCACTTCCAGCATGAGCTTACTCTCAAAGTGCGTTCTCCATGAGCTTACTACAATACAATACAGAATGTAATGTTTATACCACTTAATACAGAACTTCTACTTCCATCAATCGTTCCCACCGCCATTGCCTGACAAACACTCATCTGGCAACTGGTGTCTGTAGGTTATGCCCTTCTGCGATTATTTCATAAATAAATTATGCAAATACCTAGTAAACACACTACATATTGTTAGATGAAACTCATCTACGTAATCATGTGTTGACGATTTTCTTGAATGGTTTGGATATGATGTAACATCCGCTCCACTGAAATTTTACCCTGCTGTGAATCGATAAATCTGTGTAAGGAATTTGTAAGTTCAGGGTTGAGGGTGGCATCACGGTGCTCTAAATTCTGGACGTGTAAAACCCTTATTGGCCCTTCTGGCCAATGCAGTGAATTCTGCATTGGTGTAATGACAGTCATACAAGTGAGTGCACACCTAAGACACAAACCCTTCCCAAGATGAAAGCCATAGCACCTCACTCTTCATGTAAATGACCGCTTTCTGAAAACGACCGGGTGCATCATTTAATTTCGGAACTGCTCGTAATATGTTATCGCAGACAATGTTTTTATTAATTTATCTCCCGCATTTAACCAAGTTCTCTTCCAACAAACAACAGGTTTTGGACAACATATATTATCTGCGATAATTGTGCTCTTAATTTACTGTGATTGTGATACTGCTTCAGCACCTCCCTAAGAAACCTCACTTCCCTGTGCGCCTGTATATCAATCCGAAACAAAATCTAGCAGTCTCCGAATTTCATTTCTCTGGTCTGTTGATTTAAATGTCCACTGATCCCTCATAAGGAAAGCATCCGACTGCCTAAAGATATATATGCCTCAAACAAACGTTTGAACCACAGATAAGCATTCTGTTCCACTCCAGATGATGTATGGCAAACCCAGGACTATTCCCATCATCCAGGATATCATAATGAAGTCGCCAACTGTGGAAAGGGACCATCTATAACCCCCGTCATTCTTATGAAACGAGTAACTAACGACAGATGGCAACAAGAAGAACAGAACAAATACCTAAAAATGACCCTACAATAACAAAAAATCTCATGTGCCAACAGCATGAAAACAATAAATTCCCTGAAAGCAACACTATGCAAAAAATACCCATAACACAAATATCAAGAATAAACCTAACACCAACATAATATTTCATGTAATGTAACAACAGTGCAGTGACATCAGACCATAGGCATGCCATGTGCTTTAAGCTGTCTAGACGATTAGGTTTCTCCTTTCCACCACCTTCACCCAATCGTACCGGGTCGGTCAAGCGTCCAAAGTACTCTTAAACTGATTAACCAGACCGACGTGCAGGATAGACATACTACATTTTGGTAGGAAACTGTACTCTTCCATTAACAGTTGAGGTCATATCCACGATCTGGTACGGTTCGTGATATTTAGGCATGAAATTATTTGTTTTTCTCTTTGGTATATAGGGGCTAGTAATTAACACACACTGCCCTCTACGATACTGCGCTAGCCTGCCAGTGCGCCTATTTCTCTGTTCCTGGCGTTCCAGAGCCTTTGTGTATGGGTTTTGCATGTTTCTTCTCTTACTCATTGATTCGCTATTCGCTAGTAATTTAGGACACCAAATAGTCAAATTGAGTGGGCATCTTCATCCCACACTTCAATTAGTGACATGACTGACCCCACATGAACCTTTAAGTTGTTCGCGCAAACTACATATGGCTGTGTGCGCCGCCATCTTGGCGGGTGACCTTGAACGAGTTTCGCTTGGCCACCGCTAGGCCTCGGAGGATCGCGCTAGAGTTTTAACTAAGCGCGATCCGCTGGAAAATTCAGCTTCCGGTCCGCCATGTTGCTTTATCGGCGCGCTACTTCCTGCCACGCCCAGCTTATCTGTGATGTATAATCGCAATGCAGGCAGCTGCACGCTCATTTGACTCCAGGCAGCCGCAACGAGCACAGAGCCATGCCGTACAGGAGGAGAAGATATACAAGAAGATCAAGATTGCCTGTTTACAAGACCGTCGATACATTTACTCTTACTCCTCATAACGTAGCGCAAGAAGAACTACTCAATGGACTTATTACTTTTGTAGGGTACCGAATATCCTCATGAATGATAAAGTGCAGTTTGACTTAAAAGCCTAGCACTCTTTACTATCTTCCTGTGCTTGCTGCTATTCCAATATGATCTTGTCCAGAGCAATCAGCAATGCTACTTTTCGAATTAATTTATCTGCATTTGCGTGGACAACCTAGTAATCACACTCACTGAACCTGAGGAGCCAGGGTGGCAAACGAATAGATAAGTTTCTTAGACCAACCATTTCACTGACTCATGATCAGGCTACACTTTAAATCTTCTACCAGTCATGTAACACCAGAAATGTATAATATCGCATATGACCTTTAACACTTCGGTTATTGAGTGGCAACGTTACATATTATTTAATTGCCCATGTCCATCAAGCATGTTACAAAATACATCTGATTGACCATTACAAGCATCGTAAGAGACAACGAACAATTTTCTAAAACCTGAAATAACCTATACGGTATCGGAACTCTTTGCCTCCTACAGTTTCTCTGACACTACCTGACTCTCCTCCTTCCACTGTAATACATATTTGTTTCCATATAATAAATCTGGTCTTATCCAAACTATGCGATGCATCACTAACTCAGCTATCACATGTTTCACTGCCGACATCATTTGAAAAAAATATCTGAGAAGGTGATTTATTCTAGAATAGTATCCCTCCTTGTTGTTGTTGTTGTTGTTGTTGTTGTTGTCTTCACTCCTGAGACTGGTTTGATGCAGCTCTCCATGTTACTCTATCTTGTGCAAGCTTCTTCATCTCCCAGTACCTACTCTAACCTACATCCTTCTGAATCTGCTTGGTGTATTCATCTCTTGGTCTCCCTCTATGATTTCTACCCTCTACGCTGCCCTCCAATATTAAATTGGTGATCCCTTGATGCCTCAGGACATGTCCTACCAACCGACCCTTCTTCTAGTCAAGCTGTGCCACAAACTTCTCTTCTCCCCAATCCTATTCAACACCTTCTCATTAGTTATGTGATCTACCCATCTAATCTTCAGAATTCTTCTGTAGCACCACATTTCGAAAGCTTCTATACTTTTCTTGTCTAAACTATTTATCGTCCATGTTTTACTTCCATACATGGCTACACAACATACAAACACTTTTCGAAACGACTTCCTGACACTTAAATCTATACTCGATGTTAACAAATTTCTCTTCTTCAGAAACGCTTTCCTTGCCATTGCTAGTCTACATTTTATATCCTCTCTACTTCGACCATCATCAGTTATTTTGCTCCCCAAATAGCAAAACTCCTTTACTACTTTAAGTGTCTTCTTTCCTAATCTAATACCCTCAGCATCACCTGACTTAATTCGACGACATTCCAATATCATCGTTTTGCTTTTGTTGATGTTCATCTTACATCCTCCTTTCAAGACACTATCCATTCCGTTCAACTGCTCTTCCAATTCCTTTGCCGTCTCTGACAGAATTACAATGTCATCGGCGAACCTCAAAGTTTTTATTTCTTCTCCAGGGATTTTAATACATACTACGAATTTTACTTTTGTTTCCCTCACTCCCTTCCCAACCACTGCTTCCCATTCACGCCCCTCAACTCTTATAACTGCCATTTGGTTTCTATACAAATTGTAAACAGCCTTTCGCTCCCTGTATTTTACTCCTGCCACCTTCAGAATTTGAAAGTGAGTATTCCAGTCAACATTGTCAAAAGCTTTCTCTAAGTCTGCAAATGCTAGAAACGTCGGTTTCCTTTCCTTAATCTAGCTACTAAGATAAGTCGTAGGGTCAGTATTGCCATACGTGTTCCAATATTTCTACGGAATCCTAACTGATCTTCCCCTAGGTCGGCTTCTACTAGTTTTTCCGTTCGTCTGTAAAGAATTCGCGTTAGTATTTTGCAGCCGTGATTTATTAAACTGATAGTTCGGTAATTTTCATATCTGTCAACGCCTGCTTTCTTTGGGATTGGAATTAATATATTCTTGTTGAATTCTGAGGGTATTTCGCCTGTCTCATACATCTTGCTCACCAGATTGTAGAGTTTTGTCAGGACTGGCTCTCCCAAGGCTGTCAGTAGTTCTAATGGAATATTGTCTACTCACGGGGCCTTGTTTCGACTTAGGTCTTTCAGTGCTCTGTCAAACTCTTCACGCAGTATCATATCTCCCATTTCATCTTCATCTACATCCTATTCCATTTCCATAATATTGTCCTCAAGTACATCGCCCTTGTATAGACCTTCTATATACTCCTTCCACCTTTCTGCTTTTCCTTGTTTGCTTAGAACTGGGTTTCCATCTGAGATCTTAATATTCATACAAGTGGTTCTCTTTTCTCCAATGGTCTCTTTAATTTTCCTGTAGGCAGTATCTATCTTACCCCTAGTGAGATATGCCTCTACATCCTTACATTTATCCTCTAGCCATCCCTGCTTAGCCATTTTGCACTTCCTGTCGATCTCATTTTTGAGACGTTTGTATTCCTTTTTGGCTGCTTCATTTACTGCATTTTTATATTTTCGCCTTTCGTCAATTAAATCAATATTTCCTCTGTTCCCCAAGGATTTCTTCTACCCCTCGTCTTTTTACCTACTTGATCCTCTGATGCCTTCACTACTTCATCCCTCAAAGACACCCATTCTTCTTCTACTGTATTTCTTTCCCCCATTCCCGCCATTTGTTCCCTTACGCCCTCTCTGAAACTCTGTACAACCTCTGGTTTAGTCAAGTTCCATCTCCTTAAATTCCCACCTTTTTGCAGTTTCTTCAGTTTTAATCTACAGTTCATAACCAATAGATTGTGGTCAGAGCCCACATCTGCCCCTGGAAATGTCTTACAATTTAAAACCTGGTTCCTAAATCTCTGTCTTACCATTATATAAGCTATCTGAAATCTGTCAGTATCTCCAGGCTTCTTCCATGTATACAACCTTCTTTTATGATTCTTGAACGAAGTGTTAGCTATGATTAAGTTGTACTCTGTGCAAAATTCTACCAGACGGCTTCATCTTTCATTTCTTAGCCCCAATCCATATTCACCTACTATGTTTCCTTCTCTTCCTTTTCCTACTACCGAATTCCAGTCACCCATGACTATTAAATTTTCGGCTCCCTTCACTATCTGAATAATTTCTTTTATTTCGTCATACATTCCTTCAATTTCTTCGTCATCTGCAGAGCTAGTTGGCATATAAACTTGTACTACTGTAGTAGGCGTGGGCTTCGTGTCTATCTTGGCCACAATAATGCGTTCACTAAGCTGTTTGTAGTAGCTTACCCGCATTCCTATTTTTTATTCATTACTGAACCTATCCCTGCATTACCCCTATTTGACTTTGTATTTATGACCCTGTATTCGCCTGGCCAAAAGTCTTGTTCCTCCTGCCACCAAACTTCACTAATTCCCACTATATCTAACTATAACCTATCCATTTCCCTTTTTAAATTTTCTAACCTACCTGCTCGATTAAGGGATCTGACATTCCACGTTCCGATCCGTAGAACGAGAGTTTTATTTCTCCTGATAACGACGCCCTCTTGAGTAGTCCCCGCCCGGAGATCCGAATGGGGGACTATTTTACCTCCGGAATATTTTACTCATGAGGACGCCATCATCATTAACCGTACAGTAAAGCTGCATGTCCTCGGGAAAAATAACGGCTGTAGTTTCCCCTTGCTTTCAACCATTCGCAGTACCAGCACAGCGAGGCTGTTTTAGTTAGTGTTACAAGGCCAGATCAGTCAATCATCCAGACTGTTGCCCCTGCAACTACTGAAAAGGTTGCTGCCCCTCTTCAGGAACCAGGCATTTGTCTGGCCTCTCAAAAGATGCCCCTCCATTGTGATTGCACCTACGGTACGGCTATCTGTATCGTTGAGGCACGCAAGCCTCCCCACCAACGGCAAGATCCACGGTTCATGGGGGATATCTCACCTTAGCAATGAAAATATCCTCAGAAATCACAGTTAGGGCTTCAAACGAGGTGCTCTATTGAGAAAGCCATTTACATGATAACTCGCCAAGTTGTACAATGGCTAAATTATGAAGTAGCATCGGTTGGTATTTCCTGCAACCTACTTAAGGCCTCTGACCGTATGACTCACAATATTCTCCTAGATAAATAGACATTTTGTGAGACTGATTGTACAACCAGCTAATGGATGATGTCTTATCTAACCAAGTAAATGCAGAAGGTTGTACTTAATAATTCAAGAATTAAAGTCCAGGGACATGAATCCCTAAGTATCAGACTTGGGTCTCCTATTGTTCCCCACATATGTAAACGATCTTTGGTCTAATATACAACAAACAGAATTAGTTCTGGTTGCTGACGACACCGGTACTAAAATCAGTCCAAGCATACATACAGAAACAGAACAAATGGTAAACAATAATTTTAAAAACGTCATTGACTGGTTTTCTGCGAGTGGTCTCGCACTCAATATTAAAAAGACACAAATGTTTTCAAAAGTATCGTTGACTGGATTTCTGCGATTAGTCTCATCCTCAATTTTAAAAATACACAACATATTGAGTTCCGCGTATCAGGAGGTACTACACCAATGATAACCGAAATACACAGTAAGGAAATAATGAATAGGGTGAAAGCTTCAAAATGCTTTTATGTGCATAGGGAAGAGAATATAAACTGGAAAAAGCACGTTTTGGAACTCCTTAAAAAGGTTAGTTCAGACACTTCTGCGACTATATATGTTGCTGACCTTGGGGAGAGACAAATCAGTAACTCGTCGTATTCTCCTTGTTTTCATTCAATAACGTCATATGGAATAATGTTCTGTGCTTAGTCATCTTTAAAAAAGAAACTCTTCATTGCTCAAAAAACGTGCTGTAAGAATAATACGTTATTCTCACCCGTGATCACCTTTAGACATCTGTTTAAGGAGTTGAGCGTTGTGACTCCTTTCACACAATTTATTTATTCGCTCCTGAAGAGTTTAGTAAATATTTCACTACACTTCAAAAGGAACAACGATGTACATAATTAGAATGTCAGAAGGAAAAATGGTATTCATTATTCCATGTTAAGGTTGCCGTTAGCACAAGAAGTGATGCAGGATGTTGCAACAAAAGTTTTGGATCACTTGCCTAGCAATACAAAATGTCTGACAGAAAGCAAAGTAAAATTCGAAAACAAACTAAAAAAGTTTCTTATTGGCACTTTCTTCTGTTCTGTACGAAAATTTCTATTGTATCTTGTAAAAGATGATGGGTAGGCATTACTAACTCACATATTTATATTTTACGGTAAAACATACAGTTATAACTGTTTAGCATATAGCCCTGTTTTCAATGTGTACGTAGAGGAACTCATTCCACATTAGGATTTATTGTACAAACCAACACGTGAACATGAAACTAACTAACTAACTAACAAATCCTTTCACGAAATCCATTAGGAATTTACGGAAGTAGTTGAACAAACCGACGAACGACTGCATCTATTCGGTCATCAATGGTGCTGGAAAATTTTGAATTGCTTCTGTAAAAGGAAGATCAGTCTGTATACCACGCTCACTAATTATGTGGCCCAGATTCTTAACCCGAGTTTGAGCAAAACGGTACTTGCCCATGCACGGCTTCCGACGTGCTGACTGTAGCCTGTCAAAAACATTGTTTGGTAGAACGGTTGAACAGACAATTGAGTTATCTAAATGGATCACATTGGCTTTAGGCTTTAACCCTCTTAAAGCTCCATCTAATAATCGCTGGAAAGTATCAGGTGCATTTTTTAAACCCAATGGATCCCCATATATTGATAATGTCAACAGGGAGCGGTAAACGCTGTCTTTCGCCAAGGATCAAGTGCTTCTTTTAACTGATTGTAACCAGTTTTGAAGTCCCCTGCCGTAAAGTAACGACATTCGCCCAAAGTATCCTCGGATATTTCCGTAATATTAAGGATTTGATAAGCATCTATAATCACAGAAAGACATGTATTTCTTCTTCCCATCCAATGATTTCTTAGGGAAAATTACAATACTTGTGCTTCAGGGACTGTCACTGGGTTCTTGATCCCATCTCGTAGTGGCTGTTCAGTGATCTCTTCTGTTAATGGTTGTAAGTGTCCCGCTGTACGATATTGTTCGCTATAAACTGGAGTTCCACCCCATAACTGAGTTACTAGTGTTACTGTAACACCCCATCTGTATAAAACAAGTCGCTAAACTTCGATCATACTTTTTCCAGGCTTGTACGATTACTGTCCGGCAAGTGACACAGTTCATCGCTTAATGCTTGCTTACGGCTTCTATCGAAACTCCACCTGTCGATGTCTTTATCTATCACTGTACCTTCTCACAAATTAGCTTCAGAACTGTCAAAGTTATCTGTACCAACGGGAACGAAAGATTTCCATTAACATTACTCAGTGCGCTATGCTTCTGCACGTAAAACAATGTGAAACATCAAACGGTCCATTACTTGAGCTCAACCACATACAACGTCCCACAAGGTAAATCAGTACCCACTGCAACCCGCGCTTTCATTCCCATACCTGCGGATATTTTATCCTGCTGATTAATCATTAACGAACTCGTCTGCAGTTTAGCAGGCATCACCTTCATGACACGTAAGCCTTCTCATGTCGCTTCGTTTGCAACTGTGTTACCCAAGTGTAACAAATTTTCAGTGAGCTCAAGAGCTTTTCCAAAGCTCACCCACACGTGGTAAAACATCCATATGCTCTTTAAACTTAGTTTCCGTAATGGTAAACTCACGTACCGTTCTACCCAACGACTCAACATTTCTGTCACCAACCCCATGTAACTTACATCGTCGTGGTCCCGCCGCCCAGCGTTTTCCAGGTTCAGACTGATAACGGGTGCCCTCGTGCCTACAAGAAACCTCTGTTCCATACCACCCACTAAGTATTTTTCCGCCTGTGCACTAACTTGCATAGCGTTACGATCTATCAGGACTGCCTTCCGATCGTCAAAGTTTTCCCGTTTCTGTTTAGCGGCTGTTTACCACAATGATGCCTCCTGTTCTTCCTCTGCCGTCATTCAGATACTCACTTCCCCACATGAGTAACGCTCTAGTTGCTTCCACTATTTCACCGGCCGTTGTGACCGAGCGGTTATAGCGGTTCTAGTCCGGAACCGCGCAGCTGCGACTGTAGCAACTTAGAATCCTCCCTCGGTCATGGACGTGTGTGATGTCCTGCGGTTAGTTAGGTTTAATTATTTCTAGTCTAGGGGACTGATGACCTCAGATGTTAAGTACCATAGTGGTTAGATCCATTTGACCCATTTTCCACTATTTCTGTGTATGGGCCTTGCGCCCACATCTCTAGCACATCACCTAAGAAGGGAACAAACAGTGAGCTACCCATTGCTTCATGACAAAATATATTTCCTAAAATTGCGCCACAGTTCTAATAGCTGCAGCCTCCTGCGATAATGCTTTGATGGCCTCTGATTTGTGGAACGCACATATGTTGAGCATTAACTTCGCAAATCCTGCCTGAAAATATTTCCACTGACTTATCACAGTTTAAATTAAAGGTATTGAGCTCCTCGCGAAAAATTCCTATGGTATTTTGTTTTTGGTAATACTGGCGTAGTCCAGCAGCCAATTGCTGAAACGACTGTGCTTTGCTTTGGATCTCATGCACACACGAATTGGCCTATCATGTTAAACGCAAATTCAGTCACACGAAGTATTTCTTCGTCTGATTGACCCCTCAGTGCTGCAGTTGCTGTAACATCATTAATCCTTGCAATACCAAGTGGGGGGGGGGGGGGGGGAGCCAAAGGGGAGTGGCACTATATGCCCGCCATTTGAAAATATTGAAATCTACTCAGTTACATTATATTCTAAAATATTTTAAGAAAATATTTATTGTATTTATTTCAGTCCTCTTCCAGATTCTATGATTGTTTTAAGTTTTTTCGTTTAAGCTTAATCGGAAAATATATAAGTTTAAGGGAAGTTGTCATAAGGTTTCCCCCGCTTGGTAGCAGATGCGACTTCCCATAACGATCGTCTTACTCCACAAATAATAGCATTACGTGACCTTAGAACACATGGATATTATATTTCTCTGGGTTGACAGCAACAATTATCTCAACAATGATTCATTTCCCTTTGGCTCTTTATTGTTTCCTGTTCAGTGGCACTTAGTCCAGTGTTAGATAAAGCTATGATTGAAATTGTATTGATAGTCACATACTGAAGGAGAAATATCAAAGATTTTGGAAGAATCTACAGATTCTCAAACTGAATTTGCCACGCGGTCTGGGGCACTCTGGGGCACTTTGTTCCGGTCCGTGAGCATGCCCGAAAGAACGGATACCATATATAGTTAAGTCTCACTGTCCACTTGACCATCTTCTTCTTCTGTGCAGATGCACAAACGGTGCCCGAACTCTTACAGAAATCGGCAACGCGCCACGAGTAAAGAGTATAATGGGCGGGGGCACTACGAATGTAGTGCGAGACAATTCTTTGAGAACGTGGGTTTCTCGAGAGGTTTGCCAGAGAAAAACCCCTGCAGTCGCACTATCCTCTGTATCCTAGGTGGCTCAGATGGATCCACAGTCGGCTCACTGCCGTGTTAGCGTGCAGAGCTGCTCCGCAGGCCGAACATCCACGACACTGAGCTTTCGAAGTCGAACAGTTCATACGAGAGGATCTACGTTTGAACCCCCAGGACGTAATCGGCATACATTTTTCCATCACTGGAAGTGTTGTCAGTAGATATTATATGGGGCTTTTGAAACACATTGAGGACGTATACGTACCGTCCTTAGCACCGTACCGCCCCGTGACATCACTACTGCTCGCTGCTTGCTCTGGCAGCTCTCTAGTGCAGATGTTACGCACGTGCGCACACAAACATTTACACACACACACACACATACACACGCACACACACACACACACACAATCAGCACGTAATATGCATTTTTTTTTCTTTTTACAAATTTATCCAGCTGTTGTGTGCATTGCTGAATCCAAGTCACTTTACCAAAGCTTTTCTTCCTTTCTTACGTATTATTTTCTCAACAATATGTGACGATGGATACTTAGTTTTTTGTAACTCTTCAACATAGAAAGCTCCAGCTATGGGCTGTGATTTGTAGTCTTCAAGGAGATACGTTCTCGGATTGGTTTCTTGCACTTTCGTATCTTGCAAGTTTTCGTGGACCAATAGCCGGTGTACCCTTTGTCAAAGACTGTTTTCTGTTTACTAATTCTAACGTAATCACCAACTTTGAGTTTTGACTGGCCTGGATCAATCATTTTAATTTTGTTATACACAGTAGATAGAAGGCTATTATGTTTTACATCCACTGGTCGCATTTTAAACGTTCTGTGTGTCATGTGATTATACTGTTTGACCAGATCTTGTACAGTGTTAATTCATTTGTAGGAGCCCTGAGCAGTAAATTTTCGGAACATAAGATTCTTGAGAGTTCTGTTAAAGCGCTCAACTGCGGAAGTATTTATATTTGAAAAAGTGGAGTAGTGATTAATTCTGAGTTTCTGCATTAACTTTTCAAAACTAGTATTGTAGAATTCTTTTCCTAGATTAGTTTGTAAATTTACTGGGGCCCGCTTACGTTTTATATATATTTTTTTAAGTGCGTTTGCAACTGCAATTCCAGTTTTAGTCTTTAGAGCAGCGACCCATGCATATTTTGAATAAACGTCAGTTACTGTTATCAAATACTTATACCCAGAATTCCATTTAGAATATGCAATCATATCGACTAAGTCTGCTTGATGGAGATCATCAAGTCCTTTCGTGATAACTGACCGCCTGGGGTACGTTCGGCGAGCAGGACGATGAAGCTCATCAGCAATGGCAGCTTGCATCTTCTTTTTTTATTCTAACTTGCTACTTACTGAAGGCAATATGCTTTTCGAAATGACGGAGTTGTGATAAAAATGTTTGCTTATATGGAGCTGGAAGGGGGGGGGGGGGAGACACGAGGAGGAGAAAGAGGAGCAAGGGAAAAAGAAAAAAAAAGAAAGATAACACGTATTTTAGGAAGACGTTTTATTTTCAAAATACCATCTCATAATTAATCGTACACTAGTCTTTGCTAAACATCGATCATTTTCTTCATCAGCAATATTGAAAGATTTTTTCAGCATTTTCAATGATGGACAGTCAAGAGATTGCATGTTAACTACTCTGCCATGATCTGTGCCCAATAAAGTAGTCGTCCAATCTGCTTTTTCTAGACCCATTACCATAACGTAGTCACAAGATTTGCACAAATCCCACAGCGTATTTCTCACAGTAAGTAGTGACACTCCATCCATTCCCCACTGCTGATGAAGGTGATTGCGTGTCACCCACGAGTTTATCCTCTGAGTTTTTTCTGATAAGGTGCTGAATGCTAAAACTTGTGCGATAGTGACAAACTGCTCTGCAATAACTTGATTGCCGTCCACGAGGATAGCAGCAGCTTGTTTAGGCACAAAATTATTTGCATCGTCTTTGAATCCTTGCAGGTCTACGAAAGCTATCTTCATTCTGTCATGATGTGAGAAGGAAAAGAAATTGATGAAGGTATCGTCTAATTTCATTTAATGTTGCTAGTATCATTGTAAATCCTCATCCATCACCGACTTCTCTTACCTGACAAACAGATAATGTCTCTCTCTCTATATATAGACGATAATGGCGATGATAAGTGGAGGAGGATAAAAGGAGCAGCCAGCTCGGTGAAACGTAGACTGATAGCAGTTCTCTAAAAGCATCTCATTTTATTTGCTATTTTTCAAATCAGAAGTTATTAGGTAAAAGCAAAAATATAGGTGTAGAGGATGCTGTATGACAATAATAGCAATGTTAGCAATAGCAGGAGGTTCGCAGCTGTCCAGGAGGGGCTTTAAACACCAGCTGTGTAAAAGGAAGAGAAGAAGACGAAGTCGGCTGGCAAAAAAAATTTTTTTCATTGTGAAAGGTCATAGTGAACATCTGCGCATGTGATAGAGGCTGGCGGGACGTACCGTTTTTTCTTATTCTCAACCATCTGGCGTAATCAGTTGCATCATTGCCCTTGCTTTCGGGCTGGCGGTCATTGTCATCGTCCAACAGATGATGTTATGTGAACGCATAAAGTGAATGCATGATACTGCAGGGTGGGAAAAGAAAAAAAGCCTCTCTCTGAGGATATGGAGGGACATTATCTGATAACATGACTAGCAAGTAACACGGTAATATGATGCAGCACGGTGAGAGAAGAACCATACGAGTCTCTGCCAATAGCCTTTCGCTCTGCAAAGATTTGTCATATTTGTAAGGAAGCCTTTGAGGCAGGCGATGTGAAGCATCGTGACCATTGCCATTTTACAGGTGAGTACCGCGGTGCAGCGCATGCTAGCTGCAATGTAAACTACAGACCTCAGTTTACAGTGCCTGTCGTATTCCACAATCTGTCCAATTATGATAGTCATTTCGTAATTTCAAATATTTGCGAGCAAATAGTGAATGAGAACTGGAGGAGGAAAACTAAATCAAATCCAGGCCCCGTTTCTATATTACCATCGAATATGGAGAAATACAAAACTTTCACGTAGAGCATTCAAGTAACACATAAAGACCGGCACTGCTACATAAATTTCCCATTTATAGATTGATTTAATTTTTTATCATGCTCGCTAGAAAAGTGTGCATCTTACCTAAAGCCAGAGGAACTCAGGATAATGAGGAAATACTTTCCTGATGATCGTGAATTTTATTTAGTCAATCAGAAGGGTATATTTCCATATGAGTATGTGAGTGATGAGAGTGTTTTAACAGAAGAACACTTACCTCCGATTCAGGAATTTATAAGTTTGCTGACTGGTGGAAGAACTGTCTCAGAGTGTGATTATCAAGGGCATGCAATGTATGGCATTTGTTCAAGTGCAAGACACTGGGGGGAATACTCTGATCTTTATTCAAAAATTGATGTGTTACTGTTAAGCGATGTTTTTGAAAATTTTCGAAATCTCTGCATCAAAACCTATGAGTTAGATCCTGCGCATTATGTTACTTCACCTGAATTGGCTTGGGATGCATTATTCAGAACTGCCAAAGCAGAATTAAAACTCATTACAGACATTGAGCAACTTCAATTCATCGAACGAGGTATTAGAGGCGGCATTGTTCACTGCTCGTGTAGACATGCTGTGGCAAACAACAGGGTCATGTCTAATTATGATGAAAATACTGATGAATCCTATATTATTTACCTTGATGTTAATAGTCTTTACAGTTGAGCAATGATGCAGCACCTCCCAGTTTCACGTTTTTCTTGGCTCAACCCTGAAATTGTTAAAACTTTTGATGTAAACAACATACCGGATGACTCTGACATAGGCTACATTCTGGAAGTAGACCTTGAATATCCTGAAAACATCCACGATATGCATTCTGATCTACCACTATGTCCTGAGAAATGATACCACCATCTAGCTGTGTGGTAGGCAAGACTAGTGCTCCCAAAAAATTAATTTCTACTTTGTATGATAAGAAAAATTATCTAATTCATTATAGAAATCTCAGTGTTTGCAACATAATTTGAAACTGAGAAAGATTCACAGAGTACTTTCAGACAACTTCCATGGATGAAACCATACATCGATATTAACGCACAGAAACTTATGGCAGCAAATAACGATTTTGAAAAGAATTTTTTTAAGCTAATGAATAACAGCGGCTTTGGTAAGACAATGCAAAATGTACGAAAGATGAGGGACGTAAAACTAGTAACTTCATGGGATGGTAAATATGGAGCATCTGCAATGATTGCAAAACCTAATTTCAAAAGGAGCGTTATATTTCAGGAAAATTTAGTTGGTATTGAATTAGACAAACTCAATGTAGTGTTTGACAGGCCTATATCTGTAGGTATGGCGATTTTAGACATTTCAAAGTCGCGTCCTGTTGACTTTCATTATGGGTATATACTGAACAAGTTCCCCGTAAAAGATGTAAAACTGTGTTACACTGATACCGATAGTTTAATTTACCATATTAAAACTCAAAATATTTATGAGGATATCAAAAGTGATGTGCAAAAATGGTTTGATACTTCAGGTTTTCCTGTTAATAACAGATATAACATTCCACTTGTGAATGAAAAGGAGGTAGGACTATTTGTGCACAACTACAGGAGAAGTGCAGAGAACAGCAAAAGCCTTTACTACGTGTTTTCTACGATCTAGAAAAGGCCTTAGATACAGTTCCTAGAGAAGCCATGTAGATGGTCTTAAAACGCTTCGGCTGCCGTGATCATTTTGTTGACTCGATTGAAGCTCTCCACGACGATATGACTGGACAGGTCCTCTGCCAGAATGAAACAACTGGTGAATTCCCAATAACAAGTTGGCTTAAACAAGGATGCGTTCTTGCGCCAACATTATTTGCATTGTATCTGGTAGCTATGCTTTACGAGACATCCGTAAACAATGCAGGAATAGAACTAAAGTACAGGTTCGATGGAGGATTGTTCAACCAGTCCAGACTCCATTCAAAAAGGTTCACCAGTACCACTCGTGTGACAGAGCTGCAGTATGCTGATGACAATGCTTCTGCAGCTCATTCACCTGCAGAGTTGCAGCTGTCAGTTGATTCCTTCAGCAGGGCCTACGAACGATTTGGTCTCTCCAACAATAATCTGAAGACAAAGGTGATGGCGCAGCCAACTCCAGGCTCCTCCGTTCCTGATTTCAGCATATCCATTTATGATACACCCTTGGAACAAGTGGACCATTTCCTCTGCCTAGGAAGCATACTATCATCTAACTGCTCATCTGGAAAAGATGTGGAGAATAGATTACGTGCTGCCCATGTAGCATTTGGACGTCTTACAAAGCGTGTATTCCTGAATAAAGACCTAACACTGTACACCAAACTGATGGTGTACAGAGCTGTAGTCATTTCCACCCTGCTATATGGTTGCGAAACCTGGATGTTATATTGCTGTGATCTGAAGAAACTAGAACGCTTCAACCACTGAAGCTAAGATCTATGATGAACCTGAAATGGGATGACTTCATATCCAACACGGCTGTTCTTGAGAAAGCAAAAATGTATAGCACGGAAGCTCTTATCATTGGGCATCAACTCAGATGGGTCCAGCGGATGAAAAATGACAGACTTCCATGCCAAATGCTGTACAGCGGAGTGAGCACAGGTAAAAGGCCACGAGGTGCCCCTCTCAAACGTTATAAGGATCAGCACAAGAAAAATCTGAAAAACTTTAACATCGATCCGAGTAACTGGTCCACAATAGTAGAAGATCGAAGTCGCTGGCGCTCAGTTACCTCAAATGCTCTTCAAAACTTTGAGCTGGAACGTCGAAGAATGGAGAATGACATACGCCGGAGACGTAAACTCCTCCAGGCTCATCCACGTCCTCCACCTTCCATCAGCTGTAATGTCTGTGGCCGCCTGTTCCACGCTAGGATTGCATTGCTAAGCCATCAACGACACTTCCACGCCTGAACCGTGACAAAGGAAATCTCAGGAGAGAAATGAAAACTCGGATACGAGTATCAGCCGACGAACGATGTATATAATAAGAAAGCAATGTAATGGTGACATCCAAACAAAGAAATTTGTTTACGAATGAATGAATGAAAAGGACGCCGTTCGTGTATGCTTTATTTTCGCCCCAATGGGAATGGTTAGAAATGCAAGTTAAGCACTTTTTGCATTGACTCTGGCTCTGTGTTCAAAGAAACGGAAGAAGAAAAAAAGATGCTGGATATGGTTCCAAAGAAGAGAGAAATACGTGTATGAAGACTGATTAAGGGCTCCTGAACGCCACGTACACGATCAAACAAGTTGTCAAACTTTACTATGTTAGCCAAACACCTGACCGTGTACGGTGATGTTTGACGTGCTTACGAGAAATTGTGACCGACGGAAAGTTTGGCGAGATGGCGGAAGATGTTTATGTCCACGTTCCGCCGCGTACATTTAGTGAAAAACAGTTTTATTAAAGTCTATGTCACTGCATCGTGAGTTTCCGCAACTACGGCAAGTAAGATCAAGAACAAAAACAAAACAGCACTGACAGTTAGTAAAATGATGACGCTGTTGCATCTTTCCCGACCATATACTAAGCAGGAAGAGGTTAAGAAGAAAATTGGTATTGTATGCACAACATACATCGGAACTGCAATAATTTTTTTTAAGAAAACCAATGTTCTCTGCTTCTTTTTAGACGCTGTGGGCTATACGTTCCCATATTGTAGTATTTTAATGAACTGTGCTTAGCGGACCAAGTAGAATAGAATAAATTTTCTCATTTTTGTCTTCTTTTCAGTGTGAGAGTGTAGTAACTTTAAACAAGTTTTAGTAACTTGTTCTGTTTGTCTGTTTTACCGTCAACTCGCCAAAAGTTGATGTAATCATAGGGTCTAACAAATGTCTCAACAAGTTTTCATGTGTACTTTTCTCTTTCATTTTAAACCATTTCCTGGACCAGCATATCGTTTTCTCCCTCTCTAAACACAGTGCCGGAGTCAGTGTTAGAAATTCGGTATCTTCGTTTGTTCAAATGGCTCCAAGCACTATGGGACTTAACATCTGAGGTCATCAGTCCCATAGACTTAGAACTACTTAAACCTAACTAGCCTAAGGACATCACACACATCCATACCCGAGGCAGGATTCGAACCTGCGACCGTAGCAGCCGCACGGTTCCGGACCGAAGTGCCTGGAACCGCTCGACCACAGCGGCCGGCGAGAAATTAATTTTCAGCGCCTTTATCTGCAACCTGTACGGAGGCGAAGTCTGAGCCAAGTTGGAGGAAGAAGGCGCACAGGTTTAGGGCACAGACTACTTGCACCCTGTTGAATGATACTTATCGACAACTGAATATTCAGTAAGCAACACTCATTGTATGCAAAAGGATTGATGAATTCTTCTGGGGTTATCAGCCTAGTGGTGGCATCGTCTTCTGGCGTTGCGAGAAGACGGCACTGGCCGCCGTAATGACCGACAAACTTTTTTGCCGAAAGCGTCACACCCCACTTCACCGGTCCGCAAGACGATTTGGTACTCGGTGGGGATTTTAACTCAACACAAGAGCCGCCTAGATCGCATCTACGTTACCCGCTCCCTTCCTGATGGCACACGTCATGCGGAAGTCCGGCCCTTGGCCTTTTCAGACCATGATGCGTACCTCTGTGACGTCACTCACGCGCGACAGCGAGTGTGGTATAGTCGTGGTCTGTGGAAACTCAATGTCGCTCACCTGGTCTCCTCAGACTGTCGCCGTATGCTCGAAGAAGCGTGGGCACGCTCCCGCCATCGTCGAGAAGCCTATGACTCCACCTTCTCACCGTGGCTCTCCTGTGCAAAGCCGACCCTCAGGAAGACACTAATGAGTTATGGTAAGGAATTTAAGGCGTGGCAAACTAATACCCTGCACTTCTAATACACCATACTACGTGACTGTGCGACGATGCCTTTCTCGCCAGCCCGGCAGTCGATGGTCCATCGCACGAACGCGCAGATCTCATTGATCATGCGGCGTCACTTGGAAGGAACTGTAGTCCGTTCTCGTGCTTCTAAACGTATCCCTCAAGAACGTCCGTCGATGTACCACCTCCTTCAGGAAAGACAACGACGACGACGAGCTCAGATCCAAGTACCCACTGATGTGGAAGGGCGCCGGCGCGACACCCAACAAACCATCGGTCGTGCTCTCCATGCTCGTTTTGCCGGGCTATGCGCAGCCGTACCGCATCCTACAGCACTGATCACAGAAGTCCCTCAGCTTACTACGAACACTCTTCCGGAAGATGCAGTGCATGACCTCCAAGACGACGTTACCACAGATGAAGTGGTAGATGCTATCAAGGCGGGTTCCGATAACAGAACCCCTGGAACTGACGGTATACCCATCGAATTTTATAAATGTTTCCACTATTTGTTGGCTTCCACGTGGAGGGCAATCGTACAAGAGCTGATGTCACCGATGACAGTGGTCCCGAGCGCCTTTCTAGATGACATTATCATCCCCGTACATAAACCGCACGGGTTATCGAGGGTCCAGAACTATCGACCGATTACTTTGCTCAACAGCGACATGAAAATATTCACACGGCTACTGGCATCGCGACTGAAGTAGGTCGCACGTTACGTCACATCCTGAGACCAGACTTCCCTAGGAGGCGACAACAACATGCTTACGGCCCTTTGCCGTTACAGAGAAATGATAGCATTAGCGCATTATCAAAGTCTCCCTGGCGCCTTGGCTTCATTGGACTTTAGCCAGGCTTTCGACCGTGTTGACCACTTCTATTTACGGACAGTTCTTCAGCATTTGGGTTTTCCTGGCGGTATTGTCACAGTAGTTATGCGCCTGTTGAGTAGTGCAACCTCTAAAATCACGTACTACGGTCGCCTCACACTGCCCCTGGTCATCGCACGATCTGTACAACAAGGCTGCCCTCTTCCACGATTTTGTATGCTTTCGCCTTCGAACCCCTGCTCCAGGGCATGCGCCAACGTTTGGAAGGTATGTCTGTGCACGGCCACCATTTTTGTTGTACAGCATACGCAGACGAAATAGTACTATATCTGCTCAGTGAAGGTGAAGTACGAGCAGCACTGACATGGGTGGCGACTTATGGCGAAGCCTAAACGTGTCAAAATCCAAGGTCCTGCTCATTGGTGAGGGCTTGCCGGGGAGATGCATTGCCCCCCTTACTGTCGCCGCCAACATACGATGTCTTGGACTTGATTTCGCAGCAGATCTGTGCCGCTGAGCGACTATCAATGGTAGACTCTTGCTACAGACAATCAGAGCAAATCTCACAGATCACCGGCTACGAGCTCTCGACGTTATCCAACGCGCGCAATACGTGAACATGTATCATGCTTCCCGTGTACCACACGTGGCTCAAGTACTACCAGTCCCAAGTCTCCTGGCCCGACGACTGTTGATGGCTTTCGGCTCCTTCGTCAGCTCGGGGATGTTATTCAAGGTGCAATATGAATCCCTAGCACTGCCACGAGTTCGTGGCGGGGTAGAACCCATCCACGGGCCGACTCGTGCCAAGGCACTTTACGACAGCTCCCAACTAAAACTTTGGCATCGTTGCCCGCAGAGCCTTACTAGCCTCCTGCTTCACAACTTTGCGCCGGCCTCCTTGTCCGCCCCAGTACTGGTATCAACCATTCCAAACCCCTTTTGCCGGCCGAAGTGGCCGTGCGGTTAAAGGCGCTGCAGCCTGGAACCGCGAGACCGCCACGGTCGCAGGTTCGAATCCTGCCTCGGGCATGGATGTTGGTGATGTCCTTAGGTTAGTTAGGTTTAACTAGTTCTAAGTTCTAGGGGACTAATGACCTCAGCAGTTGAGTCCCATAGTGCTCAGAGCCATTTGAACCATTTGAAACCCCTTTTATTACATCCAACGATATTTCCTGGAGTTCAGTTATGTCTACCGGTCCTTACCACTTACACGTTTGTACCTCACGAAAATAGTCTCCGAATTGTTACAACAGTGCCGCCCGTCCAACCCCTTCGAACATAAGTATCCACAGTACGTTTGGCGACACATAAGGAGGCGATCCATGCGCGTTTTCTCGAATCAGACGTTCAATCGGCGTGGTATATCACCGTGAATGGCAAACAAGTTAACCGAGATCGTCTGCACCGCATCCATTTCGCTGATTCATCCCTCTTCACCCACTGTGGAGAGGATGACACGGATGTCCAACGGTTCCACTGTGGCACAGCGTTCGACGTCTGGACACTAGCGCGGCGAATTTTGGCGTTTCTTACTCGACAGACACCAGCTCAGATCGACGTCCACGTGCTTTTGTACCCCGATCAGACTTTCTATCCCTCCGCCAAAACTCACTCTGTGAATTGGATCTGCCGGCCGAAGTGGCCGTGCGGTTATAGGCGCTGCAGTCTGGAACCGCGAGACCACTACGGTCGCAGGTTCGAATCCTGCCTCGGGCATGGATGAGTGTGATGTTCATAGGTTAGTTAGGTTTAACTAGTTCTAAGTTCTAGGGGACTAATGACCTCAGAAGTTGAGTCCCATAGTGCTCAGAGCCATTTTGAATTGGATCTGTGGCCACACGATCCGCTATCTTTTTTTACTTCTGGCGAAAAGTCTATGCTAGAATATTGGACTTATCCCAACGAACACAGAGTACGCGAAGGAACTTGCCCCCCTTGTTGCAGCGGTGTACCGTAGGTCTCTAGAAGAGCGTAGCGTTCCAAAGGATTGGAAAAGGGCACAGGTCATCCCCGTTTTCAACAAGGGACGTCGAGCAGATGTGCAGAACTATAGACCTATATCTCTAACGTCGATCAGTTGTAGAATTTTGGATCACGTATTATGTTCGAGTATAATGACTTTTCTGGAGACTAGAAATCTACTCTGTAGGAATCAGCATGGGTTTCGAAAAAGACGGTCGTGTTAAACCCAGCTCGCGCTATTCGTCCACGAGATTCAGAGGGCCATAGACACGGGTTCACAGGTAGATGCCGTGTTTCTTGACTTCCGCAAGGCGTTCGATACAGTTCCCCACAGTCGTTTAATGAACAAAGTAAGAGCATATGGACTATCAGACCAATTGTGTGATTGGATTGAAGAGTTCCTAGATAACATAACGCAGCATGTCATTCTCAATGGAGAGAAGTCATCCGAAGTAAGAGTGATTTCAGGTGTGCCGCAGGGGAGTGTCATAGGACCGTTGCTATTCACAATATACATAAATGACCTTGTGGATGACATCGGAAGTTCACGGAGGCTTTTTGCAGATGGTGCTGTGGGGTATCGAGAGGTTGTAACAATGGAAAATTGTACTGAAATGCGGGAGGATCTGTGGCGAATTGACGCATGGTGCAGGGAATGGCAGTTCAATCTCAATGTAGACAAGTGTAATGTGCTGCGAATACATAGAAAGACAAATCCCTTATCATTTAGCTAAAAAGTAGCAGCTCAGCAACTGGAAGCAGTTAATTCCATAAATTATCTGGGAGTACGCGTTAGGAGTGATTTAAAATGGAATGATCATATAAAGTTGATCGTAGGTAAAGCAGATGCCAGACTGAGATTCATTGGAAGAATCCTAAGGAAATGCAATCCGAAAACAAAGGAAGTAGGTTACAGTACGCTTGTTCGCCCACTGCTTGAATACTGCTCAGCAGTGTGGGATCCGTACCAGATTGGGTTGATAGAAGAGATAGAGATGATCCAATGGAGAACAGCGCGCTTCTTTACAGGATCATTTAGCAATCGCGAAAGCTTTACGGAGATGATAGATAAACTCCAGTGGAAGACTCTGCAGGAGAGACGCTCAGTAGCTCGGTACGGGCTTTTGTTAAAGTTTCGAGAACATACCTTCACCGAAGAGTAAAGTAGTGTATTGCTCCCTCCTACGTATATCTCGTAGAGACCATGAGGATAAAATCAGAGAGATTAGAGCCCACTCAGAAGCATACCGACAATCCTTCTTTCCGCGAACAATACGAGACTGGAATAGAAGGGAAAACCGATAGAGGTACTCAGGGTACCCTCCACCACACACCGTCAGGTGGCTTGCGGAGTATGGATGTAGATGTAGAACGACACTGCGTCCTGATACGCAACCCACGCTATAAGCAATATTTTTCCAATTACTTACGGAGCTCCTTCGATGACCCACCTCGTAGCTGGAACGTCCAAGCCCTGAGAAGGTGAATCCTGTATGAGGTGCATTCAAGTTCTAAGGCCTCCTATTTTTTTCTAATTAATTACTCACCCGAAATCGATGAAACTGGCGTTACTTCTCGACGTAATCGCCCTGCAGACGTACACATTTTTCACAACGCTGACGCCATGATTCCATGGCACCGGCGAAGGCTTCTTTAGAAGTCTGTTTGACCACTGGAAAATCGCTGAGGCAATAGCAGCACGGCTGGTGAATGTGCGGCCACGGAGAGAGTCTTTCATTGCTGGAAAAAGCCAAAAGTCACTAGCAGCCAGGTCAGGTGAGTAGGGAGCGTGAGGAATCACTTCAAAGTTGTTATCACGAAGAAACTGTTGCGTAACATTAGCTCGATGTGCGGGTGCGTTGTCTTGGTGTAACTGCACACGCGCAGCCCTTCCTGGACGTTTTTGTTGCAGTGCAAGAAGGAATTTGTTCTTCAAAACATTTTCGTAGGATGCACCTGTTACCTTAGTGCCCTTTAGAATGCAATGGGTAAGGATTACGCCCTCGCTGTCCGAGAACATGGACACCATCATTTTTTCAGCACTGGCAGTTACCCGAAATTTTTTTGGTGGCGGTGAATCTATGTGCTTCCATTGAGCTGACTGGCGATTTGTTCCTGGATTGAAAAATGGCATCCACGTCTCATCCATTGTCACAACCTGCTGTCGTTGTGCGTCAACATTGCTTGGCAACATGCCACATGGGCAACCATGTGGTCTTCCGTCAGCATTCGTGGCACCCACCTGGATGACACTTTTCGCGTTTTCAGGTCGTCATGCAGGATTGTGTGCACAGAACCCACAGAAATGCCAAATCTGGAGGCGATCTGTTCAACAGTCATTCGGCGATCAATTCTCTCCACTTTCTTGATCATGTCGTCAGACCGGCTTGTGCGAGCCCGAGGTTGTTTCAGTTTGTTGTCACACGATGTTCTGCCTTCATTAAACTGTCGCACCCACGAACACACTTTCGACACATCCATAACTCCATCACCACATATCTCCTTCAACTGTCGATGAATTTCAACTGGTTTCACACCACGCAAATTCAGAAAACGAATGATTGCACGCTGTTCAAGTAAGGAAAACGTCGCCATTTTAAGTGTTTAAAACAGTTCTCATTCTCGCCGCTGGCGGTAAAATTCCATTTGCCGTACAGAGCTGCCATCTCTGGGATGTATTGACAATGAACGCGGCCTCATTTTAAAACAATGCGCATGTTTCTATCTCTTTCCAGTCCGGAGAAAAAAAATCGGAGGCCTTAGGACTTGAATGCACCCCGTATTAACTGAACCAAACTGAATAGATCTGCTACCCAGAACCCACGCCTACGCCATGAGAAGACACGTTTGGACGAGCTGGCCGGCTGTAGGTGGAGACACTTCAGGAACTCCTGTAAGAACTGGTCTTTAACTACAAGTCGCACGAAGGACATATCTATAAAGATGGATAGGTCGTCTGCCATGTAAGCACGAGATCCTGGGTTCGAGACCCGGTCGGGGCACAAATTTTCATTTGTTTCCGTTGCTGTATGTCAACGCCTGTAAGCAGCTAAGGGTTTTCATTTCATTGTAATTTCATTCTAACGAGCTGCATGGTCACCGATAGTATCTGTTCTTTCGGACATGTCCGAAAGAACAGAAAACAGTATATAAACAATCTTTGGTCTTGCCATGGAAAAATATTTGCCTCTCAGCAGTCTGATAGGTTGTTATTTAAAGAGTGGCAGGTGAGGGACGTATTTGGTAGTGCTGTGTTAACTTTCGATTGCATCTGTTGGATGAAGATGTACTGTGAAGGACAGCAGAGATGAATATGAGGTATATATTGAGAAGCGAAATGAATATAAATTTTGAAATATATATATATATATATATATATATATATATATATATATATATATATATATATATATATACATATGAAGAACTTATTTCAATAGTGGTACAATACGGAGTCCTACAGTTAAATGAGCGCTGAAAGATCTGTTGAGATACCAGAAATATTCAAGCATATGGCTTTATGCTAGAAATGAACCTTTCTTTCTCTTTGTTTGGATCATTAATTTCAGAAGCATTATAAGCAGAAAAGTGGAGGGAGAAGTTGTGCTCAAACCACTTACAGTTCAGCTCAAATGTGTTTTTTTGTTTTTTGTTTTTTTTTTTGTCAAAGGTTAGAATATGAGTTTAAGATGGATAACAGTTCATAATGACACAGTTTTCATAAAACGTAGATTTCTTCTATAGAGTTGGAGGTAAAGTAGGGCAAAATTTCATTAAAAATGTAGTGGAGATGTTATTCATTTATTCTGATTGCTAACCAGCTGTAAAATGTCTATCAGTCGCTGCAACGACATGAAGCCCTTGACAGTGTACGGAAAGCAACAGGCAAACCTGCTGTGGGTCCCTGGACACTCAGGAATTAATGGTAAGGAAAAAGTTAGTAGAATGATTAGGACAGGCACAATGACTCGATTTATCGAACCGGAACCTGTCTTCACGTAAGGTGACAGTACCACCAAAACTACGGAACTGAAACAGGAAGTAGAACGTTTATTGAACTACGAGCCGAAATCAAAAACATGGCAAGTCACTGTTGCCGAACCTTTCAACAGAAGTTCTATAATAATGAAATTGAACAAATAACTGATCAAACTCGTCGTAGAACTTGTGGCTGGACATGTAACTTTATAAAACGTCTGCACAGAGCAAAAAGCCGCTACATTTGGACTATGTCATGAGGAAGATTAAACTGCACCATATCTAATCTTCCAATACGAAACTATGGCTGCCAAAAGACACAGAATAGTCGAGTCGGTAGAGCCAGAACGAAACGTGTCTAATAAGGACATAGTAAAGAGTCTTCTGCTACTTCTTAATGGTACCGGTTTGCTTTACTAGAAATACTGGGATCGAAATACCAGAATAAACTCAGTTTACGCGGGTGCAGCAGTGAGCTAAGACCTTGTTGTTTTTATCTCTCTGCATTAGAAATATCAAATTGAAGGGTCTCCACATGAGCCTCTTCATCATTTTGCTTAGCATTTAACTTAATGTACCCACCTCTGGCACCTCAGTTCTGGGCACAAGCTGCAAACTGCTTATAAAAGACTGAGCAGCTGAGTGCGTCTGTGGTGGGTACAAGGTATATTATCTATATTTCACCTCACATTTTACAATGTTTACGGTAATTATCTGAGCCCCACACCCATATTCAATACATTTATGTGTACTATGTCAGTACATACATCCTTCCCTGTTCTCACCTGAATCAATCAAGAGCGTGAATGAGAGTGTACAAGATAAATTTAAATGAACAGTTACCTACATTTACATCTACATACATATTCCGCAATCCACCATATGGTGCGTGGTGGAGGGTACCTCCTACCACAACTAGCATCTTGTCTCCCTGTTCCACTCCCAAACAGAACGAGGGAAAAATGACTGCGTATCTGCCTCCGTACGAGCCCTAATCTCTCTTAACTGACCTTTGTGGTCTTTCCGCGAAATATAAGTTGGCGGCAGTAAATTTGTACTGCAGTCAGCCTCAAATGCTGGTTCTCTAAATTTCCTCAGTAGTGATTCACGTAAAGAGCGTCTACTTTCCTCTAGAGACTCCCACCCGAGTCCCTGAAGCATTTCCGTAACACTCGCGTGATGATCAAACCTACCAGTAACAAATCTAGCAGCCTGCCTCTGAATTGCTTCTATGTCCTCCCTCAATCCGACCTGATAGGGATCCCAAACGCTCGAGCAGTACTAAAGAATAGGTCGTCTTAGTGTTTTATAAGCGGTCTCCACACATCTTCCCAAAATTCTACCAATGAACCGAAGACGACTATCCGCCTTCCCCACAACTGCCATTACATGCTTGTCCCACTTCATATCGCTCTGCAATTTTACGCCCAAATATTTAATCGACGTGACTGTGTCAAGCGCTACACTACTGATGGAGTACTCAAACATTACACGATTCTTTTTCCTATTCATCTGCATTAATTTACTTTTATCTATATTTACAGTTAGCTGCCATTTTTTACACCAATCACATATCCTGTCCAAGTCATCTCGTATCCTCCTACAGTCACTCAACGACGACACCTTCCCGTACACCACAGCATCATCAGCAAACAGCCGCACATTGCTATCCACCCTATCCTAAGGATCATTTAAGTAGATAGAAAACAACAGTGGACCTACCACGCTTCTCTGGGTCACTCCACATGATAACCTCACCTCCGATGAACACTCATCATCGAGGACAACGTACAGGGTTCTATTGCTTAAGAAGTCTTCGAGCCACTCACATACTTGGGAACCAATCCCATATGCTCGTACCTTAGTTAGGAGTCTGCAGTGGGACACCGAGTGAACGTTTTCCGGAAGTCAAGGAATATGGCATCCGTCTGATACCCTTCATCCATGGTTCGCAAGATATCATGTGAAAAAAGAGCGCGTTGAGTTTCGCAGGAGCGATGCTTTCTAAATCCGTGCTGATGCGTGTACAGCAACTTCTCTGTCTCAAGGAAATAGTATAGACAATTGGCGAATGGTGAAGGCCGTAGGCAGTCGACTGCACGGAACCAACTACATACACTCTGTAATGGCATCCCCGTAGTCTAGCTGTAGCGCCCTTGTGTAGTAATCAAAACGTCCTCGGTTTATTATTTTTGATTAATAATGAATATTGGCACCCGAAGACTTCCGGGGTAAGAAGTTCCCCTCATTCTGCCAACGGCCTTGTTGAAGAGGGCGGAGGAGCGGACAGAGGTTCATCCCCCCACTCGTACTTGGGTTGGGAAACTGCCCCTAAAGGCGGAAGAATCAGCAATGGTCAATGGCATGCGGATGCGAAAGGCCATGGAAACCACTGCATCAAAACAGATAGCGAATATCCAGAGGATATGAAGCCTGTAACCTAAAAGCGTTTCTTAATGATTTCTTCATTGGCAATAGATTCCGGAACAGTCCCCCTCTCGGATCCCCTGGAGGAGACTGTCAACGGTAGGTGACCATGAGAAAAACATTGAATACTCAACTAAAGGATACAGGGGGAAAAGCTTGAATAGTCAACTATGGGGTAACGTTCTACGAGTCGGGGCGTGGAATGTCACAAACTTCTTCGTAGTAGGGAAGGAAGAAGGTCTAAAAAGAGAGATGTAAATGCTCCATCTAAATATAGTAAGGGTCAGTGGACTTATATGGAAATAAGTCAGGAATTTCTGGTGAGATGAGTATAGGGCGATAACAATAATAGCAGAAAATGGTATAACGGGCTTAGGATTCGTTATAAGTAGGAAGGTAAGGCAGAGTGTCTGTTACTGTGATAGGGTAGTTCTTATCAGAATCGACTGCAAACCAACACGGATAACGATAGTTCGGACATACATGCCAACGTCGCAAACGGAAGACGAAGAGATAGAGAAAGTGTATGAGGATATTGTAAGGGTAATACAATACATAAATGGAGATGAAAATGTAATAGTCATGAGGCACTGGAATGGGGTTGTTAGGGAAGGAGTAGAAGTATACGGGATAGTCAAAACGACCTTCACTGACAGTAAAAGCAAAGATGGTAACATTACCAGTGCACCGGGAATTCCACTGTTAAATGCAGAGGACAGACCAGTTAGGTGGAAAGAGTACTCTGAAGTCATCTATTAGGGGGAAGATTTGTCTGAAGTGATAAAAGAAGAAACGGGAATCGATTTAGAAGAGATAGGGGATCCAGTACTAGAATCAGAATTTATAAGAGCTTTGGAAGACGTAGGATCAAATAAGGCAGAAGGGATGGACCACATTCCATTAGAATTTCTAATATCATTGGGGGACGTGGCACCAAAACAAACTATTCACGTTGTGTGTAGTAGTCTGGCGAAATAGCATCTGACTTTCGGAAAAATATCATCCACACAATTTCGAAGACTGCAAGAGCTGACAAGTGCGAGAATTATCGCACAATCAGCTTAACAGCTCATGCATCCATGTTGGTGACAAGAATAGAATACAGAAGAACGAATAAGAAAATTGGGGATGTACTAGATGACGATCAGTTTGGCTTTAGAAAAGTTAAAAACACCAGAGAGGCATTCTGAGACTGCGGTTGATAATGGAAGCAAGACTAAAGAAAAACCAACACATGTTCATATGATTTGTCGAGCTGGTATAAGACTTCGACAATGTAAAATAATGCTGGTCGTTCGAAAGCCTGAGGACAATAGGGGTAAGCTATAGAGAAAGACGGATAACATATGAACAAAAGCATTTGAGATGGGGTTCTACAGACGAATGTTGAAAATTAGTTGTACTGGTAAGGTAAGGAATGAAGAGGTTCTGCGCAGAATCGGTGAGGAAAGAAATATGTGGAAAACATTGACAAGCGTAAGGTAAAATATGATAGGAAATCTGTTATTATGTCAAAGATTTGCTTCCATAGTAACAGAGGGAGCTGCAGAGAGCAAAAACTGTAGAGAAAGACAGACATTCGAATATATACAGCAAATAACTAAAGACGTAGGTATGTTAACTTAAGGTTCACCTGATGTGGAACGTTAACGCATTCGCAAGTTCCTCAAAACGTTCCAACAGTCACAAAACTTCTCCCACTTGTGGTAATTCATCTACCGCCTTTCAACCCTGACGTAATAAAGTCTATATCGGCGGCTGGGCATCTGGTCTGTACGAAGACGTCGTTTGGGCCAATTTTGAGGTGATAGTACACTCCATAGATTTTCCTCATCCAACCTTGATGATACCTTGCGTGCCCTTCGCTATTAATTCATGAAGTATTTCGGTGAGCTTGTTAAAGTAAACTACGTTCTCGTCGCCTTAGCGTCGTGGTACTCCAGCCAGGTTCCCCTCAACTGTATCTCTGTACTGATGCACATTTCATTGGTGAAGATTTTTTAAAATAGATGCTGCTATTTTCATTTAAATTATTACCAACTACTGATGAAACAATTCTGGGGATTGAAATTTTGTCGTGTCTGCTATTTAAAAGCGGTGCAGTTTACCTTAAGGGGAGCTACCTTTTTCATTGCAATAATTTCGGACTTGCTTTAGTACACCTTTTTTGGGCATTTAAAGTTTGTCTGGTCTGCCAATAAAAATATGGAGATTCACTTTATTAAAAGCTATTATTTTCATGGCGGTCATTAAGGGTACTGATATGGGAAAATAATTTTGGAGTATTGAAGCCCTTCCTTCTCGCCTTTTACTGTAATTCTGGTGTTACCGTAATTATGGTCTTACAGAGGACTGTACAGCCCATTATAATTCTGAGTTGCGCCTACAGATAGTGTGCTTACCATCATGAGTAATCTTGGGCAGATGTTTTTACCAAGTTATGTTGGGTTGCATTGTCACCACATAAGCGATGTCTGAATTGTATTCATGCAGCGTCGTCTTATTCTAAACTTACGTCGCCAACGGGCGTAACGCATTTGTTCTATGTTTACTACTAGTTTGCGGTGAATTTTAATAGCATTATTTAAATTTTATATTCAAAGTCAGTCTAACGATTTTCGAAGCCCTAAAAAAAGGGGAATTTTCGGTCATTGCCAAAGTTTTATAAACAAAAGACGGTTTTAGGTAATATGGGAAATTTTTCTTGTAAAAAACTTGGCAAAATTTTTGTTTTTTTTTAGAAAAAATAGGGGCAAATGAATTTGTGTTAAAGCTCTATTGAATAAAATAGCGTTGGTGTTGTCAACGGCAAATGCTCTTCGTTGTTGTCTGGCCCAGTCGTAAGATGCAACAGCGTATGAGGGTGGTTGAAGGGTCTGCAAGACATCGTAATATCCATGCTGTGCAAACAGTAAAGTTGTGCAGTTGAGAATAATGATAAGGCCGGTGGCCTCGGGATACTTATAATATATTAATATTTTTTGTCTGTACATACTTCGCTTATACTTTTTGTGTATTTATTAATTCTGCTAATTAGACTAATTAAATTTCGCCACTTAGTGCAGTGCTGTTACTTATGTGGCTGTAGGAACACTTCTGCGTACGTCAACTATTCTAGTGTTCAGTATATGGTATGTGTGAATATTATCCTTCCTAAATGTTCAGTAGACCGCTACTGAGTGCACCCCTTGCGGCATTCCTACGTGTAATGGATTCATTTTTGCCTTTACCATAAATGAATGTGAATGGACAGAATTAAGTGTGTGTATCACTAGTCTTGAGTAACACTGGAAGCTCCGCTCGACACTTCCAAATCAGAAACTACATTTACTAATGATTGATTAAAAAATGTGACTCTTTAACCCCTAGGTACCATGTAATATCAGAAACTATCATTAGTTGCTTGTAGGAAATATTAATTTTATTGACGTGTAGAACAAATCACTGAGTTGAGAGAAAGAGCAATGGAGTTTTAAGCGAATCGTTGACCGCTTTAGTTCCTCGCACGTTTCAATCGATGCTCAGTTTGATCGTCCTCTGTTTCCACTTCTCTTCTGTCGTAGGTGTTCGAGCGAATGACACACTTTCACTCACAGCTGTGTTATAAAGTTATATGGCTATTTAAATTTCCTTAGGTCAGGAAGAAAGGCATTTATGCAAAAATACAACTACACTTAGCATCAATGCAGACAGGTAAAATGGACTAGATGTATAATTCGTTTGACAGTTGGTCGTGAACCAAATGAACTGACTCTTATTTGTCATTTGCATGATGAAGAAGAAAATCCTGTGTACTGATAGTTACGGCAGTCTCTGTATAATACGGCTGTGGCAGATGGATACCTAAAAAGATAACGTTCTCAAATATTTGTCTAATTGCAGTCACACATGTAAAAAGAGAGAAATAACCGTACATCTTTGATAGAAATCATTAATTTTATTTTATTGTTTGTTTAAACGGAGTTCAGTGACATTTAAGCTTAATTAACATTCTTTTACAAGGGTACTTTTAAAGTCAGAGGTCGAAGATATTTTATTAATTCATTTAATAATTCCTTCACTTTAAATATCTGTGAGTAGGTGTCCCCATTCACTTTTCAGACAAACAAAATATTTAGTCCTCATTATGTCCGCCCGAACCACCAGCACTGTCTCTGATGACGAGGCATCAGTGGGATGTCCTTCTGAGCCAATGTACTTTGTTTCACATGAATATGTTCATTGGCTAGTGAGCCGGTATACTCGTCCACTTTGCACACAGGCAAGAGTCCCAGCCCTAACATTCTCCATCCAGCACCACTATCACCTTCTCCAATAATGAGGCATTGATGATATGCCCTCCTCTACACTGTTCTAAGTTCATCATCAATATGTTCACTGGCTAGTAGAAAAGCTGATGGCACCACCAAATTTGCAATCACCCAAGAGTCTTAGCCGTGACATTCTCTGGCCAGTATGTCTAACACGTCCCCAACATTAAGGCATTGTTGGAATATCCACTGTAATCAGTTCCTCACGAACATGTCTGTTGGTTAGTGAGTCATTATCCCTGCACAGTTCGTACACGCACAACAGATTTGCACTGATGTTTTTCACCCAGCACCTCCAACACCCTCTCTGACGACGAGGAACTGGTGAGACGTCCTCGTCATGAATACGTTTAGTGGGTAGCGAGGCGGTGTGCCCGACCACCGTGAGGGCTCACGATGGTCTTCGCCCCGACTTTCTCCGCCCAGCACCTCCGACACCCTCTCCGACGGCGAGGGATCGGCGGGATGTCCTCGCCACACTCCACCACAGGCGGCTCGTGGATCTCGGCAGTCGTCACAAACATCCAGCCATCGTTCACCTGCACAGAAAAGAAATTCTTCCCTTTAAAATAAATAAGACTTTCTTTGTGCCACAACAATAGCAATAATTCTACAAGATGACTCGTATTGACAAAGCGTGTATTAAGAGAGAACGACTTTCTATTTTTGTGTATGATCGAAAGAAAGGGAAGAGTTTTCATACATAATCATTAACGGTGACAAGGATCATATTTGTTATCTTCCAGGATGAACCAAACTTGAGCCACTTTATATTGGTCTCAGAAAAGGGTATGTTGTATGTAATCAACTCATCACTTAGTAGCGAGTTATCAATGAGGTTGTGTCTTTAGTGCCGCCTTACCTTCCCGATGACTTTGCCGCAGGCTACATCAATGGCAGCAGGCGGTGGCCGGGACTTCTCCGCCTGCGCTGCCAGCAGAACCAACTCGTCCACGTCTGAGCGCAGCCGCCAACGCGCGGCGCTCATCTTCTGTGGGAGATTTGTTTGTTACAAGCACGTTTACACGTAGCCACAAAAGAAAAGTTGTTATTCTGTGATGGTCTATTTGTAACTTCGAGTAACTAAGATAGATTAACTAAATCCAGAAAGCATTACAGTAATCAGTGATGTAAAGTAATTATCTTAGTAAAAATGGATGCACCTAAGAGTAATTTCAGTTTTTCCAATAAATCTCGGTATTCCTCACCTCTGGCTTTCCAATCAAATCGACGTCTATCAGGTCTCCGTAGAAGTCTTCCTCTGCCTCCCTCCCAGACCGGAAGCAGAACACGCCCAAAAGCCTTCGGAACATCTGCGAAGAAGAAAAATAGATATCACATGACGTACTGACCAGACAGAATTACAGCGTGTCCATTATGGACTCCTGGACAGTTAGAAAGATTGCAATGGGAACAGGGCCAGTGTCCTACAAAGATTTCTTACTAATGAGAATGCGCATATGGAGACAACACCACCAGAAACGTCGATATCTCTCATACTGTGGGATTTTAACGAAATTCAAATATCTGCTCACGAATAATTTGCAAATTCTGATCAAAGTAACGGTATAGATAATAGAATAATACATGTAAACCCAACATATTCTAAGAACCAAATCTATGATTCAAGCCCAGTCTCGTTGTGGGGACGTACAGTGCCAATTAAAACAGGGACACAGTTTTCGAAAATGTGTTGTGATACGTGATGTAAAGAGTGAGGACCTTCAGTGTACATTTCGGAACAATGTACGAACAGTAATATGATATCATGCGACAGAACTTAGTATTATAAGTTACGCGCGTGGTACGTTTTTCTTTTTCTTTTCCGTTTCTTTCTCTGTTCTTCAAGTCAACTGACACCACAAGGACAAACAATGGTTCACACTAGTTACTGTTGCCCGACTTATTTGCTCTCTGTGCAAATTTCCACACATTCTTTGCCTTACCATTTTAAAGCCACTTCTACATGTAAAAAGGTACCATTAATTTCCCCATAAATGGCACCAAAAGAGTGCGAGATACTTGTGGCAAATGGCCAAACGTCCAGCATGTAGCGGATACCTTGTACTTTGGACAAGAAGGAAGAGTTGAGTGATTTAGCATTGAATTATTTGCGCTTTATGTGGCTGTAAATGAATTAAAATTACCGTTCAGCTACGTCCAATGATTTTTTTAAGTTGTTCTAAAGCCATTTGCTGAGGAGAAAGATGAAATGTGGCACGTGAAAAGAAAATGTCAACTTGCTGCCACGTCGTTGTCCTGCTCGGACGCTGTCGATGTTGTATACTCAGTTTCCCTTTGTGATGTCAATACTTGAAAATATAGACCTGAGTTACAATAAACTCTAAAAATTGTCATAACCAGATGGTAATCGTTTAAGACTGTAAGCGACGGATGCTCACTAGTAACTGAGTTGCTCAACTTTGTTCCTTACTGAAGCTAGTAAAACCACCTTCTTTTGGAGGTGGAGTAGCAGAGAGAGCAACAATATTAACATCTCATGCAGTCATTGTTTCACTTGGGACAGAATGAAAAGTGTTGACGTTTAGAAGCAAGTGTCTTTCGATTACTCCATTCACACTGAGAGGCCTGGTTTAATTAGTTTCACGTGCAGTGCCTCAGACAGAATGCGTTGCTCACTTGGCAGTGAGTTGAGACTCATCACCTTCTCCTACTCGCAGATGCAACCAAATATGCGGTGCTGATGTACACATAACTCGCAATGGCGCTTAAATGTCGAGCACGACAAGAAAAGAAGAAAGTGAGAAGAGAGAGAGATAGAGTAAATGATCCACCTTCATTTCCTACAAACATAGAAGTAGCTACCTCTATTTGGAAAGGACACTCCCAGAGTAGAGTAGCAAGTCCACAGTCTTCTGACTAATAAAATACAACACGTTATACTGTTTTTTGAATATTCCACAGAAAATAAATTAGCACCCAATATCCGAAGGAAGTGTAGTGGGACGTCTAATAATCTCTTTCTCCACACATGGTTTATCACGAGATATCTACGGGAATGCAATAAATTGGTTGACACCGAAAGTGAACCTGAAATATACCACACGTTGTGATCTTACCAATTTTTTAAATCGACTGATAACTTTGACACATTCACAAGAGAAAGAAGTAAAAGATAATTACTTAAATAAAACTGAATTTTGAATATACCACATCATTACATAGGACTAGAAAGTGTAAAATAATTTCTCACAGTCCTATACATATTTTTATCCTTATTAAGATAATGGTGCAAATTTGTGATTGTGAACTTTTAGTATCCATGGTAGTTCTTGTAAGATTAAAAACGAAAAACGTGAATCACATGCAATATAGCTTCACGTTAGTCAGCAGGTGAATTATCCACGCATCAGTTATGTATTGCGTGTGCCCCACGTTTTTCGTCTTAAATGTTCCAAGTGTTTTCATACACATTAAAACTTCACGATCACAACTTTCCAAGACACTCTACATGATGTTCGTAATCCGTATGGAGCTATGAGAAATCATTTTATAACTTTCAGTCAGATTTAAAACAGTGTTACACTAAAAAGTGATTTTTCCTCTCAGTAGTTGTTTTCTGTTACTTACTCTTCGGTGAGTGAAATTTTATCAGCTGATTTCATACGTTTTGATGAGTTTACAACGTAGTCTGTGATATATTTCAGGATTAATTTAGTTTATGTTCACCTGACTTGAAAAATCTGTTGATTTCTCCTATGTTTATCTTAGGATGTTATCGTGTGGGAAAGAACATCTGACTTCACACCTAGTCTTACCACCTACCGTTCATTCCGCGGTCCATTCGCGACTGGATCAGAGAAAGGGGGAGATGGCAGTGGTGCATAAAATACACTCCGCCGCATACCAGGCAAGACAGTGGGTTAATATTGCATTGGCAGACATGTCTGAGCTACGCTGGAAGTTTCAAGACTCTAGGTCACCTTTAAGTTGATTTGGATTCAATTTCGAAATCTGCACCGAAGAGACTGACAGACAAGGAATCGAACTAACAGGAACGTGCTTGAAAGTAGCGCATTTATGGTGATGTGATGTTAAAGATAAACCCTAAGAAACCATGAACCGAGCACAACTCAACATTCACATAATCAGTAAGTTGATAAATACGTCTCAAGTCAAGTGTAGAAGTCTAAAACTAAACTCCATCCGAACAGGCCAGGAAGTCCCAAAGTTACCGACCCACCGCCGTGTCATCCTCAGCTGACAGGCGTCGCTGGAGGCGGATATGGAGGGTCATGTGGTCAGCACACCGCTTTCTCGGGCGTATGTCAGTTTACGAGACCGAAGCCGCTTATTCTCAATCAAGTGTCTTATCAGTTTGCCTCACAAGGACTGACTGCACCACGCTTGCCAACAGCGCTTGGCAGACCGGGTGGTCACCCATCCAAGTGCTAAACCAGCCCGACAGCACTTAACGTCGGGGATCCGGCGGTAACCGGTGTTATTTGGTCCCTGGGAAGAAAATGTATCACCAAGGATGACGTTTCCTTTCTCTTACGCACTGAATGAACTTGTAATTCATTCTTAATCTCTACATTTCTGAGGCGATATATTCTGCTGCACACTATAACACTACGGACAATTCTTATTTATCCTGCTCAAATTCTTTTGTGTGGAAAATCAAGTAAGATTCATGGAACATAGTGAGTACTACCATGACTTGCTCAACTTCATCTTTCTCTCTTTCGTCGTTTGTTTTTGTTGCGCGTTTCTCGTTGTTCCACAGTTTGCGCTATAATTTAGGATGCTGGTATTAATTTTATTCACTAAACCTCGTCATTTGATCATACGCGTATAGAAGAGTATTAAAACATTTTCTCTGTTGACCCTTATGCCGTAGCTGATTCTGCGTTTCCAAGCACTGAGTAGGTCATCCACGTAGAAACTGAAAAGAGGTGGAGACAAGTTACATACTTGCCTAATTCTCTGTTTTCTTGTTACTTATTTTAACAAGTTCTTTATTCTGGATCATAATTTTCGTCTCTTTGTAACAGCTTCAAAAGAGTTGAAGCCATTTTTTGCATTACTGACTCATCACCCGTCTATTGCCTTTCTCAACAGCATTTTCATAATCTATAAACATTATAGCGTATCTAACTTAAATTCTTTCCTCTTCTTTAACCGGTGCCTTACCCTAAAATATACTCTCATTACAGGATAGTTCTCTTCTAAAGCAAAAAATGCACATGCATCAATACTCGCTGTTAAATACAATAGTAAATAGCTAACGGTAAACGCGTTTTTGTGCACTATTTCTGCGGGAACAAAATGTGATGTGCGCGAACAGACAATGAACATTATTTTACTTGCATGTGATTTGGTAGCAGTTGGAATTTTTTTATCCTCTCCTGTTCTTACGTGGCATTGAGAAGGTTGTAGTGTTTTTTGTTTCCGTTGCTCGTTACCGCTTGGCTACCGACATCCGACAGATGTTTGGTCATCTTCGCTTCGCTTCATTGACCACTCAGTTATGAACTTCACAACGAAACCTATGAGCTCGGAACACTGGAACTGCATTTGTACACAAAAGAAGCTACATAATATAGATACACAGACATACCCTTTAAAGGCGATCATATCCTCGTCCTCTTTATCGGAATTTGAGCGACATGCTACACTTGCAAGGAGTATTAAACGTAAAATGAAGCAAAAAGTCTTAACCTGTGTACTGCTGACATATTCATACCCAGATATATGCCTTTTTAGGGCAAGGCCCTTATTAGTTGAATAAATCCTTAACTGCATTAGCGTTAGTGGGAAAGAGTGTAAGACCGAGGATGAAGTTTTCATCCTGCAACGAAATGTGTTTGAGAGAGAGAGAGATAAAGATAGACAGCCAGCAAGCGACCTAATAAATCCATCGTCAAAAGTGGCGGTGTTCAGTGTAATGACTCGTGACATAGTAGGGTAGAGATAGAATGGGGAATCGGCTGGCCGCGCTTCAGTTTGCAGACTAACGAAGAGGGAAGAGTTTGACCACATGCCTGGGGCCTCCGTTCCCTCACGTGTGTACCATCCGCCCACACTCCTCCACCCTGTTACAGTACCAGAACGTATTTTATCCCTTTACATCGTTATATTGCACTTAGACGTGGGACATCCATTTAATATGTTCCTTTATCCACTTCGTTTAACAGTAAACGTTAATTTCAGAACGCAAAATATTATTTTCAATAATCTACGATCTATTCAACCGCTGCAACGCTAGGAATATTTGGTCTCCAGAGAATTGAACAGGACAATTTTCTTAGGAAATTTAATGCAGCTGGACTGAACACAGGATTGCACTTTTTCTCAAAGCAGTCCTTCTGTCTGGACCATTAGCATAATATTCATGTCAGTCCCTCATACTACTACTCAAATTTAACAACTATAAGATTTTTCTTTCTTGATACGACCTATCTGATCTTCGTTGGCTGGGCTATGAACAATATACACAATCTTGATAATAAACAGAAGATGTATGACATAACATCATTCACTATGCTAATACGACGCGGAATAAAGTCGGCACAAAACCAGTAAATCATCTCGAAAATGAAAATAAAAAGCTTCCTGAATTTCAAGAATGTTAAGAACTCAGCAGGCTACTTCAGTTACCGAAATCATGCCCACGATTTAGTGGCTTTGTAAGTTCTTTTGTCGGAAGACTCTTCTCGACAAGCCCTTCAGATATTCAAATAATGAACTTCTCTCACCAAGAAGAAGCTCTAGAGCACAAAGAACAGCACAACGAAAATCACCTAAGCACAGACAATATGTTTACGCAATACTATTCGCTATCGCAATGTTGCTACGCAACTGTCCACCAAATGTTGTGCGACATTTCATTGTTGACAAATTTGTCTGGGACCTAAGTGAAATAGCGACGATTACTTCCGACTGTAGCCAGACAGTTTACAAACCATACATGTAATATGTGACTGATCTGCCAAGACCACAAATTCCCAGATCAACTGCAATTCAGAAGTGCATGTACCATAAACTATGAAATTTGTCACTTTCCCTGCTGACCATGTTAGTATCGGCTTTAAACTTCTACCCTAAAATTCTTTGTTGCCTATTAAGCGAGATAAAGGAATACCATATATTGAAAATATTAATTTTAAATTAACAACAGCCTCAGTTACAGTGTTACCTAGATTTACCTATGGTTCAGTTGGGATAACCCAACCTTCTTCAGAATAAATGGAACTGCGATTTGTCCATAATGGACAACGTCAAAAACTAAATACTGTAAATAGAAATACATCGTCATATTGCAATAACTTATCTGGGAAACAGCTTCGGCCCCAATTCGCGATCGCAGTACGGCAGTAACGGATAAGTTGTTGCAATGTGACGATGCATTACTATATTATAGTTTTTAGTTTTTGACGTTGTCCATTATGGACAAATGGTTGTTCCTTTTATTCTGAAGAAGGTTGGGTTATCCCAATTGAAACATAAGTAAATCTAGGTAAATATTGCAACTGCGACTGTTGTTAATTCAAAATTAATATTTATATAGTTGCTGACAGGGCCACGAAATGTTGAAAATATTGAAAATACCCCAAAATGAAGCTAATATGCTGGCAGAAGCCGCTAACTTTCCGATCACCTATGCATTTGTGCCTGGAGAACTATGTAATAATATTGCTACAAAAAGAAGCAGTTGACCTGCACACATTATTTACATATTTCTTCGATGATTGCAACGTGTCTCTTTGGCCACAGGAGTACCTGAATTCATTTTTTCATGTACTGTGAAATGATGTGGCAACTACTTATGAATGTGAACATATCCGAAAATTCACTTCTTTACAAGTTTGAATAACATTGGGAAAGCAGTTGGGCGAAATATGTTTGCATCAGACACTTAACACGAAATTTTGACATTTATAAGCCGACGCCCTGAGTGTGTCTGTGGTTCGTTGCGATGTGCAAATGACCCTTACTTAAAGCCTGAATAAAATTAAGATGGAGTCCGAATAGGGCGAGCATTGAAAGAGACTAAGAAATAAGATGCGATTATTTCAAGAAGCAACTATAATTCTCAATGACGACACATCTAATACAATGACAGACGTGCAGAGGGTGCAGCTGCGTTTCGAAACAAAATCGAAATGCGTGTGCGGCAGACAATATTGCGTCGCCTAAGAGCATTAAGATCATTGCTAAAGAAGATGTACACACACGTTTGTATGTTTAGAACGTGAAATATTTTGTGATCATACGAAATTTTGCACACAATTCGTAGGTCAGTTGCGTATACCAAATATTCGGAAACCAGGGACAGAGTGGGACACATCGAGGTCACCGGAGAGCTTCCTAAAACACATTCTAAGAATATTATCCATACAATATTTTCCGTAGTTTCTGCAGACATAAATATTTCACGAAAACCCTAATTACTTGAAAATTGTCAAAACATCTGCAACAGGAACACATTTTTGTGCATGGATTCTACTCGAACAAAAGGTGATGTGCGCAAACAGACACAGAACATTATTTTCCTTAGGAACCGCGCGACTGCTACGGTCGTAGATTCGAATCCTGCCTCGGACATGGGTGTGTTTGATGTCCTTAGGTTAGTTAGGTTTAAGTAGTTCTAAGTTCTAGGGGACTGATGACCTCAGATGTTAAGTCCCATAGTGCTCAGAGCCATTTTTTTTTATAAAGAGTTCAGCAGGGTGCAACAGTTACCGAAATCATGCCCACGATTTTGTAAAACTGCTCTCATAGGCTGAAGCTCAAGTCGGATCACTGGAAAGGTTTCCTTTTCCCTTTTTCATTAAAATGTAGCGTGGCCGTTAAACATCCAAATCAAATCAAATACAAGCGATTTCATGCGTGTGCTAAGCGCGCAGCAGCAGTAGTTGACAGTGACATTAACGGCAAAGGATGTTAGTGTGGATGAGAGATGACGGAGAGACGTTGTCGATGTTCACTTACGGTTCCGTACTGCGTCACACCCAACGCTGGCTTTGGAAGTTCTTCTGTTGGAAGACTGTTCTCGAAAAGCTGTTCAGATATTCAGTTAATGAGCTTTTCTCACCAAGAAGACACTCTAGAGCACAAAGAATAGCACTACGAAAATCACGCAAGCACAGACAATGTGTTTACGCAACACGATTCGCAAGCGCAATGTTGCTACGCAACTGCCCTCCTGATGACGTGGGATATTTCATTGTTGACAAATTTTCCTGGTACCCAAGCTAAAGTGCGACTACCTCCTCTGACAGTAAAATAGTACCGTACTAACTATGCAAAATTAGTTACTGCAACGTTCATTCGCAGTATTATATTTACCTCTTAAGTAAAATTTAATAATCATCTCTCTTTGAAAAGCCTCTAAATGAAGATGATGAGGTGATATAAGTTATTATAAACGAGAACAGCTGCAAAAATATGTGCGATGAATTGGGGTGGTAAGTTTTTCTTAATGGCACATAGTCCACTATTGCTATAGTTTTATATTTCGCTGACGACAACACGTCGTTTTGGCTTACCTTACTGTTACGGTAGATCATTTTGTTATGAGCTGTGTAGTGGTGGTGAGGGCTACTTCTGGATGTGCACAGATTTGAAACATCTGCTTCTTTTGAAGCTTGGATAACACTTAATTTCTAGTTCGACGAAATATGTTTGCACCAGACACTTACCACAACATTTTTAGATTTGTTGGCCGACGCACTTAGTGTAGCTGTGGTTCGTTGCGGTGTGTATATGCATCTTATTGATCTTGAAAAAAGTTTGTATAGTATCCGAATCATTCGGGCGTCAAAAGAGACTAAGAAAACGATGTAATGGTTTCAAGTGCCACTGTAGTTCCCCATGATGACAGTTTCAGGACGATGGAGAAGATTCTAAGAACAAATTCAAGTAGCGTGTAAAGTTCCGGTTCAAAACGGTTTCAAAAGTCGTATACAGTAGTAAATACTGAGTCCCGAATGAGAATTACCCTCTATAGTAGAGACCATGTACTCTCACACGATTGAGGGTTAGGAAAGTGAAACATTATGTAGTGGTATGAAGTGAGAGCATATGGCGCTGTGGTCACCACCGTCTGGCGGTTGCGTACGTTAACCACTGCTGCCATGTTGGTGGTATTAGGAAGGAGTAGGTTCTGCGTCAGCGCTGAGTACTACACGCTCATCTCCATACAGTACAAACATGACTTTTATTTATTTGTTTTTACTCATGTATCTGGTATTTTCCTGTAGTCTTTTACCTAAATACAACAGTAAACAAGATATTGTACGTGAATTGACATGAACATAGCACATAATGTTTTAACGTAATTTCAGATGTGTTAGTGTAACTAATCATTGTAGTGTTTAAGCTGGAAAAATCTACATTGCATATTTGCATAAAATATTAATGGAAAGTCTGTATGGAATATGTAAGTTTGTAAATAATAAGTTTGACAACCAAATCTGTTTTCTAACCTTTTGCTTAGAACATGGTTCAAGTGGCTTTAAGCATTATGGGACTTAACTGAGGTCATCAATCGCCTAGAACTTAGAACTACTTAAACCTAACTAATCTAAGGACATCACACATATCCATGCCTGAGGCAGAATTCGAAACTACGACCGTAGCAGCAGCGCGGTTCCCGACTAAAGAGCCTAGAACCGCTCGTCCACGGTTGCCGGCTACCTTTTGGCCATTTGCCACATAGATAGAAACCGTATACTAGTTTGGAATCCAGAGGCACATGCTACCGGCCTATTGTGCTACGCTGCTTTGAGACATCAAATATTTTGTAATTTGTGATTCTTGACTACATTACCATAAAACACTACGCTTCGCAGCACTATACTACGATAATGCCACACTACATTAGACTACTCTAACCGGTGACAGAACCAAGCTTGATATTTCATTTGTCTGGATAGTTGACCCCTGGCAGACTGAGGCACAGCTCAGGTTTGACAGGGACCCTGCTACTGCCACCCAAGTTGTGTAGATTGCGAGGAGACTGTCAGGGACTAATCCCCGAGGCTCATTTCCCCTCACCTTGCGAAAGCTTGCTGTAGGTGGATGTTCTGCTATGGTGCAACTAGTCGCCTTTAGGTGTGGCCTTTTCCTTGTTGTCTCTAGCCAATGTAGGCTTGCAGTTCATATGCTAATACACACATAAAAAAAAGTTTTCCATCACCCCAGTTCCCAGAAATCCTGAAGAAACACGTTCGCTGTGGATTCCGTATCACAGATACAGTCCCTCTGACTGTTCAGAGATGTCACTAAACCCACCCAAAGGTGTAAACTGCCATGCATGAGCTGCTCCTATTAGACGAAGGGGTTCCGATAGCCGATCAGATCCAGTCACTCCACCAGGAAGGAGGTACACAGCTCTTGTATTCTGCAGTTAGATCGTGCCTCGACGGTCAATACCGCGGTTTGGTCGGGTCCGCATTGTTACTTTGAGCCAGGAAGGGCTGTCAATAAGGGAAGTGTCCAGGCGTCTCGGAGTGAAACAAAAGGATGTTGGTTGGACATGGATGAGATACAGAGAGACAGGAGCTATCGATGACATGCCTCGCTCAGGCCACCCAAGGGCTACTACTGCAGTGAACGACCGTGATCTCCGGTTATGGTTCGGGGAACCCTGACAGCCACGCCACCATGTTAAATAACGCTTTTCGTGGTGCCACAGGACGTCGCGTTAGAACTCACACTGTGTGCAATAGGCTGCATGATGCACAACTTCACTCACGACGACCAACGCGAGGTCCATCTTTGCAACCACGACACCATGCAGCGCGGTACACATGGGCCCAACAACATGACGAATAGACCGCTCAAGACTGGCAAAATGTACACTTCAACGATGTGTGTCGCGTATGTCTTCAACCTGAGAAACGTCGGAGACATGATTGGAGGCAACACGGTCAGGCTTAACGCCCTAGTCACACTGTCCAGCGGCTACAGCAACGTGGGGGATCCCACCTGTTTTGAGGTGGATTATGTAGTGCCGACGGACGCCGTTAGTGGTCATGGAAGGCGACGGATCGGCTGAACGATACATGAATGCCATCCTCCGACGGATAGTGCATGGATGACCAGTAGCGCATCCTTCGTGCACATCTTGTGAAAGACATTCTTCAGAATAAATAAATCGCTTGACTAGAGAGGTCACCATGTTCTCCAGACATGAACCCTATCCAACATGCCTGGGATGGACTGAAAAGGGCTGTTTATGGATGACGTGATCCATCACCACTCTGAGGGATCCTTGCCAAATCGCCGTTGAGGAGTGCGACAACCTGACTCAAAAGTGCGTTGATGAACTTGTGGATATTATGCAACGACAAATACAGGCATGCTTCAATGCAAGAAGATGTGCTACTGCATATTAGAGGTACCGTTATGTTCAGAAGTCTGGACCACCACCTCAGAACGTATCGCTGTAAGGTGGTACAATATCCAATGCTTTTTTCTTTCATGAGGAATAAAAGGGGGGCAAATAATGTTTTTGTTGATTTCTATTCCAATTTTCTGTACAGGTTCCGGAAATCTATGGACTGAAGTGACGCAATTTTTTTTATGTGTGCATTTTTGCTATCAGCTAATTCCAATTGTGACACAGCTCCTCTTTCCTTATTATGTCCTCGATTGTTCCATAGCCAAAGATGTTCCTATCGTAGTCTGCCACATTTTGTCTAGTGGCACAATCTCAGACGATGTGGTCAAGTGTGCCTACTGCTCCATATACACAAGTGTCTGTGATGTGTGGTTGTATTTTCTGCATTTAAGAAGGATATGGGCCATGTCCCGTGAGGTAGTGTGTATTTTCCTTGGTCGGGAAGAATTATGACATTTGGATTCAAATGGTTCAAATGGCTCTGAGCACAATGCGACTTAACTTCTGAGGTCAACAGTCGCCTAGAACTTAGAACTAATTAAACCTAACTAACCTAAGAACATAACACACATCCATGCCCGAGGCAGGATTCAAACCTGCGACCGGAGAGGTCACTCGGCTCCAGACTGTAGCGCCTAGAACCGCACGGGCACTCCGGCCGGCTGACATTTGAATCGTTCTTATATGTTAGATTGGAAATGTTTAGTTCTCCTTCCTGTTTTTGCCTCGTCCCAGATATATTACCATTTTCTATTGGTATATGTCTTCATTTCCTTATTCAATGTGGCTCTTGTCCCCAGTATCTCCTTTACTGTTTCATACTCTCCCTTTCTGAACCGATACAGTATACCTTACTTTCAATGGGCTGTGTCCAGATGTAGCAAATCCAATATCACCAGGAGTGCCTTATTCGGTATTGTTCTATACAAAACTCTAAGGCATTGAAGCACGCTTCCCTGTGCTTCCCGTAGAGTGTGGGCTGTCCTTAAATTTCTGGCTGTACGAGCCCAGACACTCAACCTGTACCTCACAACAGCGTTGGTATTGTTTTTTGGTACGTTGTTACTCCACTGAGATTTATATGAAAATCTTTTTGGCCGGCTGTACTTATTTCGTGAGGGATTTTAATGTCTCTCTGCAGACGATATCTACATCTGCATGAAAATCAAGCTTATCTTCCATGTCTAAACCAAGGTACCTGTATATTACTTTTCTTTACAGGTGTTGGTCGTTTATTCTGTTTCTGGGGTCCCTCGATTTTAACGATCTTCCTAGTCCAGAGATACCCCTTCTCCAAAGACTTTGCTGATATCATATTTCGTCAGTGCCATTGAAGAAGCTGTCGACGCTATCAGAGGATTCAGCTGAAGAAATCAGACGTGAAAGCAGCCGAATAATTAGGAAACACAGTCGACAAAGAAGTAATATTTCCAAGAAAGATAGATTTGCGGTATAAAAGCTGCGTGAGGATGCTGACACAGTCGTGCTGCGTGCTGATAAAGGTAATTCCATTGTCCCTTTGCTTCAGGAAGTCCACAAGGAAAATATATGTGGTCAACTTAGTTCTGGTGCTTACCGGAAGATTAACAAAGATCCTACCAACAAGAAGACAATATGAGGCCTATAACAAGCACTACTGGTTCTTCAATGCATTTTTCTGCCAAATATTTAGCATCCTTATTAAAAGAAATGGTAGGAAAATGTAGACAACACCTATGTAATTCTATGGAATTAATTCCATGAATTTAATGCTGTGAGTTAAGTTCCGAGACTTAGCAATGTCATGCTAAATAGTACGGATATACTCGTTTGTTTTGATGTGGTATCATTATATGCTAAAGTACCTTTAAGGAATTCTTTATCTCTTATCGGCCAACATGTTGATAAGAACATGATGACCTTGCTTGATCATGTGCTTTTGTCATCCTATTTTCAGTTTAATGGTGAATTTTATTAGCAGATTGATGGAGTTGCTATGGGAAACTCCCTCTATTCTCTGGTGGCTTATTTATTTAACTTCGAGGATAAGGCACTGAATTTAGAAAGTTTTAAACCACCGGTATTCGGAGGTAAGTGGACGACACATTTGTAGTGTGGCCGCACGAGACGGATTAATTACATCAATTTCTTGAGCATTTGAATTCTGTTACGCTAGTATTAAATTTACTATGGAAATAGAAAAATATGGCTGCCTCCCCTATTTGGATGTTGTCGTTCGCCCTAGAGTTGATGGCACATTAGGTCATGACGTATATCGAAAACCAAACATACAAATCAATATCTACACGCCAGTGGATTACATCGCCCTTCACTGACCACAGGTGTCCTTAAGATCTTAGTGCACAGGGCGTACTGTACATTCGATAAAGATAATTTGCAAGAAGAGCTCATACATCTCAAGAGCTTTTACAAAGCGAATGGGTTTTCTCCGCAACAAATTCGTAGAGTATTGAATCAAAAACCTAGAATGCAGGTGCGTGATGGGAAATAAGGTAGTAATTCATTGAAATCATGTACTGTCTTTCCCTATTTGGGTGCTGTCTCCTCGAAGATAGGCCATACTCTTGAGAAACACAGTGTTAACCTTATCCTCCCGCCTCTCACGAATATTGCAGCTAATAATTTAATAAACAGAGATAGTGGTTTCTGTTTGGACAAAGCATGGAACATTGCTCTTGGGGTAATTAAACGGCGGAGAGGTCGTCATGGTTTCAGCTCCGCCGAACATACATCGATAAGAGAATCGAATGTCTGCACGGCTTCGTCAAAGGCGGCGCTTATATAAGCGTATCTTAATGCAGCCGACCAGCGTCTGTGATCCTCATACGCAACACCGCCGCGGTGGAGCATATGAGGCCGCACATATCACATTGTCGTCAGTCTTCCTGCAAGCTCTGTGGACGGCCGGACGATACTCACCCGAACTATCGGCAGAAGAAAGTTTATTTGCGCGGCTGCATGTCCAAAATTTAGAGGGCTAACATAGAAACTGTTTTGTTTGATGATTGACTTGTTAGTGTGGTCCAGCAGGGAAATGGCTAATGGTCTTCTCAGCATCCAAATTTTCATAACATGTAGTGAAACTTCAGAACTGCTGGGTGTGTACCAACCCTCAGTACCACATAATGCAACTGTCTTCACCGTTGTGCTTTATATCTTTTATTTTATACGGATGGGCATCTTGTTCTCACAAAGAATACCAGTGATGTGCCTCAATCGATCCAGATCACTGTGGTTCCTACTCGCTCATCTTCTTACCTGTAGTCGAGGACCTAGATATAGAAATGTGTCCATCTTGCTAAGTGTTTCAATAGCCTTCTTTGCATCCACCACATGCATCACATCTTCACCACATTGCATTGTCCACGATACTATTTCCTATAAGGGCCTTATTATGGTAAACATTACAGTAAAAAAAGAGCAAGTATGTAGCTGAATTATTTTATTAACTGTATCCCAGATGCTCACTAAATTCACAAAGGGCATATTGGCAATAGGTATAGTGCAGATAGTGTCAGATAACACATGCTCCAAAAACACTCTCGAAAATTAAATAAATGACTTAAGGAGCGTAAATGAGTAGCCATAAAGTTCAACTGATACCCTGTTTTAACTATTTCATTGGCACAATTTTTGTACCAACTCAGCAAACATAATATTTTGCTAGCCTATTAGAAATGTAATCAACTTACTATATTTATTTTTAATAACTTTATTTTTGACATATAGGACCAACATATATCTTAAGGCCATCTTTGTGAGGTATTTGAATTGGTTGTAAATGGATTTCCCACTTCCCTTTTGAGTGCTGTTATGTGTTGCCACTACACGTAAATAAAATATTTAACAGTGTTTTCTATTTTTATTTTATATCTTCTTTTATTTTGTTTTGAAAATATTTCTTACCGATATTAATGTTAACTTACTACAATGTGTTAACAATCCTTGAAACTTTGTCACTGAATAAAGCTACGAGCTGATACAGGATGCAATAAAGTATATTGCAGGAGGGAAGCTATGTGTTCTGACAACAGTATTAATCCCACGACATACAGAAACTAATTGTTGTAGCAGTTTTCGTACATCTTGTTCAGTGTACTACAACATCATGCCTTGCATAGACATAGGTGGTAAGAACTATTCCAAAAAGTTCATGGATACCCCTTAGTTGGTGCTAAGTATGCTTCCCAAGGACCACAAATGACAGATAAATTTTGCGGGAAGTATACTTCCCAAGACGCTTCCAGAAACTACATTAGTGGTAGCCATAGTTCCCAATAACGACTAGTGCACCGCTTTTTGTTGGGATACATACTTCTTGCTGTCCTGAAGGTTGTATTTCACAACAAACTACAACTACAGCTGGTGCAGCGGACTGCCACCAGATGCCAGGAGGGTACAGAAGTGCTAACACATATTCCCTTGCGTACTATAAATATACACTACAGAGGGAAGTACACCCTGCAAGGGTTAAAATAATCAAACAATAGATTACATCACATAGGCTCTACACTAAGTGTGAACCTGTACCGAATTTTTAGAAATCACAAAAAGATAACGTTCCTATACACATATTCCAGCAGTGAATTAAGTAACTTGAAATGCAAGGGAGAATGTTGAAATGGAGTGCATAAAACATTAGACAGAACAATTAAAATACTCACCTGCAGTCATTTTGCAACACACGAAAAATAATCGATCTCTGAGGCTCTGCAACACCATTTCACTGAACACTAGACCGTGCCGGAATTAATCATCACTGCAGGACAGAAAACGATTATAATTTAAATATGTGAACATCACAATATGAAAATATCCAACACATTGTGTATTAATGCAAACAACTGTAACGGCCTCACCAAATCCCTTACTGCAATATCATCCTATGATCAGTTTTAGACCTCATGATCACCCCGTTCAGGACACAAGTACGAACTAAATTGAATTGACTAAATGACACAAGTGACCTGCCTAACACGTGACTGGCTATAGCTGTAGGTGAATCACTGAACTACAATAGTGTTTCGCAAATATATTGCTCAAAGAGCTACCTGACCTATCGTTACCAACCATAAAACATCGTTTTGAAATGCATGCAGTATTTATTTCACCGTCTAGAGAAGAAAAAACTCTCCTTATAAATTGGAGCAATTCTGTAATGTGTTCTGCAAAGATTCATTTCAGGATGCTATAAACTCATGCAAAACAAAACAAAAAATATCCCTTATATTCACATAAGGAAAGGAAGCCACTTAGCAATGAATATTAAGTTTGTGTGATAATACTGATTAATGGTAAGATCATGATTAAGACTGCATGCTTGAAATTGTATATATCTAATTTATGAGTACCAATCTTTTAGTTCCACAGTAAAGGTAAAGTCACTTTTACAATATTGCAAATCAAACGATTATTCGAAGATAAATATCTAAAAAGATTTTATTTAATTGTTACATACAGAACTGTTAGAAGGTACAGTACCTGAATGTAGACACTCAAGTTTACGTTAAAAGTCCGATTAACCCCGTAATGCCAAGACGTTTTACATAATGTGCATTACCAAGAGGAGGGTGGGGGGCGATATTGTGCCCAAGCTGAAAATTTTATTTTAAAAATTCGTTAATTGTTGTTGAACGATATTAACATCATGCTTTTTAAAGTTCAACTGATATGCGATCGGGATCCAGAAATCGAAAATACCTTTAGCTCAGTCTTAGTAATAACAACACACTTTCAATAAGGTGTACTGCCGGTTTTATGAACAGCACAAAAAATATAAAAAAGCCAACTTCGGTCATTGTTTTTGACGTTTTCTCTCAGTACACTTTTTAGAGAGATACTGATGTGTAACTAAGGCCCTCAACTTGGAAATACTGAAAACGATCTTCATTGTAGAAAATGACATCTACATCTGGGACTTAAATCATTCGATGGAGATTAAATGAAAAATTTAAAATATGCTACGTGTATGAGAAAAGTCATGTGACTGATTTTCTATCTACCGAAGTTTTTTTTCAACAACAGTATTGGCCCCTACACAGCAGTTTCTTTCGGCAACTTTATGTCGGTATAATCGTTGTTCCCAGGGTTGACAGCAGCGCATAAGGCTTTAAGCCGAAGGACCTTCAATATGTCAGTCACATTCTTTCAAATGTTTCCAGAGTCCCAAAACGACGTCCTTTTAAGAAATTTTTAGTTTCACTAACAGAAAATGCGTGTCAAGGACTCAGATCAGGTGAATAGGGAGCCTGTAGGACAACAGGAATGCCTTTGGGGTTAAAAGATCCGTGATGGTAACGGCTGTGTTAAATGGGAAGCTATGATGATCTTGCGTCCATTTCTGTGCGTGTCCGGTGGGGCTCACTCGATTTAATCTTTTCCTGGGCGTTTGAAGGACGTCCTTGTATAACACAAGGTTGTCCTGAAGGAACAAATTCGAAACAATGGTTCAAATGGCTCTGAGCGCTATGGGACTCAACTTCTGAGGTCATCAGTCCCCTAGAGCCTTGAACTACTTAAACCTAACTAATCTAAGGACATCACACACATCCATGCCCGAGGCTGGATTCGAACCTGCGACGGTAGTGACCATGCGGTTCCAGACTGTAGCACCTAGAGCCACTCGGTCACGCAGGCTGGCGGAAAAATTCATTGTGCATGATATTCCTACAGTCAAGAAAGTAAATACGAGTTATTTTCAACTTTGATTTGCTCATTCGAGCCTGTTTTGGTGGAGGAGATGTCTGAGTATGCCATTCCTCACTATGCCCCTTCGTCTCAGGATCATACTCAAAAATCCTGGATTCGTCACCGATGATCACACTACTCAAGCATTCGCAGTTAATGGCAGTCTTCCCAAGAAGACCAACACATGTGTTTCTTTGATTGTTGTTCTGCTCATTTGTGGGGTTTCTCAGCAAGATTTTGACTCAAACCTTCCACATGTGCAAATCTTCAGTCAGATCTTTGATTTAAGGTGAGAGTGGTCAAGTTTGACACGTCACCCATTATCGTTATTGTTAAATGTCCATCTGGTCTTGAAAGACCATGCACACGTTCGATGTTCTCGTCGGTTTTTGATTTTTAATGCCTCCCTGAGCGAGATTCATCTTCACCATGATAACAGCCTTCCAAAAATGATTTGTGCCAGCGAAAAAGTTGTGCTCTTGACAAGGAATGTCTCCCATAGGTCTGTTTCAACTTTTCAAAGGTCACACTCATTGATTACCCACGTTTAACAATAAACCTGACTGAATAATGTCGTTCTAAATTCCGCTGATCCATTACTGTAAACACACAACAAAAACTCAACTTCACTGATGGGTTCTCTCAAATATCACGTGATTGATGTAAAGAGCTGAAAACTCAGACTGTCAAAAAGAGACGATCACGCCAGTGTATATCGCACAGCCAGATCTTTCGCAGTGCTGTCTGCGACATTACTTTTCTCACACCACACACACATGGAATCTGGTAGAATAATTCATTAAAAACAAAAATATGTTTCTCAAAGTGTCAGCGTGCAAACCTTTCAAAAAAACATCATCGATTTGGGCTTTTGGAGCGAAGGCCCACTTCTGTACCCTTGATGACTGCACGACACAATACTTTACGCTTTTGCTAGACCAATCAACACCTCGCTGGACTGTTGATCACTGGAAAAATTATGCCTGGTCGTCAGCAGAGGACTGTTCAAGCTGGTGGAAGCTCTGTAACGATGTAGGATGTGTGCATTTGCAGTGATATGGACATCCTGATACGACTAGATACGACTCTGACAGATGACATGTGTATAAACATCGTGTCTGATCACCTCAATCCATTCATACCCATTGTTCATTGCGGTGGACTTGGGAAATTCCAGCAGGACAGTGTGATCCCCCACGGGCCCAGAATTGCTGCATAGTGCCTCCAGGAGCATTCTTCTGAGTTTAAACACTTCATTTGGCCACCAAACTCCCCAGGCATAAAGATTACTGAACATATCTGGGATGCTTTGCAGCGAGTTGTTCAGAAGAGATCTCCACCCTCTCATACTCTTACGGATTTATGGACAGCGCTGCATAATTCATAATGTCAGTTACCTGCGGCACTACTTCAGGCATTAGTCAAATCCATACCACGTCGTGTTCCGCCACTTCTATGTGCTCGTGGGGCCCTAGGCGATATTCGACAGGTGTACCAGTTTCTTTGTCTTTTCAGCGCATAATACACGTGTAATCCATTCACTTCAAAATATTTATGAATGGAATCACAGTATACATCACCTTAGTTGATCAATAAACATATAATACCAATATGTACATCACCTTCTAAACAATAATTAGTGCTATATGCGGAGTGAATGAAGTGATAATCATCACACTATTTACATACCTGTCATGAGGTTTTACAAATATCACTTTTACTTCTAATCGCGTCCCACAATCAGACCACCTTTATGGTCTTCATTTCCAGTTTTACTTCATTTATTTAAATTTTTATTACTGACCATTTCTTATTGATACACAAAACTTCTTCGAAAATTCTGTGCTAGATTTGAGGCTCATAGTAAAATCACTTTATCGACACTAAGTAGAAAAAGAGAGCTAGCAGTACAGCAAAAATTATTCGAAACCATGGCAACAGCCAGGGAAATCAGATTCATCATGCAACAACACACACACTAAAGAACTTTGTGTACCTGGATCCACTGAAAACAACGAAGAATTATGTCGCAGTACACGAAATAAATAGCCTTTCACTAATTCGCCTACCCCTTCAGCACAGATACTCTAACTCCATATTTGTTGTGAAGTCCAAAGACCTCATTGGCAAATGATGTAACTGGACTGCGTGAACACCATACTCAGTCGCAACAGGCAATTCTTCCCTCTTGCTTTAAGATACCATCATTATACTTAAGACTCACTACACCACAGCCCAGGGCCATCACTTTTGGTATGTCAACAAAATATCAGCCCCTAAAATCGTATCACTAGCCAAATTCCACACAGTTACTAAATTCTGATGAAGCTATTACATTGACAATGAAAATCAGTACCTACTTGTCTCTTTTCTGGTAGTCATCCCTTTCACTTGAGTCCACTGTAAAGAGGGAGTAGTTCATAAAGCTACACCTTCAGATCTGTGAAATGCTGACTCACTCAACCTAGACGACTGGCTTCCACCAACTGGAACACAAGGTAAAATATATTTGAAACGCTGGACTCTTCAGAGAACTGAGATTTTCTTGACTATCACTTAGCAATAGGTAACTCAAGCATAGAAAAGTAAATATATTCAATTACTCATAGCCATTTTTCATCCTGTTATCAGCACTCTAATCAGCTGCACACATCACTTGTTAATTATGTGGCTATGGGGCTATGGGCTATCTACTAGAATATTTTTCTGTGGACAATCTGAGCGTATCTCTACAAAATAGGAACTTTAGTTTCTATCTTGTCAATGTCAGTGACTACCATTCCCTTTACCACCTTGATTTGACGAAACAGTCTTCTAATCCAATTACTCCTGAAATTGTTGCTTTCATTGCAATCACATAGTTCCTCTGATGCCTCCACTTTCCGTTCCCATATCTATGACAATATGTATCACATTGCCGGTGACCATTATTCCAATGCTTCTATGGCCTCAGACTAGGATAACAAAACTTACTGTTGCTTCTACCACATCCATTCTCTTCAGCATTGTCATATTCTAATTCTTGGAGCTACAAGTCAATTATCATTCAATTCAGTAGGACTGTAAGTATTGTTAAAAAATTTAGTTTTCCACAGCATGCATTCAAAGAATGAAGCAGGATATATAAAATCACTATTAATAAAAATTTTCATAAACAAGTATCCCAGAGATTCTGTCTTGCGCTACCTCAGACCAATTTTCTAACAGGAATATCTCATAAACTCGTCATTTGGCTCACAGTTTCTAGTCAATCACAGTATTCACATTTTAATGTCACCTACCAAACGGCTACATATAAACTCAGTTCTGTATTCGGCTAGCCATGTGGAAGGAAATACAAAATCAAATTGCTGTAGGCAAGCATGAGGATCAGTACCACTTCATATAATTATAAAAACTTGAAATTTTAGAACAGGCAAGAAATGGTTACATTGAAAACCATGCCTCATTTCACAGTTTCCAGCATCATGATAAAAATGACCATGGTTGTGAAGAATTCTCCTCCTTTCATAACGAGCTACAGGATCTCATTCATCTTCATGAACAGAATATAAATCTCTACTATCTGGCACATGACCTCTGCTGTAATAATGACCCCAAACTTTTTTTCAGTTTTAGAAACTCTGTCATTCAAGTACTAACCTAATTCTTTATTCTCCTGTTACTCTCCATTTGATCTTCTCTGAAACATCAAACATCCGGAAAGTAGCTTCGAAACTATATTGATTCCAAACTAAACAGGCAACCTCACATTAATCATGCCTTAGAAAGATATCAAGGCTATCCTACCTGGTACGGAAATTGTGTGATCCAGTTAGAAATAAATATCTTAGCAAAACTTAATCTGGCTTTTTCAGCTTCACACACATAGGGGCCGTTGTTATGTGGTCACTCATTTCATGTCAGTGATGTTGTACTGATTCAGGAATAGGTGCTACAAATAATTATAAAGTTAGTTCAAGGGAACAATGCAGTCCTTTGTTCACTAAGACAAAAATAATGACGATCATAAAACTTTATTTCTTTTCGTCATTGATATTCGCTGAAAGCAAAATAGCAGAGTTTGACACCAGAGAGAACATACTCTATTATGATACCAGAAACAAAAAGGGTATTGACATTCCTCGATTAGACTCACAAAAACAGGTAACTTTCGCAAAGTAAACTGTTTGAACTTTTTGAAGAACTGACATACACTCCAATCCATACATCCTTCAACAATTTTAGAAGTAAGTTGTATAACTGATTAATAAACAATCCATTCTACAATTCAAGAGAGTTCTTCGAGAGTAATAGCGTGGAAATTGTGATTTAGGATTACGATTACAATTCTGTACAACTGGCTAATGTAGGATAAATCATTTGTATGTGCAAAGTGAACAGTAATTTTGTAGTGATTACTACTGGATCCTGCCATGAATATAAAACACATTTCACTAAATGTTATCTAACACTACTAAACACAAAGAATGTGAATAAAATCCTAACTTTTTCGGAATCATTTACACAAGAATATACAGTATCACTTGAACTCTGATCAACATTAAGAGCTAATTGTGCAACAACAATAGTTTAAGGAGCCACATTTTTATTTCTCTTCTGTACCTGCTTCTAATTCATGCACATTGATTCTGCAATATTATTTCATTCTTTAAAATTTGTTTTTAAACCTTCTAATAATGTAGCATGAAGGGAAATAAATTTTTGAATCTAATTACTTATTAACTGGGTAGAGAAATCAAACATTCTGTCAATCCAGTCTTTCTCTCACGCTGATTCTTTGGAACCTGTAAATTGTCCTATAAAAGCTTCTTCTGTTCACTTGCAGATCACTGCAGGATTGGTGGACTCTCTTCTACAGAAACAACTCCGTTATTTTTTTCACAGCAGGGAGGCTCTCTGCAGCTCTTACCTTAACCGAGTGGTAAGTGCACTAAATATCCTCAAAATGTCTTCCACAGTGAATTCAAACTTCTGCACTAAACTGCGAATTCGCCTTTGTAGTAGAATATCACTATATCGTTGTTGACTAGGAACAGCCAGCAAGTTATCACTAAACCAATTGACAGTAGGCTGTAATTTCACTCTAAGTTCCTTTCCACTAGTTCTGGGGTGAACATTTAATGAAGCCCCTTAACCATAGACTCCAACTTGCACCATAATTCTTCGAACATTAGCATATTCATTATTTTATAATTGTGTTTTGAAACTGAATTAATTCTCTATTGCTTATCACCAGGAGCTATAGAATCATTTTCCAGAATACCAGAAGTAGTATTAGATTCAGAAATTGTATCAAATTAAAAATATCAGTGTAAACATAAAATCCTTGTTGGAATGATGTACTAAAAGTTACATGATCGCTCCATAAACATTAATTATTCATTGGAAAACCTGCGTTGATGATCACAGAAGCACAAGCAGCCCTAGCTGACAGCCTCTGTGCACACTCCAGATATACAATTTTTTGAAGCCCAATACATACTAATGGTAATTAAACAAATAATTTAAATAAAAATTGTTCTATATCCCATTATAACCGACATGCCCTGACAATACAAAAACAACTCGAAACTCATACTTCTTCACAGTGCAACCCTGTTGAAACACAGGTGAGTGTAGAGTTGGTAGTTTGAAGAAAATTTTAAATTTCAAACACTAACTTATTAAGCAAACTCATGTTAGTTTTCCCACTATAAGGACGGGTCGTGGTTTGTCTGAAACACAAATGCCATCATTCTCTCCAGTTTAATAAGCAAACAGAATGGAGGCATTACTTTATGCTTTGAAATCCTACGCTCGATTACTTATAACCATACAACTACGCGTCCGACTTAATACTATTATAGCGGGACGAGTATGTTTATTTCATGTTACTTGGGTCACAGCTTTTCCTAGCTCTCTGTGCTCCGAGTACGGGTTCCTACACCCAGTTAAATTAGCAACGCGTGGGTTTCTCGGTGCCCAACAAGTGTCTCTTATAAAACGTCACCTCACTCTTGGTCATACTGTGATGCGGCATTGAGGTTCTACGTGGCTCGTCCGTCCCTAGTGTATCAAACCCGTCTGGTCGGTATGTTTTGTCGTACTGTCAAAAGTACAGTCCAACGGCTTACTCTATTAGCACTTCGGGCACGCCTGTCTCTACTACCTAGTCGCATGAGGGAATAACACGTTTAAGACATTCTCAACTCGCGTACCTAACTTATTCTGGGTGCAACACACATCCAGTCTTTCGAAAGATTCGTCCCGAATCTTCCAGGACCGAGCCTTCCAGCCCTGAGGTGTCCCACATGGGTCCTTCCTTATCCACTTCCAGCATTTGTGTTTCTATTTGGTATATAGGGGCTAGTAATTAACACACACTGCCCTCTACGATACTGCGGGAGCCTGCCACTGTGCCTATTTCCCTGTTCCTGACGTTCCAGAGACTTTGTGTACGGGTTTTGCCGGTTTCTTCTCTTATTTATTGGTTCGCTATTCGCTAGTAATTTAGGACACCAAATAGTCAAATTGAGTGGGCATTTTCATCCCGTACCTCAAGTAGTGACATGACCGTTCCTGTATGAACCGTTAAGTTGTTCGCGCAAACTACATTTGCAATATGGGTATCCCAGTCGTCATGTCTGGCATTCAAGTAAAAGATTAGCAGTGTAGAAATGGTCTTAGGCTCACGCTCCATCTTCCTTTTAGTTTGAAGGTAGAAAGGGCTCGTTCGTAACTTCCGAATATGCAACACGCGCCGCAGCTGGTTGTAGGTACCGACACTTAGTTCGTACCCTGGTCTGTAACTAAGGTATCAGGCACTCCAATCTTCAGTGGCAAAGTGTTAATAAATACTTGTGCTACAATACTGGTCTTTTGATCTGGAATTGTTATCATTAATAGATACCGTGAGAAGCATTGATGATCGTAAGCACATACGTATTCCTCACAGGTGTTCTGGCTATGGTTAGCAAATGTCTAGAACAAGCATTTCAAATGACTTCGACGCCTTTGGTAACCTCTGCGAAGGGATTTTTCTGGTGCAAAGCATCCAATCTCTGAGCACATGGTACACAGTCTTTGACTTATTTCACCACGCCACTATTCCTCTTCCCGACCAAAACCTTTTCGCAATACGCCTATCTGTTGATCGTAGGTCGCCACGATCTGAAGTAACATGCTCATGAGCCTGGTGTAACACTTTCTTTTGGAATTGTGTACCGAATATCCTCTTGCATGATAAAGTGCAGTTTGACACTCTTTACTATCTGCCTGCGCTTGCTGCTATTCCAATCACATCTTGTCCAGAGTACTCAGCATGGCTACTTTGCGGCTTAATTTATCGGCAGTTTTGTGGACAACCTCGTAATCATACTCACTGAACTCGAGAAGCCAGGGTGGCAAACGAGTAGATGAGTCCTTTAGACCAAACAACCATTGCAGTGACTCATGATCAGCCTAAACCTTACATGAAACATCAGAAATGTAAAATATCGCATAACTGCGGTTATTGAATGGTTACGTTATGCATTATTTAACTGCCCCTGTCCATCAAGCATTTGACTCAAAATACATCCGACTGACCATTACAAGCATCATAAGAGACGATGAACCATTTTCTAAAACCAGAAATAACCAGTACGGTATCGGAACTCATTCCTTTCTACAGTTTCTCTGATACTACCTGTCTCTCCTCCTTCCACTATACTACATATTTGTTTCCATATAATAAATCTGGTCTTATCCGAACACTGTAATGCATCACTAACTCAGCTATAGACCTGTTTCACTGCTGACATTGTTCGAAAAACATATCTGAGAAGGTGATTTATTCTAGAATAGTACCTCACCTTATCAATGAATATTTTCTCAGAAAATTACAGTTAGGGTTTCAGAAGAGGTACTCTATTGAGAAAGCCATTTAGATGTTAACTCGCCAAGTTTTATAATGATTAAATTATGAACTAGTATCGGTTGATATTTCCTGCAACCTACTTAAGGCCTCTGACCGTATGAATCACAGTATTCTCATAGATAAATAGAAATTTTGTGAGACTGATTGTACAGCCAACCAATGGTTAATGTCATATCTAACCAAGTAAATGCAGAAGATTGTACTTCATAATTCAAGTATTATAATCCAGGGACACGAATCCCAAGGGTCAGACTTTGGTTTGCTCTTGTTCCCCACATATGTAAACGATCTTTGGTCTAATATACATTAGCACACTGGACTCGCATTCGGGAGGACGACGGTTCAATCCCGTCTCCGGCCATCCTGATTTAGGTTTTCCGTGATTTCCCTAAATCGTTTCAGGCAAATGCCGGGATGGTTCCTTTGAAAGGGCACGGCCGATTTCCTTCCCCATCCTTCCCTAACCCGAGCTTGCGCTCCGTCTCTAATGACCTCGTTGTCGACGGGACGTTAAACACCACTAACCTAACCTAACCTAATATACAACAAACAGAATTAGTTCTGGTTGCAGACGACACCGGTGCTAAAATCAGTCCAAGCATACACACAGAAACAGAGCAAATGGTATACAATATTTTTAAGATTGTCATTGACTGGTTTTCTGGGAGTGGTCTTGCACTCAATATTAAAAAGACACTAATATTTTCAAAAGTATCGTGGACGGAATTTCTGGGAATGCTCTCACCCTCCTTTTTAAAAAGACACTACATATTGAGTTCTGCGTATCTAGAGGTACTGCACCAACGATAACGGTAACACACAGTAAAGAAATAATGACTAGGGTGAAAACTTCAAAATGCTTTTATGTGCACAGTGATGAGAATTTAAACTGGAAAATGCACATTTTGGAACTCCTTAAAAAGGCTAGTTCAGACTCTTCTGCAATTATAAATGTTACAGACCATGGGGAGAGACAAATCTGTAACTCGTTGTATTCTCCGTGTTTTCATTGAATAACGTCATATGGAATAATGTTCTGTGCTAAGTCATCTTTAAAAAGGAAACCCTTCATTGCTCAAAAAACGTGCTGTAAGAATAATATGTGATTCTCAATCGTGATCACTTTTAGAGATCTGTTTAAGGAGTTGAGGATTGTGACTCCTTTTACACAATTTATTTATTCGCTCCTGAAGAGTTTTGTAAATATTTCACTACATTTCAAAAGGAACAACGAAGTACGTAATTATAATGTGGGAAGGAAAAATGGTATTCATTATTCCATGCCAAGGTTGCCGTTAACACAAGAAGTGGTGCAGGATGTTGCAACAAAAGTTTTGATCACTTGCCTAACAATACAAAATGTCTAACAGAAAGCAAAGTCAAATTCGAAAACAAACTGAGTAAGTTTCTTGTTGGCAATTTCTACTGTTCTGTACAAAAATTTCTATTGTAACAGTAAAAGATGAAGGGTAGGCATTACTAACTCACATATCTATATTTTAGGGAAAAACATAAACTTACAAATGTTTAGCATATAGCCATGTTAACGATGTGCACGTAAAGTAACTCATTCCACATTACGATTTATTGTACAAAGTGACCCGTGAACATGAAACTAACTAACTAACTAACTAACTAATTCTTTCACGAAATCCATTATGAATTTACGGCAGTATTTGAACATACCGACGATCGACTGCATCTGTTCGGCCGTCCATGGTGCTTGGAAAATTTTGAATTGCTTCTGTAAAAGGAAGATCAGTATGTATACAACGCTCACTAATTATATGTCCAGTTTCTTAACTCGAGTTTGAGCAAAACGGTACTTGCCCATGCACGGCGTCCGACGTGCTAATTGTAGCCTATCAAAAACATTTTTTGGTAGTACGGCTGAATAGACAATTGAGACATCTAAATGGATCACATAGCCTTTAGGTTTTAACCCTCTTAAAACTCCGTCTAATAACCGCTGGAAAGCAGCAGATGCATTTTTTAAACCCAGTGGCATCCCCATATATCGATAATGTCAACAGGGAGCGGTAAACGGTGTCTTTGGCGAATGTTTAAGTGCTACTTTTAATGGATTGTAACCGGTTTTGAGGTCCCCTGCAGTAAAGTGCCGACATTCACCCAAATTATCCTAGGATAGTTCCGTAATATTAAGGATTTGATAAGCATCTATAATCACAGGAAAACATATATATATTTTTCCCATCCAATGATTTCTTAGGGATAGTTGCAATATTTGTGATTCAGGGACTCTCGCTAGGTTCTTCATCCCATCTCGTAGTGGCTGTGCAATGATCTCTTCTGTTAATTCCCTTGTGTCTACAAGATACCTCTGTTCCATACCACCCTCTACACACACTGAGCATCTTTCCGCCTGTGCACTAACTTGTATTGTGTTACGATCTATCAGGACTGCCTTCCGATGGTCAAAGTTTTCCCGATTCTGTTTAGCGGCTGTTTACCACAATTATGTTTCCTATTCTTCCTCTGTCGTCATTCAGATACTCGGTAGCCCACTTCCCCACATGAGTAACTCTCTAGTTGCTCCCACTATTTCGCCGGCCGTTGTGGCCGAGCGGCTACAGCGGTTCTATTCCGGAACCGCTCTGCTGCTACGGTCGCACGTTCGAATCCTGTGTCGGGCATGGATGTGTGTGATGTCCTTAGGTTAGTTAGGTTTATGTAGTTCTAAATTAGGGGCCTGATGACCTCAGATGTTAAGTCCCATGCTGGTTAGGGGCATTTGAACCATTTTTCCACTATTTCTGTGTATGGCCCTTGCGCCCACACCTGTAGCACCTCACCTCAGGAGGGAAAAAACAGTGAGCTACCCGTTTCTTCATGACAAAATATATTTCCTCACTTTGGGGCACAGTTCTAAGAGCAGCAACCTCCACCGATAACACATTGTTGGCTTCTGCTTTGTGAAACTCACATATGTTGAGCATTAACTTCGCAAATCCTACCTGAAACTATTTCCACTGACTTATCACAGTTAAAATTAAAAATATTGAGCTCCTCACGAAAGATTCCTACAGTATTTTGTTTTTGGTAACACTGATGCAGTCCAGCAGCCAACTGCTGAAACGACTGTGCTTTACTTTGGGCCTCATGGTATACCACATAACATTAGGCCTATCATGTTAAACGCAAATTTAGGCACACGAAATATTTCTTCATCTGATTGACCCCTCAGTGCTGCAGTAGCTGTAACATCATTAAACCTTGCAATACCAAGGGGGTTGGACGGAGGGGAGCGGTACTTTATGCTAAAATTTTGAAAATATTGAAATCTACTCAGGTACTTCGTATTTTACAATTTTCTAAGAAAATATATATTGTATTTAATGCAGTCTTCTTCCAGATTCTATGATTGTTTTACGATTTCTCGTTTAGCTTAATCGGAAAATTTAAGTTTAATGGAGGTGGTCATAATGTCTCCCCCGCTGGGTAGCAGATGCGACTTCCCATATCGATCGTTTTACTCCACAAATAATAGCATTACGTGACCTTAGAACTCATGGAGATTATATTTCTCTGGGTTGACAGCAACAATTATGTCAACAATGATTCATTTCCCTTTGGTTCTTTATTGTTTCGTGTTCAGTGTCACTTAGTCCAGTGTTAGATAAAGCTGTGAGTGAAATTGTATTGACAGTCACATACTGAAGGAGAAATATCACAGATTTTGGAAAAATCTACACATTCTCAAATTGAATTTGCCACGCGGTCTGTGGGGCACTTTGTCCCGGTCCGTGCGGCATGTCCAAAAGAACAGATACCGTCTTAGTATATAAACGATCTTAGGTATTGCCGTGGAATAGTATTTCCTCTCAGCAGTCTGATACGTTGTTCTTTGAAGTGTGGTAGGTGAGAGACCTATTTGGTAGTGCTGCGTTGACTGTCGATTCCATCTGTTGGATGAGGAAAGATGTACTGTGAAGGACAGCAAAGATGAATATGCGGTACATATTGAAAAGTGAAAGGAATATAAAATTTGAATAATGATATATATGGCGGGGCTATTTCAATAGTGGTTCAATTCAATTCCACTTTGTTCATTTTGAGATACGGAGTCTTAAAATTAAATTAGCGCTGAAAAATCTGCTGCTGAGATACCAGAAATATTGAAGCATATGGCTACATGCTAGAGGTGAACCTTTCTTTCTGTTTGCTTGGATCATTAATTTCAGAAGCATTGTAAGCAGAAAAGTGGAGGTAATGGACTTGTACCACTATTGAAATAAGTCCTTCATATATATATATATTCTCCCCCCCTCTCCTCTCTCTCTCTCTCTCTCTCTCTCTCTCTCTCTCTCTCTCTCTCTCTCTCTCTCTCTCTGTCAGTTAACTTGCACAAATCTGAGGGAATGACCACCACACTTGCCTGATTTAGGCATTAAGATTTCAACTTATTAAGCTGTTAGAGTTTCTTACAAGTTCTTTTTAGCTTTGTACTCTTTTAAAAGTATTGTTCACATTGCACCATGTGGTATGTAACAGTTTGAATATAGTTTGGAAATTTTACTTTGTAATCTAGCTTAACTGCAACCTGCTTGTGGTTTCCTGTTGTGCTTTCGAGAAAACAGCAACTGTGTTTTTCAAGATGCGAAGTAAGTGGAAATTTTGGTCAGGCGCATATAACAGTTTTATTTCGGATGGGCATTTGGTTTCTCTATCAGTCGCTGCTACGACATGAAGCCCTTGGGAGAGTAGGGGTTCCCTGGACACTAAGGAAATAATGGCAAGGACCAAGCTAGTAGAATGACCAGTACAGGCACAATGACTCAATTTATTGGACCGAAACCTGTCATCACGTAAGGTGACAGTACCACCAAAACTACGTAACTGAAACAGCAGGTAGAACGTTTATTGAACTACAAGCCAAAATAAAAAAAACATGGGAAGTCAATGTTGCCAAAACTTTCAATAGGAGTTCTATAAGAATGAACTTGAACATAAAACAGATCAAACTCGTCGTAGAACTTATGACTGGACATCTAACTTCATAAAACATCTGCATCGGATGGATACAGAGCAAAAAGCCGCTACGTGTGGACTATGTGATGAGGAAGATGAAACTGCACCACATCTAATCTTCCAAGGCGAAACTCTGAAGGCAAAAAGAGGCAGAAGGAAACGTGTCTAATAAGGGCATAGTAGAGAGTCTTCTAGTAATTCTTAATGGTACTGGTTTGATTTACTAGAGTTACTGGGATCGAAATACCGGAATAAACTCAGTTTCCGTGGGTGCAGAAGTGGGCTAAGAGCTTGTTGTTTTTATCTCTCTGCATTAGAAATATCAAATTGAAGCGTCTCAACATGAGCCTCATCGTCATTTTGCTTAACATTTAACTTAATGTATCCACCTCTGGCACCTCAGTTCTTGGCACAAACTGCAAACTGCTTAAAAGAGACTGAGCAGCTGTGTGTGCCTGTAGTGGATACAAGGTATTTTATCTTTATTTCACTTCACATTTTTCAATGTTCACGGTAATTATCGGAGTCCCACACCCATATTCAATACATTTATGTGTACTATATCAGTATGTACATCCTTCTGTGCTCTCACATGAATTAATCAAGAGCATGAATGAGAGTGTAGAAGATAAATTTAAATGAACATTTACCAGTTCAGTAGTCTTCCGTTTGGCTAAATATATATTGTCAGCTGCTTGTATTAGATGCCTGAACAGTATAATTACTGCAGGCTTACGATCAGACATAGCACTATATGTGGATGACATTGCCATGGCAGTGAAGTCATGGGTTGTCCATAATGAAGCGTGCATCGGTTAATGGTTGCCTTTGAACAGGTGAGAGTGACTGTGAACTTGGACAATTCACAATTCGGCAGAAAAGAAATAAGATTCCTGGAACTCATCGTATCTGCAGATTAAAAACAAACTGACCCGGACAAGAATTGTGCGACTGCGGAATGCGGAACTCCAACCAATATAAAACAATTATACGGTTTTCTCGGACTATTTAATTTCTACCAGCGCTTTGTGAATGGAAAAACGGTAGCCGGGCAGTCTTAGGCTCCTTGCCACGTTTTGCGTGGAACCACCATTGGAGGTTAAAGTCCACCCTCTAGCATGGGTGTGTGATGTGCTTAGAGTAAGTTAGATTAAGTATTTTGTAGGCCTAGAGACCGATGACCTCAGCAGTTTGGTCCCTTAGAAACTTACCACAAACTTCAAAAAAAAAAAAGAAAATCAAACTTTCCCTCCAGACTACGTCTTCGTGCCCTGACAGGAAAGAATACTCCATGGATCTGGGATAAGCAGGCAGAAGACTTAAAGAGGCATTAGTCAAGACACCGATTCCTGCACACCCCGACCTGTAGCAAGATTTCTGTGTCATGACTGACAGTTCATTCTCTGGCTTGGGCATCATTCTGTTCAAGCCAGAGGACATCACCGATCCATCCTCTTGGAAAATGACTTCTTTCGCCAACCGCGTGCTCACTCTCTGTGCAAGAAACTACTCTCTCACGGAATTTTTGGCACTCGCAATTGTTTGAAGGTTTATCAGATTCCAACATTACCTTATTGGTCGAACAACAAGGATATTTATCGACCACCGAGTTCTGAAATTCTTAAAGACGGCTAAGCCACCCCACAAGAGACTGGCGTGGTGGGCACTGTACATCTAAGAATTCCGCTTTAATGTGGCGTACTTTCCATACATAAAAACATCGTTGCAGACTCCCTCTCACGTGTACGTGCAGGATTAGTACGTGGAGAAGATGGTGGTAATGGAGACAAGAACTTCAGCTTCTTATATCTAAAAGGTGAAGCTGGAGAAAATGCTGTTACAACCTGCCTCAGGAACAGTGCACACAAGCAGGACAGAGATCAGGTATTGATAGGCGTTAAAGAAATATGGGACGATCGCAACAATGCACTGATTCGTCATTTATACTTAGTAAGAGACGGCATTCACTCTAAAATTCGTGGTCCAGACGACACATGGTGACAACTCGTAAATCCAGATGTACTCATAGACAAATTAGTACGGTGCATATACGTGAGTTGTGGGATTTTCGGTGGAAAGAAAGAGCTTCAAGAAACTCCATGAGATGCTTTACTTCAACGAAACGCTCAGACGAATACCCCCTGTCATTTGAATACGCCATGCCAGCGAGCCAAACTAGCCGCAGTGATGTACGCTGCACCTCTCCACCCAGTACTCCCCACAAAACTGTGCGGCATCGCCGCTATCGACTTGTGCAGGCCAGTAATCCGAACTAGGTCAGGCTTTCCTTACGTACTGGAGGCTGTGGAACCAACGTTTAAGTTTGTTTCCTTTACACATAAGAGGATGGCAAATGGGAAACTTGTGGAGAAGGCTGTCGTTAACAATTTGCAACTAAATGTAGAACCGGCGAAGCGGGTAGTTTCAGACAATGGGTCGCAGTTTCGCTCGAAAGAGTGGTCACAAATTCTGAGACGTCGGAAAGTATAGACGTTATTCATTTCAGTGTGCCAACCGAGCTGTAACCCAGCGGAACGCTTGATAAGGGAACTTGTAAGATTTACAGTCACAGCAATCACAAAACCTGGAACACGCACCTTAAACCGTTTCAGGACATTTTCAACAAACTTCCACCAACATCGATCATGCTACCCCAGATCTCCGTACTGACACACAAGCCGAGCTGGTGATTCTTCGCAGTGATGGCTTCGTTTACACATCTTGAGACTGCAGTGGATGGGCACCACTGTTGTGGGCCGGCAGTGGGGATCCAACGGACGTCCAGCGCGTCAGAGTCCTCCAATCGGTCCTTACTGGTGGCTAGCCCAGTTACTTCTCGCACTGATGATGACCCCTCACCTGAGGTCGAGTGGGACGTCGTCCCAGAGCGAAGCTGGAGGCGAAAGTCTTCCCAGGCGGCCTCACGTAAGGCCTCCCCGGTTTTTCTGACAAACAGGTTCCAGGTTCTGTCCGTGGCTGATACTCTCGCTGAGCCAGATGCTGTCGCCTGTCCTATTCCAGAGAAAACCACTTGGCCTGCTAGATCTGGGCAATCACAGAGGGTTGGATTATTGCTAGTTGGGAGCTCCAACGCTAGGCGCGTTATGGGGCCCCTTAGGGACTTGGCTGACAAGAATGGTAAGAAAACCAATGTGCACTCCGTGAGCATACCGGGTGGAATCATTCCAGATGTGGAAAGGGTCCTCCCGGACGCCATGAAGAGCACAGGGTGCAGCCAACTGCAGGTGGCTGCTAACGTTGGTACCAATGATGTGTGTCCCTTTAGATCAGAAGAGATTCTCTCTGTTTTCGATCGGCTAACAGAAGTGGTAAAGGCTGTCGGTCTTGCTTGCAAGATGAAAACAGAGCTAACCATTTGTAGCATAGTCGACAGGACCGATTGCGGACCTCTGGTACAGAGCCGAGTGCAGGGTCTGAATCAGAGGCTCAGGCGGTTCTGCAACCGTGTAGGCTGCAGAGTCCTCGACTTGCACCAAAGTATGGTTGGGTTTCGGGTTCCGCTGTATAGATCAGATGTCCACTATACGCAGAAGGCGGCTACGCGGGTAGCAGAGGCTGTGTGGCGTGGACTGGGCGGTTTTTAAGTTAGAGGGTCTTGGGAAAACACAAGAAGGGCATCAGTCACAAAAGGAGCAGGCTGAACACAGGAAGAACGTAGATAAAGGAACCATTGGTATAAACTACCAGAGCTCCAAGCGCTAATAGAAAGCACTGATGCTCAAATCGTTATAGGCACTGAAAGCTGTCTAAAGCCGGACATAAGCTCAGCCGATGTTTTTGCGAAGAACCTAACGGTGTTTTGAAAGGATAGGCTAAACATGGTTGGCGGTGGCGCGTTTCTTGCTGTCAGAAGTAGTTTAACGTGTCGCGAAATTGAAGTAGATTCTTTCTGTGAGTTAGTATGGGCAGAGATCATTGTTGGCAACCGGAATAAAGTAATAATTGGTTCCTTTTACCGACCTCCCAATTCAGATGATACAGTTGCTGAAAGGTTCAAAGGAAACTTGAGTTTGATTTCAAACACGTACCCGACTCATACGATAATAGTTGGTGGTGACTTTAATTTACCCTCGGTATGTTGGTGTTAATACGTGTTTAATTCCGGAGGTACACATAAAATATCATCCGAAATTATACTAAACGCATTCTCTGAAAATTATTTCGAGCAGTTAGTTCATGAGCCCACACGAATAGTAAACGGGTGTGAACACTTTCTCTTAGCAAAAAATAATCCTTAGTTAATAACGAGCATCAAAATCCGATTCAGGGATTAGTGAACACAGGGTTGTCGTAGCGATATTGAATGTTGTAATCCCCAAATCCCCGACACATAAGCGAAAAATATACCTATTCAAAAAAGCAAATAAAAATTCACTTGACGTCTTCCTGAGAGTCAGTCTCCAGTCATTTCAAATTAATAATATAAGTGTAGACCAGATGTGGCTTAAATTGAAAGAAATAGTATCGGCAGAAATTGAGAGATTTTGACCAAATAAATTAACGAACAACGGAGATGATCCTCCTTGGCGCACAAAACAACGAAACAAACATGCCAAATTTAAACAGACGCAAAATCCCAAGACTGGCGATCTTTTACAGAAGCTCGAAATTTAGCGCTGTGAAACACAATTACCTCTCTATTTACAAATGGCTCTGAGCACTATGGGACTCAACATCTGAGGTCATCAGTCCCCTAGACTTAGAACTGCTTAAACCTAAGGACATCACACACATCCATGCCCAAGGCAGGAATCGAACCTGCGACCGTAGCAGCAGCGCTGTTCCGGACTGGAGCGCCTAGAACCGCTCGGCTACTACGGCCGGCCTCTATTTACAAGAAGTAATGAGTCCTATTGATAAGAGATTTAGGATCGATTCCGTATTTCTGGATTTCCGGAAGGCTTTTGACACTGTACCACACGAGCGGCTCATATTGAAATTGCGTGCTTATGGAATATCATCTCAGTTATTTGATTGGATTTGCGATTTTCTGTCAGAAAGGTCAGAGTTGGTAGTAACTGACGGGAATTCATCGAGTAAAAGAGATGTGATTTCTGGCGTTCCACAAGATAGTGTTATAGGCCCCTTGCTGTTCCTTATCTATATAAACAATTTGGGAGACAGTCTGGCAGCCGGTTTCCGGTGTTTGCATATGACGCTGTCATTTATGACTAATAAAATCTTCAGAAGATCAAAACCAACTGTAAAACAATTTAGAAAAGATATCTGAATGGTGCGAGAAGCGGCAGTTGACCCTGGACAACGAAAAATGTGGGTTATCCACATGAGTGCTAAAAGGAACTCTTTAAACTTCGGTTACACGATAAATCAGTCTAATCTAAAAGCAGTAAATTCAACTAAATACCTAGGTATTACAGTTACGTACAACTTAAATTGGAAGAAACACATGGAGAAATTTGTGGGGAAGACTAACCAAAGACTGCGTTTTATTGGCAGAACACTTAGAAAATGCAACAGACCTACTAAGGGGACTACCTACATTACGCTTGTCCGTCCTCTTTTAGAACATTGCTGCGCGGTCTGGGATCCTTACCAGATAGGACTGATGGAGTACATCGAGAAAGTACAAAGAAATGTAGCACGTTTTGTATTATCGCGAAACATGGGAGAGAGTGTCACAGAAATAATACAGGATTTAGGCTGTAAATCGTTAAAAGATATGCGTTTTTCGCTGCTACGGAATCTTCTCTCGAAATTACAATCACCAACTTTCTCCTCCGAATGCGAAAATATTTTGTTGACACCGACAAACACAGGGAGGAACGATCACCACAATAAAATAATGGAAACCAGAGCTCATACGGAAAGATACAGGTGTTCATTCTTTCCGCGTGATTTACGAGGCTAGTATTGTGAAGGTGGTTCGATGAACCCTCTATCAGGCACTTATATGTGATTTGCAGAGTATCCATGTAGATGTAGATATAATATATCATTTCGCTGATGGTCACAGAGTATCGCAGATTTCACGGTTCTATGTGCCTCTCCTGAGTCTAGTGTGTTAAGCCTTTTTGGCCAGAAAGTTTTAACGTAATGTCAAAAGTGCAATCCAAAAGCTAACCCGATTAGCACATCGTCCGGGCTGGCCTCTTAAAAATGGCTCTGAGCACTATGCGACCTAACTTCTGGGATCATCGGTCGCCTAGAACTCAGAACAAATTAAACCTAACTAACCTAAGGACATCACTCACATACATGCCAGGGGCAGGATTCGAACCTGCGACCGTAGCGGTCTCTCAGTTCTAGACAGTAGCGCCTAGAACCGGACGGCCACTACGGCCGGCTGGCCTCTACAGACTTGCAGCTTGTTATAATAAAACGTTCAAAATATTCACAATTGGGGCACCGAACTTTTTCCCGGCTACTGCACGCCTTCCTTCTTTCGAAAGATCTTCCAAGACGAATCTTTAATTAAAATTACTCTTAACCATAAGAATTCTGTGCTGTGCTGATGACAACACCCAGCTGCAGCCCTGATATGTCCCATACGAGATTCTCCTTTATCCACTTACTCTCAATGTGCGGTTTCCAGGACCTAACTACAGTGCAGTCCTTAATCTAATGTTTATGCTGCCTAGTATAGACATTCTACTTCCGTCAGTTGTTCCATGGCCTATGGCGGTTAACAAGTCGGCTGGAAACTGGTGTGCCGGCTGTTCTATATACTCTGTCTCCTTCTGCTTTTGTTACAGGAATAAAATATGCAAATACCTACTAGAATCAGTCACAACTGATATATGAAATAATTATCGATGTAACATTGTGCTGACGATTTTATACATCGGCTCCATTAAATTTTTCCCCTGCTGTGATTCCATAAATTTGTCTAACGAATGCGTAAGTTCAGGGTTGAGGGTGGCATTAAGGTGAGCTAAATTCTCGAAGACTGATGCCCTTAATAGCCCTTCCGGCCAATACAGTTATGCCGCGTCAGTGTCATGACAGTCATACAAGTGAGTGTAAACGGAAGAGGGTAATCCTTCCCGAGTTGAGTGCCATTCCACGGCACTCGTCAAAGAAATCACCGCTCTCTGAATGAGACTAAGTGAATAACTTAATTTCGAAATATCCTCCTCATCTGGTGTGCCGAACAACGATTTTTTTAACATATATTCCCCATATAACCATTCTCTTTTCCTTTTAACTATAGTCTGTGATACAATACCTACCAGCTGTGGTAACTGTGCTCTCAATTCACAGTAGATAAACTCTGACTAAGACAGCTCCCTTGTAAAGTCCAGAAATAACCGTCACTTTCCTGTACCTCTTTAAACAATTCCGAAAGAAAACCTTCAAATCTCCGAATTTCATTCCTCATTTCAATATTTCAATATCCGCTGATGCCTCATAAAGAAAACATCCGATTGTCTAGAGAACAACACAGATTATACCAGTTGTTGACCGACAACTAAGCGTTTAGCTCCACTCCCGATAATGTATTACAAATCCAGGATCATTCCATCATCCAGGATGACATCACAAAATCGTCACCTGAGGAAAGAAACCGTCCATCATCGCCCTCCATATAAAGAGAGTAAGTAACGACAAGCAGAAAGAAGAAACAACAGTAACAAGAACCTGACAATAACACTACAGTAATAAAAGAAAAATATATGTTGCAATGACACCAAAACGCCAAATACACCCGAACACAACACAATGCAAGAAATACTCGTAACTCAAACATCAAGTATAAATTGAACACTAACATAACGCAGGAAATACTCTAACAACATTATTAATTACGTGGCCTCACAGTATAAGGCATACTTGTGCCTCGAACTGTCTAACGGATAAGGTTCCCTCATTCTGCCTACTGCAGCCTATCGTACCGGGTACACAGGTAACTGCGGCACAGCATCCAAAATACTCTTAACTGGTTTCACCAGATTGATGTGCATGACCAACATTTTGGTGGGAAACTGTACCTTTCCGCCATCGGCGAGTTCATCTCCACGACCAGATATGGTCCGTGATATTTGATCAAGATCTTCTTCATCTCTCCTTCTGGTGTACTGGGATTAGTGACCAATATCAACTGCCGTACCCGGTACCGTGGTAGTCTGCCAGTTAGCCTATTCGGAGGTTTCTGGCATACCACAACCTTCGTGTACGCCTTTTGTACGTGTCTCCACACCTCCCGATTTGTTCTCACAAACTTCTTCACTGGTTCGCCGTTGGCGCCTAATTTAGGACTTAAAACGTCAAAGTGGGACAGCATTTTCGGCCCGTATACTACCTCAAGTAGTTACATGACTGTTCCCGTGTGGACTTTCGAGTTGCACGTGCAAACTATACATAGAAAATAGATATCCCAGTCGTCATTAAAGCTTAGCATGTTGCAAATGGTCTTACGGTGGCGCTCGACTCTACTTTTGGGTTGATCCAATTGTTAACTCAAACTAGTGCCACAGTACTGGCCTGTTGATCTGGAATTGGTATCATTACTAGATACTGTGAAAAAGGTCGATGACCGTAAGCACATACGTACAGGTTTCCTGTGGATAGCAAATGTCGAGCTCAAGCATTTAATATAGCTTCAACGATTCTGTTAACCTCAGTGGAGGGATTCTCTGGTGCAAAGTATCCTCTCCCTCAGCGCATGGTACACATTCTTTGACACATTCCTCCAAGTCTCGCTGCCCGTTCCTCCACCAGAACCATTCCGCAATAAGCTTATCTGTTGCTCGTCGGCCGTCAACAACTGACAACAGCTGGTTATGAGCCTGTTGTACCGCTTTCTTCTGACGAAATGTCGGGACCACGATACGTGGTCCCAATTTCGGGACTCTGTACAACAAATCTTCAAGTATGATAACGTGCGGCTGTGACTTAAAGGTCTGACAGTCTTTATCGTCTGCCTGTGCTCCCTGCTGCTACAATAAATTCTTGTCCAATACGCTAAACATGGCTATTTTGGGACTTAATCTGTCCACATGCCTGTGTCTTATTCCCTACTAACTCCTAATTAAACTCACTAAGCTTGAGAGCCCAAAGTAACAAACGAGTAAAAAGATCTTTTTAGACTAAACAATCAATTCAGTGACGTATGATCAGTCACAACTTTAAATTATCTACCACTCAAAAAACGTCAGTAATGTGTAATATCACATATGACCGTTACCATTTCCTTTTCGTTTGTTGAGCCGTTACTTTACGCCTTTTTAAACCGCCACGGTTCATAAACTACCGGATGCCCCTATCCATCAAGCATCTGACTCATAATACAGCCGACTACCTTATTTGATGCATCATAAGAGATGACGAACTCTTTGTCAAAATCTGGAATAATTGTCTCCTCCAATTTCTCCAATGCTACCATTGCTACCTGATGCTCCAGCATGCACTGAAACTTTACTCTGTTTGTGATTTATCTAGTTAACAAAATTATACATTCTCTAAAATATAAATCTCATCTGGTTTTGCTGGTGATCCCAATCGAGTACTAAATATTTGTTTCCATATAATAAGTCTGGTCTTGTCTGAAATATGAAATGCGTGACGAACTCAAGGCATTTTTCCGGAGAGACTAATCGCGTTGTTAAGCTCCTCTTTAAGAAATTTGATAAGGGAGGTGTCAATAGGTACCGACCTATTTCGCTGCTGACATTAGGTTATTTGTTAAGGAATATTATCTGACCTTAGCAACAATAATATCCTGAACAAATCACAGTTTGGCTTTCAGAGGAGTTGTTCTACTGAGAAAGCCATTTACGTGTTAACTCACCAAATTTTAAAAACATTACATGATAAAAAGCACCAGCTGGTATTTTCTGCGACCTATCTAAGGCGTTCGACTGTGTGACTCACAGTATTGCCTAGTGAAATCGCAGGTTTATGAGACTGGTGACACAGAAAATTAGTCGATAATGCCATATGCAACCAAATGAATGCAAAAATTGTACTTAATAATTCAACCAGTATAGTCCAGGGACATGATTCCCCAAGGCTCTGTGTTTGGTCTACTATTGTTCCCTATATATGTAAACGATCTTTGGTTTGATACCCAACAAGAAGAAACAGTTCTTTTTGCACATAACACTAGTATTATAATCAGTCCAAGCATACACAAGAAACAGGTGAAATGGTAAACGATGTTTTTAAAAGTATCATTAGTTGCCCGCGAATGGTCTCACACTCAAATTAAAAAGGCACGGTGTATTCAGTTCTGCATATGTATGGTCACTTCATGAGAGGTCAACGTAACAACGAGTAAGGAAATAATGAATAGGGTGAAACTTCAAAATTCTTATCTGTCCGTACTGATGCACAGTTATACTGGAAAAAGTACATCTTGGAATTCCTAAAACAAGTTGGTTCGGACACTTTTGCAATTAGAAACATTAAAAATCTTAGGAGAGGCAAATCAGTAACCTTCTATCAGTAACTTTCTATATTCCCCCGTTCTGCATATCTATAGGCACTACATCAGAGGTCAAGGTAACAAGTAGTAAGGAAATAATGAATAGGGTGAAATTTCAAAACAGTGTGTCAGTACTGATGAGCATTTAGACTGGAAAAAATAGGACATTTTGGAATTCCTAAAACAACTTGATTCAGACATTTTGCAATTATAAGCATTGACAAATATCATGGTGAAGCAAACCAGTAACTTTCTGTATACCCCATACTTGAGTAACGTCATATGGGATAATAGTCTGGGGCAGTTCATCTTTAAAAAACTCTCTTCATGGCTCAAAAACGGGCTGTACGAATAACATGTGGAGCTCACCCATCATCATCTTGCAGTCATCTGCTTATGGAGTGGAACGTTCTGAGCATTCCGACAGAAGTAAGGAAAAATTCGCAAACAATCTGAGAAAGTTTCTTGTTGACACTTGTATTCTGTAAAAGAATTTCTTTTTTAATTGGTAATAGTTGATGGACAGGAATTACTAGCTCATATCTGTAATTTTATAGTTATAAATGTTTATCGTGCAGCCATCTTTACAAATTAATTTGCGATGTTTATTTCAAATGACTCATTACACATCATTACTATTTGTTGTACAAAATAATTGATGAAACATGAATCTAGCTTACTAATGTGTTCAAAAGTTCAGTTGTATTCACCAAATCTGCTTGTCAAATGAGCTGACTTAACCAACTAAAAGCATCCTCCAATCGTCTCACAGATTCTGATATAACCGCTGAACGCAGTATTCAGTCATTCAAATAGATCATATGTGAACCTTAGGCTTTAACCCTCTTAAAACTACGTCCAATAACCAGTGAAAAGTTGCAGTAGAGTTTTCCAAACCGAATGACATCCGCTTATGTTGATAATATCCGCATGATGTGGTAAACGCTGTCTTTGGCCTATGCCAAAAGGGATGATAGATTTGGAGTTCCACTGCAGTAAAGTAACGACACTCAAGACTTATCCAAAATTTCCGTAAAATTAGCAATTGGATAAGCATCTACTATCTCAGAAAACAGGTTTTCCTTGGTTCCATCCAATGATTTCTTGTACATTAATATATTAAGAGTATCCCATAAAACTTGCTGAAATCCTTCATAAAGTGCTATTTATGCTTGTGTAAAGATTGGAGCACATGTAATTCAAAGTGGAGATTATTATTTATTCACGTTTGAAGGAGATCTGAATGACTTTAAAAACTTTTCTTGGTATTCAAATTAATTCTTTCTGGTAATTCAGTCAGTAACACAAACTTCTGTTTATTTCTTTAACATCATCATAACTGCAATGATCAAACTGTTTTTGTTTAAATCATTTCCTGTATAAATGTTAGCATGGTTAGTGCATGTAATTAGTATGTATTTGGAATGTGTAAAATTGTTCCTTAAATAAATGTTTTAAAAAAATAAGTAGCTAGCGGTGCTGCCTCTGGATCACGGGGTCCCGAGTTCGATTCCCGGCTTGGTTGGGTATTTTCTCTTCCCAGGGACTGGGTGTAGGTGTGTTGTCCCTCTCGTTTCATCATCATTTTTGAACGTGTCTGAAATTGGACTGTATAAAGATTGGGACACTGGACGGGCTCTGATGACCGTGCAGTTGAACGTCCACAAACGCGCGATGGGGTAACGACTAAGTGTGACTGTGCCTATTCGCAGTTAACTCTTTATCTTATTTTTGTAGATTTCAGCTCCAGTCAAAATTAACGTCTTGCTTTCATCGTTCATTGCTCGTTGAACGGTATATGGAATTTTTCTTGCAAATTTCGGAACATTATGAACAGTTCCACTTATCCACCAATGCAAGTTATTGTCCTGCCCCCCCCCCCTTTTCGAACACATGGCGCGTGATATATCTTCTCAGCTCAGTCTGATTTAGTAAGTTGTTGATCTCACAAGAGTAGCATAATTGAACAGCTTTCTGAAACTTCTCTCATTTCGATTTCAGTTCATTGTCTAGTTCCCACGTATCTTCGTTGTCTCAGCATGTGTTAAGAACGGATCTCAAAGCCTTACCTTCGGAGATCGTAACTCACGGTAATATATCCTGTCCAATTTGTTTAGCTATTCTGAATTTTACCACTCATATTATGCAGGATATTTGTTCGTGACGACCACGTGTTCGTGGATTGTGAGAAACGTTACATGTCACAATTACTGTTTCTTGGAGTTAAAGTTCCAAATTAGTCTCAGAACTTCTTCTATGGTACAACTATTAACAGTTCATTGTTACTGATGAATTCTTGTTAACATGCTTCGTGCACTCAAGCCAAGGGGACGACCGTTTGCCAACCCCGTGCATACTGATGGAGTTTTTCTTTATTCCTATATTTGTCCCGAATCTCTATTGTATGTGTATATGTGCGTGAATGTCGCCATTGAAAGATTCCTCTGACACTGACCTCATTAATAATTAATGACTAATCTTGACAGGGTCTCCAACATGCAGTTTTTATTTTGTAACCCAGCCGAGAGCAATATTAAGAAAAGCAGCCATCACCCATTTGTTAGATATTTAGTTTACTAGTTTGTTCAGTTGTGTCTTTAACAAAAGTGATATTTTTACCAAAGCAGGTGCTTACATATACTCTCGCAAATTTCCATTCTTATGTGCTACTGCTTTTCGTTGTGCAAGAGGTAAAAATGGCGAAGTTATTTATTTAATATTTGTTCAACTATCTTAAATGTGCAGATCCAACAAGACAGTTCTTTTAAATATCAAAGGTTTTTCTTTCCTGTACAATGAAAGCCAGAGAAACTGGTACACCTGCTTCATATCCCGTAGGGCCCCGTGAGCACGCAGCACTGCCACAACATGTCGTGACATGGACTCGACTGATGTCTGAAGTAGCGCTGGAGGGAATTGACACCATGAGTTCTGCAAGGCTTCCTATAAATCAGCAACAGTGAGAGGGCATGGAGATCTCTTCTGAACAGCACGTTGCAAGAAATCCCAGATATGCACAAAAATGTTCATGCCTGGGGAGTATGGTGACAGCGGAAGTGTTTAAACTCATAAAAGTATTCCTGTAGCTACTCTGTAGCAATTCTGGACGTGTGGGGTGTCACATTGTGCTGCTGGAATTGCCCAAGTTTGTCGGGATTCACAGTGGACATGGAGGGATGCAGGCGATCGGACAGGATGCTTAAGTACGTGTCACCTGTCAGACTTGTATCTAGACTTACCAGCGGTTCCTTATCACTCCAACTGCATACACCCTACACCATTACAGAGCTTAGAGCTGTTATATTCTTTTAGAAATTCTCTGTCATCATAGTACTCTTTGTAAATCATTATTCACATTGCACCATGAGATACGCAACAGTTTGAATATTGTTAGGAAATTTCATTTTGAAATAGAAATCTAAATTAGCTACTGCCTGCTTGTCGTTTGCTGTTGCGCTTTCGAGAAATCTGCACCAGTGTTGTCACAAGACGCGAGGTAAGTGGAGATTTTGATTAGGAGCATGTTGATTTACTACAGTTGCACATTTAGTGTAAAGAGAGGTTGTATTTAACCAGTTATGGTTCAGTTCAATTTAGGTTATGTTTCGTGATAGGTTAGCAAGCGAGTTTAACGTGGGTAACACATTGTAAGGACATTGTTTTGGTAATACGTACATTATTTTTTTGGTAATCCGTACATTATTTTATATAGATTGAGGGGTAAATTAAGGATAAATTTCGTACAGAAACAAAAATACAGGGGGAATGTTACTCATTTATCCAGATTGCTAAGCAGCTGTGAAATATCTATCGGACCCTGCATCGAGATCAAAGGTCATTTCAGAATGCAAAGAAGACCTTCGGGGACCAGGGGAAAGCAATAGAGTAAACCTGCTGTAGGTCCTTGGTCATTCAGGAATTAGTGCCAATGAACAAACTAACAGAATGGCCAGGACAGGGTTGATTGGACTTGTAGTTGCGTAACCGAAGATGGTTCAAATGGCTCTGAGCACTATAGGGCTTAACTTCTGAGGTCATCAGTTCCCTATGGACTCAGAAATACTTAAACCTAACTAACCTAAGGACACCACACACATCCATGCCCGCGGCAGGACACAGTGGAGAAGGCCGCTAAATGTGGACTACGTGGTGAGGAAGACGAAACTGCAACACATCTAACCTTCCACTGCGAAGTTCTGGCGGGCGAACGACACAGTATCTCCGAGTCGGTAGACCCTACGGAAATCGTGTTTAATAAGGACCCAGCAAACAGTCTTCTACCACTTCTTAATGTTTCCGGTTGCCATTACGAGAATCACAGGGAGCCAAACAGCACAATGAATTCAATTTCCGTGGAGGCAACAGGGGTCTAATTCCATTGATGTTTTTATCTCCCTGCATTAAACATATCAGATTGCAGGGTGTCTATCACCTGAATTCTGGGCGCAATCTGTAAACTACATAGAAGAGACTGAGCACCTGAGCGTGTCTATTGTGTCGACAAGTTATGTTATTTTTATTTCACTTCACATTTTACTAAGCTTTTGGTAATCGGAGCCCCACACGCATACTCAGTAGATCTATGTTCTATATGTCAGTGTATACATCATTTCCTCCTCTCGCCTGATGAATGAAAAGCAAGAATGAGAGTGTACAAGATAAATTTCAATATCTATATATGTGGGAGTAAAAGTAGTCGGTTAAAGTCGCAGAATAGCCAACCCTATAAGTACGTACCGGGTAGAAAACAGGCTTCTGTTCGCCTTGGACGAAGCTCTTGTACAGTCTGCCACCACAAAGTACGGGATCTCTCTTTGCTCCTCTGGGGGAACGGGACGCGTGGGTTGCAAAATAGTTCGCTCAGCAGTGTTCCGGCAGACGCGACATGGGCGAATAAGTGTGAGTCTGCGTGTTCATAGTTCATTCGTATCTTATTTTTGTAGATTTCAGCTCCACTGAAAATTAATGTCTTGCTCTCATCTCTCATTGCCCTTTGAGTGATATACTGAATTTTTCTTCCTAATTCTGGAAAATTGTTAACAATTGAACACGCATTAGACACGCATGCAAGTTGTTTTTCTGCTCCACCCTTGTTCAAACATGTGGACTTGTGATATATCTTCTCAGTTCAGTTTGATATTACTTCGTTGTTTGGTCTCTCGAGTACAGCATAATTGAACAAAGAACGAGATTTTTACCCTGCAGCGGAGTGTGCGCTGATATGAAACTTCCTGGCAGATTTAAACTGTGTGCCGGACCGAGACTCGAACTCGGGACCTTTGCCTTACGCGGGTAAGTGCTCTACCAACTGAGCTACCCAAGCGCGAGTCACGCCCCCTCCTCACAGCTTCACTTCTGCCAGTACCTCGTCTCCTACCTTCCTAACTTTACAGAAGCTCTCCTGCGAAACTTGCAGAACTAGCACTCCTGAAAGAAAGGATATTGCGGAGTCATGGCTTAGCCACAGCCTGGGGGATGTTTCCAGAATGAGATTTTCACCCTGCAGCGGAGTGTGCCCTGATATGAAACTTCCTGGCAGATTAAAACTGTGTGCCGTCTCTTTCTGCCAGGAGTGCTAGTTCTGCAAGTTTCGCAGGAGAGCTTCTGTAAAGCTTGGAAGGTAGGAGACGAGGTACTGGCAGAAGTGAAGCTGTGAGGACGGGGCGTGAGTCGTGCTTGGGTAGCTCAGTTGGCACGGTCAGTTCGCCGGCAAACGGCGTGGAGGTAAGACGTACTGTGGTGTGCGCTGCGCCGTCTGTGCTTCCGCGTGGTAAGTCTTGGCGCTTGCTGCGGCTTAAAACTCTGTTTATAGAAGACTTCGAGAAGTAATGAGTAGCATGCAGTGATGGCTCAACAAAGTCGAAAAGATACGTTGAAGCTGACCTTTGATCCTCGATATGCCAGACCCAAGCCATTTGAAGTAGAAAAGATGTGAAGCTCTCCTTTAATCATGTAATTGGGATCCACCTGTGGATTGTAGCTTGTGTCGTGTTTGTTAAAATGCGTAGTTGCGAGTTGTGCGAAAAAATAGTTGAGTCGTCCGGAGGTGTCACGAAATTTAAGCACTCAGATGGAACCGTTGGTGATGTCATCGTTGCACATGCTGGTTTTGGCATTCGCACAGTTCGAATCTTCGAGTTGCCTTTTGAGATTACAACAGACCAAATTAATGCTGTAATTTCACCCTTCGGGGAAGTTCTCAGCAATTTTGGCGAGAAATGGTCAAGCGCGCATAAATTCCCAGTACTAAATGGCGTTCGGCAGCTTCGTGTAGAATTACAAAAGCCCATCCCGTCGTACATCAATGTCTGCGGATATAGAGGGATTGTAATTTATGACGACCAACCGCGAACCTGTGCCGCCTGTATCAAGCCTGGGCACGTTCGCGCAGCATGTATACAGCGGCGCGTTGCACAGCTGCCGGCCGGCGAGGCCGCCAGGCCACCGGCGATTACAACACTGCCTGGAACCTACGCCGCCGTGGCACGCCAACGGCCGACTGCCTCCTCTGCCCCTGAATTGTGTGCAAATACAGATTCTCCAGACACTGAAATTCCGATGGCCGTCAGTGCCGTCATAGCTGACGACCTACAAGAGTCCCGCGAATCTACGGAAACAGTTGAAGTTCCACCGAAACAGGCGCCTGCAACTGTAAAGGCAGCAGATCGGCCGGAAGTTGAAGACCGACACACCTTGCAAGAAAGCGACACTAACTTGGGTTCTGAAGAAAGTCCGTCGAGAGGCAACTCTCCAAAAAAAAATAAGAAACGCCGGCTGGCGCGAAAAGGTGCAGAGGAGACAGCTCACACACTGCGCCAAAAAGCGAAGGAAATAGGTAGTACCTTAAGCCAACAGATGTATAGCAACACGAAAGCGACACCAGTTTCTGAGGAGCGTTCCCCTTCTGCGCTGGAAAAACGAGACGTCCAAGGAAAGCCAACAAAGAAAGCATCCAACCACCCCCAAGAAACGAGTCACTCTCATGAAGCTTCACTCGTCCCACCCACGACGACAACCTCAACCAGCTGGGCAGATAAAAGCGACCATAACAATGCCGACGAAGAAATGACAGAAGTTTCAGAAACAAAGAAAGACTGTAAGGTAGCCCCACAGGTGGCTCATTTCTTCAACGAAGACGTCTCCGCGAACGTACATTCTAAAGAACACGGACACACCACTGAAACATTTGCTACCGGTGAATATTATTAAAATGCGTTTTAAAGCTGACGCTTGCGAGACAAAACAGAAGAATGTTTTTTAAAGTTAGATCAAGTAGAACGAAGAATGTCTGACATACAAGCATACAAAATCGCGACAGTAAACCTTAATAAGATTCATAGTTCCTTTAAACTACAGAACTTAAAAGATTTTATATATGCTTCTGACAGTGACATTATACTTTTACAAGAAGTGACAGACATTGAGCTTGGTAACGTACCTGGCTTCAACGCCATTACAAACCCAGGAGGGCATAATAGTCCAAGATGTAGTAAAACTACCAAACAGTAAAGGCATAGCGGCCACAATAAACAACTTACGACTCATTAACGTGTATGCCCCTTCAGGATCCAGTAACAGGCACCTCAGAACGGAGTTCTTTAAAGAAGAAATTGTCCCACTATTTGGAACTCGATATGAACACCTTATCCTGGGAGGAGATTTTAACTGTGTTTTGCATGTCAAAGACCAACAAGTGTACTGAACTGGAATCAAGCAGAAGAAGCCTAGTTTACTTCGTTACCTTCTGAAGAAGGAAATTTTACTTCTCAGCAATAATGAGTTTGCTTCTTTCCGTTTTTCCACCCACGGAGAACGAAATTTACAGATGCAGTTACGTTTCCATAACAATTATGTGACTGCCTTCTCAATGGAATATACATTTATTTTTATTCAAGCCATATTGCAAACAAAGGCAACAGAAGGGGCATACTTACTTTGTCGTTCAGAAGAAGCGAGTTTCCACATCATCAAGTTACATTCATTCTTTACAGGCAGAGCAGCCGGGCCGAGAAAGTAACACTTGGCGAGCGTAAAGGACGGGTTGAAGGGGAGGAAGGAGACCCTTTTATAAAAAAAATGGCAGAGCAGGGCACTTACCCGCGAGAGGCAAAGGTCCCGAGTTCGAGTCTCAGGCCGGCACACAGTTTTAATCTGATAGGAAGTTTCATAATTGAACAAGTATTTCGAACTTCCCTAATTTCGATTTCAGTTTCGAGTCTAGTTCCTACGTAACTTTGTAGTCTTAGCAAGTGTTACGTACGGATCTTAGAACTTTAAGTCGGCAAATCGCGTCTCACAGTAATGTATCGTGTCCAATATGTTTAGCTGTTCTGAATTTTACCACTCATTTTATGCAGAATTTTTGTTAGTGACGACCGCGAGTTCACACGTTGTGAGAAAGGTTACATGTCACAGTTACTGATTTACGGGGTAAAAGTACCAAATTTCTTTCAGAACTTCTTCTGTGGTGCAAGTATTAACAGTTTACTCTTATCGTTGAATTCTTCTTCACATGCTACGTGCACTCAATCCAAGTGGACGACCATTTGCCAACCACGTGCATACGGGTGAAGTTTTTGTTTATTCTTATAATTCTGCCGAGTCTCTATTACATGCGTATATGTGCCTAAATGTCGTCATTTAAGGTTTCTCTGACCTTTCCATAATTAACAATTAACGTTAATTTGTGGTGTGGTCTGCAAAACGCAATTGTAAATGTAATATTGTAACTCACCGAGAGCGTTATGAACACCAGCAACAATCACCCATTTGTTAATCGTTTAGTTTATTAGTTTGTTCCGTTGTGTCTTCAATAAGTGTGATATTTTTACTAGAGCACGTGCTTACGTATTCTCTCGCAAAACTTCCATTTCTACGTCCTACTGCTATCCGTTGGGCAACAGATAAATATGGCCAAGTTATTTATTTAATATTCATTCGACTATCATAGATGTACAGATCCAGCGACCATTTCATTTAAACTTTAAGGGCTTGTCTTTCATGTATATCCAGATACCGACTCCGCACCCTCCAAGTTAACAGATACCTCATTAAAACGGACACCTTCAACAGGAGCATAGACCCCCAAATCCATCACGTATATATACCCTTCAAAATCATGTCTAGGTTATGCAGGCTCGGATCGATCGCGATAGCCATGTGGAATCTTTGACGGTTTTCCGTGCCAGGCGTTTTGACAAGCACTTGGTGAGGCAATTGCAGGTTCATAGGGAAAACTGAAACAGCAGCTGAAGGCGCGGGTGCGGCCTACCGCCTTTTAGTCCTGATATATTGAACTTTATCAGTCCGAGAGTGGTATTTTGTTCAAAACAACGTTCTTGTATAGATCAGGTCTATATCTGCCGAGATAGAGTTTAGTATGTTTTAACTGAACACCCTCACTTTTTTTTTTAATTTGAGAAACTTGGTCTCTTTGCCTGGGACGATATTGTGTACCAAGGGGCTGATAGGGTTGAGCATCTCCATGTTCTCTCATGGACCCACAAAGCGAGAGACCAACGTAGAAAATATGGCTACGTTACCTAACCATGCCCGCAAAACTTGGAAATGAAAACATGAACACCAACCCTCAACCTGCATGCATGGCGACCCTTGTTATAGCGCTGTGCTTACCTCCAGTGTGCGAGCCCAGTATTTTTTCTGGCTCTCTTCAATTGTTGCTGTATCACCTCAGGTGTGACTTTGCCCGGCGAAACATCGTTCACAGACAGTAAAGTAGACAGTGGTGAATTCAGAGGTTAACTCCAAGTTAAGGAGATGGGTGTTGCCTTTCGAGTCTCGCGAAGACCCGAATTAAAGGCTGAGTTGAACCTCGGAATAGAAAAATTCCATTAATACAGAGATTCTGCGTCAAACGTGATCAGTGCAAATTTCAAATTACTGTTCATTGTTTCGGCAATCGAATGCCGAGGGCAGTATGGCAGTTTGGTGAACAGAAACACTTAAATTGACTGGACAAAAAGGCTCAGTACTTTCACCAACCACTGTCTGAAGGTGGGCCAAAAGTGGAGAATAGTCCAGACAATTGGCGAATGGTGAGGGCCGTAGGCAGTCGACTGCACGGAACCGACTATATACACCCGGTAATGGCGTCCCCGTAGTCTAGCTGTAGCGCCCTTGTGTAGTAATCAAAACGTCCTCGGTTCCGGGTGTGACACCCTCAACGACTTAAGTTTTGATTAATAATGAATATGGGCGCCCGAAGTCTTCCGGGGTAAGAAGGTCCCCTCATTCTGCCAACGGCCTTGTTGAAGAGGGCGGAGGAGCGGACAGAGGTTCATCCCCCCCCCCCCCTCCCCGCCCCACTCGTACTTGGGCTGGGAAACTGCCCCTAAAGGCGGATGAATCAGCAATGGTGAATGGCATGCGGATGCGAAAGGCCATGGAAACCACTGCATCAAAACACATAACGAATATCCAGAGGATATGAAGCCTGTAACTGAAAACGTTTCATGATGATCTCTTCATTGGCAATAGATTCCGGAAGAGTCCCCCTCTCGGATCCCCTGGAGGGGACTGTCAACGGTAGGTGACCATGAGAAAAAGACTGAATACTCAACTAAAGGATACAGGGGAAAAAGATTGAATAGTCAACTAAAGGATACAGGGGGAAAAGATTGAATAGTCAACTATAGGGTAACGTTCTACGAGTCGGGGCGTGGAATGTCACAAACTTCTTCGTAGTAGGGAAGGAAGAAGGTCTAAAAAGAAAGATGGAAAGGCTCCATCTAAATATAGTAAGGGTCAGTGGACTTATATGGAAATAAGTCAGGGATTTCTGGTGAGATGAGTTTAGGGCGATAACAATAATAGCAGAAAATGGTATAACTGGCTTAGGATTCGCTATAAATAGGAAGGCAGGGCAGAGTGTCTGTTACTGTGATAGGGTAGTTCTTATCAGAATCGACTGCAAACCAACACGGATAACGATAGTTCGGACATACATGCCAACCTCGCAAACTGAAGACGAAGAGATAGAGAAAGTGTATGAGGATATTGAAAGGGTAATACAATACATAAATGGAGAGGAAAATGTAATAGTCATGAGGCACTGGAATGGAGTTCTGAGGGAAGGAGTAGAAGTATACGGGATAGTCAAAACAACCTTCACTGACAGTAAAAGCAAAGGTGGTAACATTACGAGTGCACCGGGAATTTCACTGTTAAATGCAGAGGTGAGACCAGTTTGGTGGAAAGAGTACACTGAAGTCGTCTATGTGGAGGGAGATTTGTCTGATGTGATAAAAGAAGAAACGGGAGTCGATTTAGAAGAGATAGGGGATCCAGTACTATAATCAGAATTTAAAAGAGCTTTCGAAGCCGTAGGATGAAATAAGGCAGAAGGGATAGACCACATTGTATTAGAACTTCTAATATCATTGGGGGACGTGGCACCAAAACAAACTATTCACGTTGTGTGTAGTAGAGTCTGGCGAGATAGTATCTGACTTTCGGAAAATTATCATCCACACAATTTCGAATACTGCAAGAGCTGACAAGTGCGAGAATTATCGCACAATCAGCTTAACAGCTCATGCATCCATGTTGGTAACAAGAACAGAATACAAAAGACCGGATAAGAAAGTTGGGGATGTACTAGATGACGATCAGTTTGGCTTTAGAAAAGTTAAAAACACCAGAGAGGCATTCTGAGACTGCGGTTGATAATGGAAGCAAGACTAAAGAAAAACCAACACACGTTCATATGTTTTGTCGAGCTGGTATAAGACTTCGACAATGTAAAATAATGCTGGTTGTTCGAAAGCCTGAGGACAATAGGGGTAAGCTATAGAGAAAGACGGGTAACATATGACAAAAGTATTTGAGATGGGGTTCTACAGACGAATGTTGAAAATTAGGTGGACTGGTAAGGTAAGGAATGAAGAGGTTCCGCGCAGAATCGGTGAGGAAAGAAATAGATGGAAAACTTTGACAAGCGTAAGATACAATATGAGAGGACATCTGTTATGATATCAAAGAATTGCTTCCATAGTAACAGAGGGAGCTGTAGAGGGCAAAAACTGTAGAGGAAGACAGACATCCGAATATATTCCGCAAATAACTAAAGACGTAGGTATGTTAACTTAAGGTTCTCCTGATGTGGAACGTTAACGCATTCGCAAGTTCCTCAAAACGTTCCAACAGTCGCAAAACTTCTCCCACTTATGGTAACTTATCAACCGCCTTTCAACTCTGACGTAATAAAGTCTATATCGGCGGCAGGGCATCTGGTCTTTACGAAGACGTAGTTTTGGCCAATTTTGGGGTGATAGCACACTCCATAGATTTGCCTCATCCAACCTTGATGATACCTTGCGTGCCCTTCGCTATTAATTCATGAAGTATTTCGGTGAGCTTGTTAATATAAACTACGTTCTTGTCGCCTTAGCATCGTGGTACTCCAGCCAGGTTCCCCTCAACTGTATCTCTGCACTTGTTCATTTCAAAATAACTGATGCACATTTCATTGGTGAAGATTTTCTTTAATAGATGCTGCTCTTTCCTTTTAAATTATGACCAACTACTGATGAAACAATTCTGGAGATTGAAATTTTGTCGTGTCTGCTATTTAAAAGCAGTGCAGTTTACCTTAAGGGGAGCTACCCTTTTCATTGCATTAATTGCAATTATTCCGGGTAAGCTTTAGTACATCTTTTTTGGGCATTTAAAGTTTGTCTGGTATGCCAATAAAAATATGGAGATTCACTTTAATAAAAGCTATTATTATCGGGGCGGTCTTTAAGGGTATTCATATAGAAAAATAATTTTGGAGTATTGGAGCCCTTCCTTTTCGCCTTTTACTGTAATTCTGGTGTTACCGTAAGTATGGTCTTACAGAGGACTTTACAGCCCATATATGGCTATTTAAATTCCTTTAGGGCAGGTAGAAAGGCATTTATGTAAAAATACAACTGTACTGAGCATCAACGCAGACAGGTAAAATGGACTAGATGTATAATTAGTTTCAGAGTTGGTCGTAAACCAAATGAACTATTATTTGTCATTTACATGATGAAGAAGAAAATCCTGTGTACTCATAGTTACGACAGTCTCTGTATAATACGGCTGTGGCAGATGGATACCTAAAAAGATAACGTTCTCAAATATTTGTCTAAATGCAGTCGCACATGTAATAAGAGAGAAATAATCGTACATCTTTGATAGAAATCATTAATTTTATTTTATTGTTTGTTTAAATGGAGTTCAGTGACATTTAAGCTTAATTAACATTCTTTTACAAGGGTACTTTTAAATTCAGAGGTCGAAGATATTTTATTGATTCATTTAATAATTCATTCACTTTAAATATCTGTGAGTAGGTGTCCCCATTCACTTTTCAGACAAACAAAAGATTTTGTCCTCATTATCTCCGCCTGAACCACCAGCACTGTCTCTGATGGCGACGCATCAGTGGGATGTCCTTCTGAGCCACTGTACTTGGTTTCACATGAATATATTCATTGGCTAGTGAGCCGGTATACTCGTCCACTTTGCACACAGGCAAGAGTCCCAGCCCTGACATTCTCCATCCAGCACCACTATCACCTTCTCCAATAATGAGGCATTGATGATATGCCCTCCTCATACACTGTTCTAAGTTCATCATCAATATGTTCACTGGCTAGTAGAAAAGCTGATGTCACCACCCAATTTGCAATCACCCAAGAGTCTTAGCCGTGACATTCTCTGGCCAGTATGTGTAACACGTCCCCAACATTGAGGCATTGTTGGGATATCCACTGTAATCAGTTCCTCACGAACATGTCTATTGGTTAGTGAGCCATTACCCCTGCCCAGTCCGTACACGCACAGCAGATTTGCACTGATGTTTTTCACCCAGCACCTCCAACACCCTCTCTGACGACGAGGAACTGGTGAGACGTCCTCGTCATGAATACGTTTAGTGGGTAGCGAGGCGGTGTGCCCGACCACCGTGAGGGCTCACGATGGTCTTCGCCCCGACTCTCTCCGCCCAGCACCTCCGACACCCTCTCCGGCGGCGAGGGATCGGCGGGATGTCCTCGTCACACTCCACCACAGGCGGCTCGTGGATCTCGGCAGTCGTCGCAATCATCCAGCCATCGTTCACCTGCACAGAAAAGCAATTTTTCCCTTTAAAATAAATAAGACTTTCTTTGTGTCACAACAATAGCAATAATTCTACAAGATGACTCGTATGGACAAAGCGGTGGCGCGTTTCTTGCTGTCAGAAGTAGTTTAACGTGTCGCGAAATTGAAGTAGATTCTTTCTGTGAGTTAGTATGGGCAGAGATCATTGTTGGCAACCGGAATAAAGTAATAATTGGTTCCTTTTACCGACCTCCCAATTCAGATGATACAGTTGCTGAAAGGTTCAAAGGAAACTTGAGTTTGATTTCAAACACGTACCCGACTCATACGATAATAGTTGGTGGTGACTTTAATTTACCCTCGGTATGTTGGTGTTAATACGTGTTTAATTCCGGAGGTACACATAAAATACCATCCGAAATTATACTAAACGCATTCTCTGAAAATTATTTCGAGCAGTTAGTTCATGAGCCCACACGAATAGTAAACGGGTGTGAACACTTTCTCTTAGCAACAAATAATCCTGAGTTAATAACGAGCATCAAAATCCGATTCAGGGATTAGTGAACACAGGGTTGTCGTAGCGATATTGAATATTGTAATCCCCAAATCCCCGACACATAAGCGAAATACCTATTCAAAAAAGCAGATAAAAATGCACTTGACATCTTCCGGAGAGTCAATCTCCACTCATTTCAAATTAATAATATAAGTGTAGACCAGATGTGGCTTAAATTGAAAGAAATAGTATCCGCAGAAATTGAGAGATTTTGACCAAATAAATTAACAAACAACGGAGATGATCCTCCTTGGTGCACAAAACAACGAAACAAACATGCCAAATTTAAACAGACGCAAAATCCCAAGATTGGTGATCTTTTACAGAAGCTCAAAATTTAGCGCAGACTTCAATGCGAGATGCCTACAACAGTTTCCACAACGAAACGTTGTCTCGAAACCTGGCAGAAAATCCAAAGAGATTCTGATCGTATGTGAAGTATGTTAGCGGCAAGAAACAATCAATGCCTTCTCTGGGTGAAAGCAATAGGGACACTATTGAAGACAGTGCTGCCAAAGCATAGATACTAAGCACAGTCTTCCGAAACGCCTTCACAAAAGTAGACGAAGTAAATGTTCCAGAATTCAAATGAAGAATAGCTGCCAACATGAGTAACGTAGAAGTAAATATCCTCGGAGTAGTGAAGCAAGTTAAATCACTCAATAAAAGGAAGTCTTCTGGTCCGGACTGTATACCAATTACGTTCCTTTCAGAGTATGCTGACGCATCAGCTCCATATTTAACAATCATATACAACCGCTCGCTCGATGGAAGATCCGTACCCAAAGACTGGAAAGTTGCATAGGTTCACACCAATATTCAAGAAAGATAGTAGGAGTAATCCACAAAATTACAGGCCCATATCGTTAACGTCGCTATGTAGCAGGATTTTGGAACATATATTGTGTTCGAACATTACGAATTACCTTGAAGAAAACTTTCTATTGACATACAGTCAACATGGGTTTAGAAAACATCGTTCCTGTGAAACGCAACTAGCTCTCTATTTACAAATGGCTCTGAGCACTATGGGACTCAACATCTGAGGTCATCAGTCCCCTAGACTTAGAACTACTTAAACCTAAGGACATCACACACAACCATGCCCGAGGCAGGATTCGAACCTGCGACCGTAGCAGCACCGCGGTTCCGGACTGGAGTGCCTAGAACCGCTCGGCTACCACGGCCGGCCTCTATTTACAAGAAGTAATGAGTCCTATTGATAAGAGATTTCAGATCGATTCCGTATTTCTGGATTTCCGGAAGGCTTTTGACACTGTACCACACAAGCGGCTCGTATTGAAATTGCGTGCTTATGGAATATCATCTCAGTTATGTGATTGGATTTGCGATTTCCTGTCAGAAAGGTCAGAGTTCGTAGTAACTGACGGAAAGTCATCGAGTAAAACAGATGTGATTTCTGGCGTTCCACAAGATAGTGTTATAGGCCCTTTGCTGTTCCTTATCTATACAAACATTTTGGGAGACAGTCTGAGCAGCCGTTTTCGGTTGTTTGCATATGACGCTGTCGTTTATGACTAATAAAATCATCAGAAGATCACAACAAACTGCAAAACAATTTAGAAAAGATATCGTAATGGTGTGAGAAGTGGCAGTTGACCCTGGATAACGAAGAATGTGAGGTTATCCACATGATTGCTAAAAGGAACTCTTTAAACTTCGGTTACACGATAAATCAGTCTAATCTAAAAGCCGTAAATTCAACTAAATACCTAGGTACAACATAAATTGGAAGAAACACATGGAACAACTTAGATTGGAAGAAACACATGCAGAATTTTGTGGGGAAGACTAACCAAAGACTGCGTTTTATTGGCAGAACAGTTAGAAAATGTAACAGACCTACTAAGGAGACTACCTACATTACGCTTGTCCGTCCTCTTTTAGAATACTGCTGCGCGGTCTGGTTTCCTTACCAGATAGGACTGATGGAGTACATCGAGAAAGTTCAAAGAAATGTAGCACATTTTGTATTATCGTGAAACATGGGAGAGAGTGTCACAGAAATAATACAGGATTTAGGCTGTAAATCGTTAAAAGAAAGGCGTTTTTCGTTGCGACGGAATCTTCTCACGAAATTACAATCGCCAACTTTCTCCTCCGAATGAGAAAATATTTTGTTGACACCGACAAACGCAGGGAGGAACGATCACCACGATAAAATAAGGGAAACCAGAGCTCGTACGGAAAGATACAGGTGTTCATTCTTTCCGCGCGATTTACGAGACTGGTATTGTGAAGGTGGTTCGATGAACCCTCTGTCAGGCACTTATATGTGATTTGCAGAGTATCCATGTAGATGTAGATACAATATATCATTTCGCTGTTGGTCACAAAGTGTCGCAGATTTCACGGTTCTATGTACCTCCCCTGAGTCTAGTGTGTCTAGCCTTTTTGGCCAGAAAGTTTTAACGTAATGTCAAAAGTGCAATCCAAAAGCTTACCCGATTAGCACATCGTCTGGGCTGGCCTCTACAAAATGGCTCTGAGCACTATGCTACTTAACTTCTGCCGTCATCGGTCGCCTAGAACTTAGAACTAATTAAACCTAACTAACCTAAGGACATCACTCATGCCAGGGGCAGGATTCGAACCTGCGACCGTAGCGGTCGCTCGGTTCCAGACTGTAGCGCCTAGAACAGGACGGCCACTACGGCCGGCTGGCCTCTACAGATTTGCCGCTTGTTATAATAAAACGTTCAAAATATTCACAATTGGGGCACCGACCTTTTTTCCGGCTGCTGCACACCTTCCTTCTTTCGAAAGATCTCCCGAATCTTCCAAGACGAATCTTTAATTAAAATTACTCTTAACCATAAGAATTCTGTGCTGTGCTGATGGCAACACCCAGCTGCAGCCCTGATATGTCCCATATGAGTTTCTCCTTTATCCACTTACTCTCAATGTGCGGTTTCCAGGACCTAACTACAATGCAGTCCTAAATCTAATGTTTATGCTGCCTAGTATAGAGATTCTACTTCCGTCAGTTGTTCCGTGGCCTATGGCGGTTAACAAGTGGGCTGGAAACTGGTGTGCCGGCTGTTCTGTTGACTCTGTCTCCTTCTGCTTTTGTTACAGGAATAAAATATGCAAATACCTAGTAGAACCAGGCACAACTGGTATATAAAATAATTATCGATATAACATTGTGCTGACGATTTTATACATCGGCTCCATTAAATTTTTCCCTTGCTGTGATTCGATAAATTTGTCCAACGTACGCGTAAGTTCAGGGTTGAGGGTGGCATTAAGGTGAGCTAAATTCTTGAAGGGTAATGCCCTTAATGGCCCTTCCGGCCATTACAGTTATTCCACGTCAGTGTCATGACAGTCTGACGAGTGAGTGTAAACGGATGAGGGAAATCCTCCCCGAGTTGAGTGCCATTCCACGGCAGTCGTAATAGAAATCACCGGTTTTGTGAATGAGACTAAGGGGATAATTTAATTTCGATATATCCTCCTCATCTGGTGTGCCGAACAATGATTTTTTTAACATATATTCCCCATATAACCATTCTCTTTTCCTTTCAGCTATAGTCCGTGATACAATACCTACCAGCTGTGGTAACTGTGCTCTTAATTCACCGTAGATAAAATGTGACTTAGACAGCTCCCTTGTAAGTCCAGAAATAACCGTCACTTCCCTGTACCTCTTTAAACAATTCCGAAAGAAAACCTTCAAATCTCCGAATTTCATTCCTCATTTCAATATTTCAATATCCGCTGATGCCTCATAAAGAAAACATCCGATTGTCTAGAGATCAACACAGATTATACCAGTTGTTGACCGACAACTAAGCGCTTTTCTCCACTCCCGATAATGTATTACAAATCCAGGACCATTCCATCATCCAGGATGACATCACAAAATCGTCACCTGAGGAAAGGAAGCGTCCATCATCGCCCTCCATATAAAGAGAGTAAGTTACGACAAGTAGAAAGAAGAAACAACAGTAACAAGAACCTGACAATAACACTATAGTAATAAAAGAAAAATATATGGTGCAATGACACGAAAACGCTAAATACACCCGAACACAACACAATGCAAGAAATACTCGTAACTCAAACATCAAGTATAAATTGAACACTAACATAACGCAGGAAATACTCTAACAACATAATTAATTGCGTGACCTCACAGTACAAGGCGTACTTGTGCCAAGAACTGTCTAACGGATGAGGTTCCCTCGTTCTCCCTACTGCAGCCTATCGTACCGGATACACAGGTAGCTGTGGCACAGCATACAAAATACTCTTAACTGGTTTCACCAGACTGATGTGCGTGACCGACATTTTGGTAGGAAACTGTACCTTTCCACCAACCGGCAAGTTCATCTCCACGACCAGATATGGTCCGTGATATTTGATCAAGATCTTCTTCATCTTTCCTTCTGGTGTACTGGGGTTAGTGACCAATACCAACTGCCGTACCCGGTACTGTGGTAGTCTGCCAATTAGCCATTCGGCGGTTCCTGGCATACCACAGCCTTCGTGTACGCCTTTTGTACGTGTCTCCACACCTCCCGATTTGTTCTCACAAACTTCTTCACTGGTTCGCAGTTGGCGCCTAAATTAGGACTTAAAACGTCAAAGTGGGACAGCATTTTCGGCCCGTATACTACCTCAAGTAGTGACATGACTGTTCCCGTGTGGACCTTCCAGTTGCACGTGCAAACTATACATAGAAAATAGATATCCCAGTCGTCATTAAAGCTTAGCATTTTTCAAATGGTCTTACGGTGGCGCTCGACTCTACTTTTGGTTTGATCCAATTGTTAACTATAACTAGTGCCACAGTGCTGGCCTGTTGATCTGGAATTGGTATCATTACTAGAGACTGTGAAAAAGGTCGATGACCGTAAGCACATACGTACAGGTTTTCTGTGGATAGCAAATTTCGTGCTCAAGCATTTAATATGGCTTCAACGATTCTGTTAAACTCAGTGAAGGGATTCTCTGGTGCAAAGTATCCTCTCCCTCAGCGCATGGTACACATTCTTTGACATATTCCTGCAAGTCTCGCTGCCCGTTCCTCCACCAGAACCATTCCGCAATAAGCTTATCTGTTGCTCGTCGGACATCAGCAACAGACAACAGCTGGTTATGAGCCTGTTGTACCGCTTTCTTTTGAAGAAATGTCGGGACCACGATACGTGGTCCCCATTTCGGGACTCTGTACAACAAATCTTCAAGTATGATAACGTGCGGCTGTGACTTAAAGGTCAGACAGTCTTTATCGTCTGCCTGTGCTCCCTGCTGTTACAATAAACTCTTGTCCAATACACTAAACATGGCTATTTTGCGACTTAATCTATCCACATGCCTGTGTCTTATTCCCTACAAACTCGTAATTAAACTCACTAAGCTTGAGAGCCCAAAGTAACAAACGAGTAGAAAGATCTTTCTAGACTAAAGAATTAATTCAGTGACGTATGATCAGTCACAACTTTAAATTATCTACCACTCAAAAAACGTCAGTAATGTGTAATATCACATATGACCGTTACCATTTCCTTTTCGTTTGTTGAGCCGTTACTTTACGCCTTTTTAAATCACCACGGTACGTAAACTACCGGATGCCCCTATCCGTCAAGCATCTGACTCAAAATACAGCCGATTACCTTATTTGATGCATCATAAAAGAGGCTGAACTCTTTGTCAAAATCTGGAATAACTAATACGGGATCGGAAACCATTGTCTCCGCCAATTTCTCCAATGCTACCATTGCTACCTGATACTCCAGCATCCACTGAAACTTTACTCTGTTTGTGATTTATCAAGTTAAGAAAATTATACATTCTCTAAAACATAAATCTCATCTGGTTTTGTTGGTGTTCCCAATCGAGTACTAAAGATTTGTTTCCATATAATAAGTCTGGTCTTGTCTGCAATGCGTGACGAACTCAAGGCATTTTTCCGGAGAGACCAATCGCGTTGTTAAGCTCCTCTTTAAGAAATTTGATAAGAGAGGTGTCAATAGGTACCGACCTATTTCGCTGCTGACATTAGGTGATTAGCAACAATAATATCCTGAGCAAATCACAGTTTGGCTTTCAGAGGAGTTGCTCTACTGAGAAAGCCATTTACGTGTTAACTCACCAAATTTTAAAAACATTAAATGATAAAAAGCACCAGCTGGTATTTTCTGCCACCTATCTAAGGCCTTTGACTGTGTGACTCACAGTACTGCCCTAGTGAAATCGCAGGTTTATGAGACTGGTGACACAGAAAATTAGTCGATAATGCCATATGTAACCAAATGAATGCAAAAATTGTACTTAATGATTCAACCAGTATAGTCCAGGCACATGATTCCCCTAGGCTCAGTGTTTGGTCTGCTATTAATCCCTATATATGTAAACGATCTTTGGATTGATACCCAACAAGAAGAAACAGTTCTTTTTGCACATAACACTAGTATTACAATCAGTCCAAGCATACACAAGAAACAGATGAAATGGTAAACGATGTTTTTCAAAGTATCATTAGTTGCCTGCGAATGGTCTCACACTCAAATTAAAAAGGCACAGTGCATTCAGTTCTGCATATATATGGTCACTTCATGAGAGGTCAACGTAACAACGAGTAACGACATAATGAATAGGGTGAAACTTCAAAATTCTTATGTGTCCGTACTGATGCGCACTTATACTGGAAAAAGTACATTTTGGAATTCCTAAAACAAGTTGGTTCGGACACTTTTGCAATTAGAAACACTAAAAATCTCAGGGAGAGGCAAATCAGTAGCCTTCTATCAGTAACTTTCTATATTCCCCCGTTCTGCATATCTATGGGCACTACATCAGAGGTCAAGGTAACAAGTAGTAAGGAAATAATGAATAGGGTAAAACTTCAAAACATTGTATCAGTACTGATGAGCACTTAGACTGGAAAAAGTAGTACATTTTAGAATTCCTAAAACAACTTGATTCAGACACTTTTGCAATTATAAGCATTGACAAATCTCATGGTGAGGCAAACCAGTAACTTTCTGTATACCCCATACTTCAGTAACGTCATATGGGATAATGTTCTGGGGCAATTCATCTTTAAAAAAGACTCTCTTTATCGCTCGAAAACATGCTGTACGAATAACATGTGCTGCTCACCCATCATCATCTTGCAGTCATCTGCTTAAGGAGTGGAGCATTCTGAGCATTCCGACAGACAGTAAGGAAAAATTCGCAAACAATTTGAAAAAGTTTCTTGTTGACACTTTTGTTCTGTAAAAGAATTTCTTTTTTAATTGGTAATAGTAGATGGACAGGAATTACTAGCTCATATCTGTAATTTTATAGTTATAAATGTTTACCGTGTAGCCATCTTTACAAATTAATTTGCGATGTGTATTTGAAATGACTCATTACACATCATTACTATTTGTTGTACGAAATAATTGATGAAACATGAATCTAGCTTACTAACTAATGTGTTCAAAAGTTCAGTTGTATTCACCAAATCCCTTATGAATTTACTATAGTGGTTGCTCAAAGCGACGAACGACTGCATGTGCTCGTCAAACGAGATGACTTAACCAACTAAAAGCATCCTCCAATCGTCTCACACATTCTGGGATAACCGCTGAACGCACTATTCAGTCATTCAAATAGATCATATATGAACCTTAGGCTTTAACCCTCTTAAAACTACGTCCAATAACCGGTGAAAAGTTGCAGTAGCGTTTTACAAACCGAATGACATCCGCTTATGTTGATAATATCCGCATGATGCGGTAAACGCTGTCTTTGGCCTATGCCAAAAGGGATGATAGATTTGGAGTTCCACTGCAGTAAAGTAACGACACTCAACACTTATCCAAAATTTCCGTAAAATTAGCAATTGGATAAGCATCTACTATCTCAGAAAACAGGTTTTCCTTGTTTCCATCCAATGATTTCTTAGCCATGATTACGTCATGTGTAATTCAGGGACTGTTACTTCATTCTTGATCCCATCTCGTAGTTGCTGTTCCGTGAACTCCTCTATTAATGTCTGTAAATGTCTCGCTGTACGAACTATTTGCTGTAAATTGTTGTACTACTCAACATGTATACAGTTCTGAGTTACGAGAGTCGCTAGCAACACCCTTACTCTACAAAACAAGTCGATAAATTTCAATAATACTTTTTCCACGCTTGTACGATTACTTTCCTACAAGTGACACAGCTTCTTCCTTAATGCTTGCTTATGACTCCTATCCAAACCCAACCTATCGATGTATTCTTCTTCTAGTATTGTCATTATACCTTTTCACAGATTAACTCCACCTCTCCCAAAATTATCTACGCTAACTGAAAACCTTATACTATCCATTAACATTACTCAGTGCGCCACGCTTCTGCAAACAAAACAGTGTGAAACATCCAACTCTTCATTATTCGAGAGAGACCCAACCACATACAAGATCCGACAAGACAACCCAGTACCCAATGACACCCACGCTGTTTTTCCGATACCTGCCGGTAGTTTATCCTGATGATCAATCTTTAAAGAAATCGACTGGCATCACCTTTACGGTATGTGAGGCTTGCGACGTCGCTTCGTTTGCAGTTGTATTACCAAAGTGAAACAAAGTTTCACTGGGCTCAAGCGAACATTGGCAAAAGTCAATCCTCGCACAATATTTGACTAGAAAATCTGGTCCTAGAATCACTGAATATCCCTCACACACACATAGCCAAACTTCCATACGCTCTGTAAACTTAGTTTCCGCAATGGTAAACTCACGAACCCAACGACTCAACACTTCTATGTCAACCCCATGTACTGAGACGTGGGATTTAGGGAAACCAGGAAAAGGTGTGGACAGTGCCTAATCAGTTATCGCTAGTTGCACAGAAAACACATACACTTTATTGTTTAAAAACAAGACTCTCAACAATGAATTTAAGTATTTTACTACACTGGCGGCTCAATGTCTTATTAGAAGAATCGCAAGTTATTGTCGGCTGCAGGCCACAAGCAATGCTACACACAGTCAACTTCTGAGGGCCTGATTAAGAAGGTTCAAAATATTCGTCGGCTGAAGTTGAGAAGCAATTCCAAAAATACACAGCGGCTGAAACAAGTGAGGAATGCAGTTACACATTAACAAATACTAACATATTTTCTTCTTAACAATCAAATGGTAACAAGCTATCGTAAAGGGTGAAGGCCTGATTAAGAAAGGATTCAAAATTATTGGGGGCAGAAGGCCACAAGCATTTTATAGAATACTCAATGGCTGAAGGCCTGAATTACATGTAAGGAAGGCAGTTATATGTTAAAATACATAAACCTTTCTGAAACAACCTTGATGATCTGTAACAGGCTATAGTGATGGCTGCAGGCCTTATTAAGAGAAAATTAAAAATAATTAATCTGCTGAAGGCCACAAGCAGTGTTACAAACACTTAACGGCTGAAGGCCGGAATTACAAGTGGGGAAGGGAATAACATGTTAAAACATTAGGGTAAATTTTAAACAATTACGGCAACTTGTCCAAATATGACGGAGTGATCCACAGAGAGTGCTTCCTGGATCGACCCGAGGAAGGTGATTACAGCTATGTAAGCGGTGAGACGGGCAGCCAAGAGTTGTACTCGAAACAGGACGGCAACTCACACTAGGGGTAGCTTAAGCACCCACCAACCGAATAACCAGTCCGCCTAACGTCCGATCAATGGTACAACGATGGAATATTTTTAAACAATGGCGAAGAAAAGGACAGCACCACGTCTTCAGAAACAAACCCAAGGCCGAGGGAAACACTGGAACCTCCCAAAAACATATTCACTGTACCATTCAAGAGGTTGTCGAGCTACACGCATTGTCGGACAGCATCAACACGACAAGGAAAGGTACACTGCTAGAAAAGTACCCTAACCTCCAGGGCAGCTAACTGGAGCGTTGGCGGCCACAAGGCAGAAAATACCGCTGGTTGCACGTCACTAATAAGAATAATACTAAATCGAAACTAACATCAAGGAGTAGGAGGAGGCTAATAGCTTCCGCCAACCTGACAGACTCCACTTGTTGCGGTTGATCTCACCGACCCTGGGAGCAGCAACTCGCAAACAACAGCGAGATCTCAAACAGTGGAGGTTTCAGTACTGGACACAGGTCACTCAACTTCAAACGTCCTGGGTTCTGTCGTCGGCTACAGCCCCTCGGTCTGACACTGCCTGCACGCCACCAGCGGTCCCGGCCCGCCATAGCGCTGCGGACCTCCTCCCCGCTCCGTCCAAAGCCGAACTGATGTCCGTTCGCCACCCTTACCAAATCCAGTAAGCAGACAGCATTAAAATAACTGCTCATTGAAAACCAGAAGATACACTCGGCTCCTGGAGAACAATTACACCAGCATCTCACAGTACTAAAACCAGTCTCTGTGAAACTTCACGGACGAATTATTAGTCGGAACAAACACAGGGAAGCCAGAAGCGGTCGGAAGACCAAATGCTCGTCGTCCGCTGTGACTACCGACAGAACGACCCACGAACGGTCGTCTTCGGCGGGCGAACACATACACACACACACACACATACACACACACACAGAAACACACACACAAACACAAGTGAAAGTGACACCACTCGAATATCACGGTCCATTCAATTATAACTCGCTGAATCCGGTCCTTGACGTGGTCGTGCACTCTCGCGACCACATCCTTCCGTCTGACAGTGCATGTGTGTCGCCAGCGGTTGGGCGTGTACTGGCTGTTCGGACCTCACTACTGCTCCGTCCCAACTCGCTAGCTTGGCACACGACCACCCGGATATTCTAGAGGCTGCTCCAAAGATGGTAACACAGTACGCGCTATCGATAAGCGCTGCTGCTGCCACTCACGGACAGACAAGGCGAGCAAACCTGGTGGCGCCAGTGAACACACTAAGCAAACGAGACGCCAGTATCGCTATTACAAGATGTCATTCTATGAACGGCATCAACGTGAGCCGCACACTGCTCATGTACCTTAAATCGTGGTGGCCCTGTCACCTCCTGATTACCTGGTCCAGACTGATAACGGACACATGTGCCCACGTGTCTATCAGAAACTTCTGTTACACATCGCCCACTAAGCGCACTGGGAAACTTTCCGTCTGCACACTAACTTCTCCAGTGTTACGACGTGTCTGGACTACTTTCTGACAAACAAACCATTGCGTTTCAGTTTAACACCTGCTGCTCCCAAAGGTGCTTCCTGTTCTTCTCTTCTGATATTCAGATTCTTGGTGGCCCACTTCCCCATAAGAGTAACATTCTGGATGTTTACACCGTTTCTGCATATGGCCCTTGCGTCACGCCCACAGCATCTGACCTCAGAAGCGAATAAATGGTGATCTCCCTGTTGCTTCAGCAAAATATATTTCCTCCAATTGCGCCGTAAATCTAAGAGATGCCGCCTCCTGCAGTAATACTTTGTTCGCCTCCGCATTGTGGAAAGGCACATAGATCTGAGCATCGACTTTGCCAGTCCTGTCAGAAACTCCTTCTATTTACTCACTGCAGTTCAGATTCAGACCACTGAGTTCTCAGAATAAGGTTTGTATGGTACTTGGCTTTTGGTAGGGCTGAAGTAGTCCAGCAGCCAACTGCTGAAACGACTGTGCTTTACTTAGGGTCTTGAAATGTTGCTCTTTGAATTATTAATAAAATATGCCCCAAACGTTTAACCTCGGATGAATTTAAGGAGACTAAAATCATTCATGAACCAAAAAAAAATTATAGAAACAAAGATATAAATAATTTTCCTCGAATTTCATTGATTAATTCTGATTATAAATTAATAGCTAGAATAGTAAGCAAGAGAATTTCATGGCTTACAGATAAAATTATTAGTAAACGTCAGAACTGATCGCAAGACAGAACCATTTTTCAGAATCTAGCAGAATAAAGAGATATCATTGCAATAATTTCTGTAACAAACAGAAAGTGTGCTTTATTTTTTTTAGGATTTTATAAAGCCTTCGATGTAGTAAATCATGAATATCTTCTACAGACGTTGATGAAAATAGTATTCATAGATAGAGTCATACAGTTGATAAAGAACATAGCAACTGGAATAAATGTAAAAAATAGCTGTGAAGTGCCAACAATCCAAGCCGATACAAATAAAACGAGGTGTTCTTCAAGGAAGTCCTCTGTCCTTGTCGCTTTTCGCCATTGCACTGGAACGTTTCCTCCGAAATGTCCATGCTAGATTAAAAGGCTTAACATTATCAGTAAATAAAACAGCTATGAGAGCCTATGCTGACGATATAGGGGTCATTATAAGGGATAACGAAGAGGTAACGACGCTAGCAGCAGTGACTGATACATACTGTAGAGTATCTGGAGCCAATGCAAACGAAAGAAAAAGTAACATGCTAAATCTCGAAGGTATTGATAATATCAACATCGAGTGGGCAAAATTTGTCCGATAACATAAAACACTTGGGACCACCCTGACAGCATGCCCCATGACAATGACGGCTTTAAATTGAAAAGTTGCAGCGGATAAAGCGCACGGAGCCATTAAAGGGAATTTAGCTCCATGTATGATCCAAGTTCAAACAACAATGCATATCAATTCATGCATCCTTGATAAATCTTATTATATTGCCCAATTATTTCCAATACCGAGAACGATAGCGAGGAGAATAATGTACAGAATCACAAACTTTTGTGGAAAGGTGAAGTGTTCAGAGAATCTGCTATAATGGCCACTTCAGGGACTAAAATTGGTGCACTAGAATTAATTAATATAACACTTTTTATGAAAAGGCAAGTTAATGCAATAATGTAATGTAATAATGTAGTAAGAGAGTCGCGAGAAAGCATAACCAGCCAACTTTTCGAGATCATAAACATCGAACCCTGCCTCCCCCGACTGACGTGCAGAATGTCAACGGTCGTTTGCAACATGTGAGGGTTTTCTGTGTTGAGTTCATAGATGTAAGTGCAGAAATGAGACAGTCATGACACTCAGCATCAAGAGCCATAATGCAGTAACGAAAAAAATCGAAGGAAGAAACAAAATAGAACGACAGTTTCCAAACAATGGTTGGACTGAGATTTGAAAAAACATTAGTTCTAAAGTGTTCACGTATAATATAAAAACGTCATGGTGCAAGATAGTTAACAATGTAATTAGCACCAATGAAAGACTGTACGCATTCGGACTCTGTGGAACAAATTTAGGTCAACAATTCCATCCAGTTGACACAATAATTCGTAGATATTTTGCAGTGAAAGATAGTGCGTAGCGGGGCGATCACTCTGTTGTAAAAATAATTCAAAAGCCAAGATCGCTTAAATACTGTTTACTGCATAACCGGTTTCAACACACGGAAGGTGCCATCATCGGATCTGTGAAGATATAACATGACAGGTTTGAGGGAGGGCTTACATGAGTTACATTATACACATTACTATTAGTACAGTATCACATACCTGAATGTAGCTTAACATTTATAAACCATCTGAAGGAAAGGCATTATCCATATTAGCGCCTTACAAAACTCCATATGGCTCTAATATGGATAATACATTTGCTTCAGATGTTTTTACTCTGTAATTGACATACTTTATAGTATGTGTAGTACACTTAGTACGCATAGCATTTATAGTATGTACAGTTAGTGTACGCTAAAGTGTTCTTTGCAAGGGTATTTGATTAGCAGTAATAGTGAAGTAGTAGCTAGTAGTAATGAGTGGTTATACCATAGGACTGTGTGAGCACTGCTTGGACAGCCGTATCTAGAGGTCGGTTGTGAATCACTAGAATCGCAGCAGGTAAACCGGCGCGGAATAAGGCGGTGTGATGCCGACCGTTGTTAATCGAGCAGCGGTCATGTACCAAATAGTTTTATCTTGTGACTTCGGTTTTACATAACTGATGGAAAAGAATGAGAGCAGTTTTTTTTATTTTCTTGTGACAATGATTTTATATCACGTGGTCTGCCTCAGGTATCGTTATAACCAAATGGTTTATAAATGTTAAGATACATTCAGGTGTGTGGTACTGTACTAATTGTAATGTATATAGTGTAACTCACGTAATCCCTCCCTCAAACCTGTCATGTTATATCTTCACAGATCCGATGATGGCACCTTCAGTGTGTTGAAATCGGTTATCCATTAAACAGTATTTAAGCGATCTTGGCTTTTGAATTATTTATAAATTCGTAGATAGACTTGCAGAGGTCACATGAATAGTTGGAAGTGGATCCAAGAGCAAATAGCTCTGATTACAAGGATCCAGTAACAGGCACCGCAGAACGGAGTTCTTTAAAGAAGAAATTGTCCCACTATTTGGAACTCGATATGAACACCTTATCCTGGGAGGAGATTTTAACTGTGTTTTGCATGCCAAAGACCAAACTCCCAATTTCAACAAGTGTACTGAACTGGAACGTATAGTTAATGACTTAAGACTAATAGACTCATGGGAACATATGCACGGTGCAGCCCCTGGCTTCACCCACGCCACAAGTCACTCGGCGAGCCGTCTCGACAGGATATATGTAACGCACAATTTGAAACACCTCATTTTGCAGTCCGAAGTATGGCCTACCGTTTTTTCGGATCATGCTGCATACATATGCACAATCAATCTGATAAAACAAAGACCTTCCGAGGTAGAGGCACATGGAAGCTCAACGTGTCACATCTGGAAGACCATGCTTGTCAGGAGGCATTTTACAAGGTATGGAGAGAGTGTGAAAGCACATTTAGCTGGTACAACTCTGGCACTGACTGGTGGCTGAAACATGCCAAACCTAAAATACAGAGGTTTTTCATAAACTACTCAAAAGACAAAAACTTTTGGTACAAATCAACTATAGAATTTTACTTTCAATGTCTAAGAGATTTGTACAAGTCCGATGCAACAGTTGTGGACAACTACGAAAGAATTAACAAAATTAAAGCAAAGATTTTAGCACTACGGCGTAAACAACTGGAAGGCTACCAAATAAGGTCGCGTATCCAGAATATAGCACAGCACGAGGTCACTTCCATTTATCATGTCATTCGTGAAAGCAAAAGGGCGACTCGCAAGATATTATCTGAAATAACAACTGATGATGGAAGGAAACTGAAGAAGCAAAGAGAGATTAAAGAGGTAATCATACAGCATTTTGAATCCTTAACGTCTAGTCAACAGGTTGACGAGCAGCTTCAAGACGAGTTAATCATCCACCTCCGGGGCAAAGTACTCCACGCGGAAGCACAAACTCTCATTTCGCAAGTGACTGAAGAAGACGTCGAAGAAGCTATATATGGAAGCACGAAAAATATGGCTCCAGGGGCAGATGGAATTCCGGCAGAATTTTATCGCAGATTTAGTGGCCTCGTAAAAGGCAAGTTTACTCTCATCTGCAACGAACTACTAAACCCTGAAAATGACACCCCGAAAGAATTTCGTGAGGGACTCGTAGTGTTAGTGCCAAAAACTACCAAGACGAAATCTGTAAGCGCTCTGAGGCCAATTACGCTTTTAAACAGCGATTACAAAATCTTTGGCCGAATCCTCGCTCGCAGGCTGAAAACCACAATGACCAGCGTCACTGGCCCTTATCAAACAAGTGTGGGCAAAGACAGAAGAATTCTCCAAACCCTCTGTGATTACAGGGACCTAATCTCAACGGCCGATGTCTGCAAAGTAAAATGTGCACTCATCTCACTCGACTTTGATAAAGCCTTCGACAGGGTTAATCATAGTTTTCTCCTTCGCACCATGTGCGCAATGGGGTTCCCACCTAGATTCATTGCGGTAGTAACAAATACATGAACAAACAACTCAGCTAGATTTGTCATCAATGGACACATTAGCCGCCCGATTGACGTCACCAGCTCCATTAGGCAAGGGTGTCCGATGTCAATTGCACTCTTCGCCATCGCCATCTAGCCCCTGCTTGCCTCCCTTATGAAACATCTACAAGGACTACAAATACATGGAGAAAAGATCGTGTGCAGGGAATACGCTGATGATGTTGGCTTCCTAGTCGTGAATGGCGCTGAAGTACAGAGCCCACTACGAACAGTAACAAAATATGAACAGGCATCTGGTGCAAAACTTAATAGAACAAAGTCGGGGATTTTCAACATCGGCCGTGGAATTGGGACGCAAACGCAGAATCTGTTACGCGAGCTTGTAACCATGAAATGTCTCGGCATAGATTTTAAAAGAAATATCAAGCTCACTATTGCTGCGAATTATCGAAAATTACTTAACAGTATACGCGCCTCTTTACAAGCACATAGTATTAGAAAACTCGATGAAATTCAAAAAGTAAGAGTGGCAAATGTATACATCACTTCCAAAGTTAATTATGTAGCACAAGTTCTCCCACCACCTGCGACTTTGTTGAAAAGCATCGCATCTGCACTAGGACACTTTGTGAGCCGCGGACGTATTTTCAAAGTCAAATATGACATTCTGATGCTCCCTAGGAAATGTGGTGGGTTAAATCTCACCGATGTCAGCAAAAAAGCGCAAGCCTTATACCTTGCTACCAAATACAAACAATGTAAAGAGCCAAGTGGTACCCTTGCTGCACATTTGTTGAACGAAATAGCTCCTGCTGACGTCTGTGCACCTATAAATGTCCAACACATACACAACGGAATATACCTCTTGAAACACTGTTTCGTAGAATACGTACAGGCAAGGATTCCTGAAAAAGACATCATGAAAGTAAAAGAACTTTACAATAACTTGATGAAATACAAACCCAGAAACGAATTAGAACAAAAGTATCCCTGTTATAACTGGGAAACAATATGGGAAAATATTCACTGTCGGAACCTGCCAACGTATGTCAAATCGACCTGGTACTTTGCTGTAAACAGAAAAATTACGACGAACTCTAAACTTCACACTATTCGATTGGCAGAGGCACTGCTGTGTACATTATGTAATATACCAGATACCGAAGAGCATAGATTGCTGTGTGACAGGGTAAAAGAAATATGGCTCTACATAAGACAAAAGATAGCGAGCGTCAGCAGAACTACGCCCAATGCCGTTACGACTGCTGAATTTTTAAACCCTGACGGTATACCTTATCCTAAAACAAAACGTAATGCAATTAACTAGTTGAAAGGCCAAACGATGCATTACATCCTAATAAAAGAATCAAGCTATAGGGAGGACTTCTGGATATACCTTACAACTGAGCACCACAAGTTAATGTGTACTAAAAAATACAAAGAAAATTACGCAAATTTTTTAACTAAAACAATCCTGTCACCAATATAAATGCGTAATTTACGTTACACATCCAAGCATTTCGTATATTAGACGAACGATTTTTAGTTAAAGTTTGTACTTCACGTAGCAGGAGGAGGATTTCCAACAGAAAGTAATCAGAGAAGATCATCAGTATAGACCAGTTAAGCCTATGTGTATCTATTACTTTGTTTCGCGGGATGCACAGTGATGAAACTGGTATACACCCTTTATTTAGTTTCTATCTTTCTTTCCTATTTTTTTCACAAGAAGACATATTTATGTTAATTATGTATAAAATCAAGCAGAAGAAGCCTATTTCACTTCGTTAACTTCTGAAGAAGGAAATTTTACTTCTCAGCAATAATGAGTTTGCTTCTTTCCGTTTTTCCACGCACGGAGAACGAAGTTTACGGATGCAGTTACATTTCCATAACAATTATGCGACTGCCTTCTCAATGGAATTTACATTTATTTTTATTCAAGCCATGTTGCAAAAAAAGGCAACAGAAGGGGCATACTTACTTTGTCATTCAGAAGAAGCGTGTTTCCACATCATCAAGTTACATTCGTTCTTTAAAGGCAGAGCAGCCGGGCCGAGAAGGTAACACTTGGCGAGCGTAAAGGACGGGTTGAAGGAGAGGAAGGAGACCCGTCTTTAAAAAAAAAAAAAAAAAAAAAAGAAATGGCAGAGCAGGGCACTTACCCGCGAAAGGCAAATGTCCCGAGTTCGAGTCTCGGGTCGGCACACAGTTTTAATTTGCCAGGAAGTTTCATAATTGAACAAATATTTCGAACTTCCCTAATTTCAATTTCAGTTTCAAGACTAGTTCCTACGTAACTTTGTAGTCTTAGAAAGTGTTACGTACGGATCTTAGAACTTTAAGTCAGCAAATCGCCTCTCACAGTAATGTATCCTGTCCAATATGTTTAGCTATCCTGAATTTTACCACTCATTTTATGCAGAATTTTTGTCAGTGACGACCGCGAGTTCACACGTTGTGAGAAACGTTACATGTCACAGTTACTGATTTTCGGGGTAAATATTCTAAATTTGTTTCAGAACTTCTTCTGTGGTGCAAGTATTAACAGTTTATTCTTATCGATGAATTCTTCTTCACTTGCTACGTGCACTCAAGCCAAGTGGACGACCATTTGCCAACCACGTGCATACGGGTGAAGTTTTTGTTTATTATTATAATTCTGCCGAATCTCTATTACATGCGTATATGTGCCTGAATGTCGTCATTTAAGGTTCCTCTGACCTTTCCATAATTAATAATTAACGTTAATTTGTGGTGTGGTCTGCAAAACGCAGTTGTAAATGTAATATTGAAACTCACCCGAGAGCGTTATGAACAACAGCAACAATCACCCATTTGTTAATCGTTTAGTTTATTAGTTTGTTCCGTTGTGTCTTCAATAAGTGTGATATCTTTACTAGAGCACGTGCTTACGTATTCTCTCGCAAAACTTCCATTTTTACGTCCTACTGCTATCCGTTGGGCAATAGATAAATATGGCCAAGCTATTTATTTAATATTAATTCAACTATCATATATGTACAGATCCAGCGACCCTTTCATTAAAACGGACACCTTCAACAGGAGCACCGATCCCCAAATCCATCACGTACATGTACCCTTCCAAATCATGTCTCAGTTATGCAGGCTCGAATCGATCGCGATAGCCATGCGGAATCTTTGATGGTCTTCCGTGCCAGGCGTTTTGACAAGCACTTGGTGAGGCAATTGCAGATTCATAGGGAAAACTGAAACAGCAGCTGAAGGCACGGGTGCGGCCTACCGCCTTTTAGTCCTGATATACTGAACTTTATCAGTCCGAGAGTGGTATTTTGTTCAAAACAATGTTCTTGTATAGATCAGGTCTATATCTGCCGAGATAGAGTTTAGTATGTTTTAACTGAACACCCTCACGTTTTTTTTTTTTTATTTGAGAAACTTGGTCTCTTTGCCTGTGACGATATTGTGTACCAAGGGACTGATAGGGTTGAGCATCTCCGTGTTCTCTCATGGATCCACAAAGCGAGAGACCAACGTAGAAAATATGGCTACGTTACCTAACCATGCCCGCAAAACTTGGAAATGAAAACATGAACACCAACCCTCACCCTGCGTGCATGGCGACCCTTGTTATAGCGCTGTGCCTACCTCCAGTGTGCTAGCCCAGTATTTTTTCTGGCTCTCTTCGACGGCTTGTGTGGCCGTGCGATTCTAGGCGCATCAGTCTCGAACCGCGTGACCGCTACGGTCGCAGGTTCGAATCCAGCCGCTGGCATGGATGTGTGTGATGTCCTTAGGTTAGTTAGGTTTAAGTAGTTCTAAGTTCTAGGGGATTGATGACCACAGATGTTAAGTCCCATAGAGCTCAGAGCCATTTGAACCATTTTTTGGCTCTCTTCAATTGTTGCTGTATGACCTCAGGTGTGACTTTGTCCGGCGTAACATCGTTCACAGACAGTAAGGTGGACAGTGGTGAATTCAGAGGGTAATTCCAAATCAAGGAGATGGGTGTTGCCTTTCGAGTCTCGCGAAGACCCGAATTAAAGGCTGAGTTGAACCTCGGAATAGAAAAATTCCACTAGTGCAGAGATTCTGCGTCAAACGTGATCAGTGCAAATTTTAAATTACTGTTCATTGCATCGGCAATCGAATGCCGAGGGCAGTATGGTAGTTTGGTGAACAGAAACACTTAAATTGACTGGACAAAAAGGCTCTGTACTTTCACCAATAACTGTCTGAAGGTGGGCCAAAAGTGGAGAATAGTCTAGACAATTGGCGAATGGTGAAGGCCGTAGGCAGTCGACTGCACGGAACCAACTACATACTCCCGGTAATGGCATCCCCGTAGTCTAGCTGTAGCGCCCTTGAGTAGTAATCAAAACGTCCTCGGGTAACATTACCAGTGCACCGGGAATTCCACTGTTAAATGCAGAGGACAGACCAGTTAGGTGGAAAGAGTACACTGAAGTCATCTATTAGGGGGAAGATTTGTCTGATGTGATAAAAGAAGAAACGGGAGTCGATTTAGAAGAGATAGGGGATCCAGTACTAGAATCAGAATTTATAAGAGCTTTGGAAGCCGTAGGATCAAATAAGGCAGAAGGGATTGACCACATTCTATTAGCATTTCTAATATAATTGGGGGACGTGGCACCAAAACAAACTATTCACGTTGTGTGTAGTAGAGTCTGGCGAGATAGCATCTGACTTTCGGAAAAATATCATCCTCACAATTTCGAATACTGCAAGAGCTGACAAGTGCGAGAATTATCGCACAATCAGCTTAACAGCTCATGCATCCATGTTGGTGACAAGAATAGAATACAGAAGAACGGATAAGAAAATTGGGGATGTACTAGATGACGATCAGTTTGGCTTTAGAAAAGTTAAAAACACCAGAGAGGCATTCTGAGAGTGCGGTTGATGATGGAAGCAAGACTAAAGAAAAACCAACACATGTTCATATGATTTGTCGAGCTGGTATAAGACTTCGACAATGTAAAATAATGCTGGTTGTTCGAAAACCTGAGGACAATAGGGGTAAGCTATAGAGAAAGACGGGTAACATATGAACAAGAGCATTTGAGATGGGCTTCTACAGACGAATGTTGAAAATTTGATGGACTGGTAAGGTAAGGAATGAAGAGGTTCTGCGCCGAATCGGTGAGGAAAGAAATATGTGGAAAACATTGACAAGCGTAGGACATCTGCTTTGATGTCAAAGATTTGATTCCATAGTAACAGAGGGAGCTGTAGAGGCAAAAACTGTAGAGAAAGACAGTCATTCGAATATATTCAGCAAATAACTAAAGACGTAGTTATGTTAACTTAAGGTTCACCTGATGTGGAACGTTAACGCATTCGCAAGTTCCTCAAAACGTTCCAACAGTCACAAAAGTTCTCCCACTTGTGGTAATTCATCTACCGCCTTTCAACCCTGACGTAATAAACTCTATATCGGCGGCTGGGAATCTGGTCTGTACGAGGACGTCGTTTTTGCCAATTTTGGGTGATAGCACACTCCATAAATTTGCCTCATCCAACTTTGATGATACATTGTGTGCCCTTTGCTATTAATTCACGAAGTATTTCGGTGGGCTTGTTAAAGTAAACTACGTTCTTGTCGCCTTAGCATCGTGGTACTCCAGCCATGTTCCCCTCAACTGTATCTCTGTATTTGTTGCCTTCCGTGGTTCAAATTTCAAAATAACTGACGCACAGTTCATTGGTGAAGATTTTTTTAAATAGATTCTGCTCTTTTCATTTAAATTATGACCAACTACTGATGAAACAGTTCTGGAGATTGAAATTTTGTCATGTCTGCTATTTAAAAGCAGTGCAGTTTACCTTAAGGGGAGCTACCATTTTCATTGCAATAATTCCGTGCAAGCTTCAGTACATCTTTTTTGGGCTTTAAAGTTTGTCTGGTATGCCAATAAAAATATGGAGATTCACTTTAATAAAAGCTATTATTTTCACGGAGGTCATTAAGGGCATTCATATAGAAAAATAATTTTGGAGTATTGAAGCCCTTCCTTCTCGCCTTTTACTGTCATTCTGGTGTTACCGCAATTATGGTTTTACATAATACTGTACAGCCCATTATAATTCTGAGTTGCGCCTACAGATAGTTTGCTTACCATCATGAGTAATCTTGGGCAGATTTTTTTACCAAGTTATGCTGGGTTGCATTGTCACCACATAAGCGATGTCTGAATTGTATTCATACAGCTTCGATTTATTCTAAACTTACGTCGCCAACGGGCGTAACGCATTTGTTTTGTGTTTACTACTAGTTTGCGGTGAATTTTAATAGCATTATTTAAATTTTATATCCAAAGTCAGTCTAACGAATTTCGAAGCCCTAAAAAAAGGGGAATTTTCGGTCATTGCCAAAGTTTTATAAACAGAAGACGGTTTTAGGTAATATGGGAAATTTTTCTTGTAAAAAACTTGGCAAAATTTTTGTTTTTTTTTAGAAAAAATAGTGGCAAATGAATTTGTGTTAATGTTCTATTGAATAAAATAGCGTTGGTGTTCTCAACGGCGAATGCTCTTCGTTGTTGCCTGGTCCAGTCGTAAGATGCAACAGCGTATTAGGGTGGTTGAAGGGTCTGCAAGACATCGTAATATCCATGCTGTGCAAACAGTAAAGTTGTGCAGTTGAGATTAATGATAAGTCCGGTGGCCTCGGGATACTTATAATATATTAATATTTTTGGCTGCACATACTTCGCTTATACTTTTTGTGTATTTATTAATTCAGCTAGTTAGTCTAATTAAATTTCGCCACTTAGTGCAATGCTGTTACATATGTGGCTGTAGGAATACTTCTACGTACGTCAACTCTTCTAGTGTTCAGTATATGGTATGTGTGAATATTATCCTTCCTAAATGTTCAGTAGACCGCTACTGAGTGCACCCCTTGCGGCATTCCTAGTTACTACGTGTAAATGCATTCATTTTTGCCTTTACGATAAATGAATGTGAATGGACAGAGTTAAGTGTGTGTGTCACTAGTCTTGAGTATCACTGGAAGCTCCGCTCGACACTTCCAAATCAGAAACTACATTTACTAATGATTGATTAAAAAATGTGACTCTTTGACCCCTAGGCACCATGTAATATCAGAAACTATCATCAGTTGCTTGCAGGAAATATCAATTTTATTGATGTGTAGAACAAATCACTGAGTTGAGAGGAGAGCAATGGAGTTTTAAGCGAATCGTTGCCCGCTTTAGTTCCTCGCACGTTTCAATCGATGTTCAGTTTGATCGTCCTCTGTTTTGCGCTTCTCTTCTGTCGTAGGCGTTCGAGCGAATGACACACTTTCACTCACAGCTGTGTTATAATGTTATGTGGCTATTTAAATTCCTTTAGGTCAGGGAGAAAGGCATTTATGTAAAAATACAACTGCACTTATCATCAATGCACACAGGTAAAATGGACTAGATGTATAATTTGTTTGACAGTTGGTCGTGAACCAAATGAACTGACTATTATTTGTCATTTGCATGATCAAGAAGAAGATCCTGTGTACTGATAGTTACGGCAGTCTCTGTGTAATATGGCTGTGGCAGATGGATACCTAAAAAGATAACGTTCTCAAATATTTGTCTAAATGCAGTCACACATGTAAAGAGAGAGAAATAATGGTACATCTTTGATTGAAATCATTAATTTTATTTTATTGTTTGTTTAAATGGAGTTCAGTGACATTTAAGCTTAATTAACATTCATTTACAAGGGTACTTTTAAAGTCAGATTTCGAAGATATTTTATTAATTCATTTAATAATTCATTCACTTTAAATATCTGTGAGTAGGTGTCCCCATTCACTTTTCAGACAAACAAAAGATTTTGTCCTCATTATCTCCGCCTGAACCACCAGCACTGTCTCTGATGGCGACGCATCAGTGGGATGTCCTTATGAGCCACTGTACTTGGTTTCACATGCATATGTTCATTGGCTAGTGAACCGGTATACTCGTCCACTTTGCACACAGGCAAGAGTCCCAGCCCTGACATTCTCCATCCAGCACCATTATCACCTTCTCCAATTATGAGGCACTGATGATATGCCCTCCTCATACACTGTTCTAAGTTCATCATCAATATGTTCTCTGGCTTGTAGAAAAGCTGATGTCACCACCCAATTTGCAGTCACCCAAGAGTCTTAGCCGTGACATTCTCTAACCAGTATGTCTAACACGTCCCCAACATTGAGGCATTGTTGGGATATCCACTGTAATCAATTCCTCACGAACATGTCTATTGGTTAGTGAGTCATTATCCCTGCCCAGTTCGTACACGCACAACAGATTTGCACTGATGTTTTTCACCCAGCACCTCCAACACCCTCTCTGACGACGAGGAACTGGTGAGACGTCCTCGTCATGAATACGTTTAGTGGGTAGCGAGGCGGTGTGCTCGACCACCGTGAGGGCTCACGATGGTCTTCGCCCCGACTCTCTCCGCCCAGCACCTCCGACACCCTCTCCGGCGGCGAGGGATCGGCGGGATGTCCTCGTCACACTCCACCACAGGCGGCTCGTGGATCTCGGCAGTCGTCACAATCATCCAGCCATCGTTCACCTGCACAGAAAAGCAATTCTTCCCTTTAAAATAAATAAGACATTCTTTGTGCCACAACAATAGCAATAATTCTACAAGATGACTCGTATGGACAAAGCGTGTATTAAGAGATAACAACTTTCTATTTTTGTGTGTGATCGAAAGAGAGGGAAGAGTTTTCATACATAATCCTTAACGGTGACAAGGATCATATTTGTTATCTTCCAGGATGAACCAAACATGAGCCACTTTATATTGGTCTCAGAAAAGTGTATGTTGTATGTAATCAACTCATCACTTAATAGCGAGTTATCAATGAGGTTGTGTCTTCAGTGCCGCCTTACCTTCCCGATGACTTTGCCGCAGGCTACATCAATGGCAGCAGGCGGTGGCCGGGACTTCTCCGCCTGCGCTGCCAGCAGAACCAACTCGTCCACGTCTGAGCGCAGCCGCCAACGCGCGGCGCTCATCCTCTGTGGGAGATTTGTTTGTTACAAGCATGTTTACACGAAGCCACAAAAGAAAAGTCGTTTTTCTGTGATGTTCTAATTGTAACTTCGAGTAACTAAGATAGATTATCTAAATCCAGAAAGCACTACAGTAATCAGTGACGAAAGTAATTATCTTAGTAAAAATGGATGCACCTAAGAGTATTTTCAGTTTTTCCAATAAATCTCGGTATTCCTCACCTCTGGTTTTCCAATCAAATCGACGTCTATCAGGTCTCCGTAGAAGTCTTCCTCTGCCTCCCTCCCAGACCGGAAGCAGAACACGCCCAAAAGCCTTCGGAACATCTGCGAAAAAGAAAAATAGATATCACGTTACGTACTGACCAGACAGAATTACAGCGTGTCCATTATGGACTCCTGGACAGTTAGAAAGATTGCAATGGGAACAGAGCCAGTGTCCTACAAAGATTTCTTACTAATGAGTATGCGCATATGGAGACAACACCACCAGAAACGTCGATATCTCTCATACTGTAGGATTTTAACGAAATTCAAATATCTGCTGACAAATAATTTGCAAATTCTGATCAAAGTAACGGTATAGATAATAGAATAATACATGTAAACCCAACATATTCTAAGAACCAAATCTATGATTCAAGCCCAGTCTCGTTGTGGGGACGTACAGTGCCAACTAAAACAGGCACACAGTTTTCGAAAATGTGTTGTGATACGTGATGTAAAGAGTGAGGAGCTTCAGTGTACATTTCGGAACAATGTACGAACAGTACACATGATATCATGCGACAGAACTTAGTATTATAGGTTACCCGCGTGGTACGCTTTTCTTTTTCTTTTCCGTTTCTTTCTCTGTTCTTCAAGTCAACTGACACCACAAGGACAAACAATGGTTCACACTAGTTACTGTTGCCCGACTTATTTGCTCTCTGTGCAAATTTCCACACATTCTTTGCCTTACCATTTTAAAGCCACTTCTACATGTGAAAAGGTACCATTAATTTGCCCATAAATGGCACCAAAAGAGTGCGAGATACTTGTGGCAAATGGCAAAATGTCCAGCATGTAGCGGATACCTTGTACTTTGGACAAGAAGGAAGATTTGAGTGATTTAGCATTGAGTTATTTGCACTTTATGTGGCTGTAAACGAGTTAAAATTGCCGTTCAGCTACGTCCAGTGATTTTATTAAGTTGTTCTAAAGCCATTTGCTGAGGAGAAAGATGAAATGGCGCACGTGAAAAGAAAATGTCGACTTGCTGCCACGTCGTTGTCCAGCTCGGTCGCTGTCGATGTTGTATACTCAGTTTCCCTTTGTGATGTCAATATTTGAAAATATAGACCTGAGTTCCAATAAACTCTAAAAATTCTCATAATCATATGGTGATCGTTTAAGACTGTAAACGACGGATGCTCACTAGTAACTGAGTTGCTCAACTTTGTTCCTTACTGAAGCTAGTAAAACCACCTTCATTTGGAGGTGGAGTAGCAGAGAGAGCAACAATATTAACATCTCATGCAGTCATTGTTTCACTTGGGACAGAATGAAAAGTGTTGACGTTTAGAAGCAAGTATCTTTAGATTACGCCATCTACACTGAGAGGCCTGGTTCAAATAGTTTCACGTGCAGTGCCTCAGACAGAATGCGTTGCTCACTTGGCAGTGAGGTGAGACTCATCACCTTCTCCTTTAAATTGCTTCACAGCATATCTCGTTTCTAACGGTTTGGGTCCTTCGGAGATTCCATTGAATGATATTTGATTCACAGCTACTGCTACTGGAAAGCTCTCAAATGTAACACTCAGGCTCATAGGAACGCACTTGCAGATGCAACCAAATATGCGATGCCGATGTACACATTACTCGCAATGGCGCTTAAATGTCGAGCACGGCAAGAAAAGAAGAAAGTGGGAAGAGAGAGAGATAGAGTAAATGATCCACCTTCATTTCCTGCAAACATAGAAGTAGCTACCTCTATTTGGAAAGGACACTCCCAGAGTAGAGTAGCAAGTCCACAGTCTTCTGACTAATAAAATACAGCACGTTATACTGTTTCTTGAATATTCCACAGAAAATAAATCAGCACCCAATATGCGAAGGAAGTGTAGTGGGATGTCTAATAATCGCTTTATACACACATGGTTTATGACGAGATATGTACGGGAATGCAATAAATTGGTTGACACCGAAAGTGAACCTGAAATGTACCACACGTTGTGATCTTACCAATTTTTTAAATCGACTGATAACTTTGACACATTCACAAGAGAAAGTAGTAAAAGATAATTATTTAAATAAAACTGAATTTTGAGTATACCACATCATTACATAGGACTAGAAAGTGTAAAATAATTTCTCACAGTCCTATACATATTTTTATCCTTATTAAGATAATGGTGCAAATTTGTGATAGCGAACTTTTAGTATCCATGGTAGTTCTTGTAAGATTAAAAACGAAAAACGTGAATCACATGCAATATAGCTTCACGTTAGTCAGATGGTGAATTATCCATGCATCAGTTATGTATTGCGTGTGCCCCACGTTTTTCGTTTTAAGTTTTTCAAGTATTTTCATAGACATTAAAAATTCACGATCACAACTTTCCAAGACACTCTACATGATGTTCGCAATCCGTATGGAGCTATGAGAAATCATTTTATACCTTTCAGTCAGATTTAAAACAGTGTTACACTAAAAAGTGATTTTTCCTCTCAGTAGTTGTTTTCTGTTACTTACTCTTCGGTGGGTGCAATTTTATCAGTTGATTTCATACGTTTTGATGAGTTTACAACGGAGTCTGTGATATATTTCAGGATTAATTTAGTTTATGTTCACCTGACTTGAAAAATCTGTTGATTTCTCCTACGTTTATCTTAGGATGTTACCGTGTGGGAAAGAACATCTGACTTCACACGGAGTCTTACCACCTACCGTTCATTGCGCGGTCCATTCGCGACTGGATCAGAGAAAGGGGGAGACGGCAGTGGTGCATAAAATACACACCGCCGCATGCCAGGCAAGACAGTGAGTTAATATTGCATTGTCAGACATATCTGAGTTACGCTGGAAGTTTCAAGACTCTAGGTCACCTTTAAGTTAATTTGGAATCAATTTCGAAATCTGCACCGAAGAGACTGACAGACAAGGAATCGAACCAACAGGAACGTGCTTGAAAGTAGCTCATTTATGGTGATGTGATGTTAAAGATAAAGCCTAAGAAACCATGAACCGAGCACAACTCAACATTCAGATAATCAGTAAGTTAATAAATACGTCTCAAGTCAAGTGTAGAAGTGTAAAAACTAAATTCCATCCGAACAGGCCATGAAGTCCCAAAGTTACTGACCCACCGCCGTGTCATCCTCAGCTGACAGGCGTCGCTGGAGGCGGATATGGAGGGTCATGTGGTCAGCACACCGCTCTCTCGGGCGTATGTCAGTTTACGAGACCGAAGCCACTTATTCTCAATCAAGTGTCTTATCAGTTTGCCTCACAAGGACTGACTGCATCACGCTTGCCAACAGCGCTCGGCAGACTTGGTGGTCACCCATCCAAGTGCTAAACCAGCTGGACACCACTTAACGTCGGGGATCAGTCGGGCACCGGCGTTATTTGGTCCCTGGGAAGAAAATGTATCACCAAGGATGACGTTTCCTTTCTCTTACGCTCTGAATCAACTTGTAATTCATTCTTAATCTTTACATTTCTGAGGCAATATATTCTGCTGCACACTATAAGACTACGGACAATTCTTATTTATCCTGCTCAAATCCTTTTGTGTGGAAAATCAAGTAAGATTCGTGGAACATAGTAAGTACTGCCATGACTTTCTCAACTTCATCTTTCTCTCTTTCGTCGTTTGTTTTTGTTGCGCTTTTCTAGTTATTCAACAGTTTCCGCTACATTTTAGCATGCTGGTATTAATTTTATTCACTAAACCTCGTCATTCGATCATACGCGTATAGAAGAGTATTAAAACATTTTCTCTGTTGACCCTTATGCCGTAGCTGATACTGCGTTTCCAAGCACTGAGTAGGTCATCCACGTAGAAACTGAAAAGAGGTGGAGACAGGTTACATACTTGTCTAATTCTCTGTTTTCTTGTTACTTATTTAAACAAGTTCTTTATTCACGATCATAATTTTTGTCTCTTTGTAACAGCTTCAAAAGAGTTGAAGCCATTTTTTGCATTACTGACTCATCACACGTCTATTGCCTTTCTCAACAGCATTTTCATAATCTATAAACATTATGGCGTCTCTAACTTAAATTCTTTCCTCTTCTTTAACCGGTGCCTTACCCTAAAATATACTCTCATTACAGGATAGTTCTCTCATAAAGCAAAAAATGCACATGCATCAATACTCGCTGTTAAATACAATAGTAAATAGCTAACGGTAAACGCGTTTTTGTGCACTATTTCTGCGGGAACAAAATGTGATGTGCGCGAACAGACAATGAACATTATTTTACTTGCATGTCATTTGGTAGCAGTTGGAATTTTTTTATCCTCTCCTGTTCTTACGTGGCATTGAGAACGTTGTAGTGTTTTTTGTTTCCGTTGCTCGTTACCGCTTGGCTACCGACATCCGACAGATGTTTGGTCATCTTCGCTTCGCTTCATTGACCACTCAGTTATGAACTTCACAACGAAACCTATGAGCTCGGAACACTGGAACTGCATTTGTACACAGTACGGCAGTAACGGATAAGTTGTTGCAATGTGACGATGTATTACTATATTATAGTTTTTAGTTTTTGACGTTGTCCATTATGGACAAATGGTTGTTCCCTTTATTCTGAAGAAGGTTGGGTTATCCCAATTGAAACATAAGTAAATCTAGGTAAATACTGCAACTGCGAGTGTTGTTAATTCAAAATTAATATTTATATAGTTGCTGACAGGGCCACGAAATGTTGAAAATATGGAAAATACCCCAAAATGAAGCTAATGTGCTGGTAGAAGCCGCTAACTTTCCGATCACCTACGCGTTGGTGCCTGGATAACTGTGTAATTATTTTGCTACAAAAAGAAGCAGTTGACTTACACACATTATTTACATATTTCTTCGATGATTGCAACGTGTCTCTTTGGCCACAGGAGTAACTGAATTCATTTTTTCATGTACTGTGAAATGATGTGGCAACTACTTATGAATGTGAACATATCCGAAAATTCACTTCTTTACAAGTTCGAATAACATTGGGAAAGCAGTTGGGCGAAATATGTTTGCATCAGACACTTAACACGAAATTTTGACATTTATAAGCCGACGCCCTGAGTGTGTCTGTGGTTCGTTGCGATGTGCAAATGACCCTTACTTAAAGCCTGAATAAAATTAAGATGGAGTCCGAATAGGGCGAGCATTGAAAGAGACTAAGAAATAAGATGCGATTATTTCAAGAAGCAACTATAATTCTCAATGACGACACATCTAATACAATGACAGCCGTGCAGAGGGTGCAGCTGCGTTTCGAAACAAAATCGAAATGCGTGTAGGCAGACAATATTGCGTCGCCTAAGAGCATTAAGATCATTGCTAAAGAAGATGTACACACACGTTTGTATGTTTAGAACGTGCAATATTTTGTGATCATACGAAATTTTGCACACAATTCGTAGGTCAGTTGCGTATACCAAATATTCGGAAACCAGGGACAGAGTGGGACACATCGAGGTCACCGGAGAGCTTCCTAAAACACATTCTAAGAATATTATCCATACAATATTTTCCCTAGTTTCTGCAGACATAAATATTTCACGAAAACCCTAATTACTTGAAAATTGTCAAAACATCTACAACAGGAACACGTTTTTGTGCATGGATTCTACTCGAACAAAATGTGATGTGCGCAAACAGACACAGAACATTATTTTCCTTAGGAACCGCGCGACTGCTACGATCGTAGATTCGAATCCTGCCTCGGGCATGGGTGTGTGTGATGTCCTTAGGTTAGTTAGGTTTAAGTAGTTCTAAGTTCTAAGGGACTGATGACCTCAGATGTTAAGTCCCATAGTGCTCAGAGCCATTTTTTTTATAAAGAGTTCAGCAGGGTGCAACAGTTACCGAAATCATGCCCACGATTTTGTAAAATTGCTCTCATAGGCTGAAGCTCAAGTCGGATCACTGGAAAGGTTTCCTTTTCCCTTTTTCATTAAAATGTAGCGTGGCCGTTAAACATCCAAATCAAATCAAATACAAGCGATTTCATGCGTGTGCTAAAGCGCACAGCAGCAGTAGTTGACAGTGACATTAACGGCAAAGGATGTTAGTGTGGATGAGAGATGACGGAGAGAAGTTGTCGATGTTCACTTACGGTTCCGTACTGCGTCACACCCAACGCTGGCTTTGGAAGTTCTTCTGTTGGAAGACTGTTCTCGAAAAGCTGTTCAGATATTCAGTTAATGAGCTTTTCTCACCAAGAAGACACTCTAGAGCACAAAGAATAGCACTACGAAAATCACGCAAGCACAGACAATGTGTTTACGCAACACGATTCGCAATCGCAATGTTGCTACGCAACTGCCCTCCTGATGACGTGGGATATTTCATTGTTGACAAATTTTCCTGGTACCCAAGCTAAAGTGCGACTACCTCCTCTGACAGTAAAATAGTACCGTACTAACTATACAAAATTAGTTACTGCAACGTTCATTCGCAGTATTATATTTTCCTCTTAAGTAAAATTTAATAATCATCTCTCTTTGAAAAGCCTCTAAATGAAGATGATGATGTGATATAAGCTATTATAAACGAGAACAGCTGCAAAAATATGTGCGATGAATTGGGGTAGTAAGTTTTTCTTAATGGCACGTAGTCCACTATTGCTATAGTTTTATATTTCGCTGACGACAACACGTCATTTTGGCTTACCTTACTGTTACGGTAGATCATTTTGTTATGAGCTGTGTAGTGGTGGTGAGGGCTACTTCTGGATGTGCACAGATTTGAAACATCTGCTTCTTTTGAAGCTTGGATAACACTTAATTTCTAGTTCGACGAAATATGTTTGCACCAGACACTTACCACAACATTTTTAGATTTGTTGGCCGACGCACTTAGTGTAGCTGAGGTTCGTTGCGGTGTGTATATGCATCTTATTGATCTTGAAAAAAGTTTGTATAGTATCCGAATCATTCGGGCGTCAAAAGAGACTAAGAAAACGATGTAATGGTTTCAAATGCCACTGTAGTTCCCCATGATGACAGTTTCAGGACGATGGAGAAGATTCTAAGAACAAATTCAAGTAGCGTGTAAAGTTCCGGTTCAAAACGGTTTCAAAAGTCGTATACAGTAGTAAATACTGAGTCCCGAATGAGAATTACCCTCTATAGTAGAGACCATGTACACACACACGATTGAGGGTTAGGAAAGCGAAACATTATGTAGTGGTATGAAGTGAGAGCATATGGCGCTGTGGTCACCACCGTCTGGCGGTTGCGTACGTTAACCACTGCTGCCATGTTGGTGGTATTAGGAAGGAGTAGGCTCTGCGTCAGCGCTGAGTATTACACGCTCATCTCCATACAGTACAAACATGACTTTTATTTATTTGTTTTTACTCATGTATCTGGTATTTTCCTGTAGTCTTTTACCTAAATACAACAGTAAACAAGATATTGTACGTGAATTGACATGAACATAGCACATAATGTTTTAACGTAATTTCAGATGTGTTAGTGTAACTAATCATTGTAGTGTTTAAGCTGGAAATATCTACATTCCATATTTGCATAAAATATTAATGGAAAGTCTGTGTGGAATATGTAAGTTTGTAAATAATAAGTTTGACAACCAAATCTGTTTTCTAACCTTCAGTGGCTTTAAGCATTATGGGACTTAACTGAGGTCATCAAGCGCCTAGAGCTTAGAACTACTTAAACCTAACTAATCTAAGGACATCACACATATCCATGCCTGAGGCAGAATTCGAAACTACGACCGTAGCAGCAGCGCGGTTCCCGACTAAAGAGCCTAGAACCGCTCGGCCACGGTTGCCGGCTACCTTTTGGCCATTTGCCACATAGATAGAAACCGTATATTAGTTTGGAATCCAGAGGCACATGCTACTGGCCTATTGTGCTACGCTGCTTTGAGACATCAAATATTTTGTAATTTGTGATTCTTGACTACATTACCATACAACACTACGCTTCACAGCGCTATACTACGTTAATGCCACACTACATTAGACTACTCTAACCGGTGACAGAACCAAGCTTGATTATTCATTAGTCTGGATAGTTGACCCCTGGCAGACTGAGGCACAGCTCAGGTTTCACAGGGACCCTGCTCCTGCCACCCAAGTTGTGAAGATTGCAAGGCGACTGTCAGGGACTAATCCCCGAGGCTCATTTCCCCTCACCTTGCAAAAGGTTGCTGTAGGTGGATGTTCTGCTATGGTGCAACTAGTCGTCTTTAGGTGTGGCCTTTTCCTTGTTGTCTCTAGCCAATGTAGGCTTGCAGTTCATGTGCTAATACACACATCAAAAAAAGGATTTCCATCACCCCAGTTCCCAGAAATCCTGAAGAAAAACGTTCGCTGTGGACTCCGTATCACAGATACAGTCCCTTTGACTGTTCAGAGATGTCACTAAACCCACCCAAAGGTGTAAACTGCCATTCATGAGCTGCACCTATTAGACGAAGGGGTTCCGATAGCCGATCAGATCCAGTCACTCCACCAGGAAGGAGGTACACAGCTCATGTATTCTGTAGTTCGATCGTGCCTCGACGGTCAATACCGCGGTTTGATTGGGTCCGCATTGTTACTTTGAGCCAGGAAGGGCTGTCAACAAGGGAAGTGTCCAGGCATCTCGGAGTGAAGCAAAAGGATGTTGTTCGGACATGGAGGAGATACAGAGAGACAGGAGCTGTCGATAACATGCCTCGCTCAGGCCACCCAAGGGCTACTACTGCAGTGAACGACCGCGATCTCCGGTTATGGTTCGGGGGAACCCTGACAGCCACGCCACCATGTTAAATAACGCTTTTCGTGGTGCCACAGGACGTCGCGTTAGAACTCAAACTGTGTACAATTGGCTGCATTATGCACAACTTCACTCACGACGACCAACGCGAGGTCCATCTTTGCAACCACGACACCATGCAGCGCGGTACACATGGGCCCAATAACATGACGAATAGACCGCTCAAGACTGGCAAAATGTACACTTCATCGATGTGTGTCGCGTATGTCTTCAACCTGAGAAACGTCGGAGACATGATTGGAGGCAACACGGTCAGGCTGAACGCCTTAGTCACACTGTCCAGCGGCTACAGCAACGTGGGGGATCCCACCTGTTTTGAGGTGGATTATGTAGTGCCGACGGACGCCGTTAGTGTTCATGGAAGGCGACGGATCGGCTGAACGATACATGAATGCCATCCTCCGACGGATAGTGCATGGATGACAAGTAGCGCATCCTTCGTGCACATCTTATGAAAGACATTCTTCAGAATAAATAAATCGCTTGACTAGAGAGGTCACCATGTTCTCCAGACATGAACCCTATCCAACATGCCTGGGATGGACTGAAAAGGGCTGTTTATGGATGACGTGATCCATCACCACTCTGAGGGATCCATGCCAAATCGCCGTTGAGGAGTGCGACAACCTGACTCAACAGTGCGTTGATGAACTTGTGGATATTATGCAACGACAAATACAGGCATGCTTCAATGCAAGAGGATGTGCTACTGCATATTAGAGGTACCGTTATGTTCAGAAGTCTGGACCACCACCTCAGAACGTATCGCTGTAAGGTGGTACAATATCCAATGCTTTTTTCTTTCATGAGGAATAAAAGGGGGGCAAATAATGTTTATGTTGATTTCTATTCCAATTTTCTGTACAGGTTCCGGAACTCTATGGACTGAAGTGACACAATTTTTTTTATGTGTGCATTTTTGCTATCAGCTAATTCCAATTGTGACACAGCTCCTCTTTCCTTATTATGTCCTCGATTGTTCCATAGCCAAAGATGTTCCTATCGTAGTCTGCCACATTTTGTCTAGTGGCACAATCTCAGATGATGTGGTCAAGTGTGTCTACTGCTCCATATACACAAGTGTCTGTGATGTGTGGTTGTATTTTCTGCATTTAAGAAGGATATAGGCCATGTCCCGTGAGGTAGTGTGTATTTTCCTTGGTCGGGAAGAATTATGACATTTGGATTCAAATGGTTCAAATGGCTCTGAGCACAATGCGACTTAACTTCTGAGGTCAACAGTCGCCTAGAACTTAGAACTAATTAAACCTAACTAACCTAAGAACATAACACCATCGATGCCCAAGGCAGGATTCAAACCTGCGACCGGAGAGGTCACTCGGCTTCAGACTGTAGCGACTAGAACCGCACGGGCGCTCCGGCCGGCTGACATTTGAATCGTTCTTATATGTTAGATTGGAAATGTTTAGTTCTCCTTCCTGTTTTTGCCTCGTCCCAGATATATTACCATTTTCTATAGGTATATGTCTTCACTTCCTTATTCAATGTGGCTCTTGTCCCCAGTATCTCCTTTACTGTTTCATACTCTCCCTTTCTGAACCAATACAGTATACCTTACTATCATGTGGCTGTGTCCAGATGTAGCAAATCTAATATCACCAGGAGTGCCTTATTCGGTATTGTTCTATACAAAACTCTAAGGCATTGAAGCACGCTTCCCTGTGCTTCCCGTAGAGTGTGGGCTGTCCTTAAATTTCTGGCTGTACGAGCCCAGACACTCAACCTGTACCTCACAACAGCGTTGGTATTGTTTTTTGGTACGTTGTTACACCACTGAGATTTATATGAAAATCTTTTTGGCCGGCTGTACTTATTTCGTGAGGGATTCTAATGTCTCTCTGCAGACGATATCTACATCTGCATGAAAATCAAGCTTATCTTCCATGTCTAAACCAAGGTACCTGTATATTACTTTTCTTTACAGGTGTTGGTCGTTTATTCTGTTTCTGGGGTCCCTCGATTTTAACGATCTCCCTAGTCCAGAGGTACCCCTTCTCCAAAGACTTTGCTGATATCATATTTCGTCAGTGCCATTGAAGAAGCTGTCGACGCTATCAGAGGATTCAGCTGAAGAAATCAGACGTGAAAGCTGCCGAATAATTAGGAAACACAGTCGACAAAGAAGTCATATTTCCAAGGAAGACAGATTTGCGGTATAAAAGCTGCGTGAGGATGCTGACACAGTCGTGCTGCGTGCTGATAAGGGTAATTCCATTGTCCCTTTGCTTCAGGAAGTCCACAAGGAAAATATATGTGGTCAACTTAGTTCTGGTGCGTACCGGAAGATTAACAAAGATCCTACCAACAAGAAGACAATATGAGGCTTATAACAAGCACTATTGGTTCTTCAATGCATTTTTCTGCCAAATATTTAGCATCCTTATTAAAAGAAATGGTAGGAAAATGTAGACCACACATATGTAATTCTATGGAATTAATTCCATGGATTTAATGCTATGAGTTAAGTTCCGAGACTTAGCAATGTCATGCTAAATAGTACGGATATACTCGTTTGTTTTGATGTGGTATCATTATATACTAAAGTACCTTTAAAGAATTCTTTATCTCTTATCGGCCAACATGTTGATAAGAACATGATGACCTTGCTTGATCATGTGCTTTTGTCATCCTATTTTCAGTTTAATGGTGAATTTTATTAGCAGATTGATGGAGTTGCTATGGGAAACTCCCTCTATTCTCTGGTGGCTTATTTATTCATGGAAGACTTCGAGGATAAGGCACTGAATTTAGAAAGTTTTAAACCACCGGTATTCGGAGGTAAGTGGACGATACATTTGTAGTGTGGGCGCACGAGATGGATTAATTACATCAATTTCTTGAGCATTTGAATTCTGTCATGCTAGTATTAAATTTACTATGGAAATAGAAAAATATGGCTGCCTCCCCTATTTGGATGTTGTTGTTCGCCCTAGAGTTGATGGCACACTAGGTCATGACGTATATCGAAAACCAAACATACAAATCAATATCTACACGCCAGTGGATTACATCGCCCTTCACTGACCACAGGTGTCCTTAAGATAATTTGCAAGAAGAGCTCACACATCTCAAGAGCTTTTACAAAGCGAATGGGTTTACTCCGCAACAAATTCGTAGAGTATTGAATCAAAAACCTAGAATGCAGGTGCGTGATGGGAAATAAGGTAGCAATTCATTGAAATCATGTACTGTACTGTTTTGCCCTATTTGGGTGCTGTCTCCTCGAAGATAGGCCATACTCTTGAGAAACACAGTGTTAACCTTATCCTCCCGCCTCTCACGAAGATTGCAGCTAATAATGTAATAAACAGAAATAGTGGTTTCTGTTTGGACAAAGCATGGAACATTGCTCTTGGGGTAATTAAACGGCGGAGAGGTCGTCATGGTTTCAGCTCCGCCGAACATACATCGATAAGAGAATCGAATGTCTGCACGGCTTCGTCAAAGGCGGCGCTTATATAAGCGTATCTTAATGCAGCCGACCAGCGTCTGTGACCCTAATACGCAACACCGCTGCGGTGGAGCATATGAGGCCCCACATATCACATTGTCGTCAGTCTTCCTGCAAGCTCTGTGGACGGCCGGACGATACTCACCCGAACTATCGGCAGAAGAAAGTTTGTTTGCGCGGCTGCATGTCCAAAATTTAGAGGGCTAACATAAAAACTGTTTTGTTTGATGACTGACTTGTTACTGTGGTCCAGCAGGGAAATGGCTAATGGTCTTCTCAGCATCCAAATTTTCATAACATGTAGTGAAACTTCAGAACTGCTAGGTGTGCACCAACGCTCAGTACCACATAATGCAACTGTCTTCACCGTTGTGCTTTATATCTTTTATTTTATACGGATGGGCATCTTGTTCTCACAAAGAATACCAGTGATGTGCCTCAATCGATCCAGATCACTGTGGTTCCTACTCGCTCATCTTCTTACCTGTAGTCGAGGACCTAGATATAGAAATGTGTCCATCTTGCTAGGTGTTTCAATAGCCTTCTTTGCATCCACCACATGCATCACATATTCACCACGTTGCGTGGCCACGATACTATTTCCTATAAGGGCCTTATTATGGTAAACATTACAGTAAAAAAAGAGCAAGTATGTAGCTGAATTATTTTATTAACTGTATCCCAGATGCTCACTAAATTCACAAAGGGCATATTGGCAATAGGTATAGTGCAGATAGTGTCAGATAACACATGCTCCAAAAACACTCTCGAAAATTAAATAAATGACTTAAGGAGCGTAAATGAGTAGCCATAAAGTTTAACTGATACTCTGTTTTAACTATTTCGTGGGCACAATTTTTGTACCAACTCAGCAAACATAATATTTTGCTAGCCTATTAGAAATGTAATGAACTTACTATATTTATTTTTAATAACTTTATTTTTGACACATAAGACCAACATATATCTTAAGGCCATCTTTGTGAGGTATTTAAATTGGTTGTAAATGGATTTCCCACTTCCCTTTTGAGTGCTGTTATGTGTTGCCACTACACGTAAATAAAATATTGAACAGTGTTTTCTATTTTTATTTTATATCTTCTTTTATTTTGTTTTGAAAATATTTCTTACCGATATTAATGTTAACTTACTACAATGTGTTAACAATCCTTGAAACTTTGTCACTGAATAAAGCTACGAGCTGATACAGGATGCAATAAAGGATATTGCAGGAGGGAAGCAATGTGTTCTGACAACAGTATTAATCCCACGACATACAGAAACTAATTGTTGTAGCAGTTTTCGTACATCTTGTGCAGTGTACTACAACATCATGCCTTGCGTAGACATAGGTGGTAAGAACTATTCCAAAAAGTTCATGGATACCCCTTAGTTGGTGCTAAGTATGCTTCCCAAGGACCACAAATGACAGATTAATTTTGCGGGAAGTATACTTCCCAAGACGCTTCCAGAAACTACGTTAGTGGTAGCCATAGTTCCCAATAACCATTAATACACGCCTTTTTGTTGGGATACATACTTCTTGCTGTCCTGAAGGTTGTATTTCACAACAAACTACAACTACAGCTGGTGCAGCGGACTGCCACCAGATGCCAGGAGGGTACAGAAGTGCTAACACATATTCCCTTGCGTACTATAAATATACACTACAGAGGGAAGTACACCCTGCAAGGGTTAAAATAATCAAACAATAGATTACATCACATAGGCTCTACACTAAGTGTGAACCTGTACCGAATTTTTAGAAATCACAAAAAGATAACTTTCCTATACACATATTCCAGCAGTGAATTAAGTAACTTGAAATGCAAGGGAGAATGTAGAAACGGAGTGCATAAAACATTAGACAGAACAATTAAAATACTTACCTGTAGTCATTTTGCAACACACGAAAAATAATCGATCTCTGAGGCTCTGCAACACCATTTCACTGAACACTAGACCGTGCCGGAATTAATCATCACTGCAGGACAGAAAACGATTATAATTTAAATATGTGAACATCACAATATGAAAATATCCAACACATTGTGTATTACTGCAAACAACTGTAACGGCCTCACCAAATCCCTTACTGCAATATCATCCTATGATCAGTTTGAGACCTCATGATCACCCCGTTCAGGACACAAGTACGAATTAAATTGAATTGACTAAATGACACAAGTGACCTGCCTAACACGTGACTGGCTATAGCTGTAGGTGAATCACTGAACTACAATAGTGTTTCGCAAATATATTGCTCAAAGAGCATCCTGACCTATCGTTACCAACCATAAAACATCGTTTTGAAATGCATGCAATATTTCTTTCACCGTCTAAAGAAGAAAAAACTCTCCTTATAAATTGGAGCAATTCTGTAATGTGTTCTGCAAAGATTCATTTCAGGATGCTATAAACTCATGCAAAACAAAACAAAAAATATCCCTTATATTCACATAAAGAAAGGAAGCCACTTAGCAATGAATATTAAGTTTGTGTGATAATACTGAAGCTAGGTATGATTAATGGTAAGATCATGATTAAGACTGCATGCTTGAAATTGTATATATCTAATTTATGAGTACCAATCTTTTAGTTCCACAGTAAAGGTAAAGTCACTTTTACAATATTGCAAATCAAACGATTATTCGAAGATAAATATCTAAAAAGATTTTATTTAATTGTTACATACAGGACTGTTAGATGGTACAGTACCTGAATGTAGACACTCAAGTTTACGTTAAAAGTCCGATTAACCCCCGTAATGCCAAGACGTTTTACATAATGTGCATTACCAAGAGGAGGGTGGGGGGCGATATTGTGCCCAAGCTGAAAATTTTATTTAAAAAATTCGTTAATTGTTGTTGAACGATATTAACATCATGCTTTTTAAAGTTCAACTGATATGCGATCAGGATCCAGAAATCGAAAATACCTTTAGCTCAGTCTTAGCGATAACAACACACTTTCAATAATGTGTACTGCCGGTTTTATGAACAGCACAAACAATATAAAAAAGCCAACTTCGGTCATTGTTTTTGACGTTTTCTCTCAGTACATTTTTAGAGAGATACTGATGTGTAACTAAGGCCCTCAACTTGGAAATACTGAAAACGATCTTCATTGTAGAAAATGACATCTACAACTGGGACTTAAATCATTCGATGGAGATCAAATGAAAATCTGAAAATATGCTACGTGTATGGGAAAAGTAATGTGACTGATTTTCTATCTACCGAAGTTTTTTTTCAACAACAGTATTGGCCCCTACACAGCAGTTTCTTTCGGCAACTTTATGTCGGTATAATCGTTGTTCCCAGGGTTGACAGCAGCGCCGAAAGGCTTTAAGACGAAGGGCCTTCAATATGTCAGTCACATTCTTTCAAATGTTTCCAGGGTCCCAAAACGACGTCCTTTTAAGAAATTTTTAGTTTCGCTAACAGAAAATGCGGGTCAAGGACTCAGATCAGGTGAATAGGGAGCCTGTAGGACAACAGGAATGCCTTTTGGGGTTAAAAGATCCGTGATGGAAACGGCTGTGTTAAATGGGACGCTATGATGATCTTGCGTCCATTTCTGTGCGTGTCCAGTGGGGCTCACTCGATTTAATCTTTTCCTGGGCGTTTGAAGGACGTCCTTGTATAACACAAGGTTGACAGTTTGTCCTGAAGGAACAAATTCGAAACAATGGTTCAAATGGCTCTGAGCGCTATGGGACTCAACTTCTGAGGTCATCAGTCCCCTAGAGCCTTGAACTACTTAAACCTAACTAATCTAAGGACATCACACACATCCATGCCCGAGGCTGGATTCGAACCTGTGACAGTAGTGACCATGCGATTCCAGACTGTAGCACCTAGAGCCACTCGGTCACGCAGGCTGGCGGAAAAATTCATTGTGCATGATATTCCTACAGTCAAGAAAGTAAATACGAGTTATTTTCAACTTTGATTTGCTCATTCGAGCCTGTTTTGGTGGAGGAGATGTCTGAGTATGCCATTCCTCACTATGCCCCTTCGTCTCAGGATCATACTCAAAAATCCTGGATTCGTCACCGATGATCACACTACTCAAGCATTCGCAGTTAATGGCAGTCTTCCCAAGAAGACCAACACATGTGTTTCTTTGATTGTTGTTCTGCTCATTTGTGGGGTTTCTCAGCAAGATTTTGACTCAAACCTTCCACATGTGCAAATCTTCAGTCAGATCTTTGATTTAAGGTGAGAGTGGTCAAGTTTGATACGTCACCCATTATCGTTATTGTTAAATGTCCATCTGGTCTTGAAAGTCCATGCACACGTTCGATGTTCTCGTCGGTTTTTGATTTTTAATGCCTCCCTGAGCAAGATTCATCTTCACCATGATAACAGCCTTCCAAAAATGATTTGTGCCAGCGAAAAATTTGTGCTCTTGACAAGGAATGTCTCCCATAGGTCTGTTTCAACTTTTCAAAGGTCACACTCATTGATTACCCACGTTTAACAATAAACCTGACTGAATAATGTCGTTCTAAATTCCGCTGATCCATTACTGTAAACACACAACAAAAACTCAACTTTACTGATGGGTTCTCTCAAATATCATGTGATTGATATAAAGAGCTGAAAACTCAGACTGTCAAAAAGGGACGATCACGCCAGTGTATATCGCACTGCCAGATCTTTCGCAGTGCTGTCTGCGACATTATTTTTCTCACACCACACACATATGGAATCTGGTAGAATAATTCATTAAAAACAAAAATATATTTTTCAAAGTGTCAGCGTGCAAACCTTTCAAAAAAACATCATCGGTTTGGGCTTTTGGAGCGTAGGCCCACTTCTGTACCCTTGATGACTGCACGACACAATACTTTACGCTTTGGCTAGACCAATCAACACCTCGTTGGACTGTTGATCACTGGAAAAATTATGCCTGGTCGTCAGCAGAGGACTGTTCAAGCTGGTGGAAGCTCTGTAACGATGTAGGATGTGTGCATTTGCAGTGATATGGACATCCTGATACGACTAGATACGACTCTGATAGATGACATGTGTATAAACATCGTGTCTGATCACCTCAATCCATTCATACCCATTGTTCATTGCGGTGGACTTGGGAAATTCCAGCAGGACAGTGTGATACCCCACGGGCCCAGATTTGCTACATAGTGCCTCCAGGAGCTTTCTTCTGAGTTTAAACACTTCATTTGACCACCAAACTCCCCAGGCATAAAGATTACTGAACATATCTGGGATGCTTTGCAGCGAGTTGTTCAGAAGAGATCTCCACCCTCTCATACTCTTACGGATTTATGGACAGCGCTGCATAATTCATAATGTCAGTTACCTGCGGCACTACTTCAGACATTAGTCAGATCCATACCACGTCGTGTTCCGCCACTTCTATGTGCTCGTGGGGCCCTAGGCGATATTCGACAGGTGTACTAGTTTCTTTGTCTTTTCAGCGCATAATACACGTCTAATCCATTCACTTCAGAATATTTATGAATGGAATCACATTATACATCACCTTAGTTGATCAATAAACATATAATACCAACATGTATATCACCTTCTAAACAATAATTAGTGCTATATGCGGAGTGAATGAAGTGATAATCATCACACTATTTACATACCTGTCATGAGGTTTTACAAATATCACTTTTACTTCTAAGCACGTCCCACAATCAGACCACCTTTATGGTCTTCATTTCCAGTTTTACTTCATTTATTTCAATTTTTATAACTGACCATTTCTTATTGATACACAAAACTTCTTCGAAAATTCTGTGCTAGATTTGAGGCTCATAGTAAAATCACTTCATCGACACTAAGTAGAAAAAGAGAGCTAGCAGTACAGCAAAACTTAATCGAAACCATGGCAACAGCCAGGGAAATCATATTCATCATGCAACAACACACACACAAAAGAACTTTGTGTACCTGGATGCACTGAAAACATTGAAGAATTATGTCGCAGTACACTAAATAAATAGCCTTTCATTAATTCGCCTACCACTTCAGCACAGATACTCCAACTCCATATTTGTTGTGAAGTCCAAAGACCTCATTGGCAAATGATGTAACAGGACTGCGTGATCACCATACTCAGTCACAACAGGCAACTCTTCCCTCTTGCTTTAAGATACCATCATTATACTTAAGACTCACTACACCACAGCCCAGGGCCTCACTTTCGGTATGTCAACAAAATATCAGCCCCTAAAATCGTATCACTAGCCAAATTCCACACAGTTACTAAATTCCGATGTAGCTATTACATTGACAATGAAAATCAGTACCTACTTGTCTCTTTTCTGGTAGTCATCCCTTTCACTTGAGTCCACTGTAAAGAAGGAGTAGTTCATAAAGCTACACCTTCAGATCTGTGAAATGCTGACTCACTCAACCTAGACGACTGGCTTCCAGCACCTGGAACACAATGTAAAATATATTTGAAACGCTGGACTCTTCAGAGAACTGAGATTTTCTTGACTATCACTTAGCAATAGGTAACTCAAGCATAGAAAAGTAAATATATTCAATTACTCATAGGCATTTTTCATTCTGTTTTCAGCAGTCTAATCAGCTGCACACATCACTTGTCAATTATGTGGCTATGGGGCTATATGCCATCCACTAGAATATTTTTCTGTGGACAAGCTGAGCGTATCTCTACAAAATAGAAACTTTAGTTTCTATCTTGTCAATGTCAGTGACTACAATTCCTTTTCCACCTTCATTTGACGAAACAGTCTTCTAATCCAATCACTCCTGAAATTGTTGCTTTCATTGCAATCATATAATTCCTCTGATGCCTCCACTTTCTGTTCCCATATCTATCACAATATGTATCACATTGCCGGTGACCATTGTTCCAATTCCTCTGTGGCCTCAGACAAGGATAACAAAACTTACTGATGCATCTACAACATCCGTTCTCTTCAGCATTGTCATATTCCAATTCTTGGAGCTACAAGTCAATTATAATTCAATTCAGTAGGACTGTAAGTATTGCTAAAAAAATTATTTTTCAACAGCATGCACTCAAAGAATAAAGCAGGATTTATAAAATCACCATTAATAAAATTTTTCATAAACAAGTATCCCAAAGATTCTGTCTTGCGCTGCCTCAGACCAATTTTCTAACAGGAATATCTCATAAACTCGTCATTTGCCTCACAGTTTCTAGTCAATCTCAGTATTCACACACTAATGTCATCTACCAAACGGCTACATATAAACTCAGTTCTGTATTCGGCTGGCCATGTGGATGTAAATACAAAATCAAACTGCTGTAGGCAAGCATGAGGATCAGTACCATTTCATATAATTATAAAAACTTGAAATTTTTGAACAGGCAAGAAATGGTTACATTGAAAACCATGCCTCATTTCACAGTTTCCAGCATCATGATAAAAATGACCATGGTTGTGAAGAAGTCTCCTCCTTTCATACAGGGTCTCATTCATCTTCATGAACAGAATATAAATCACTACTATCTGGCACATGACCTCTGCAGTAGTAATGACCCCAAACTTTTTTTCAGTTTTAGAAACTCTCATTCAAGTACTGATATAATTCTATATTCTCCTGTTCCTCTCCATTTGATCTCCTCTGAAACTCCAAACGTCTGGAAAGTAGCTTGGAAACTATATTGATTCCAAACTGAACAGGCAACCTCACATTAATCATGCCTTAGAAAGATATCAAGGCTATCCTACCTTGTACGGAAATTATGTGATCCAGTTAGAAATAAATACCTTAGCAAAGCTTAATTTGGCCTTTTCAGCTTCACACACATAGGGGCAGTTGTTATGTGGTCACTCATTTCATGTCAGTGACATAGTACTAATTCAGGAATAGGTGCTACAAGTAATTATAAAGTTAGTTCAAGGGAACAATGCAGTCCTTTGTTCACTAAGACAAAAATAATGACGATCATAAAACTTTATCTCTTTTCGTCATTGATATTCGACGAAAACAAAATAGCAGAGTTTGACACCAGAGAGAACATACTCTATCATGATACCAGAAACAAAAAGGGTATTGACATTCCTCGATTAGACTCACAAAAACAGGTAACTTTCGCAAAGTAAACTGTTTGAACCTTTTGAAGATCTGACATACACTCCAATTAATACATCTTTCAACAATTTTAGAAGTAAGTTGTATAACTGGTTAGTAAACAATCCATTCTACAATTCAAGAGAGTTCTTCGAGAGTAATAGTGTCGAAATTGTGATTAAGGATTATGATTACAATTCTGTACAACTGGTTAATATAGGATAAATCATTTGTATGTGCAAAGTGAACAGTAATTTTGTAGTGATTACTACTGGATCCTGCCATGAATATAAAAAACATTTCACTAAATGTTATCTAACACTACTAAACACAAAGAATGTGAATAAAATCCTAACTTTTTCGGAATCATTTACACAAGAATATACAGTATCACTTGAACTCTGATCAACATTAAGAGCTAATTGTGCAACAACAATAGTTTAAGGAGCCACATTTTTATTTCTCTTCTGTGCCTGATTCTAATTCTTGCACATTGATTCTGCAATATTATTTCATTCTTTAAAATTTGTTTTTAAACCTTCTAATAATGTAGCATGAAGGGAAATAAATTTTTGAATCTAATTACTTATTGACTGGTTAGAGTAATCAAACATTCTGTCAATCCAGTCTTTCACTCACGCTGATTCTTTGGACCTGTATATTGTCCTATAACAGCTTCTTCTGTTCACTTGCAGATCACTGCAGGATTAGTGGACTCTCTTCTACAGAAACAACTCCATTATTTTTTTCACAGCAGGGAGGCTCTCTGCAGCTCTTACCTTAACCGAGTGGTAAGTGCACTAAATATCCTCAAAATGTCTTCCACAGTGAATTCAAACATCTGCACTAAACTGCGAATTCGCCTTTGTAGTAGAATAGCACTATATCGTTGTTGACTGGGAACAGCCAGCAAGTTATCACTAAACCAATTGGCAGTAGGCTGTAATTTCACTCTAAGTTCCTTTCCACTAGTTCTGGGGTGAACATTTAATGAAACCCCTTAACCATAGACTCCAACTTGCACCATAATTCTTCGAACATTAGCATATTCTTTATTTTATAATTGTGTTTTGAAACTGAATTAATTCTCTATTGCTCATCACCAGGAGCTATAGAATCATTTTCCAGAATACCAGAAGTAGTACTAGATTCAGAAATTGTATCAAATTAAAAATATCATTGTAAACATAAAATCCTTGTTGGAATGATGTACTAAAAGTTACATGATCGCTCCATAAACATTAATTATTCATTGGAAAACCTGCGTTGATGATCACAGAAGCCCAAGCAGCCCTAGCTGACCGCTTCTGTGCACACTCCAGATATACAATTTTTTGAAGCCCAATACATACTAATGGTAATTAAACAAATAATTTAAATAAAAATTGTTCTATATCCCATCATAACCGACATGCCCTGACAACACAAAAACATTCGAGACTCACACTTCTTCACAGTGTCACCCTGTTCAAACACAGGTGAGTGTAGAGTTGGTAGTTTGAAGAAAATTTTAAATTTCAAACACTAATTTATTAAGCAAACTCATGTTACTTTTCCCACCATAAAGACACCATTTGTTGTAGAGTACCATACGTACTCCAGATATGACTCCCTCTGATTGGATCTGATGTATTGGCTCCTATGAAGCAGGTAGAAAAACCACAACTCAAATCAATGTAGCAAATCCAGTTCCAATCAATAAGCAAAAACATCATGAAACGTAAATCCCAGACAATTGTGTACACGAATTAACAATAAAAATGGGACTTAACTGCTGTGGTCATCAGTCCCCTAGAACTTAGAACTAGTTAAACCTAACTAACCTAAGGACATCACTGACATCCATGCCCGAGGTAGGATTCAAACCTGCGACCGTAGCGGTCACGCGGTTCCAGACTGTAGCGCCTAGAACCGCACGGCCACTCCGGCAACTGCTAAGCTCATCAGTCCCTAAGTTTAACCACTACTAAAACAGTTTCCACAACGAATCTTTCTCTCGAAACCCTACAGAAAATCCACTGAGATTCTAGTCGTATGCGAAGTATGTTAGCGGCAAGAAACAATCAATGCCTTCCTTGCGTGATAGCAATGGAGATACTATCGAAGACAGTGCTGCCAAAGGAGAGTTACTAAACACAGTCTTCCGAAACGCCTTCACAAAAGTAGACGAAATAAATGTTCCAGAATTCGAATCAAGAACAGCTGCCAACATAAGCAACGTCGACATAAATATCCTCGGAATAGTGAAGCAACTTAAATCACTTAATAAAAGCAAGTCTTCTGGTCCAGACTGTATACCAGTTAGGTTCCTTTCAGAGTATACTGATGCATTAGTGCCATACTTAACAATCTCATACAACCGGTCGCTCGACGAAAGATCCGTAAACAAAGACTGGAAAGTTGCACAGGTCACACCAAAATTCGAGAAAGACAATAGGATTAATCCACCAAATTACAGGAACATATCGGTAACGTCGATATGTAGCAGGATCTTAGAACATATATTGTGTTCGAACATTATGAATTATCTCGAAGAAAACTGCCTATTAACACACAGTCAACATGGGCTTAGAAAACATCGTTCCTTTGAAACGCAGCAAACTCTTTATTCACATGAAGTGATGAGTGCTATTGACAAGGGATTTCAGATCGATTCCGTAATTCGGGTTTCCGGAAGGCTTTTGACGCTGTACCATACAAGCGGCTCGTATTGATATTACGCGAGTAGATAGTATATGGGGCTTCTGGAACACTTTGAGGACGTATACGTACCGTCCTTAGCAAAGTAGTTTGAAGACGTCACTACTGCTCGCTGCTTGCTCTGGCAGCTCTCCAGTGCAGATGTTACGCACGTGCGCGCGCACACACACACACACACACACACACACACACACACACACACACACACACACATACACACAGTTTACAATTACAGTTTTCTCTGTAATCAAATATACTTAGATTTGTTTCTTTGTGAAGGATATGAGAAATAAAAGAGGAAACCACAAAAAAAAAGTTTGAAGTGAAAATGTTTATTTATTCAGTTGATATGAATATACAAAGTTTTAAGCACTGCTAGATTAGTTTTTTTTATTCTTTTATGTTAAGCAATAATTGAAGCTTCTCGGAGTTCTTCCTCTATTGAAATAATTTCATTGTCGTGTGAGTTGTTGCCAGCTGTTTTTGATGCAAGGAGAAAAACTAGACGTTCAACAAGTTCGTTTGGGTTATTCCAGTGAATGTAGTGAACATGTGATTTGTTTGAATAGTCTTTCCAGTCAATTTTTACTTCTTGTTCTTCATCTTCTCTGTTTACTCCACGTACAGAGGTAATTCCCTTTCCTGCACGTATTTTACTTTTTATTTTCGCTGCTTTACCAATTTTGAATTCCTCAACAATGTCATCATCACTATCGTCATCCTCGCTTCTATTATTATCCTCTTCACGGTCTTTTTCTGCAGATGTTAGGGAAACCGTTGCAGTTGCTGCCGCTGCTGCTGCAGTACGACGTTTTGGACCCTCAAGTATTCCAATTAATGGCTTTATGATGCGTGTATACTTATATCCTTTGTTTGCATTTACAGGCCTGGAGGGCGAGGTATTGTTGTCTGAAGGCATTGGTTGCCTTCAGAATTTTTGCATAATTTTGAAGATCACGGCTCGTGTAATTCTTAGGCTTGATTTTGAACAATAAACTGTATAGCCCCCTAGTTCCAGGATATCTTACGTTGTGTATTATTAAGTCATTTTCATCAACTTCCACTGGTGAGTTTCCAATCATCCATTCACTTGATAATGGATCAAATCTTACGCCGTACACGGTGTCGCGCGTTTTGTCTATAGGTTTATTATAGTACGAAGCCGCCAGTTGACCAGCTGCATTTTCTGCTAAACGCAACTCTTGTATTTTTCTGCTACTTTTCGTTTTTTTCTTTTTCTCCACATCATCATCATCGTCATCATATTTTTCATTAATGTCACAGCCGTTGATTTTGTCTTGACATCTAGCTGCAGAATTGCTATTGTTTTCTCTCGCCGGAAATCGGTGAATCAGTTCCTTTAGTGGTTGTGAAATGGGCTTAAATGTCTTTTCCAGCACAGATTTTGTTTCAGTTTCTCTTTTATGTAGAGATAGCATCTTTCTTCGGATATTCTGTCTAGCTTTAGCGATCTGTTTTTTAATATTAATGTTTCGTTTAATCGAATCGTGCAGCATGTTTATAGCTCAAAACTGCCCACTCGCTATCTGAACTAAATTTACGAAGACATCTCAATTTATAACAGTAATTTCTTCACTTAGAGGTTTCAAAGTATGTGTTTATCACACGCTGCCTATGCGCATCGTCGAGGATTGGTGAGATAATTTTACACATTTGTTCTATACGTTGCTTGAATCGAAGACTGTCAATGGCGGCACGTTGCCAGCAAAGTCATAGCGAGCCCCTCTGTATACCGAAAAATCCCAATCATTTAAAATGTGCACTGAGGTACATACTTCATTTGGAAAGTGCACTTCCTTTTTTCTCACCTCCTCCATTTCCTATATAGGTCTTTAATGCTGGCGTGAAAGATGTGTACTCATTGACGTCTGTTAGGAAATTGAGGAACATGATGATAATTGCTAGTGCTTTGTAGTACGCAACTGCTCAGATAAATTACACTTTAATTTACAACCCGATATTCAAATTCAGCATGAAGTGGACGATTTCCAAGTGTTAAATGCGAGGCTTTATGAAACTTGAATCTGTCTCCTTTACGTACGTAAATCTCCGTATTCATCAAAAGTTGGTAACTGTTTTCATTCACTTCCAAGCTAATTGTTTCAATATCAGGCATAATAGAGCGTAAAATAACTTTACCAGTGCAAGGTAATACATACTCATACTGACCATTGTGTAAAAGGTAAGCTGATTCATTGGGATCTCCTGAAGGGATGCTGTCAATTCTAAAAATGATGGAACACATTCGATTTTTTTCAACGTAACCTTTTGTTGCAACATCCGAGTCTAAAATTGGCTCGCGCACATTCGTGATGCGTTTATTTTGCACGTCTAAAACTCGTTCTGTTACACTGATTAAGTCTAAAAAGTTTTCAACTCCTGCATTCATAGATGTACGTAAAGAGTTTTTTAGCTCTCTGAAGTCGTTAAGCTGATTTTGCAGCTTTTGGAACAACAGATCGACATACGATTTACTTACTACATCACTTGCCCTCGGCTTTGTCTTCTCAGCAGAATCAACTCTGTCTTTCACACGTTTCACAGAATTTTCGATTCTTCTACGGATGTCGTCTACGTATTTTTTCGTTGCTGCATCATCATCAGTTCGCGGATCAGCTAAGTTAGTGATGGTTTTGCGGTGCTTGACCGTAAGTGAGCTCTCACTTACATCGAATGCGTTCAGTTTTTCCACCGCATTATCCACATAAACTTTCGTGCATGCATCATGATATTCAGCAGGATCATGTAATCCACTTAAACGCTTATTATTAAAATAAATTGCTGCACTTGTAGTGTATATGGAGGAAAAGAAAGCTGTTATCTGCGGCAAAAATTTCGTTATTAAAGAGCTCGAGGAGGCAGCATCAGTATTAGAGTTTGTTGCATCATTTACTCTTTTTCGCGGTGTCGAGTCTCCGGCAGAAGAAGAAGAAGAAGAAGAAGAGGATCAAGAGGTGATACTCACTTGTTTCTCAAATAGCTGATTTACTTTATCGATAAGATTTGTAATAATGTTCGAGTATGACTGGAATTTCGAATCCACATATTTTTTATTAGCAACATCGTTATTGTATTGAGGATCTAGTACGAGCAATAGAGTATTGCTACTGCTGTTATTCGAAGATGTTACCTGTGCAGAAGCCATGATGGTAATAATCTGTAATGGGGCAAGCTGTTGCTTTAAATACAGATGTAATTATCAAAGTTTATACGATAACGACCATTATTTAATTCATCATCTTTGCTAATAACAAGAAAATCGTAGGCATTCCCATTCCATGCTCGTTTACACATTTCGAGAAATTCATTGAATGTCATGTCAGGATTAACATGATCACTGAAGACATGTTTTAAATTACGCTCATCTTGTTTAAAGAGAACAATAACATTAGCATTGTCTCTGATTAACTGTTTAGGAATTTTGCTATATGTCTGACACAAATAGAAACTGTCTACACCATAATGCCGACCCATCGAAAAGTAAGCTTTCATGTGATCTTGTTTGTCGCAGGCAATGTCGTCGAAAATAAAAACTGAAAGTGGTCGGGCTTGATCTGGTGGTATTACATCTTCTTTACTGGAAAATGTAAAGTAGCCAATACCATGCAGGTTTTTAAAAATTTGTTCCAAATATTTATATTTGTATTGTTGCAGCGATTTGGAAAATATGTAGAAATTCTTAAATTTGAGACCATTTTCATGAATTAGAAGATTAACAATCACATTTGTTTTTCCACAATTAGAAGGACCTGCAATAATACACCTAATCGTATCAGGAAATAGATCACCATGCCTACGATCTTGCCTTTGCAGTTCATTTCTGTGTTCAGCAATAGGTCTAATAGGAAGTTGAAGTGCATGTTTCCTGAATTGCATCTTTAAGTACACTAAGGACTCTACGTATCTTACAATTACTATTATAATAGAGCACTCTAGGTGGCAAACTTATCACTCGGGCGATGATCATGATTATAAAAAAAAAAAAAAAATTTTCAGATGTGTGATTCGAACCCACGCTCCCTCCTACAAGATCTTAAATCTAGCGCCTTAACCACTCGGCCAATCTGAAAATCTGGAGAAAAAACAATTCCTATCTTACAAATACTGGTATAATAGAGCATTCTGGGCGTCAAACAGACCAGTCGTTAGTTAACACTCAAGCTATGAAGAAGCATCGCGACAACAACAACAAGCAAAATAAGTTGAGGAAGGGGAAGAATAAGAGAGGGACAAAAAAACGTGGTGGTGCCCTGCTTAACCGCGTGATTAATAAACTACCTGTTGAACTTCACATACCTGGCTACTCCTACTGTGGTCCTGGCACAAAGTTAGAGGATAGACTCAAAAGAGGCGAAGTCGGTATCAATCCACTAGATGAGTCGTGTAAAGAACATGACATAGCTTACGCAACTCATCCAGACAGTTTGCCTGACAGACATCAAGCAGACAGAATTCTGGCTAGAAAAGCGTGGAGTAGAGTAAAAGCAAAAGACGCTGATTTGAAGGAAAAGTTAGCTGCCCTGGCAGTAACTGGAGCAATGAAAGCTAAAGTTAAAATGGGTATGGGTTTGAATAAGAAGAAGAAGAAGAAGAAGAAGAAGAAGAAGAAGAAGAAAAGTTCTGGACGAAAGAAAGGTGGTAATATACTGAACAAAGTAATTAAAAAAGTTCGAAGTGGACTTAAGTACTTGAAGCCTGGTGCTGATCTGATGACAGTTGTGAAAGTGGCTCGTAAAATCGCATCACAGGTTGCTCCGACGAAAGCTGTGGGGAAATTATTAGACAGAGAACGTATAATACCTGTGCCCAAAACAGGTGGAATAATACCTCTAATTCCAATATTTGCCGCTTTATCAGCACTTGGAGGATTAGCCGGAGGTGCTGCTGGAATTGCTAAGGCTGTTAATGATGCGAAAAGTGCTCGAAAGGAGTTAGCTGAAATGCAGAGGCATCATCGTGTAGTTGAAGCAATTGCTTTGCGTGATGGAAAAGGGCTGTACTTGGGTCCATACAGGAAAAACGGATTCGGTCTGTATCTGGCCGGTATAAATGGAACAAGGAATAATAAAAAAAAAAGTTCTCCATGAACAGTCTTCCTACAAGACCTCTTACCAACATTGACTTAGAACACTATGCTAAAAAGCTGCAGATAGCACACTTTCGAGGTGTCTTTATGAGAGATACTTTACCTTCAAGACCTAACACTTGTGAGTGTGCAATTATTAATCTCAATACTGAAGAGGAACCAGGTTCACACTGGGTAGCTTACAGAAAGGAAGGCAAAATTGTCTACTATTTCGACAGCTTTGGAAATTTACCACCTCCTCCGGAAATAGTAAGGTATCTGAAAAACTGTACGATAAAATATAACCACCATACATTTCAGTCACTTAACAGCCAGAGATGTGGTCATTTATGTTTAATGTTTCTGAATTGAATATAAAACAGACAGTCTTGCAGGGTATAGTTGTAGTCTATCAATGGACATTGAACACGGCATAACGTTAAGTCTGACGGGTAAAGAATCACTTCTAACTGCTGTCTTCAATCCTGCATTGAATTTATCCTCACATGATTACGAAATTGCTCTGCTAAACCTTTTTACATATAATTCCATTCCCAATATTACATCGTTAAATAATAATCTCTACTTCTACAACTATTTGAATGATGTAGAAATTTTGGATAAAGTTAGTCTGAAACATGGAACATATGAACTGCACGACGTTTTTTCAGCATTATTGAAAGAAATTGAAGCATACAACTTGAAGGTTAGCAGTGATAACTCGATAAATAAGAAAAAGCATGACTTGCAATTAAATATTACCTTCAATAAAACACTGAATCGATGTCAGATTAGGAGTAGTCTTACTATAGATTTTAATCTCCCAGACAACATAGGTTCAGTTTTAGGGTTTGCAAAAACTGTAGTGGATAAAAAAGTCTTGAAGACTGCCGAATATTCAGTTAACATTCAAAGCGTTAATGTCTTGTGTGTTGAATGTAACATCTCAGGAGGTTCATTTCACAATGGGGAACCTACACATACATTGCATCAGTTCTGGCCTGCTGTACCACCAGGATATAAGATTGTGGAAACACCGAATTCACCCATTTATATGCCAGTAGTTGCAAGATACGTTTCAGAATTAAGTGTGTCAATTAGATATCAAGAGGGAAATCTTGTTCATTTTGACGGGGAAGAGATAACTGTGCGATTACATTTGAGGAAAATACGGTAATGGGTATCGTATACAAACAGAATGCCTGCATAAGCAAGGACACAAGATACCTTGACAATGTGAGCAATAATAACAAGGAGGAGGAGGAGGAGAAGAAGAAGAAGAAGAGGAAAAGAAAAGCAAAGAAGAGAAAAGTCAAAAATGTTTTAACTCCACACAACAGAGAAATTCTGTCGTCACTGGGATACAGAGTGCTATAAATACTGATATCGTCATCTGCAAACTCTCATTCGAGTCGTCCGACTTTCAGTGATCAAACAGGAGGAGGAGGAAGCTAAGGAAAAAAAAATGTTGAATGTAAGAGAAAAAATTCTCGTCGACGACTCGGTTAGTCGCCTTCAGTATCATAAGTATAAACCTTTTGGTCAACCGGCTTTTGCTCAGAACGATTCCATATCAATTGTTATACAAAATGAAAACACTTACCTGCTTCCTTCCGAGAGTCTGCTGTATATAGAAGGACGACTTGTCAATGCAGAGGGAAAGGGAAAAGCTACTGATATTGAGTTAACAAAAAACTGTGCACTTCATCTGTTTTCGGATATTCAGTACCGTCTCAATAACCAAATTATCGATCATGTACGTAATCCAGGAATTGCAACATTAATGAAAGGATATGCTTCTTTTACACCAGGTGACGCAAATGCATTACAAAATGCCGGATGGGGGGCAAGAAGCGAATTGAAAGAGTTAGTCGACGATGATGATGGTCGTTTTAATTTTTGCATTCCGCTTAAAATGATCTTAGGCTTTGCAGAGGATTACAAAAAGATTATTTTAAATGCTTGCCATGAACTGGTACTGATTCGTAGCAGGCAAGATATTAACTGTATTGTCTCAGATAAAGCAGATACTAAATCAAAAATTGTGTTGGAAAAAGTTCACTGGGAAATGCCGCATGTTCAGGTGTCTGAAAAGCAACAAATATCACTGTGGAATATCTTAAAAAATGATATCACTTTGACTCTACATTTTCGTCACTGGGATTTGGTTGAAAGCATTGCGCCAGAAATTAACTCATGGACATGGCAAATTAAATTTAATACAGCTCTTGAAACAGCAAGGTATGTAATATTGGCTTTTCAGTCAAACAGAAATTTGATTACTGCTGACTCTAGTGTATTCGACAAAATAAACATATCAAACTTGAAGGTGTATTTAAATTCTTCTAAATTCCCAGAGGAGAATTTTGCTGTTGATTTTGACACGAAGAATACTGCACAGGCGTTTGAAATGTATGCCAATTTTCAATCGCTGTATTATGGAGATAGCAGTGTAAGAAGAGGGAACCCGCTCATGAACCGTACTGAATTTCAGAAGTGTCCTATATTTTTCATTGATTGTTCTCATCAAGACGAAACACTGAAATCTTTGGTCGTTGACATGAAGATTGAAATAGAAACAAAAGAAGCATTTGCTAAAAATACAATAGCTTACTGCCTGGTCATTCATGATTCAGTGATTGAAATGACTCCATCAACCAATCAAGTCACAAAGCGTACGCGGATATAGAATGGGAGGGGAAAAGACATGGGAAGCTGGAAAGAAAAAAAAAAATAGATGTCGTGTAAGGAGGATTTGTTCCCCGTCCAGCCAATCAGGTCACATAAGGCATACTCAGAGATATATATAAAAGAGGGGGAAAAAAAAGTGCAAGCATTTGATCATTGTCGTCCTGTTTGCTCCCCCCACACCAGTAGCTTGTGAGAAGGAAATATGAACAAAGTTATAATAATTACCGCTAAGTCCGAGAATCATCCAGTGATAGTGTTAGTGACTAATTTAAGTGATGGTTGTGAATGTGTACTGCAAGTTCATAACATGGAGGCCTCTTTCAGTGCACTGAATTGTTCACTCGATTCATTGCTAAAAGAGAACAGTGACAGTAAAACATTAGTGTATTCAAAAAATCTGCTCTGTCCACTCGTCCTAAATATTCTAGAACAAATTATTATTATTCATAAAGATGTTGAAATGCTACGATTGGAAGATTATGGATTGGACTGTGCTAATAAGAAAGAGAAAGGTGCTGCTGCTGCTGCTGATGCTGCTGCTGCTGTTGCTGATGATGATGATGCTTACTTCTTGTTCGAGTGGATTAAATCGAAAAATGTTTGTAAACTGCTCTCTCGAATTTATAGGAAACTTACTGTGCAACAGTGTCAAAATCTAAATGCAATTGATTATTACTTATTTCCTAAACAGTTGTTACCCTCTTTATGTGATCTTTCTCATATATTTCACAGTTTACCACAAGTGTTTCAAAATGATGCTCTCATTTCTAAGTATCAACATTGTTACAAGCATTATAATGTGAATGCACATCGTCAAATTGATGGACCACCTCCTATTAAAAAGAATTGTAAAGAGTGCAGAAAGGAAATTTCGGATGAAATAAAATAACAATTATTGTATGTGGTTTTTTTTTTAATTTCACTCAGTAAATAAAGAAAAAGTTACAATGAATATATAATGTTTTCTTATTTTCTGTATACAAATCAGTTACAAATTCACATTGAAGTTGTCTGAATGACAGTATTGCACACACACACACACACACACACACACACACACACACACACACAATAAAATTAGTCAGACGTTTGTCAAGTTTTCTTTGTTTTTCAGTTGGTAGTGACCCCACGCTAAAGTATTTACCTTATCTGACAGTATAAAACGTTTATCATCATGTGCAGACAAACCAAGCTTTTGTTGTTTAACAGTTGATACCACACGAGACTTTGATTGAATAATATACTGTACAGAAGTTTTAACATCTAAATTCAACATACATTCTCGATAATCATCGATGCTCAATGCTTTAATAGATGACTGTTTTATACCTTTCGCTCTCTGCATTACACGTAGTGATTCGGTCTCTAGTGCATACATTTTAGCTCTCAGGCCTATGAACTCAGTAATAAGTTCACCGTTTAATTCATCTTTCAATAGTCCAACCTCCTTTTTATTCACAAGTGGAATGTTAAATCTGTTATTAATGGGAAAACCTGAAGTATCAAACCATTTTTGCACATCACTTTTGATTTCCTCATAAATATTTTGAGTTTTAATATGGTAAATTAAACTATCGGTATCAGTGTAACACAGTTTTACATCTTTTACAGGGAACTTGTTCAGTATATACCCATAATGAAAGTCAACAAGACGCGTCTTTGAAATGTCTAAAATCGCCATACCTACAGATATAGGCTTGTCAAACACTACATTGAGTTTGGCTAATTCAATACCAACTAAATTCTCCTGAAATATAACGCTCCTTTTGAAATTTGGTTTTGCAATCATTGCAGATGCTCCATATTTACCATCCCATGAAGTTACTAGTTTTATGTCCCTCATCTTTCGTACATTTTGCATTATCTTACCAAAGACGCTGTTATTCATTAGCTTAAAAAAATTCTTTTCAAACTCGTTATTTGCTGCCATACGTTTCTGTGCGTTAATATCGATGTATGGTTTCATCCATGGAAGTTGTCTGAACGACAGTACTCTGTGAATCTTTCTCAATTTCAAATTATGTTGCAAACACTGTTTGAGATTTCTATAATGAATTACATAATTTTTCTTATCATACAAAGTAGAAATTAATTTTTTGGGAGCACTAGCCTTGCCTACCACACAGCTAGATGGTGGTATCATTTTCTCAGGACATAGTGGTAGATCAGAATGCATATCGTGGATGTTTTCAGGATATTCAAGATCTACTTCCAGAATGTAGCCTATATCAGAGTCATCCGGTATGTTGTTTACGTCAAAAGTTTTAACAATTTCAGCGTTGAGCCAAGAAAAATGTGAAACTGGGAGGTACTGCATCATTGCCCAACTGTAAAGACTGTTTACATCAAGGTAAATAATGTAGGATTCATCAGTATTTTCATCATAATTAGACATGAACCTGTTGTTTGCCACAGCATGTCTACACGGGCAGTGAACAACGCCGCCTCTAATACCTCGTTCGACGAATTGAAGTTGCTCAATGTCTGTGATGAGTTCTAATTCTGCTTTGGTGGTTTCCAATAATGCATCCCAAGCCAATCCAGGTGAAGTAACATAATGCGCGGGATCTAACTCATAGGTTTTAATGCAGAGATTTCGAAAATTTTCAAAAACATCGCTTAACAATAACACATCAATTTTTAAATAAAGATCTGAGTATTCCCCCAGTGTCTTGCACTTGAACAAATGCCAGGCATTACACACCCTTTGATAATCACACTCTGAGACAGTTCTTCCACCAGTCAGCAAACTTTTAAATTCCTGAATCGGCGGTAAGTGTTCTTCTGATAAAACACTCTCATCACTCACATACTCATATGGAAATATACCCTTCTGAATGACTAAATAAAATTCACGATCATCAGGAAAGTATTTCCTCATTATCCTGAGTTCCTCTGGCTTTAGGTAAGATGCACACTTTTCTAGCGAGCATGATAAAAAATTAAATGAATCTATAAATCCAAAATTTATGTAGCAGTGCCGGTCTTTACGTGTTACTTGAATGCTCTTCGTGAAAGATTTGTATTTCTCCATATTCGATGGTAATATAGAAACGCGGCCTGGATTTAATTTAGTTTTTCTCCTCCCGGTCTCATTCACTAGTTGCTCGCAAATATTTGTAATTACGAAATGACTATCATAATTGGACAGATTGTGGAATACGACAGGCACTGTAAACAGAGGTCTGTAGTTTACATTGCAGCTAGCATGCGCTGCACCGCGGTACTCGCCTGTAAAATGACAATGGTCACGGTGCTTCACATCGCCTGCCTCAAAGGCTTCCTTACAAATATGACAGATCTTTGCAGAGTGAAAGGCTGATTCTTCCTCTGGGCTTAATATAATCTCTTTATTTTGTAATAAGAAACCGTTCACATACTCAGCAATTGCATACAGCTGTTTCGTGAACCACTGCATGCAATCACGACCGCGATACAACTGAAATTCCGAATAGTCATCATTATAAGTACAATGTATGTAATATGCAATACTAAATGGTGTATGTAAATGTATTTGATCAGAGTTACTACTTCTACTGCAGCCAGCAACTGGTTGCAGCATGCACTCAGTGTCCGCATATATTATAAAAGGCAGCTTTAGCTTATTTCTGAAATTCAAAAATTTTATATATTTATTGCGCTCATTTGGCATGATAGTGTTGACTGGCTTAAACTGCGCACAGTCAAGCAAGTGTGCTTCTAACTTCTGTTTTGCATGGAAATAAGACAGACAACGGGGGCATATCACGACAGACTTATGATGAGCAGTAATGCTATAATGTGCTAGCTTCGACAAACTTTTTATATAATAAAAATGATTTATATTTGTATTTTCTAGCTGCAACATTAATAAATTTACATGTTTTTCTCTTTGGTACTTTGTAATATGCAGTGGTATAACTCGGATATCTTTCGACCTTTCCCTCGTCCTCCTTCTTGCCCCCTCTCTCTCCTCATCTGCTTCTCCCTCTTCTTCAACAACCATCCACTCATAATCCGAGTACTGTATACCGTACACATTGACAGACACACTTTCATTCTGCTTTTCGAATATATGGACATGCTTTAGCTCTGTAGGAAACGGTATATTAGAAAAGTTTAATTTGTTTGCGTGTGCAAAATAGGCAGACACACGGTGCGCATTCCTGCTTACAGGATACAAAGCAGCTAGAATTGCCCATTTAAAACAAGCATTACCTTTCGAGTGAACGGTAATTACTGCATGTTTATTCGCAATCACTTTTGGCAGTTTCGTGTGACGTCCTGCATAAAACCCTTTGTTTTCGTTAACATTAATACATAGTTTTACAATATTACGCAACGCCCAACCTGAATCTCTCAATTGAAATTTCTCCAGTTTATTTAACAGTACATCCCTAATTTTAGTTGAATACCACTCTTCGGTAATGTCAGAGGAGAATATATTTAAATTCTTTGTATTTAAGTACTTGTCTTCTACGTCACCCGATTTGGGCAGCACAAAGTTGCAAATGAGTGAAAAATTAATTTTAAGAGGCTTGTTAATTTTACGCACTATGTTCTCAAAGACAGAGAAACATGCATCCAAGAAATATTTTGGGTCCTTAAACCCTCCTCGGTTAGATATCTCACCTGTACATATTCTATTTTTGAACGCACTTTCAACCGAAACCCATTCCAGAGCATTACTTTCCTGATGATCATGATTCAGCTTAATGCGCTTTGGCGATGGTTCGGTCATTATTCACTTTCAGCGCTTCTCAAAATATCGTATATGGCAGACAACAGGACATTACAATTTGAATATATAAATGAAACATCCCCACTCTCTAGCCATGTTTTGAGGCAAGCAGCTCCATTTACAAAATCAAATTGACAACTGAATGCATTATGAGAACAAATTGTGTACAACACAAACAAAATCTCTTTGATGTAAGCATCAACAAGATTATTAAACTTGGTAACATATAACTCTGTGTAATAAGTACACTCGTATTTGTCATAGACTTGAAAAGCAGCAAAATGCTCACCTTGTTTAAAGCACTCTGTTTGAATTAGCTGCACTATTTTTCCATTCAATTCGGAATATGCATTTACATCCTCACCACACCCTATTACTTTTACTGCAAATACTAATGTGTCATGTGTATCAAAATGTGTGCCACAGGTATCGTCTTTTAAGGATTGCAAATCTATTTCCTTAATCTTGCCATTTGCTGACACTTTCCGTATTTGAATAGACATGGTTAGCATATCACAATATGCTAACAACTACGTAATATTAGTATAAGGAAACATATGTTAGTATTTATCAAACAGATTCAAAGTCAATGATATCCATACTATTTTTCCTACCACGATATATCAGAGCAACTGTTCCGGAATTCAGAAATTCCAATTCTTCATCACTGAGAGTGGCGAATCTTGCAGGAAGGAATATTTTGCACTCCTTCAAGTACACTACGACCGCTGCTCCAAATTTCGTCGTCGTCCGTCTCGCACTTAGGATGGGATATTTCTCCCCCTGTTCCAGAGACGACAGCCGCAGCGTAGTTTTGGAGCCTCCTCCTTCTCCCAGATGCTTCAGACTCTGCAACACTGAACGAGAGGCATCCCTGTTCTCTCTTGAGTTACAACAACTTCTTAGTAGATGAAAACTATATGCCACTTGGTAGTAGTAGCACTAAGTAATACATGTTAGACTTACATGTTTTGAGCCAGCTATGTGTTTCACACTCTCTCCGACAGCAAAGGCAATTCCAATACTGACACTCGCACGGGCACTCGCACAGCTGAAGGAATACGACAGAGTGGAATCGTCTGTCGCTTTATACTGGTCTATAGGCATAAAAAAATTTTTGTTTCTCTGCTACTTTCACAGAGAGAAAGAGAGAGAGAGAGAGAGAGAAACTCTTGCAGTCATACTACACATTGCTTCACTTGGAGTACATTCACCCCTGGTAAAGAAATGCTACGTCCCCCGCTGCTACTGATGGAGTTGTCATTGACATTGTATTCTCAGAGACTCGTATGGTTCTTCTCTCAGCGTGCTGCATCATATTACCGTGTTATTTGCTAGTCATGTAATCAGATAATGTCCCTCCATATCCTCAGAGAGAGGCTTTTTCTTTTCCCACCCTGCGGTATCATGCATTGACTTTATGCGTTCACATAAGATCAGCTGTTGGACGAGGACAATGACCGCCAGCCCGAAAGCAAGGGCGATGATGATGTAACTGCTTACGCCAGATGGTTGAGAACAAGAAAAAACGGTACGTCCCACCAGCCACGATCACATGTGCAGATGTTCACTATGACCTTTCAATCAATGAAATTTTTTTTTTTTTTTTTTTTGCCAGCGGACTTCGTCTTCTTCTCTTCCTTTTACACAGCTGGGGTTTAAAGCCCCTCCTGGAACAGCTGCGAACCTCCTGCTGTTGCTAACATTGCTATTATTGTCATACAGCATTCTCTACATCCATTATTTTTTTTTTTTTTTTGCTTTTACGTAATAACTTCTGCTTTGAAAAAAAAATAGGAAATAAAATGAGATGCTTTTAGAGAACTGCTATCAGTCTACGTTGCACCGAGGTGGCTGTTCCTTTTATCCTCCTCCTCTTATCATCGCCATTATCGTCTGTATATATAGAGAGAGAGAGACATTATCTGGTTGTCAGGTAAGAGAAGTCGGTGATGGATTGGGATTTACACAATGATACTAGCAAAACATTAAACGAAATTAGACGATACCTTCATCAATTTTTTTTTTCTTTTTTCCTTCTCACATCATGACAGAATGAAGATAGCTTTCGTAGACCTGCAAGGATTCAAAGACGATGCAAATAATTTTGAGCCTAAACAAGCTGCTGCTATCCTCGTGGGCGGCAATCAAGTTATTGCAGAGCAGTTTGTCACTATCGCACAAGTTTTAGCATTCAGCACCTTATCGGAGAAAACTCAGAGGATAAACTCGTGGGTGACACGCAATCACCTTCATCAGCAGTGGGGAATGGATGGAGTGTCACTACTTACTGCGAGAAATACGCTCTGGGAGTTGTGCAAATCTTGTGACTACATTATGGTAATGGGTCTGGAAAAAGCAGATTGGACGACGACTTTATTGGGCACAGATCATGGCAGAGTAGTTAACATGCAATCTCTGGACTGTCCATCATTGAAATTGCTCAAAATATCTTTCAATATTGCTGATGAGGAAAATGATCGATGTTTAGCAAAGACTAATGTACGATTAATTATGCGATGGTATTTTGAAAATAAAACGTCTTCCTAAAATACGTGTTATCTTTCTTTTTTTCCCCCCCCCCCCCCCCTTGCTCCTCTTTCTCCTCCTCGTGTCTCCGCTCCCCTTCCAGCTCCATATAAGCAAACATTTCTATCACAACTGTGTCATTTCGAAAAGCATATTGCCTTCAGTAAGTAGCAAGTTAGAAGAAAAAAAAGAAGAAGATGCAAGCTGCCATTGCTGATGAGCTTCATCGTCCTGCTCGCCGAACGTACCCCAGGCGGTCAGTTATCACGAAAGGACTTGATGATCTGCATCAAGCAGACTTAGTCGATATGATTGCATATTCTAAATGGAATTCTGGGTATAAGTATTTGATAACAGTAATTGACGTTTATTCAAAATATGCATGGGTCGCTGCTCTAAAGACTAAAACTGGAATTGCAGTTGCAAACGCACTTAAAAAAATATATATAAAAAGTAAGCGGGCCCCAGTAAATTTACAAACTGATCAAGGAAAAGAATTCTACAATACTAGTTTTAAAAAGTTAATGCAGACACTCAGAATTAATCACTACTCCACTTTTTCAAATATGAAAGCATCCGTAGTTGAACGCTTTAACAGAACTCTCAAGAGTCTTATGTTCCGAAAATTTACTGCTCAGGGCTCCTACAAATGGATTAACACTGTACAAGATCTGGTCCATCAGTATAATCACATGACACACGGAACGATTAAAATGCGACCAGTGGATGTAAAAGATAATAGTCTTCTATTTACTGTGTATAACAAAATTAAAATGATTGATCCACGGCGGTCAAAACCCAAAGTTGGTGATTACGTCAGAATTAGTAAACAGAAAACAGTCTTAGACAAAGGGTACACCGCCAACTGGTCCACGGAAATTTTCAAAATACGTAAAGTGCAAGAAACCAATCCGAGAACGTATCTCCTTGAAGACTACAAATCACAGCCCATAGCTGGAGCTTTCTATGTTGAAGAGTTGCAAAAAACTAAATATCCATCATCATATATTGTGGAGAAAATAATACGGAAGAGAGGAAGAAAAGCTTTGGTAAATTGGCTTGGATTCAGCAATGCACCCAACAGCTGGATAAATTTGCAAAAAGAAAATAAAAAAATTAAATGCTTAGTACATGCTGATTGTGTGTGTGTGCGTGTGTGTGTGTGTGTATGTGTGTGTGTGTGCGCGCACGTGCGTAACATCTGCACTGGAGAGCTGCCAGAGGAAGCAGCGAGCAGTAGTGACGTCACGTATGGGTACGGTGCTAAGGACGGTACGTATACGTCCTCAAAGTGTTCCAGAAGCCCCATATACTATCTACTTACGCGCTTATGGAATATTTATGATTTCATGTCAGAGAGGTCATAGTTCTTAGTAACTGACTAAAAGTCATCGAGTAAAACAGAAGTGATTTCTGGCGTTCTCCAGGGTAGTGTCAAGGCCCTTTGGTGTTCCTTACCTATATAAACAATTTGGGAGACAGTCTGAGCAGCCGTCTTCGGTTGTTTGCATATGACGCTGTCGTTTATCGACTAATAAAGTCATCAGAAGATAAAAAAAAACAACTGCAAAACGAATTAGAAAAGATAATTGAATGGTGCGAAAAGTGGCAGTTGACCCTGAATAACGAAAACTGTGAAGTCATCCACATGAGTGCTAAAAGGAACCCGTCAAACTTCGGTTACGCAATAAATCAGTATAATATAAAAGCAGTAAATTCAATAAATACGTAGGTATTACAATTACAAACAACTTAAATTGGAAGAAACACACAGAAAATATTGTGGGGAAGGCTGAGCAAAGACTTCGTTTTACTGGCACGACACGTATAAAATGTAAGAGACCTACTAAGGAGACTGCGTACACTACGCTTGTCCATCCTCTTTTTGAATACTGCTGCGCGGTGTGGGATCCTTACTAGCTAGAGGTGATGGATTACGTCGAGAAAGTTCAATGAAAGGCAGCACGTCTTGTATTGTCGCGAAACATGGGAGAGAGTGTCACAGAAATGATACAGGATTTGGGCTGGAAATCGTTAAAAGAAAGGCGTTTTTCGTTGCGACGGAATCTTCTCACGAAATTTCAATCACTTACTTTCTCTTCCGAATGCGAAAATATTTTGTTGACGCCGACCTACATAGGGAGGAACGATCACCACGATAAAATAAGGGAAATCAGAGCTCCGACGGAAAAATATATTTGTTCATTCTTTCCGAATGCTATACGAGATTGGAACTGTGAAGGTGGTTCGCTGAACCCACTGCCAGGCACTTAAATGTGATTTACAGAGTATACATGTAGATGTAGATGTAGATATAATATATCATTGCACTGTTGGTCACAACGTGTTGTGGATTTCACGGTTCTATGTGCCTTCCCTGAGTCTAGTGGGTCAAGCCTTTTTGCCCAGAAAGTTTTAACGTAATGTCAAAAGTGCAATCCAAAAGGTTACTGGATTAGCACATCGCCCGGGATGGCTTCTACAGACTGGCCGTTTGTTAAAATAAAACGTGTAAAATATTCACAATAGTGGCACCCAACTTTTTTTTCGGCTTCTGCACACCTCCCTTCTTTCGAAAGATCTCCCGAATCTTCCAAGACGAATCTTTAATTTAAATTATTCTTAACCAAAAGAATGCTGTGCTGTGCTGATGGCAACACCCAGCTACAGCCCTGAGATGTCCCGTGTGAGTTTCTCCTTTATACACTTACTCTCAAAGTGCGGTTTCCAGGACCTAACTACAATACAGTCCTCAATCTAATGTTCATGCTACCTAGTATAGAGATTCTACTCCCATCAGTTGTTTCATAGCCTAAGCCGGTTTACCAGTCGGCTGGAAACTGGTCTGCCAGTTGCTCTGTAAACTCTGCACCCTTCTGTATTAATTACAGAAATAAAAGCAGGTACAACTGGTGGATGAAATAACTATCGATATAACCTTGCGCTCACGATTTTGTACATCTGCTCCATTAAAATTTTCCCCTGCTGTGATTCTATAAATTTGTCTAATGAACGCCTAAGATCAGGGTTGAGGCTGGCATTAAGGTCAGCTAAATTCTCGAAGGGGAATGCCCTTAATGGCCCTTCCGGCCAATACAGTTATTCCGCGTCAGTGTCATGACAGTCAGACGAGTGAGTGTAAACGTAAGAGGGAAATCCGCCCCGAGTCGAGTGCCATGGAATCGTTTTGCAGTTGTTTGTTTTCATTTTCTGATGAATTTATTAGTCGATAAACGACAGCGTCATATGCAAACAACCGAAGACGACTGCTCAGACTGTCTCCCAAATTGTTTATATAGATAAGGAACACCAAAGGGCCTTGACACTACCCTGGAGAACGCCAGAAATCACTTCTGTTTTACTCGATGACTTTTAGTCAGTTACTAAGAACTATGACCTCTATGACATGAAATCACAAATATTCCATAAGCACGTAATATCAATACGAGCAGCTTGTGTGATACAGTGTCAAAAGCCTTCCGGAAACCCGAATTACGGAATCGATCTGAAATCCCTTGTCAATAGCACTCATCACTTCATGTGAATAAAGAGTTTGCTGCGTTTCAAAGGAACGATGTTTTCTAAGCCCATGTTGACTGCGTGTTAATAGGCAGTTTTCTTCGAGAAATCACCGCTTTCTAAATTTGACTAAATGAATAATTTAATTTCGGAATATCCTCCTCATCTGGTGTGCCGAACAACAATTTTATTAATAATCTCTCCAAAGTAACCAACATCTTTTCCTCTTAACTATTGTCTGTGATACAGTATCTACCAGCCGTGATAACTGTGCTCATAATTTGCCATAGATAAACTGAAATCCCTTGTCAATAGCACTCATCACTTCATGTGAATAAAGAGTTTGCTGCGTTTCAAAGGAACGATGTTTTCTAAGCCCATGTTCACTGTGTGTTAATAGGCAGTTTTCTTCGAGAAATCACCGCTTTCTAAATTTGACTAAATGAATAATTTAATTTCGGAATATCTTCCTCATCTGGTGTGCCGAACAACAATTTTATTAATAATCTCTCCAAAGTAACCAACATCTTTTCCTCTTAACTACAGTCTGTGATACAGTATCTACCAGCCGTGATAACTGTGCTCATAATTTGCCATAGATAAACTGTGACTAAAACAGCTCCCTTGTAAGTCCTGAAATAACCCTCACATCTCTGTATCTCTTTAAACAATTGCAAAAGAATATATTCCAATCTTCGAATTTCATTCCTCATTTCAATATCCGCTGATGCCTCATAAGGAAGACGTCCAATTGTCTAGAGAAAAACAGAAATCGTACCAGTTGTTGACCGACAAGTAAGCGTACTGCTCCACTCCCGAAAATGTATTACAAACCCAGGACCATTCCATCATCCAACATGACATCACAATATCGTCACCTGAGGAAAGGAAACGTCCATCATCGCTCTCCTTCCAAAGAGGGTAACTAATGGCAAGCAGAAAGAAGAAACAATAGTAACAAGAACCTGACAATGACACTATAGTAACAAAAGAAAAATATCTTTATCAATGATACGAAAACACTAAATCCACCCGAACACAACTCAATGCAAAAAAATACTCACAACACAAATATCAGGTATGAATTTAACACTAACATAACACAGGAAATAATCTGCCAACATAATTAATTACGTGACCTCAAATAATAAGGCCTGCTTGTGCCTAGAACTGTCAAACGGATGAGGTTCCCGTATTCTGCCTCCTGCAGCCTATCGTACCGGGTACACAGGTAACTGTGGCACAGAATCCAAAATACTCTTAAATGGTTTCGCCAGACTGATGTGCACGACAGATATTTTGGTAGGAAACTGTACCTTTCCGCTAACCGGCGAGTTCATCTCCACGACCAGATATGGTCCGTAATATTTGATCAAGATCTTCTTCCTCTTTCCTTATGGTGTACTGGGATTAATGACCAATACCCACTGTCGTACATGGTACTGTGGTAGTGTGCCCATTAGCCTATTCGGCGGTTTCTGGCATCCATTGCCTTCGTGTTCGCCTGTTGTACGTTTCTCCACACCTCCCCATTTCTTCTCACAAACTTCTTCACTGGTTCTCAGTTGACGCCTAATTTAGGACTTGAAACCTCAAAGTGGACGGCATTTTCGGCTTGTATACTACCTCAAGTAGTGACATGACTGTTCCCGTGTGGACTTCAGAGTTGCACGTGCAAACTATAAACAGATAATAGATATCCCAGCCGTCATTAAGGCTTAGCATTTTTCAAATGTTCTTACGGTGGAGCTTCATTCTACTTTTGGCTTGCGGGTGGAATGCGCTCTTTCGTAACTTCCGAATACGCAACACATGGCACATTTGCTCCGTAAG